>NC_082708.1:171904941-172520850 GCF_030144855.1 Hypanus sabinus | reverse complement strand
GAGACGTCGACAGTTCTTCTCCCTATAGATGCTGCCTGGCCTGCTGTGTTCCACCAGCATTTTGTGTGTGTTGTTGTTTGAATTTCCAGCATCTGCAGATTTCCTCATGTTTCCAGCTTTATATCTGTTCTCTTTGAATTCCTGCTTCAATCGCTGGCAGATCAAATCACTGTTGCCTCTTGCTATCACCAACTGCCAAGGCACTGAGCCATTGATCAGACCTGCGGCAGCACACGCAAATGCTGGACACACTCAGCAGTTCAGGCAGCACCTTTGAAGAAGAATAATCAGCTGATGTTCCAGACAGAAATGTTTCATTCTGCTGCAGCATCTCTGCTTCAAAGTTCAATGTGCTGTGTATTCAGAGATACTCTTCTGCATACCAGAATCAGAATCAGGTTTATTATCACCGGCATTTCATGTGAAATTTGTTAACTTAGCAGCAGCAGTTCAATGCAATACATAATATAGAAGAGAGAGAAAAAAAAACAAGTAAATCAATTATGCATATTGAATAGATTAAAGCAAACATGCAAAAACAGAAATATTGTATATTAAAAAAAAAGTGAGGTAGTGTCCAAAGCTTCAATGTCCATTTAGGAATCAGATGGCAGAGGGGAAGAAGCTGTTCCTGAATCACTGAGTGTGTGCCTTCAGGCTTCTGTACCTCCTGCCTGGTGGTAACAGTGAGAAAAGGGCATGTCCTGGGTGCTGGAGGTCCTTAATAATGGACACTGCCTTTCTGAGACACCGCTCCTTGAAGATGTCCTGGGTACTTTGTAGGCTAGTGCCCAAGGTGAAACTGACTAGATTTACAACCATCTGCAGCTTCTTTAGGTCCTGTGCAGTATCCCCTCCATACCAGATAGTGATGCAGCCTGTCAGAATAGTCTCCACAGTACAACTGTAAAGTTTTTGAGTGTATTTGTTAACATGCCAAATCTCTTCAAACTCCTAATAAAGTATAGCCGCTGTCTTACCTTCTTTATAACTACATCGATATGTTGGGACCAGGTTAGATCCTCAGAGAGCTTGACACCCAGGAACTTAAAGCTGCTCACTCTCTCTACTTCTGATCCCTCTATGAGGATTGGTATGTGTTCCTTCGTCTTACTCTTCCTGAAGTCCACAATCAGCTCTTCTGTCTTACTGATGTTGTGCCAGGCTGATGCTGTGACATCACTCCACTAGTTGGCATATCTCACTCCTGTACGCCCTCTCATCACCACCTGAGATTCTACCAACAATGGCTGTATTGTTAGCAAATTTATAGACAGTGTTTGATCTATGCCTAGCCACACAGTCATGTGTATATTGAGAGTAGAGCAATGGGCTAAGCACACACCCCTGAGGTACACCAGTGTTGATCGACAGCGAGGAGGATATATTATCACCAATCCGCACAGGTTGTGGTTTTCTGGTTAGGAAGTCGAGGATCCAATTGCAGAGGGAGGTGCAGTGGCCCAGGTTCTGCAACTTCTCAATCAGGATTGTGGGAATGATGCTGTTCATCGACTATGCTGAACTATCATTGATGAACGGCATCCTGATGTAGGTGTTTGTGTTGTCCAGGTGGTCTAAAGCCGTGCAGAGAGCCATTGATATTGCGTCTGCCATTGACCTATTGTGGCGATAAACAAATTGCAATGGGTCCAGGTCCTTGCTGAGGCAGAGTTCAGTCTAGTCATGACCAACCGCTCAAAGAATTTCATCACTGTCGATGTGAGTGTTACCGGGCGATAGTCATTAAGGCAGCTCACATTATTCTTCTCAGACACTGGTATAATTGTTTCCTTTTAGAAGCAATTGGGAACTTCCACCTGTAGCAGTGAGAGGTCGAAAATGTCCTTGAATATTCCTGCCAGCTGGTTGGCACAAGTTTTCAGAGCCTTATCAGGTAATCCATCAGGACTTTCTGCTTTGTGAAAATTCACCCTCTTTAAAGACAGCCTAACATTGGCCTCTGAGACGGAGATCACAGGGTCATCAGTGCAGCAGGGATCTCCACAGCTGTCGTTGTGTCCTCCCTTTCAAAGCTTGCATAGTAGGCATTGAATTCATCTGGTAGTGAAGCATTGCTGCCTTTCATGCTATTGGGTTTCGCTTTGTAGGAAGTAATGTCTTGCAGACCCTGCCAGAGTTGCCGTGCATCCAATGTTGCCTCCAACCTCACTTGAAATTGTTTTGTTGTCCTTGAAATAGCCCTCTGCAAATCATACCTGGTTTTCTGATACAGGCTTGGGTTGCCAGACTTGAATGCCACAGATCTAGCCTTCAGCAGAGGACGTACCTCCTGGTTCATCCATGGCTTTTGGTTTGGGAATGTACAGTAAATCTTTGTAGGCACAAACTCATCCACACAGGTTTTAATGAAGTCGGTAACAACTGCAGCATACTCATCCAGGTTCAAAGATGAATCCCTGAATACAGTCAGAGAGTTACATCACTGATGTAACATGTAGTTACCTGACTTACTGCTGCATTCCATTCAGCTTGGACCAGTCTGGACATTCTCCTCTGACCTGTCTCGTGTTTTTGCCCACAGAACTGCCACTCACAAGATGCTTCTTGTTTGTTTTTTTTTCAGAGGTCTGTAACCTCTAGAGACTGTTATGCGTGAAAATCCTAGGAGAACCTGCAGTTTCTGAGATACTCAAACAACCCTGTCTGGTACCAACAATCATTCCACAGTCAAAATCATTTAGATCACATTTCTTCCCCACTCTGATGTTTGGTCAGAAGATTAACTGGACCTCTCAACCATGTCTGAATGTTTTTGTTCATTGATTTGCTGAACAGAGATTTTCAATAATGAGCAGGTGTAGCTAATAAAGTGGACACTCGGTGTCCATTTCATTTCTGGCATCATTTTTGTGGACCTTTTCTTGACCCTCTCCTGAGCTAGCATTTGCTTCCTTTGACATGGGGATCAAAACTGTTCACAATATTCCAACTGCTTTCTGAGCAACACCTTACAAAACCTCAGAAATATATCCTTGTTCTCAAGCTCTAGCCCTCTCAAAATGAATGCCAATATTGCATTTTCCTTCCTTACAATCAACACAATCTGAAAGTTAACTTGTAGGGAATCCTAAACTAGGATTCTGAATTTTGGCTTCTGAATTTTCTGCCAATTTATCAAATAGTCTACACCTTTATCCTTCCTGCCAAAGAGCATAACCCCGCACTTCCCCACACAGCATCAGAAATAATTGGACCTGAATTTTACAGGAATGAAATCAGGTTTATGATATTCTGATCAGTTATTTCAACGGATTTGAGCACCAGCCAGACAGCTGTGCATTTGGAAATTGTAACACAAAGGGGAAGAATTGAAACTATTGCCTTATTTGTTACATGAATAATGTTGAGTGTACTATTTTGGGTTATTCATAGCAAGGATGGTTGGGATTTGGAACTATCATAACGAAAGCCTTCAAGATTGAGATGGATGGAAAATATAATGGGATTTAAGGGACGTGACAGTATTGTGGAAAAACGGAAGTTTGACTTATTTGAATGGCCTTCTCCTGTTACACACAAGGCAATCACCATACTTCATTAGCTTTAACATACATCGGGACATCCTGAAGGTGTATAAAGCAAAGAGAGGAATAGTTTGGAGTGAGCTAGAGTCTTTTTTTTGGAGCAAAAGAGGATAAGAGGTGATTTAATAGAGGAGTACAAGATTATGAGAAGCCTAGATCGAGTGGTCTTTTTCCCAAGGTGGAAATAGCTAATATGAGGGGAAATAATTTTAAAATGGTTGGAGGAAAATGTGGTGGAGATGTCAGAGGTAGATTTTTTACACAGAGAGTGATGGGTGCATGGAATGCACTGTCAGAGGTGGTGTTAGAGGCAGATATATGTATATATAGGTACATGGATGATGAAATGGAGGGATTTGTAGGATGGAAGGTAAGTTGGATCTTAGAATATGTTAAAGTTCTGGCACAATATCATAGGCCAAAGCACTTCAACTATTCTGTAATGTTCTATGTTCAAACTCCTTTGCTCTGAATATTCTCAATATTGTAGGCTACATAAATCTGATATGCTCTGCAGGTGATATTAAAATTGTTAACATTAGCACAAGTATCATCCTGCCCAAGACCCAGAATGCATCACATATGCAGGAGGCCACCTCATTCCACACTGTACAATGTCAGGAACTTCACACAAAACAGTGCTTTGCAACATAGAAGAGCTTTAATGATTAATGAGGAATAACACTGAAAATACCTTGGCTATCAAGTTGTAATATTGTGATGAGGAAGTCTGCAAGCTCACTTGTGAAAAAAGCTATACTGAGAAAAAGTTTGAGGAACTCTATTATATTGCAAAGAGTTTTTTCAATGGAACAAGCACCAACTGCAAAGATGTGCTTTTGGAAATTGTAACATATAGGAGAATAATTGAAACAATTATCTTATTTATTATTTGAGAAATGTCAAGTCTTGTGTCAGGATGCTCTCTGCTCCCTTTTTTTGTAGAAAACTGTTTATATGAGTCAATCTGAGTAAAGGTAAAATTCCAGTTCTGTTATATTTGTCCAGAAAGAAACCCAGATTGGTTTGAACAGAATATTTCATTCTGCACATATCAAAATCTGCATTTTTAAAGTCAGCTTCAAACTCAGTTTTGTCACGTTACTGATTGAGACTGAAGGAAAAGATACAGGCCAAGATATCCAGTCATGTTGTGTGTTGTGTACTGTTTAACTGATTTGTCCTGTAGAATTTTATGTGCTCTCCAAATTTGGGGTGTACTGTGGTGTGTTTAGTTACACAAGGGTTCAGTCAGGCACATTGAGAATGGAATATGTATGGATGGTTCTTCTTGAAAATTAATTTCTGTTTGCATAGTCTGTGAGTGATACTGGATAGTTTTCCACAACGAATGTTAGGTCTACTTTTGCGATACTAATGGAGGACCTTCCTTGCCAGCTTCCAGGGAATTCTGTATATTAGTGAGGTGAGGCCTTCTGTATATTGGTGAGACCCAATGCAGACTGGGAGACCGTTTCGCTGAACACCTACGCTCGGTCCGCCAGAGAAAGCAGGATCTCCCAGTGGCCACACATTTTAATTCCATGTCCCATTCCCATTATGATATATCTATCCATGGCTTCCTCTACTGTCAAGATGAAGCCACACTCAGGTTGGAGGAACAACACCTTATATTCCGTCTAGGTAGCCTCCAACCTGATGGCATTTACATTGATTTCTCTAACTTCCACTAATGCCCCTCCTCCCCTTCTTACCCCATCCCTTATTTATTATTTCCCCCTTTTTTTCCTTTTCTCTCTTTTTTCTCTCTCTGTCCCTCTCACAATCACCCCTTGCCTGCTCTCCATCTCCCTCTGGTGCTCCCCTCCCCTTTCTTTCTTCCTAGGCCTCCCATCCCATGATCCTTTCCCTCCTCCAGCTGTGTATCCCTTTTGCCAATCAACTTTCAAGCTCTTGGCTTCATCCCTCACCCTCCGGTCTTCTTCTATCATTTCAGATCTCCCCCTCCCCGTCCTACTTTCAAATCTCTTACTATCTTTTCTTTCAGTTAGTCCTGACAAAGGGTCTCGGCCCGAAACATCGACAGTGCTTCTCCTTATAGATGCTGCCTGGCCTGCTGTGTTCCACCAGCATTTTGTGTGTTGTTTAATGGAATTTGGTGTTTGAGACAAGGTTGGTTCCCTTTATTCTCTATTTGACTTCTGCTGTGCGATTCCTTCACCATCTTCTGCCTCTTCCTTCACCACCACATCGTGATACCACAAGGATACAACCTTAACTATACCCTGGTGCCTGTTCACCATGTTGACCCTTCCCTTTCCACTCAGTTACTTAACCTTCTGCCAACTAAGGCCCCAAACCACCTTCAATGGCCAACGCCTTTCACCACAATAAAATGCTGAAAACATTTCATTTCTCTTTTATGAATGCAGTGCTAAATGTACTCAACATTTCTTGTTCTTGAACACAAGATTCCGCAGATGCCGGAAATCCAGAGCAACACAACGTTCTGGAGGAACTCAGCAAGTCAAGCAGCAAGGCTCTAGGCATAAAGGTTCTCTCCATAGATGCTGCCTGACCTGCTGAGCTCCCCCAGTATTTTGAGTGTGTAATTTTCAGATGGTGAGCTTTCCAGAGCTACTCAATGATAGTCCCTTTGGATTTCCAGTTCACTCAATCTGCTGTAGTGACTTTAGATGGAGATCAGTGGAAACAGCAGTTTATGCTGTTTCTCTGGGAGTTCCACTAACATGGTTCCTTAAGGTTATCGTAGCAAGGGGAGGTAGTGGGGATAAGCTTCCACTGCCTACTAAATGGTTGCAATGGTGTGCATCTCAAATAGCCTCTGACAACCAAGTCTAGCTCCTGGCCTGCACATGTGGCTTAGCTACAAAGCCTGGTGGGGCCGTTCCTTCTGCCAGGACAAAAGCGGGTTACTGGCTCCTTAAAACCAATTGCTTCGGGCAGATGGGGTCATCAGCTGTGGTTGACAGTTTTTCTGGAAGAAGGAAAAATCTGCTGCCTTGTGGCTATATCCACTGGTGGGGAAAGCTTTGAGAGTGAACACCAAGCAAAAGTCTGAAGCGGGCAATCCTAGGGCAGTCAATATTGTCTGGCAATGCCCCCAGCACTGCTGATGCCAAATTGCATTGATCTCTGCCGTTCCTTTGGATTCATCAGCTGCGTGGAGAGGGGGAAACCTGCTGCAGGGGCAGCAGCTTGTTCTCCATATGGTACAGCCCTGACTTGCATTTGGTGTAAGGATGCAAATGAATTAATTGCTGAAGTTGCATCGACATTTAGAAAACTATTGCTGTGAGGTGCCCCTACGAGCTAATTGGGGGATCTGAGGATGGGCTGTAATTCATCCCTGACTAGTGTGGCTTTGCAGTTGATACCCACTGCAACACTTGCCGACACTGCTTGACATCATCTTGTGATTGCTTTTATAAAGTCAGATCAAGCACTTACTTTGAAATGTGTGCACTTTCCTGACTTACAGTCAGTGGGATGGGGAAATCAGCATTATGACACGTACATGAATGATCAGCTTTCATATAGGAATGACATATTTTAAAAGATGCAGAAAGCATACATTGTTAGTTGAATATTTAGATTGCACAGGGAACAGAAGAGACTGAATACAATTCCATTTCAAAATGTTTACAACATTGTTACTGATGGCTTTTCAGACTTTAGATGTACACAACAAAAGCTTTGAGCCCAAGGCTGGGTCAGAAGGAAGGTTTTCTAAGTGGATGAACAATTTACAAGATAAGACTGAAAAAGAACATCTATAAATTAGTAATCTATTTTCTTTCATGACCATGAATAAAGGATAATCACGGATGCTGTTAATCACTGCCTTAGCAGCTCATCATAAATCTCAGCATTTGTCAAAGAATCTGCCTGAAATAAAAATTCAATTCCTTTCAATGAAGTCCAAGAAATAAAAAAAAAACAATAGGGAAATGAGTGAGGAACGAGAGTTCAAGCTTTCTTGAATTACTTTGGAGCATCCACAGAATGAAGATTAAACAGAGACACAAAAGTTTGTAGATGCTGGATTCGAGAGATGGAGGAACTCAACAGGTCAGGCAGCATCCATGGAGCAAAATAGACAGTAGCCATTTTGGGTCAAGACCCTTCATCTGGACTGATGGAGGGTCTTAAGCCAAAACATCAACTGTCTATTTCCTTCTCTGGTTGCTGTTTGATCTGCTGAGTTCCTGCAGCACACTTTGTGTATCTGAAGATTAAATTCCAGGGCAAAACCCAACAGGGAACAATAACTGCAGTGAGTTTAAAAATGATGGGACTTTTTCTTTTTACTCTCTGAGCTTTTGTTTAACTGGGGTTGGTTCAAATGATAGTTTTGAATCATATCTCTGTAAAATTAGAGGACTGTTGGCTTTCCTACAAATCTTGTCAGTTTACCAAGTTCGCTAGAAAAATTTATGATGCTGTGCAACATCAAAAAAAGGAATTAAAAGAATTCATAAAAATTGCATCCAATTATCCATAAAATCTGTCAGTCTGGCTACATCAGCGTTCCAAACTTACCCGATTATTGGCATTTTAACCTATCCATTTAGTAAAGGAACTCTATTTACTGCAGGAAACTAACATTGAGGAAAGTGTGAGGGAACAACATTTGTGCTTCATTCTCAGGTATTTATCCTGAGATACTGTCAGACCTCTCTTTGTACTACTGTAATTCTCATGGTGATGGCCACCCCACCATGGTGTCAGGGTGGGTGTCAATGCTGAATGCAGTGATGGCTTAGCAAACTCAACTTCTAGATATTTGTCAATCACGAGCAGGCCTTCATTCATGTCTCTGAAAGTTGCACCATTCACCTCCAACCCACACAACACTATTTTACATTCATCTCCAAAAGTCTCTTCCTTGGCTCTGCCCAGAGATTTTGCCCATTTGGAGGGTGGTGGTGGATTTAAAATTAAGTCAAAGTCAAAATGAATTTGTTATCAAAGTACTTATATCTCACCATATGCTACTTTGAGATTCTTTGAGAAGTCATAACAAATCAACAACATGATGCATGGATCTAAAATATACACCAGAGATCCTCAAGAGGTAATTTACTATCTGTGGACGTATTTGCTATTTCAGCAGAATCATCTAAGCAGTGAAGATACTGTAGGTCTAGATGAGTTGCAACTGATTGAAGCAGAGTGATAGTCAAGCACGGAGGTATGCAAACATCTGGCACAATGGCTTCCATGGCCCAACCATGCAGGGATGGCTTGGTGAGTACAGAAATGAACTGACAACAATTCACATTACATAGATACATTTGCCTCTGCTGCTCCAGCTGTTCATTATTCCACGGTGTCTTTCACTTCTGGCAACACTGCTGCTGCCAGGCAAAGGTGATAGAACGAGGGTGTGGGCTAAGGACTATAGTTCTGTACAGGAGTATTAGCTTCCACTTTGTAAATCTTGAGTCATACAGAGAAGTACAGCACAAAAGCAGGCCCTTCAGCCCATCTAGTCCATACCAAAACCATTTAAACTGCCTACACCCAACTACCTGCACCTCCATAACACCACTATCCAAACTTCCCTTAAAAGTTGAAACTGAATTCGCATGGACCACTTGTGCTGGCAGCTAATTCCACATTCTCACGACCCTCTGAGTGACGAAGTTTCCCTTTATGTTCCCTTAAACTTTCTTCTTTTCACCTGTAACCCATGACCTCTAGTTGTAGTCCCTCCCACCCTTAGAAGAAAAAGCCTGCTTGCATTTACATAATCTATACCCCTCATAATTTTGCATACTTTTATCAACTCTCCGCTCAATCTTCCATGTTCTAAAGAATACATTCTTAACCTATTCAATCATTCCTTATAACTCAGGACCTCCAGACCAGGAAACTTCCTAGAAAATTTTCTCTTCATTCTTTCAGCCTTGTTTACATCTTTCCTAGAGGTACAGCAGGTGATCAAAATTGCACACGATACTCCAAATTAGGGCTCATCAATGTCTTATACAACTTTGACATAACATCCCATCTTCTGCACTCAATACATTGATTTATGATGACCCATGTAACAGAAACTTCCTTAATGACACTATCTACCTGTGACACCACTTTCAATGAATTATGTACCTGTATTCCCGATCCCTTTGTTCTACTACACTCCACAGTGCCCTACCATTCCTGGTGTAACTCCTAATCTATCTTCATTAAATACCATCTGCCATTTTTCTGCCCATTTTTCCAGCTGATACACATCCCACTGAAAGCCACGATAGCCTTCCACTACACCCCAGTCTTGGTGTAATCTACAGGTTTGCTGATCCAGTTGGCCACATGATCATTCATATCACTGATCTTGATGAAAAAAAACAGCAAAAGACCCATCACCAATCCCTGCAGCTCTCCATTAGCTTCTGGTCAGAGACTCAACCATCGGCTAACACTCTCTGGCTTCTCCCACAAAGCCAATGTCGAATCCAATTTACTACCTCATTCTGAATGCTGAGAGACTGAACTTCCTTGACTAGCCTCCCATGAGGGATCTTGTCAAAAGCCTTGCAGACAACATCCACATCCTTGCCTTCATCCACTTTCCTGGTAACTTAACTGAAAAACTCTTTAAGATTGTTTAGACATTACCTACCACACACAAAAGCATGCTAACTGTCCTTAATCAGTCCATGTCTGTAGAAACACTTATATATCCTGTCCTTTAGAATACCTTCCAATAACTTTCCCACTACTGACGTCAGGCTCACTGGCCTATAATTTCCTGGTTTCTGTTCAGAGCCTTTTTTAAACAATGGAACAACATGTGCTATCCTCTAATCCTCTGCTTCCACTCCTGTTGCCAAGGATATTTTAAATATCTCTGCTAGGGCCCCAGCAATTTCTGCACTTGACTCCTGCAGGGTCTAAGAGAACACTTTGTCAGGTCCTGGGAATTTATCCACCCTGACTTGCCTCAGTGTAACAAACACCTCCTCCTCCTCTGTAATCTCTACAGGGTCCATGAAGTTGATGCTGCTTTACCTCACTTCAGTACCTCTCACTTCTCGTTTAACTTGTCTGCCAGAGCAACTTCATGACTTCTTTTAGCACTCCTGATTTCTTAAGTGTTCTCTTGCATTTCCTATCCTCCATAAGCACCTCATTTATTCCTACTTGTCTATACCTGCTGTGCACCTCCTTTTATCACTTAACCAGAGCCTCAATATCTCCTGAAAATCAAGGTTCCCTGCACTTGTTTTCTTTACCTTTTATTCTGACAGACACCTACAGGCTTTGTATTCTCAAAATTTTGTTTTTGAAGGCTTCCAACTCTCCAACTGCACCTTGGGCAGAAAACAATCTGTCCCAATCCATAGTTGCCAGATAATTTCTGATACCATCAAAATTGACCTTTCTCCAATTTTGAATCCAAACCCACAGACCAGATCTATCCCTTTGCATATTTACTTTGAAACTAATGGTATTGTGGTCACTGGGTGCGAAGTGTTCCCCTACACAAACTTCTGACACCAGTCCTGTCTCATTCCCCAATTGCAGATCAAGTATCACACACTCTCTCATTAGGACTTCTACATACTGATGAAGGAAACTTTTCTGAACACATTTAACAAACTCTATCCCATCTAGGTCATATGTTGAAAGACTGGAGTGACTGGGCTTGTATACATTGGAATTCAGAAGGATGAGAGGGGATCTGATTGAAACATATAAGATTACTAAGGGATTGGAAACACTAGAGGCAGGAAACATGTTCCTGATGTTGGGGGAGTCCAGAACCAGAGGCCACAGTTTAAGAATAAGGGGTAGGCCATTTAGAACAGAGTTGAGGAAAAACTTTTTCACCCAGAGAGTTGTGGATCTATGGAATGCTCTGCCTCAGAAGGCAGTGGAGGCCAATTCTCTGGATGCTTCCAAGAAAGAGTTAGATAGAGCTCTTAAAGATAGTGGAGTCAAAGGATATGGGGAGAAGGCAGGAACAGGGTACTGATTGTGGATGATCAGCCATGATCACATTGAATGGCAGTGCTGGCTTGAAGGACTAAATGGCCAACTCCTTTACCTATTGTCTATTGTCTATTATCTAGTCCTTTTACAGTTTGTATTTCCCAGTAATATGTGGAAAGTTAAAATCACCTACTATAATAACCTTATGTTTCTTGCAAAATTCTACAATCTCTTTACAAATCTGTTCCTCTAAATCCCCAGGACTGTTGGGTGGTCTGTAATGCAGCCCCATTAACATCATCATACCTTTCTTATTTCTCAGTTCCACTCATAACGCCTTACTAGTTGAGTTCTCCAGTCTATCCTGATGGAGAACTGCCGTGACGTTTTCCCTCACTAGTAACGCAATCCCTCCTGCTCTGTCACATCTAAAACAATTGAACCCTAGAATATTGAGCTGCCGGTCCTGCCCCTCCTGCAACCAAGTCTCTCTACTGGCTACAATGTCACAATTGCAGGTGTTGATGCAAGCCCTGAGCCCGTCTGCCTTTCCTACGATACCTCTTGCATTGAAATGTACACATTTCAGCAGACTAGATGCATCATGCTCAACCTTTTGATTCCTGACTTTGTCTGAGGTCTCACCAACTTCTGTCTCCACAACCTCTTCACTAACTGTTCCGGCACTCTGGTTCCCATCTCCCGGCAACTCTAGTATAAATTCTATCACAAGCAATTGCTTAAGGACATAAGTGCAATCTGGAATAAGAGAGAGACAAACAATACAGTATTGATAGGATGTTGCCATTGTAGAGAGCATATTGAATAAGACAATATGAGAAAAAAATTATTAAAGAAAAGCTTGAAAGAATTTGTTGAGTTTAAGGATTTTTTATGTTTCATTTAATAGCTGTGTTTACAGCACAATTCTGCACATTGCACAATATGTTTAATAGGAAATAAGAAATAGAACACTTATATTGGTTTCTCCAGATAATGGATAAAAATCACTTTTATTTATATAGTGTCTCTGACAATCTCCCAGAGTGTCTTACAGGAGGTAAAGTATTGTCAGTATAGTTGCAAAGGTGTGGGCCTATTTGCCCACAGACAGGTTGATCCTAATTGGGGAGACTCAAGTGACTGAAGAAAGTGGAATCTGGAGAAGGAAAAAACAAACTGGTGGAAAAACTGGATGGACAATGTTTAGAGGGACAGAGACCAAACATGGGCTTATGGGACCAGATTAGATGAGCATCTTGGTCATCGTAGTTGATTTGGGCCAAAGAGCCTGTTTCTGTATTACTCCATGACTCTGTGAAACAATAGCTCTTAACGCAACAGGTCTGTGGCATCTCTGGAGGTAAATGGATGGTTGATATTTTGAATAGAGACCCTGCATCAAGAACTGATGATGTAAAGTGGAGATGAATGGTATGAAGAAGTGAGCAGGAGGGGGGAAGACAGTGCTGTTTATTTATTTATTGCGATGCAGGATGGAAAAGGAGCTTCCAGTCCTTTGAACCATGCAGCCTAATCACGGGGCAATTTACAATGACCAATTAACCTACCACTGGCACATCTTTCGACTGTGGGAGGAAGCCGGAGCACCTGGCGGAAGCTCACAGAGTCATGGGGAGAACGTACAAACTCCTTACAGACAGCAGAAGGAATTGAACCCAGGTCACTGGCACTGTAAAGTGTTGTACTAACCTCCAGGCAACTGCGCCACTCCACTGTTGATTGAGGACAGGCTAGTAAGACACAGGAAGAGCTTTCTTGCTTCTTAGAATCCTGTGCTGGGATCCTTTACTTCTACATCAGGAATTACAAGCAGTTTATAGTGATCAATTAATACACCTGGCTGTCTAGGATGTGGGTAAAAACCGGGCGTTCAAGGGAAAATCATGCAGTCGCAGGGAAAACGTGCAAGCTCCACACACAAAACCAGAGATTTGGGAACTGCGAGGGAACAGAGCTAATCACTGTGCTACTGTGCTGCAGATCATCATTAAAGCAGTCCGCAATCTAATTCACTGTTCATCTAATCTCTCCTGGAATCCAACTCAGTTACCAGCCCTTATCCTCCCTTAGATAGTCACTATCTAACTCATAGTGATATCTCCATGCACTCTCTGGTCTCTCTCACTTCCACATCAAGTGCTCCTTCAAGGACTGATCAGCTTGTCCATTTGCTGTGCAGTAAAATAAGAAAAAAGGTCTGACTGGTTCTGCACAGATCAATAACCGATGCTTCTCTTTGGGTGTAAACCACATTAATGCTGGCACATGCTTCTCGGCAGCCTGTTTTCTGCCATTTGCCAGAGGACCTGAGGCTGTGTTAGCTCTTCATGCCTTAGCGCCATGGAGTCAGAGGCAGGCCCTTCAGCCCAGCAATGCCAGATGACATTTTTACCCAACTACACTAATCCCATTTGCCCACATGAGGCTTGTATCGTCTATGCATCCCTTGTATCCCAAGCACATTCAATGCCACTCAAAAGTTGGGCTAATATTATTTTGCGACTATGTGCTGTTACAACTGGGACTGTGTAATGTTTTTCGCACTCTGGACCCAAAGGAACAATGTCTCAACTGCATGGTTAAATGACAATTAAACTTGAACTTGAACTTTACCTGTTCACGTGCATCCTTAAATGTCTCTTAAATGTGGCAGCTGTATCTGTTTCACCGGTTCCCCTGACAATGAATTCCAGATCTCAGTCACTCTTTGTGTAAGCTCACCATTAAAATGCTTTCCTCTCACCTTAAATAAATGCCCAGTTTTGAGATAAAGCAACATCCATCATCAGGGACCCCAACCATCCAGAGCATACTCTGCTCACTGCTGTCATCAGGAAGAAGGTACAGGAGCCTCAGGACTTACACCACCAGGTTCAGGAACAGTTATTACCCTTTTAATCATCAGGCTCCTGAAGCAAAGAGATAACTTAATTCAACTTCATTTGCCCCATCATTGAAATGTTCCCAAACCTGTGGACTCACTTTCACGGACTTTTCATCTCATGTTCTTGATATTTATTGCCTATTTATTTATTATTATTATTTATTTAGTTTTGTATTGGCACATTTTTTGTCTCTCGCACACTGGTCGAACACCCAAGTTGGTGTGGTCTTTCATTGATCCTATTATCGCTATTATACTGTTATGGATTTATTGAGTATACATGCAAGAAAGTTAATCTCAGGTTTGTATATGGTGACGTTTATGTACTTTGATAATAAATTGACTTTGAACTTCAAACTTTGGAAAAAAAAAATTGAGATCCATTTTCTGGCCGTGATCCACCTCCAACAAAGAAACACCTTCCTCAGTTCTGGCCGCTTTCTGGAGTGGGACTTGAGCACAGAATCTTTTGAGGAAAGGGCAAGAGTGCTACCACCGACTCATGATCTTTGGGGCAAAAATATAAACTCTGGTTTCAAATGTGAAGAGTCCAAAACAGCTATTAATTGCTGTCAAAACTATTTATTTTGAAGTGCAAATTTATATAAACATCTGCTTCTGCAGATAGCATTATAAACAGTCCAGTGAGATAATCCTACTATTCTGCACTTGGATGCAGAAGAGAGAGGGAAACATTTTTAGAGACTCATGAAACACGCGTGGGAATACATCAGCTCAGCATGACTTGCAGGAGATAATGTTTGTATCATGGGGGAGATGAATTAGGGCTGAGGGAATGTGGGAAGAGGACAGAAAAAAAT
The DNA here is from genome assembly GCF_030144855.1 of Hypanus sabinus. Classification (NCBI taxonomy): domain Eukaryota; kingdom Metazoa; phylum Chordata; class Chondrichthyes; order Myliobatiformes; family Dasyatidae; genus Hypanus; species Hypanus sabinus. The sequence continues at coordinate 172,505,650 of NC_082708.1, read as the reverse complement.
ATATATGTACAGCTCAGACAAAAGGGAAGAGATAAGATAAATAGAAGATAACATTCTAGCAGAAAGAATGTATGAAATAATTGTGTCCAGTGACCAGATCACCACTTAAAATTTCTGTTATCTCTTTCATTGGAAAAGACTCAAGTCCTCTCCCAAGAATGCATCTCAGTGAATAGAAGATTTGTCACAGGAACAGACCCTTCTGCCTGCAATGATATCCCAAGATAATTAAATGAGCAATCAAGTGCCCAACTGAACTCACCTTCTTGACATACGCTGTGTTTCCTGCACCTTCGTGAGCCGATCTAAGACCCTCTTTAATCTCTCTGTTGTATTTGCCTCCACCGCCACTCCAGGGGTATACCTCAGCCTCTGACCACACCTCTGCGTAACAAACCTGTCCCACACATCTCCGTTGAACTTACACCTTCTCATTTTAAATGCATGCCAACCTGTATTAGAAATTTCAACACTGAAAAAAAGGTACTGGCTGTCTATCTGTGCCTCTCATAACCTTATAAACCTCTATCACTTCTTTTTTAAGTCTTCCCCACATCAAAGAAAATCACCCCAATTTGTCCAGCCTCTCCTTGTAGCACATGCCCTCTAATCCAAGTATCACCCTCATAAACAACTTTGGCACCCTTGACAATGGAACAGCCTGAACTAAATGCAGATGTGGCCTTACTAGAGTTTTATAAACATTGCATTATTTCCAAAAGGTAGAAAACAAGAAATAGAACCTAGTCTGCTGTGGCTTATCCATTTTCCCACCTGATTCCCACGGCATTCAGTTTTAGCTTTGCAGATTCTTGGTAACTGAGCATCTGCAGCACTCTGGGAAAGATAGTATTTATAGTGGTGGTGGTTGTCCGTCATGTCCGATGATGACAATTTCTAAAGGGGAAAAACCATTGCACTAGGGCAGTTCCACGCTCTCGACCTCAGAAGTCTGGGATCAGTGGTACGAATGAGCATAGTGCTTTAAATAACGAATAATGCATTATGCCCTGTGTGGTCAAAGTTATCTGCTTTTGCATAACTAGCGTATTTTAAAGTAACCATGGAAATCGCTGGCTATTATTTGTAAGTCATGCTGTCTTTTAGAGAGAGAAATAGTACTTTATTCAAGCTTGAATTTTGGCATCACAAGAAATTGCATTTGCTGGAATCTGAAGGTGAGAACAAACTGCTAGTGGGGCTCGGTAGGCTGAGCAGCATCTGTGGGGGCGGGGAACGTACAGCTGAGTTCCGCACATGGTACAAATGATTTCTTTTTCACCAAGATGAATTTTTTGAGAAACAGTTAAGGATTTACGATGTTCAAGAGGCAAATATTTTCTGTTCCCATCACCCCCTGGTGCACTAATATCCCGTGTAAAACATGAGACATTTTGTCTCTCGGCAACTCAAGGCCTTGCGCCTGAAAGTAAACAAGATGTAGGCCAGAGATTTGAAACTTAAAGCATTACTTAAAGATGCAGAGCTCTGGGAAAACGATCATATATATTGCTGGTAGTGGAGAAATGAGCAAAATTCCATACACTTTCATGATGTATATGTTTCATTTGACTCTTTGAAAGAAATTCATACAAACCTGAGGTGACTGAGCGTGTGAAAACTGGCTGTAGCGACCGCACAGATCGAACCGATGATGAACTGCGAGGCCAATGACATTGTGGAGGCGTTTAGAAAATGTAAGCAAAGAATGTAAACTGAGAAGTAACAATTTCCTGAATGATAAGGAGGTCAGCGACATCCTTTTGTGGACTGTGAAGAAATAATTAGATTCTGTTGACATCTGGAAGAGAAATGAGTCCGAGAATAAGATTGTTGTAAGACTCTCAAAGAATTCTCCTTACAGCCTGATTTCAAGGCCTGAGTCTATTGCTGATATCCTCAGAAGGTTTAGAGCCATGGCCAGTTCATGCAAATTCAAGCCAGTGGATTCATATGCACTTCATCCAACCTCTTCTACTTCACGTGATAAGTTCGAGGTCATTCCCTCTGCATTGGCAAGAGCAAGCATAGATTAGTCAGCAGTTTGGTACGGCACCTGTGTTTCATCCACAAACAGTTCCCAATTGCAAACCATTTCAACTCCACTTCTCCCACACCAACGTGTCTGTCCTTGTCCTAGTTCATTGACAGTGGGAGACCTAACACTGTGTGGTATATGTAACCATATAACCATGTAACAATTGCAACACGTAAACAGGCCATCTTGGCCCTTCTAGTTTGTGCCAAACGCTTACTCTCACCTAGTACCACTGACCCGCACTCAGCCCATAACCCTCCATTCCTTTCCTGTCCATATACCTATCCAATTTTACTTAAAATGACAATACCGAACCTGCCTCTACCACTTCTACTGGAAGCTCGTTCCACACAGCTACCACTCTCTGAGTAAAGAAATTTCCCCTCGTATTACCCTTAAATTTTTGCCCCCCTGACCCTTAACTCATGTCCTCTTGTTTGAATCTCCCCTACTCTCAATGGAAAAAGCCTATCCACGTCAACTCTATCTATCCCCCTCATAATTTTAAATACCTCTATCAAGTCCCCCCTCAACCTTCTACCTCCAAAGAATAAAGACCTAACTTGTTCAACCTTCCCCTGTAGCTTAGGTGCTGAAACCCAGGTAACATTCTAGTAAATCTTCTCTGTACTCTCTCTATTTTGTTGACATCTTTCCTATAATTCGGTGACCAGAACTGTACACAATACTCCAAATTCGGCCTTACCAATGCCTTGTACAATTTTAACATTGCATCCCAACTCCTGTACTCAATGCTCTGATTTATAAAGGCCAACATATCAAAAGCTTTCTTCACCACCCTATCCATATAAGATTCCACCTTCAGGGAACTATGCACCATTAATCCTAGATCACTCTGTTCTCCTGCATTTTTCAATGCCCTACCATTTACCATGTATGTCCTATTTGGATTATTCCTACCAAAATGTAGCACCTCACACTTATCAGCATTAAACTCCATCTGCCATCTTTCAGCCCACTCTGCCAACTGGCCTAAATCTCTCTGCAAACTTTGAAAACCTACTTCATTATCCACAACGCCACCTACCTTAGTATCATCTGCATACTTACTAATCCAATTTACCACCCTATTATCCAAATCATTAATGTATATGACAAACAACATTGGACCCAGTACAAATCCCTGAGGCACACCACTAGTCATCGGCCGCCAACTTGACAAACAGTTATCCACCACTACTCTCTGGCATCTCCCATCCAGCCACTGTTGAATCCATTTTACTACTTCAATATTAGTACCTAATGATTGAACCTTCCTAACTAACCTTTCGCACAAAACCGTCTCAACGGCCTTACTGAAGTCCATATACACACCATCCACTGCTTTACCCTCATCAACTTTCCTCGTAACCTCCTCAAAAAACTCAATAAGATTTGTCAAACATGACCTTCCATGCACAAATCCATGTTGACTGTTCCTAATCAGACCCTGTCTATCCAGATAATTATATATACTAACTCTAAGAATATTTTCCATTAATTTACCCACCACTGACATCAAACTGACAGGCCTATAATTGCTAGGTTTACTCTTAGAACCCTTTTTCAACAATGGAACCACATGAGCAATACACCAATCCTCTGGCACCATCCCCGTTTCTAATGACATTTGAAATATTTCTGTCAGAGCCCCTGCTATTTCCACACTTACTTCCTTCTAGGTCTTAGGGAATATCCTGTCAGGACCCTGAGATTTATCCACTTTTATATTCCTTAAAAGCACTTCCTCTTTAATCGTCATGGTTTCCATAACTTCCCTATTTGTTTCCCTTACCTTACACAATTCAATATCCTTCTCCTTAGTGAATATCAAAGTAAAGAAATTGTTCAAAATCTCCCCCATCTCTTTTGGCTCCACACATAGCTGTCCACTCTGATTCTCTAAAGGACCAATTTTATCCCTCACTAACCTTTTGTTATTAATATAACTGTAGAAACCCTTCAGATTTATTTTCACCTTACTTACCAAAGCAACCTCGTATCTTCTTTTAGCTTTTCTAATTTCTTTCTTAAGATTCTTCTTACATTCTTTATATTCCTCGAGCACCTCATTTATTCCATGCTGCCTATATTTATTGTAGATATCTCTCTTTTTCCTAACCAAGTTTCCAATATCCCTTGAAAACCATGGCTCTCTCAAACTTTTAACCTTTCCTTTCAACCTAACAGGAACATAAAGATTCTGTACCCTCAAAATTTCACCTTAAGTGACCTCCATTTCTCTATTACATCCTTCCCATAAAACAAATTGTCCCAATCCTCTCCTTCCAAATCCTTTCACATCTCCTCATAGTTAGCCTTTTTCCAATCAAAAATCTCAACCCTGGGTCCAGTCCTATCCTTCTCCATAATAATATTGAAACTAATGGCATTGTGATCACTGGACCCGAAGTGCTCCCCAACACATACCTCCGTCACCTGACCCATCTCATTCCCTAACAGGAGATCCAGCACTGCCTCTTCTCTAGTCGGTACCTCTATGTATTGCTACAAAAAACTATTCTGCACACATTTTACAAACTCCAAACCATCCATCCCTTTTACAATATGGACCTCCCACAATCACAACCCTGTGCTTACTACAAATATCTGCTATCTCTTCGCAAATTTGCTCCTCCAATTCTCGCTCCCCATTAGGTGGTCTATAATACACCCCTATAAGTGTTACTACACCTTTCCCATTCCTCAATTCCACCCATATAGTCTCCCTAGACGACCCCTCTAATCTACCTTGCCAGAGCACCACTGTAATATTTTCTCTGACAAGCAACGCAACACCTCCCCCTCTTGTCCCTCCGATTCTTTCACAGCTGAAGCAATGAAATCCAGGAATATTTAGTTGCCAATCACACCCCTCCTGCAACCATGTTTCACTAATAGCTACAACATCATATTTCCAGGTATCAATCCACGCTTTAAGCTCATCCACCTTTCTTACAATGCTGCTAGCATTAAAATAAATGCATTTAAGAAATTCTCCACCTCTTCCTCTCTGTTAATCTCTAACAGTACAAAGAACTTGACTGTCTTCTTTTTCTTCCTTCTCCCATACATCTGTTCCTACACTCTCGTTCCCCCCCCCCTCCTCCCCATATCTAGTTTAAATCCACTGGAGCCTCTCTAGCAAACCTACCTGCAAGAATATTTGTCCCCCTCTAGTTCAGATGTAAACCGTCCCACAGGAACAGGTCTCACCTTCCCTGGAAAACTGCCCAATTACCTATAAATCTGAAGCCCTCCCTCCAGCACCATGTCTTCAGCCACGTGTTGATCTGCATTATCTTACTATTTCTAAACCCACCTGCACGTGGCACTGGTAGCAATCCTGAGATTGCTATCCTGGAGGTCCGGTCCTTTAACTTGGCAACTAGCTCCCTGAACTCACCTTTCAAGACCTCCTCACTCTTCCTACCCACGTCATTGGACCATGACATCCGGCTGCCCACCCTCCCTCTTGAGAATATTGAGAACTCGATCCGAGATATTGCGGACCCTGGCACCAGGGAGGCAACAGACCATCCGGGATTCTCGATCTCTTCCACAGAACCTCCTATCTGTCCCCCTAACTATCGAATCCCCTACCACTACTGCTCTCCTCTTTTCCCTCTTTCCCTTCTGAGCTGAGGGTCCAGTCTCGGTGCCAGAGATGCAACCACTACAACTTGTCCCTGGTAGGTCGTCCCCACCAACAGAATCCAAAACGGTATACTTATTGTTAATGGGAACAGCCACAGGGGTGCTCTGCTCTTCCTGTCTATTCCCCTTCCCTCTCCTGACAGTCACCCAACTACCTGACTCCTAGGGGTGACTATCTCCCTGAAACTCCTGTCTATTTCTGCCTCTGCCTCCCGAATGATCCGAAGTTCATCCAGCTCCAGCTCCAGTTCCCTAATACGGTTTGTCAGGAGCTGCAGCTGGATGCACCTTTTGCAGGTGCTGTCATCAGGGACAGCTGTGCTTGCCCTGACTTCCCACATACTGCAAACGGAGCACTTGACTGCCTCCATTACCTACTCCTAAGCTAATTAGATTAATTAAAGCTTACCTGGCCTTAACTCACCTGGAGTGAAGCTCGTGCTCAGCCTCTGCTCGCTTTTAAAATTCTCCCGCTGTTCTCAGAGGCCGACTTTCACGCGCTTGTGCAGTCTAGCCTCTTTGCCCTGATCAGTTAAAAAAAACAGCTTCTCTCCGAGCTTCTTTTACCTCTTCCCTCTCCGCCTCTTGCTGCGATTTAAGTAACCGTTGAAAACTTCCTCTTTTTTATAAACCATTGTTGCGCTATGTCACGCACCTGCGCAGTCCAGCCTATTTGCCCCGACCAGTTAAAAAAAAAGACAGCTTCTATCTGAGCTCATCCACCTCCACTGTGTAGTCCAAAGAATATAAGACATAGGGTGAAATTAGGCTACCTAGCCCAAGGCTTATTTATTATCACTCACAGCCCCATTCTCCTGCCTGCTCCTTGTAACTTTTTACACCCTTACTAATCAAGGACAAATCAACCTCTGCCTTAAATATACCCAATGATTTGCCCTGCACAACTGCCTATAACAATGAATTCCACAGATTCACCTCACTGCAGGAAGGATGTGGAATCCATAGAAAGGGTGCAGAGGAGATTTACAAGGATGTTGCCTGGATTGGACAGAGTGCCTTATGAGAATAGGTTGGGTGAACTTGGCTTCTTATCCTTGAAGCGACGGAGGACGAGAGGTGTATAAAATGAAGAGAGGCTTTTTCCAGGGTTGAAATGACTAACACAAGGAGGCACAGTTTTAAGATACTTGGAAGTAGGTACTGAGGGGATGTCAGGGGTAGGTTTTTCACACAGACAGTGGTGGGTGCGTGGAATGCACTGCCAGCGAAGGTGGTGGAAGCAGATACCATAGAGTCTTTTTAAGAAACTCTTAGGTAGGTGTTTGGAACTTAGAAAAATAGAGGACTATGCACTAGGGAAAATCCTAGGCAGTTTCTAGAGTAGGCTACATTGTGGGCCGAAGGGCCTGTAATGTGCTGTGGATTTCTATGTTCTATGTTCTATTTTCTGTTAAATATGCCCTTCTATTCTGAAGCTGTACCCTCTGGTCCTAAACTCCCCCACTATTGGAAATATCCTCTCACCATCTGTTCAATCTAGGTCTTTCAATATTCAATAGCTTCCAAAGAGTTCCACCCTCATTCTTCTAAACTCCATGAGCACAGGCCCTGAGCGTCAACTGCTCCTCATCCATTTATACTGACATTCCCAGGATCATTCCTGTGAGCCTGCATTCAAGGTGAAGAGGATAGTTTCAAAGGAGATGTGAGTGGCAAATTTTTTACACAGTGGGTGGAAAGTGCTGCCTGGTGTGGTGATAGAGGCAGAAATATTAAAGACTTTTCCGAGACATTTAGACAGGCATACAAATGAAAGGACAATGGAAGCACATGGACATTGTGTAGCCAAAAGAGATTAGTTTAATTACCCTTTTGATTACTAATTGAATTGATTGAGCACAACATTATGGGTCAAAGGGTCATCTCTCTCTCCAAACCAGCACATTTTTTCTTGGATAAGGGGCTCAAAACTACTGGCAATACTCCGTGTGGTCTGACCAATGCCTTATAAAGCCTCAGCATTTACATCCTTGCTTTTATATTCTTTCAAATTAGGCAGGACCTTTTTCTCAGGGTGCAAAGGTCAAATACCAGAAGGTATAGGATTAAATTATGAGGGAGAAAACTGAAAGGAGATCTGTGAAGTTTTCAGAGAATGGGAGATGCTTGGAACATTCTGCCATGATAGGTGGGGAGAATCTGGTACAATAGCAGTGTTTTAGATGCAATTAGATAGACGCATGGACAGGCAAGAAATGGAGTGAGATAGTCCATGTGCAGGCAAATGGGATTAGTTTGATTTGGCACAGATATGGTGGGGAGATTGGCCTGTTCCTCTATTTTATCATCCTCCCTTTCTGTGTAATGTTTCTAAAATTCAATTGAATCCTGAACAGCTCTGACAGATTGGAAGTTTGCAAATGTGACCATATCTAATAATAAAATTGGGCAAGTCTACATAGATTTATGAAAGGGAAAATACAGGTGAAAAATTGTTGGCATTTTTGTGATCAGTTGGCAGAATCTGTTTACCAGCATTTTGAATTTTTGAATGCATTTGGGTAGACTGTTGGAGAATAATTGATTGCCCAAGCTAAATGTTTTAAGAAAACCATGAAAAAATGTGTTATGTTACAGAAATGCATCAGGATAAATTTTTGGAAATATATTGAATGAATCATAACACATTTTTTATGCTCTAAATAGAGTCTGAAACATGGATCCTATTCCAATGGGATCACGCAGAGTTTACGTCCTGATAAGAGGAGGTTTTAATTTTATGTCCAAATGAACCTCTGATTTTGTAACAAAAAGAAAGAGAGGGTAGTGTAGTGATTACTAAAATGACTTATATTTTCAGCTGTAAAATCTGGTTCAATTCCCGCTACTGTCTGTAATGAGTTTGTACATTTTCTTTGTATGTTGGGGCAACTCACGGGTTACCCAGCACAATCCTTAATGAGTTGACTTGACACAATGACACATTTCACTATATTTTTCCATGTACGTGTGACAAATAAAGTTACTGGCTGTTATGCTGCTGGCATTTAGGGCAGAAATATGACATCTAAAGTTGATCTCTCTCTCTCTTTAAAACACACATTGTATCTCCCAGGAGCACAAGACTTAATCTGAAAACAAACACGATGTAAGTCTCATCATATATTTAAGAAACAGAGCTCTGGGAATTATGGGACGTAACAGATGGTTTCTTTAAACTATTTAGTAATGGCTGTCTGCTATCTAACAATAAACCTCGGCATTAGTGTTTCAAAAACATGATACATCCTTCCCTCCTCCTCTGGCAGCTGCCATTGATTTCGTTCATCTGAAAACCCTTTCTTGTTTATTTAATTCAGTCCTTTCAAATGTGGAAGGCTCTGCTGTGTTCTTATTCCCATTCATGAATTTCTTACCCTCTTCCCTCAGATATATTGGGAAAAAACAGAGAAGAAAACTTTGAGATATTTTATATATTTTATTGAGATCATCCCTGATTCTTCTAAACTATAGAGTGTACAGGTCTAAGCTCTTCTCGTAGGACAGACATGCCATGACTGAAAACAATCTGTGAAAGTTTGCTGCACTCCCTCTACAATAAGTATATCCTTCTGTAGGTAAGAAGAGCAGGCCTCCACACTATATCCCATACGCTGTGTCTCTAAGGCCTCAATTGAGTTGTAGCAACAATCTGCTTTAGGAACGCAGTGGGCTAACCAACATCTGTGGGAGGACAGGAATTGTCAACTTTTCAGGTCAAAATTAGTCTTGATGCTACACAGAAGAAAGTATGCAGATGCTTTCTTTAATATTTTTTTAGCCAGAAAATGGTGAATCTGTGGAATTCATTGCCATAGAAGGCTGTGGAGGCCAAGATATTGGGTATATTTAAGGGAGAAGTTGATAGATTCTTGATTGGACAGGGCATGAGGGATATGGGGAGAAGGCAATAGACTGGGGCCAAGAAGAAATATGGATCAGCCATAATGAAATACTGGAGCAGACTCCAGCCAAAAGGCCTAATCTGTTCCTATATTTTATGGTCTTATGATCTTATGCTGAAAATCCAAAGCAACACACACAAAATGCAGGAGGAGCTCAGCAGGTTAGGTGGCATCTATGAAAATGAATAAACAGTTGCCATTTCAGGCCTAGATCCTTCTTGCAACATTATGACCTGAAACATCAACGTTTTTTGCTCCTGGAGATGGTGAGACTGCATTTAGAATATTCATGTTGTTGCTCCATATTCCAGTATCTGCTTTCTCTTGTGTTTCCTTTTAAACTGTAGTAAAACAACTTTACTCATGCATCATTTGACTTCCTATTGGTTTGCTGTACCTGTATCTTCATCTCATTGATTCATGGACAAGAACAGCCAAATATCTCTGAACTCTGGTACTTTTGTTCTCTCGTTGTTCATAGAATACTCTGCACTTTTCTCATTTTCTGCCTTACTTTTGGCAATTACCTTCCATCTACCGTGTCCTTCCTCATTCACTTCCCTTGGTTATATACTGTACATAAAAACCTTTTGAGAGGCCACACTGCCAGATGTAATAGTAACATAGAAAACAATTTGGATATAAAAATGATAAAGATAATGGCTATCAGAAAACAACAGGGAGACTGAGACAAATTTGACAGCTTCTTCCAAAGGATACAAGGACATTAAAGGGTAAAATGACAACTCATAGGTCCTGGAGGGGAATAGACAATTAGGGATAATCTGGGCTTGTGAGCCTCATTTCAATGGTAGGGAACATACTGGAGAAGTTTTGAGGGATAGGATTTATGCACTCTTGTAAAAGCATATCCTGATTAGGCACAGTCATCATGGCTTTGATCATTCCTTATGAACTTGACTAAATGTTCTGTGGCGCTGGCAAAGGGGCTTGATGAGGGTAAGGCAGTGGTTATTATCCACAAGGGTGTTAGTAAGGCATTTGACAAGGTCCCTCATGGTAGGTTGATTCTGAAGATGGTGTTGCATGGGATCCAGGGTAAATTGCAGGTTTGAATTCAGACCAGGCTTGCACATCGAAGACAAAGAGTAAGGGTACAAGGCTGTTACTCTGACTGGAAGCTCATGATCAGTAATGTTCTTGCTAGGACTGTTGATTTAGATGAAAACATAGCTGAGTTACTTAGCAAGTTTGCAGATGACTCTAATACTAGTGAAGTTGTGGACAGCGTAAATGATGATCAAATAATACAGTGGAGTATAGATTAGTTACAGATATGGGCAGAGAAATAGCTGATGGAATTTTATCCAGGTGAGTGCAAGATATTGCACTTTTAGAGGTCCATTGAAAGGGGAATGCATACATTTAGTGGTAGGCTCCTCAATAGCACTGAGAGACAATGAAATCTTGGGGCCCACATCCATAGGTTACTAAAAGTAACTCTGCAATTAGATAGGGTAGCATGCAGGTGTATGATATGCTTGCCTTCATTTTGGTAAGGGAATTGAATACACTAATAAGGAGATCATGCTGCAGCTACATAAGACTTTAGTTATCCCACATTTGTGTGCAGTTCTGATGGCCTCATTATAGGAAGAACGTGTAGAGTGTGCAAAAGATACAGAAGAGGATGCTGCCTGGATTGGAAGATTTGAGCTACAGTATAAGGAAAGATTGACCAAACTTGGGTTGCTCTGCTTTGAGTGTCGGAAGCTGAGGAGAGACAGATGCATACAGTCAGAATCTTCTCCCTGGGGTAGGAACATCAAACACTAAAGGACAAGCTTTTAAAGTTGGGGGGTGGAATTTAAGGAAAGGTCTTTGATGCAGTGTGGGAGGTGCATGGAATGGGATTCTGGTTGTAGTAGAGATATCAGGCAATTTGGTGGAGTTTAAGAGGTTTTTAAGAGAGACATGGATATGAAGGGAATGGAGGAATCTAGATAATACACAGATGTACATTTAATATAAATTGACATCATGGGCAGACTGGCCTGTTCAGTGCTGTATTGTTCTATAGTCTATGTCTTACCTCATTACATTATTATACCCTACAGTACAATGATACTAAGGTACAGCACGTGATTTAAAGGTAGGTACAAGGAATAGAGGGATATGCCAACAATGAGTCGGTACCTTTTCCTGTATTATCTGATTCTATACTGACAGCTCTCAATTACTATATTTTAATTTAACTAGAGCTATAGTGTGTCTGAAATCATTTGAGGGGAAATGGTAATGAGTGACTGGAATTATTAATAATGAAAATTTAAAAAAGCAAAGATAAGCAACCTGGAAGCAGATAGATTATGCAAATTTCCTGGCAGAAGCCCAGGTAAACTCAAGCCCTTTAAATAATGCTGAAACAGGTGTCAATGATGTTAAGCACACACTGTTCACCAGCCTTAACTGTGAAGCACACATTGCTTCAGAAAAACTGCCCCATTCCATCTGAAAAAAAAGCATTTACATGTGCCCACCTACCACCATCCATTTCCACATAGTGCACTTAACCATTGATCCGATTGTATTTCTTTGTATTTATTATGAATGCCTGCAAGAAAATTAATCTCCAGGTAGTACATAGTGACATATGAGTATGTACTTTGATAATAAATTTACTTTGAACTTTGAACAGTATGTCAGAGGAATCCACGCAGAACTTATGGAATGTGTTATCCCATGCTCAATCAAAGTACCTAACTCTCAGTTTCCTTGACTACAGAGAAGTTGCTCTGAGCCACAGAATTTCTAGTCTGATGACTTGTCCAATAGCTTTCCCATAAAGAATATTGGCATATTGCGGAAATGTAATTATCTAGTGGGTGTTGTAACCTTGGATTATAGCCAATCCATGCTGCCTTTGAGATTAATTCCAATTGACTTGTTCGGGGAGGTCCTTTGAGTCTTTACATTAATCAATTGGTGCCATTATTTGTAAGTGACAAAGCTCAACAGATTTTTTTTTCTGATTGTTTAGCTGTTGCAATAGCAAACAGCAATGAATTTCAGGATCAATACAAAGTATTTTCGTTTTATTATCTGTTGATAAACAGCTCTCAAAATGCTTTTACCCAGAGAAGCTATTTCAGCGTTTTACCAATTATCACTTTACTGCTGTCAGTTACTTGCATAACGACAAAACATTAAGCTAAAATAGGTTTATTTATTTATTGAGATTCAGTTCTCTTTAGTTCCCTTTGAATCAATTTGTACTGCAGCCCCCAGTTTAACCCCAGCCTAATCACATGACAGTTTACAATGACCAATTAACCTACCAACTGGTAAGACTTTGGACTCTGGGAGGAAACGGAAGCCCCTTGCGGGCATGGGGAGATCGCATGAGCTCCTACCTTACATTGAATAATTTTAACTTCTCAGATTTTATTCCATAATGGTTTTATTTCACGACTCTGGGAGGGGTTTGATTGCATTTAAAGTATTTTGTTCAGTTCTGATTACCCCAAATCAGAAAGATTGTGGAGGCTTTTGCGAGGATTCAAAGGAGGTTTACCAGAGTGCTGCTTAGATTAGACAGTATAAGCAATAAGGTGAGTTTAGAAAGACTTGGATTGTTTTGTTCTGAGGGTTTGCTGGTAAGGTGGGGGGAAATAGCAAATACTAGGTGCTGTACCTTTAAGGTTGGGGCAGGGGAATTTAATGGAAATATATCATGGTTATCAGGGGCTTTATTAAAACAGTTATAGAACATGTCCCCACAAAATCATTCAAAGTTTTCCCCAACCAGAGATGAGATCTGCAATCTGCTGAGGGCCAGATCAGAAGCATTCAAGTCTGGTGACCAAGGAGGTCCAGATATGTGATCTGGAAAGCCATCCCACGGGTGAAGCGGCAGTTCCAGACCGACCATGAATCAATGAAAGATGCTCGACAGTTGTGGCAGGGTCTGAATACTGTCATCTCTTGTAAAGTTCAATCAAGTGACATGGGATATAATGGGGGTTTTGCATCCTGATGAGCTCAATGCTTTCTATCCTCGCTATGAACGCCAAAACATGGAGGGACCACCACAATCTGCCACTGTCCTGATGATCCTGCGATTTCAGTCTCTGAGGCTGAGGTGTGAGCAGCCTTCAGGAGGATGAGTGTGTGGAAAGCATCCAGCTCAGATGGGGTACCTGGCCAGGAACCTGCGCTGATCAACTGTCTGGAATGTTCACTGAGATCTTTAACCTTCTGCTTCATCATTCTGAGGTACCAATCTGTTATAAGCAGTCTTCAATTATACTGGTGCCTGTGAAGAATTTGGTAAACTGCCTCAATGACTATCATCTACTAGAACTTACATCCACAGTGATGAAGTATTTTGAAAGGCTGGTGATGAAACATATCAACTCCTGCCTGAGAAGTGACTTGGATCCACTCCAATTTGCCTACCAGAGCAACAAATCCACATCAGATACCACTGGCTCTTCATTGAACCCTGGAACAGTTATTCCTTTTAGTTCAAAAGCCTGAAAGTTGAGGGGTCATAGCTGTTCCTGAACCTGGTGGTGTGAGTCCTAAGGCTCCTGTACTTTATTCCTGATAGCTATAGTTAGAAAAGCGCAGGTTCTGGGTAGTGGAGGAAACCGGAGGTCTATGAGCCAGTCCTCATCAGAGGATCAGAAGTACAGAGAGTCAGTAACTTTAAATTCCTCAGTGTTATTATTTTGGAGGACTTGTCCTGGCCCGGCAAAGAAATGAATTAAGAAGAAAATATGGCAGTGTCTCTGCTTCCTTGGGAGTTTGCATAGGTTTGGCACAATATCTAAAGATATTGACAAATTTCTATAGATGTGTAGAAGAAAGCATCATGGCCTGGAATGGAAACACCAGTACAAAAGGTAATGAATATGGCCCATTCCATCACCGGTAAAGCTATCCCCACCATTGAGCACATCTACACGGAGTGTTGTCACAGGAAAGCAGCATCCATGATCAGGTAACCCTGCTACCCAGAACCTGCTCTCTTCTCACTGTAGCTATCAGGAAGAAAGTACACGAGCTTCAGGACTCACACCACCAGGTTCGGCAACAGCTATTACCCCTCAACCATCAGGCTTTTGAACCAAACGGAGTGACTGCATTTGCCCCATCTTTGAGATGTTCCCACAACCTACAGACTGAAAATTTCAGGGACTGATCATCTCATGTTCTTGATATTTGTTGCTTATTTAGCTATTATTTCTTTTTGTATATGCACAATTTGTTATCTTTTGCATACTGAATCTATCTTTCACTGATTCTATGATGGTTATTATGGATTTATTGAGTGTGCCTGCAAGAAAATGAATCTCAGGGTATTATATGGTGACATATGTGTACTTTGATAATAAATTTACTTTGAACTTTGAAGCAAGTCTTTTTTACACAGAGACCTGTGGTGTCTGGTGATGGGATGATGATGGAAGCAGATATGATTGTGGTGTTTAAGAGGCATTTAGAGAGACACATTAGCATGAAGGGAATCAATGGATATGGACCATTTGAGGCAGATGGGATTAGTTTTATTCAACATCTTGGTCAACACAGATATCGTGTGCTGAAAGGCTTGTTCCTGTTCTGTTCTGTCTGTGTTCTGTATGGCTGGACTTAAAGAGCGGACTTAACCAATTCCTGACTATTGGAACCTTGAAGTTATATAAATATAAAATATAGTTTTATATATATATATATAAAAGTTATGATCTGAAAATTTGCCTGGACGTTTATTCAGTTTTCTAAATTATAGTTTTTACGGTTGTGGGGATGTCTGGTAAAGACAGCATTTATTGTACATCCTTACTTACTTTGTGGGGATAGTGGCCTGTGTGGACAGCTGCAAATTTCAGCAGTGTGTTTTGCAGGTGGTGCATACAGCAACCGTCCTGCATTGTTGGTGGGAGGGTTTTAATATTGAAGTGCTGATCAAGTGGGAAGATTCATCCAGATGGTGTCAGGTTTCCTGAATGCTCCTGCATCTGAAATTGTCAATAATTCAAGTTTTGAATCAATATGATTTAGTGTAAATGAATCACCATTTCATAGGGCTTTTCAGAGTAAAGCATATTTACATGTAGGCCAGACTCAAAAAGAACAGCTGATTTCCTCCCGTGTAGCAGGTACATTGTAATATGGACATATCTATGCTCAGTCGTCACTGCATTACGGACCTCCTGCACCTAATAAAATGGCCTCTGAGTGTATGTTCATGGTCTTCTGCTGCCGCAGTCCATCCACTTCAAGGTTCGATGTGCTGTGCATTTGGAGATGCTCTTCTGCACACCACTGTTGTAACGTATGGCTATTTGAGTTGCTGTCGGTTTCCTGTCAGTTTGAACCAGTTCTGCCCATTTTACTCCGACTTCTGTCATTAACAAGGCATTTTTGCTGACAGAATTACCATTCTCTTGATGCCTTTTTGTTCATTCCATCATTCTCTGTAACCTGTATACAATATATTCACCTTATCTCCTTACCTGCCCATCACATCCCTCTGGTGCGCCTCCCCTTTCTTCCATGGTCTTCTACCCTCTCCTATCAGATTCCCCCTTCTCCAGCCCTTTATATATTTCACCAATCAACTTCCCAGCTCTTCACTTCACCCCTTCCCCTCTCCCAGTTTGACCTATCACCCACCACCTTGTGCTTCTTCCTCCACTCCACTCATCTTCTTACTCTGACTTCTCATCGTTTTCTTCCAGTCCTGATGAAGAGTCTGGGCCTGAAACGCTGATTTCAGATACAGTAACATTCAAGAAACCTGAAACCATCTCGGTGAATCTTCCCAACTTTTTTTTAATACCAAGGACCCCCACCATGAACTGAAGAGTCTATGCATCCCAGGTTGGGAACCCCTGCTTTAAGGGCTGCTGTGCATGAAAATCCCAGGAAATCTGCAGTTTCCAAGACATCCGGCACCAAAAATCATTCCTTGGTCAAAATAACTTAATTCACGTATATTCTCCATCCTGATGTTTGGTGTGAACAATAACCGAACCTCTTGGCTATGTAGACCATGCTTTTATACAATAGACAATAGACAATAGGTGCAGAAGTAGACCATTCGGCCCCTCGAGTCTGCACCACCATTCTGAGATCATGGCTGATCATTCACTATCAATACCCAGTCCCTGCCTTGTCCCCATATCCCTTGATTCCCCTATCCATCAGATATCTATCTAGCTCCTTCTTGAAAGCATTCAGAGAATTGGCCTCCACCCTCTTCCAAGGTAGTGCATTCCACACCTGCACAACTCTCTGGGAGAAGAAGCTCTTCCTCAACTCTGTTTTAAATAACTGACCTCTTATTCTCAATCCATGCCCTCTGGTATTGGACTCTCCCAACATCTGGAACATATTTCCTGCCTCAATCCTATCAAATCCTTTAATTATCTTAAACGTTTCAATCAGATCCCCTCTCAATCTCCTCAATTCCAGCGTGTACAAGCCCAATCTCTCCAATCTCTCTGCGTAAGACAGCCCTGCCATCCCAGGAATCAACCTAGTGAATCTACGCTGCACTTCCTCAACTGCCAGAATGTCCTTCCTTAAACCTGGAGACCAAAACTGTACACAATATTCCAGGTGTGGTCTCACCAGGGCCCTGTACAAATGCAAAAGGATGTCCTTGCTCTTGTATTCAATTCCCCTTGTAACAAAGGCCAACATTCCATTTGCCCTCTTCACTGCCTGTTGCACTTGCTCATTCACCTTCATTGACTGGTGAACTAGGACTCCTAGGTCTCTTTGCATTTCTCCCTTACCTAACTCTACTCCGTTCAGACAATACTCTGCCCTCTTTTTCCTGCTTCCAAAGTGGATAACTTCACATTTATTCACATTGAATGACATCTGCCAAGTATCTGCCCACTCACCCAGCCTATCCAAGTCTCCCTGTATTCTCCTAACGTCCTCTTCGCATGTCACACTGCCACCCAGTTTAGTATCATCAGCAAACTTGCTGATATAGTTTTCAATGCCCTCATCTAAATCATTGACATAAATCGTAAAGAGCTGTGGTCCCAATACACAGCCCTGTGGTACCCCACTAGTCACCTCCAGCCAGTCCGAGAAACACCCATTCACTGCTACCCTTTGCTTTCTATCTGCCAACCAGTTTTCTATCCATGTTGAAACCCTGCCCCCAATGCCATGAGCTCTGATTTTACTCACCAATCTCCTATGTGGCACCTTATCGAATGCCTTCTGAAAATCTAGGTATACAACATCCACTGGCTTACCCTCGTCTAACATCCTTGTTACACCCTCAAAAAACTCCAACAGATTAGTCAAGCATGATTTGCCCTTGGTAAATCCATGCTGGCTCGGCCTAATCCTATTTCTGCCATCTAGATGTGCCACTATTTCGTCCTTAATAATGGACTCAAGCATCTTCCCCACGACTGACGTTAGGCTAACAGGCGATAGTTCTCCGTTTTCTCCTTCCCTCCCTTCTTGAAAAGTGGGATAACATTAGCCACTCTCCAACCTTCAGGAACTGATCCTGAATCTAAGGAACATTGGAAAATGATTACCAATGCATCCGCAATTTCCTGAGCCACCTCTTTTAGAACCCTCGGATGCAGACCATCTGGACCCGGGGATTTTATTAGCCTTCAGTCCTACCAGTCTACTCATCACAGTTTCTTTCCTAATGTCAATCTGTCTCAATTCCTCTGATATCTTATGACCCTGGCCCATCCATACATCTGGGAGATTGCTTGTGTCCTCCCTGGTGAAGACAGATCTAAAGTACGCATTAAATTCTGTTGCCATTTCCCTGTTTCCCATAACAATTTCTCCCAATTCATTCTTCAAGGGGCCAACATTGTTCTTAACTATCTTCTTTCTCTTCACATAGCTAAAAAAGCTTTTGCTATCCCCTTTTATATTCCTGGCTAGACTGAGCTCATACCTGATTTTTTCTCTCCGTATTGCTTTTTTAGTTAAGATTTGCAGCTCCTTAAAACTTTCCCAATCATCTGTATTCCCACTCATCTTAGCCCTGTCATACTTCTTTTTCTTTAATGCTATACAATCTCTGACTTCCTTTGTCAACCACTGTGGCCCCTTCCCCCTCTTTGAATCCTTCCTTCTCATTGGAATGAACTGCTTTTGCATCTTTTGTATTATGCCCAAGAATATCTGCCACTGCTGATCCACTGTCTTTCCTGCCAGGGCATCCGCCCATTTAACTTTGGCCAGCTCTTCCCTCATGGCTCCGTAGTCTCCTTTATTTAATTGCAACACTGACACCTCTGATCTGCCCTTACCCCTCTCAAATTGTAGATAAAAACTTATCATATTATGATCACTACTTCCTAATGGCTCCTTTACTTCAAGATCACTTATCAATTCCTGTTCATTACACATCAACAAGTCCAAAATAGCCTCATTCCTGGTTGGCTCAAGCACAAGCTGTTCCAAAAATACATCCCTTAGACACTCCACAAACTCCCTATCCTGGGGTCCAGCACCTACCTGATTCTCCCAGTTCACCTGCATGTTGAAATCTCCCATAACGACTACATTACCTTTAGCACATGCCAATGTTAACTCCCTAATCAACTTGTACAGTGAGGTGATGCCACATGATTGGCTGCTTAAATATTTGCATTAACAAGCAGGTGTACCTAATAAAGTAGCTACTAAGTGCATATGCTTCAATTGAACTTAAATCATTTTCAGTGGATCATATTGGTTTTTACAATGATCCAGTAATTTAAGTTCCTTTTTTTAAAATGTATTGCCTGTTATGCCACTAACATTTAGGGCAGCAATGAATATTCTCCATCTCTGGTGGTGCTCAGGGCTTTCGTTGCCATGCCAATAGCTTCCTTCTGGCTTTCACTACTGTCGGCATGCAAATACTGGATGGACACTCAGGAATAGTGTTGCACTCAGATGTAGAAGGATTCTTTATTGCTGTTTCCATAACAATTTTATTTTACCAGTCAGGGTTTTTAGTCGTGAGCTGAACCCCCAAACCTGGAGGACGGGTGGACCACTCTTAGTTTGTCCTCTACCCTTTGACCTGTTTGGCATGGGTGACCCAACCAAGAACCAAGCACAAAACCCTGGCTCCAGCCAGCAAAGCTTTCCAGGTCATTAAGGCCTGCTACCGTCCAAACCATGACAAGGTTGAGCTCTTCTTAGAGGAGTCATTTAAGTAGTTTCTATTCATTACTAATTTTAACTCTAATTTCTCGATTGAATTTAAATTCCACAGTTGTTGGTACTCTGCATTGTTCATCAAGCTATCCAGACTAATACTTTGGTAATCTAACTGCTGTTCCTCCACTCTAAATTCAGTGGTAACTTTCATGAAGATTTAAAGCCTATCTGGAAGTAAAATATGGCAAGACCACACCAAGGTGTACAACTTATTGTACTCAGCATTTATGAAATTGACGTGGTTTCATAGGCTGAATGGCTTCCTTCTCTCTGTGCTGGAAGGTCCTGGAAGTTCAAAGTAACTAATCATTTTTTTCAGCTCTGGAGTCATCTTCAACATTCTCCTTTGTCTCCTAAATGCTTTAAACAGAAGCCAATAATGGAACTACGAAGCTTTCTAAATTTGTTACAAAATAGCAAGGTTATGGCAATTTGTTTAACTCAAAGTGAAAACTGACTTTGGACTTCATCCAGGTGCTTCATTAAAGTGTGTTCTGTGGCTCGGCCTTTCTGAATGATTTCAGCAGAACACTGATGCTGTTGAGTGACTCCATTTCTTCAAATCTATGCACGCACACAATCTGAAAACATCCTCATTATTTCATTGTTTATTTCTGTAAAATATGCCGTGTTATGACTCATTCCCTTATTTTAACTCCGATACATCATTGCTGGGCTCTATAGCTCAATGTTCTCAATAACTTCAGTAACACTTAACTGCAGCAATGAAGCTTGTTTATTATTGGCTGTGAAGAACAGGGCACATAAGATTAATGAGCTTCAACACAACTCCTGGTGTTTGCAATTGTCTTATGCTTTCTGTTAATGAAGTGAAGTTTGGTCTTTTATGTACACCCCATTGCATTGTCTTCTCATTGATAGAAATTTAATTAAAAAGTGAAGTCTCAATTCATCCTCTGCTCAGTGAGTTGTATCATGTACCACATGATTTTTTTTTCAGATATCAGTTTGAAATGGAGCTGCATCTCTCTGGTTGCTTACAGCACTCTTTCAACTCAGTGGAACTGAAGATCAAACACTGTATTTAACAGAACTCTGAATCAATATTGCTCATTTTATATCACTGTGCACATTCCCCCTTCAGTTGCTTGTTGTTCATGTACTGTCAAATTAACTAGTGCTAGTGTTTAGAGTTATTCTTCAATGTTGTCTTTTAAACAAAAGGAATAAAAGGACCATGACCATATGCCTGAATAGTGCACAAATACTTTAAGACCATAAGACATAGGAGCAGAATTAGGCCATTCAGCCCATCGAGTCGGCTCCTCCGTTCCATCATGGCTGATCCTGGATCTCGCTCAATCCCATACACCTGCCTTCTTGCCATATCCTTTGATACCCTGAACGATCAGGAACTGATCAACTTCTGCATGAAATATACCCTCCGAGTTGGCCTCCACCACGGCCTTTGGCAGGGCATTCCACAGAATCACTACTCTTTGGCTAAAAACAATTCCTCTTTACCTCTGCTCTAAAAGATCACTCCTCAATTTTGAGGCAGTGTCCTCTAGTTCTGGATACCCCCCACTAGGAAATATCCTCTGCACATCCACCCTATCTAGTCCCTTCAACATTCAGTAGGTTTCAATGAGATCCACATGCATTCTTCTACATTCCAGTGAGTACAGAGCTCACTCACAGAGCTGCCAAACGCTACTCATATGTTAACCCCTTCATTCCTGGAATCATCCTTGTGAACCTCCTCTGGACTCTCTCCAATGGCAATACATCCTTTCTGAGATATAGGATCCAAAACTGTCTCCAGTTCTCCAAGTGTGGCTGGTCTAGAGTCTTACAGAGGCTCAGCATTATCTGCTTGCTTTTATATTCTATTTCCCTTGAAATAAGTGCCAACATTGCAATTGCCTTCTTTACCACAGAGTCAACCTGTAAATTAACCTTCTGGGAGTCTTGCACAAGGACTCCTAAGTCCCTCTGCACCTCTGATTTTAAACCTTCTCTGCATTAAGATAATAGTCTGCACAATAGTTCCTCCATCTATCTTTCTATCATCTGCAAGCTTTGCCACAAAGCCATCAATTCCATTATCCAAATCATTGACAAGCAATGTGAAAAGTAGCATTTGGAATACTGACCCCTGAGGAACACCTCAAGTCACTGGCAGCCAACTAGAAAAGTCCCCTTTTATTCCTGCTCGCTGCCTCCTGCCTGTCAGCCATTTTGCTATCCATGCCAATATCTTTCCTACAACATTATAAGATTTTATCTTGTTAAGCAGCCTCATGTGTGGCACCTATTCAAACACCTTCTGAAAATCCAAGTAAATGACATCCACTGCCTCTCCTTTGTCCACCCTGCTTGTTACTTCCTTGAAGAACTCTATCAGATTTGTCAGGCAAGATTTCCCTTTACTGAAATCACAATGACTTTGACTTATTTTATCATTAGTCTCCAAGTACCCCAAAACCTCATCCTTAATAATAGACTCCAACACTTCCTCAACCACCGAGATTAGGCTAACTGGCCTGTCATTTCCTTTCTTTCCCTTCCTCTCTTCTTAAAGAGTGGAGTGACATTTGCAATCTTCCAGTCCTCTGGGACCATGCCAGAATCAAGTTATTTTTGAAAGATCATGACCAATGTATCTGTTATCTCCTTCAGCAACTTACTTCAGGACTCTGGGATGCAGTCCATCTAGTCCAGGTGACTTATCACCTTAAGACCTTTGAGTTTGCCTAGCACTTTTTCCTTTGTAATAGCAATGGCGCTCACTCCAGTTCCCTGACATTCAAGGATCTCTGGTACACTGTCTTCCACAATGAAGACAAACACAAAGTATCCATTAAGTTCATCTGCCATTTCTTTGTCCCCCATTACTACCTCACCAGCATTATTTTCCAGTGGTCCAATATCAACTCTCACCCCTCTTTTACTCTTTATATTACTGAAAATCTTTTTGTATCCTGTGTCATATTGTTGACTTGTTTGCCCTCATATTTCACCTTTTTATTTTAGTTTTTTAGATGCTTTTTGTTGGATTTTAAAAGCTTCCCAATCATCCTACCTCCCACTCACTATTGCTACTTCATAGGCCCTTTCCTTGGCTCTCATACACTCGTTAACTTCCTTTGTCCGCTACGGTTGCAACCCCTACCACTTGAGATCTTATTCCTCTGTGGTACCTCTATTCTGAGCCTTGTGAACTATTTGCAGAAACTTCAGCCTCCTTTGCCCTGCTGTCATCCCTGCCAATATCCATCTAGGCCTCTATAATTCCCTTTATTCCATTGATACTGATACATGTGACTTAAGTTTTTCTCTCTCAAATTACAGTATGAATTCAATCATATTATGATCACTACCTTCTAAGGGTTCCTTTACGTTAAGCTCCCTAATAAGATCCACACAGTCACAGGGTGGACTACTTACAGACAGCAGGCAGGAGTTGATCCTGGGCCATGGCACTGTAATAGCATTGTGTTAACCACATGCTGCCCTCCTATCCTGCTTCCCAATTTACAGTGTTTCTTTATACCTTAATATTGAGAAACTAACATTTTCACACCTAGAGGACGTTAGAAGTGGGGTTCCATGGGGACCGGTTTTGGGACCGCTGCTCTTTCTAATTTACATTAATGATTTGTAGAAACACATAACAAACTAGTGAAGTTTTCTGATGACACAAAATCGATTGTTAGGAATGAGAGTACGAAATATCTGGAGGCACTTGACAAGATAGGCCAAAGTCAGCATGGTTTTCTGAAAGGAAAATCCTGCCTGACTAACCTACTGCAAATCTTTGAGGAAATTACAAGCTGGGTAGACAAAGGAAATGCAGTAGATGTGGTGTACTTGGATTTTCAGAAGGCCTTTGACAAGGTGCCGTACATGTGGCTGCTTAGCAAGATAAGAGCCCATGGAATTACAGGGAAGTTACTAGCATGGGTGGAGCATTGGCTAATCAGCAGAAAACAGAGAATGGGAATAAAAGGATCCTATTCTGGCTGGCTGCCAGTTACCAGTGGAGTTCCACAGGGGTTGGTGTTGGGACTTCTGCTTTTTACGATGTATATCAATGATTTGGACTACAATATTAATGGATTTGTGGCTAAATTTGCTGATGATAGAAAGATAGGTGGAGGAGCAGGTAGTGTTGAGGAAACAGAGAGACTTAGGTAGTTTAGGGGAATGGGCAAAGAAGTGGCAAATGAAATACAATGTTGGAAAGTGTATGGTCGTGCACTTTGGTGGAAGAAATAGATGGGCAGACTATTATTTAGATGGAGACAGAATTCAAAATGCAGAGATGCAAAGGGACTCGGGAGTCTTTGTGCAGGATACCCTAAAGCAGGGGTGGCCAAACTTTTACATTCCATGCGTCAATTTTTTCATGCACGAGTTCAGTTGTACCATACAATTCTTGTACCCCCATTCAATCCTTGTAAAAATATGTTAATGTAGACATATTTAGCATTTTACAGGATATATTGATGTAATATAAAACAAGATAAACATTACTTACCTTAATGAGACTTATAACAAATATATTTTGTCTTCTTTTGATTTCTTCCTTTTTCTTAATCACATATTCTTTCCGTAACTCAGACCCAAGCATTAGCTTCAGTTTTCTTTCTATTTCAGTCTGATGTTGTGTTCTTATAGTGTCTATTAAGATCATGTCTTCTATTATGTGAGAAAGCTTTTCAACAAACAATGCACAACAGTTTTCCTGACGGACCCGCTATCAATAAGAACTAATTTTCCCACTGTTCATTGAATTTACACTTACTATCACTTCCTGCTTCTCTTTTGCTCATTTTCTTTTGCACTGTGATGGGTAACTGAATGTAAAAACAAGGCTTAATTTTCAAAAAAATACAAAACTGCACATGTTCACAAAGGATGCACAAAGCACAACTCTGTAGCGCACGAGTGTCAATTGTAAACTGACTGGCAAAATCCTGCGATACACTGCTGCTGAAGACGCTTGGCGCTTCTGGATCAAACAAGTATCAAACGTGTATTGACACACAGTTATGGAACAACTGCAGAACAAAAGTCCTTCTTTCCTAGTTTGAGTCATTGAACATTTTTTAAAAGTTGTAAACAGATTAATGTGAAAGAAGATAACATTCGGCAAAAGCTGTGCATGAAATAATAAAATTGCTAAACATAATGCACCGCTTCTAATCACCCAATGCGCCACTTTTGGCGCACGTGCCATTGGTTGGCCATCCCTGCCCTAAAGGTTAACCTCCAGGTTGAGTCGGTTGTGAAGAAGGCGATTGCAATGTTGGCATTCATTTCTAGAGGAATAGAATATAAGAGCAGGGATGTGATGCTGAGGCTCTATAAGGCACTCGTGAGGCCATACTTTGAGTATTGTGTGCAGTTTTGGGCTCCTTATTTTAGAAAGATATACTAACGTTGAAGAGGGTTCTGAGAAGATACACGAGAATGATTCCAGTAATGAAAAGTTACCATATGCGGAACATCCGGCAGCTCTTGGACTGTATTCCCTGGAGTTCAGGAGAATGAGGGGGGTCTCATAGAATCATTCTGAATGTTAAAAGGCCTGAACAGATTAGATATGGCAAAGTTACTTCCCATGGTAAGGGATTCTAGGACAAGAGGGCATGACTTCAGGGCTGAAGGGCGTCCTTTTAGAACAGAGATGCGGAAAAATTATTTTAGTCAGAGGCTGGTAACTGTGTGGAATTTGTTGACAGGAGCAGTTGTGGAGGCCAGGTCATTGGGTGCATTTAAGACAGAGATGGATAGGTTCTTGATTAGCCAGGGCATCAAAGGGTACAGGGAGAAAGCAGGGAAGTGGGGATGGCTGAAAAAAATCGGATTAGCCTTTCATTGAATGGTGCAGCAGACTCGATGGGCTGAATGGCCTACTTCTGCACCTATGTCTTATGGTCTTATGGTAAAATTAGTGGGACAGGCTGATCACATTTAGGCAGAAGAACCAATACAAAAGATCTGAACAAAATCTGGATATGGGCAAATAAATTTCAAATGAAATTTAATGTAAATGTAAAGTATTACACGTAGGAAGTAGAAATAAATGCACAAAGGGTGTCTTGAGTTAGAAAGTGCACTGTATGAGAAGGATTTGAGCATTCTGGTAGACATCACTATCAACATCTAGATAATGCACAGAAGCGATCAGGAAGGCTAACAGAATGTTGGGCTAGATAATGCTCTCACTGGAGTTCAAGTCAAGAGACGTTCTCCTAAATCTGTATAAAGTGCTTCTGAGGCCACACGTTGAACACTGTGTACAATTTTGGTCTCCATATTGTGTGAAGGATGTGAAGGCTCTGAAGAGAGGCCAGAGAAGGGCAACTAGACTCATTCCAGGTCTGCAGGGTATGAGCTCTGAAGAAAGATTGAAAGGAGTAAATCCCTTTAGTCTAAGGAGACATAGAATGAGAGAAGACATTGTGGAGTGTTCAAAATTGTTAAGGGTATGATTAAGGTGGATGCCAGCTGCTACTTCAAAATTTATCCATCATCAAGACATGGGGCTGTAGGAGGAAACTGGTTAAGGGGAGATTTCAGACTAACATCAGGAAGCATTTTTTTCTACAGCAAGTTGTGGACACATGGAGCAAACTACCTAGTTGTGCAGTTGAGAGTAGTACATTAGAGACTTTCAAATCTAAACTCAGTAGTTATTACAACACACTAGATGAATAGGAATTCAGCAAGGTTTGTTGGGCCAGATGTCCTGTGTTTGTCAAAAACGTTTAAATGTTCTAATGGTCTAAATAATAAAAATAATGTATGATTTTAAGAAGTGTTTGGGAATGATCACACACTACTGTATTCTTTCAATAACTATTGTTTATCCATTCAAGGTCCCTCTCCTTCTCAGACTGCAAAATAGTAATTGTTTTACTTCTGTCTCATTGAAATTACCCAGGTTACTGGTCAATCTTACACCATTTAATGCCAAGGTTGATATCAGCCAGACCAAGTTAAACAACAGGGATACTAACAAGTATGTTTGGCTGGGACGTACCAGAGCTAGCTCATTGCCTGCCAGCAATTACCTGACCCTTAAAGGATGAGTTGACTGAGCTGGCTCTCTGTATCTCCGAAAGCACGGTACTGTGCAAAAGTCTTAGGCACATGTATATCTAGATATGTATATATGTATATGTATATATCACCCTATATCTAGGGTGCACAGTACTGTAGTAATTTTATTTATTGCACTGTGCTGGTGCTGCTGTATGACATGTGAGTGACGATTAACCTGATTCTGATATTGGTCTTTACTGTGGACTGAGAGTGGGAAAGGGGTCAGGGTGAGGGAAATCATAGTTGGGAAAAGGAAAAAGGAGAGGGGAGGGAGCGGGAGGCACCACAGGGACTGTAATGATCAAGGAACCTATTGTCTGCTATTAACGACCTTGCCTTGTGCTTCAGGGCTGGGTGTTTCTGCACCTGCACCAGCCCCGCTCTTAACATTCCCTCTGACACCTGTCCCACACCCAGCCCCAGTGCTCCACCCTCACCGTTCCTAGCATCCTTTGCTCCCGCCAGATCTACAAACTCATTCTCGGCTCCACATTGACAAATACAAGTCTTAGGCATGCTAGCTATATATATATATGTCTAAGACTTTTATTGTACTTCCTGAAAGTGTCAGTCAGTGTCCGAGGATGGGGATCCCAAGTCACTCTCCTCAAACACTCCAGTGTCCTTCCAGTGGCTCACCACCGTCAGAGATTTTTGAACTATTTTTAAAGGTCTCCGAAAATTAAAAGTTCAAGTGGTTTTAAATTATTAAGAATAATAATCAAATTATTTCAATTTATTTATATTTTAAAGTAATTAAATGTATTCACATAAAATTAACAAACAAAACACTTACCTGCAGTTACCTTTTCAATTAATTCATTTCAAATAATCAGGGCTGTGGTTCTTCTATCAACTCTTCCTGAACACAGGGTAAAGCTGATCGCAGGATGTGCAGTTCATCTACTCCAATTGCTTGGTGCTTCTGGGGTTGCCTTTTGGATTAAGTGCTGAATTCAGCAGTGGGACAGGAGATGAAATACACTGGCCAGAGGCAAATACGTTCAGTCCAATATATTTTTAACTTATATTATGGGATTTCTGATAAACATTTCTCTTGCTAGTGCAGATAACTCTTTTCTAATGTCTCTTCTTTTTCTTTTTAATCTGATAATGGCAATCTATAATTGTGCAGTTGAAGGCAGGCTTGTAATTTCTGAGACATTGAACATGATGGTGGGACTTTTTCTTTCTCAACGATGAAATATCATATGTTCTCTTTTTCACTTTTATTTCAGGTTACTGGTCTTAATGAAGTATGTGTCAGTTTGAGGAGAGCTTCAGAAAGTTACTTTAACTTGGCAGCAGCTAATACTTTATTCTCCACACTGTCTCAAATCTCTCACTAAGTGAGTGCTTTATGGATCAGTCACATAATATTTACCTAAAAGTTTCTTGATGCAGATTTTCCTCTCCTTTCCAATGTTTGATCTCTCACTACCACAATTTTCCAACTGCTTCCTATAGACATCACATAACTACCATCTATGAACTACATGTAATTGGCTTCTGAGGTCACTGCTCAGCTTGCTCTTCTCTGGACAAACAAAACACACCCAGACCATAGCTCTGAGGCCGAGAGCGGCAGAGTAATATTGGGCTCTAAAGTCATGTCAATCTCAATATGTCATTCCTTTTCTTTTTGAAAAAACTTTTTTTTCCTAAACTTTTTGAAAGTTTAGTTTGTCAGGCCATTAGGTTATTGGAATGGATTTTAACTTCTTTATTGGCATGTTAGTTGCAACAATTCTTGGCACCTAGTAAGTTGGGGCCATCCAATCACTCCCAGCAAGCAGGCAGCCTCCCATGGAAACAATCCATAACAAAAATACTTCCTTCGCTGCAATCTTCAATAAATCATAATAGATATTCCACATTATCTTTGGCACTGTTTTAACTACCTTGAATTTCTGGTGCATTTTTGGAATATTGTTTCATGTTTCATTAACTCCTGTACTGAAGTATTGTTTTAGATTAAGGTTTCCCAACCTGGGGTCCATGGGCCCCTCAGTTAATGGTCGGGCTCAGTGGTGTAAAAAACCCTGCTTTAGATCTTCTATAATTTGGACATTTTTGTGTTAATTCTGACCATTGATTCAGTAGAGCTGAAAGGCTGATTTGTTTTGTGTTTATGAAGACAGATTAATGTATTTGTCGAATGGAGAAACGGCAAAATGTTCAGAAAATGCAGTGATGAGAACATTTTGATTCTGCAGCAGGATATTTATAGGCAGAATGTGATTTTAATCCAGGAAAATGTGAGGTCATGAATTTTGGTAGGAGGAACCTAAAATATACAAGACTATGAGGGGCAAGTGTAAGCAGGCATTTTCCACTGAGACTGGGTGAGACTAGATCTAGAGGTTATGAGTCAAGGGTGAAAGGTGAAATGTTAAAAGAGAACATGAGGGACAATATTTTCACTCAGAGTGTGTTGACAGTATGGAAGGAGCTGCCAGTGGAAGTGGTGATATGGGTTCAATATTTGTGAAACGTTTGGGTAAGTATATGGATGGGCGGGGTATGGAGGGTTATTCGTCAGGTATAGGTCAATAGGACCAGGCAGAATAGTAGCTTGGCACAAATTTAATCAGCCGTAAGGCCTGTTCCTGTGCTGTTGTGCTCTATGACTCCATGACACGAATGAAGACTATAATATAGATCAATAAGGAGTGAAAACGAATGGAGAGAACAATAGTTAAATTCTGGAAGAACTCTGCAGGTCATTCAGCAATTGTGGAGGCAAAGAGATGGTTAAGGTTTCAGCAGTGTCCTGACCTAGGGCCTTGACCTGAAATATAAAGCATCTCTTCACTGTTGCTGCTTGACCTGCTCAGCTCTTCCAGCCATTTCTCTTCCACTTCAGGTTTTGCGATCTGCATTTTCTTCTGTCTACATAGGGGGGTCTAGTGATCTTCTGCATGAAGCTGAAAAAACTCTGCAGGCAGGTGAAGTGAGGAATGAAGAGTAAATGGTATTATTTGAAATGAAGATGGAGTTTAAAGATAACAATGTATTGTTACAATTGCAAAGTATCAAGAGGCTGCACTTGGAGTATAATTTTAGACCCCATACTTAACAAAAGAGATATTGTCATTGGATGCACTTCACAAAAGACTCATAAGGCTAATTCTTGGAACGGGAAGTTAGAACGATCACAAATGAATGAAAAAAAACTGAAGATGTGTATTCTTTGGAACTTAGAAGAACCTTATTGAAACATAAGCTCATTAAGTGGGCATGACAGTGAGATATTTCCACTAAGGGGAGGGCCTCAAACAGGGAAGCATGGTTTCAAAGTCACAGGGTGGTCATCTATTACTGAGGAGTGGAGGAATTCGTTTTGCAGAAACTGATTATCTTTTTTTAATTAAACAAAATATACTTTATTCAAAAATAAAATGATGTACATTTGTACAATAAAGCATTCAATGACTCTCAGTCCTTTACAAATGTTTCCATTACAGTCTTTACATTCCCACACTTTTGCCACCTGATTATCTCAAGAATTATTTACCTCATAGTATTGTGGAAGCAAGATCATTGGAGGTATTTAATGAAGAGGTTGGGTGACACAGTAGCATAGTGATGAGCTCATCCACTTTATAGTGCCAGCGATCACTGACTGGGGTTCAATTCCTGCCACTGGCTGTAAAGAGTTTCTATGTTTTCATCACAACTGTATGGTTTCCTCCAGGTAATCTGGTTCCTTCGCACATTTCAAAGTATGGGTTAGGTCAGTGAGTTGTGAGTATGCTAAGTTAGTGGCATAAGTGTGGTAACACTTGCCCAACAAATCTTTTCTGATTTGATTTGACACAAAACAATACAGTTCAGTGTATATTAGGGATCCCGGCGTTGGTGAGCCCAGAATTTGAGACTTGGTGTTGGGTGATCCGCGATCCTGGAGTTGATGCGGATGATCAAATCAGAATACTAGAAGTCAAGGTCCAGTGGCCGGAGGCCTGCATCTGCGAATCTTTGTGAGTCTGCTAGAGTAGACAAAGTATCCATGTCTGAATCCAACTCGGAATCCAAGTCTGATGGAGGCTGGGCACCAAAGGAGACTAGTACCTGTCTTGGGGTTAGAGGACAGTGTACATAGATGGGCGTAAGGGACAGTCGGGGCTTGTTTGTTGTTGTTTTGTTGCTTGCTGTGTTGTGTCTTGTGTGATTCTGTTGAGCATCATGGGCATGCTACATTGGCAGTGGAACGTGTGGCTTCTCATGCGGGTCAGCCATTTCACACCCTTGGGTGTGTTGGGTGTTAACGCAAACAGTGCTTTTCGCTGCGTGTTGCAATGTACACTTGGTAAGTAAACTTGTGACTTGAATCCTGATCAGGGTATTGAGGAAATTGTCTCAGAAGGGCAGCTGAAGCTCTGAATAAATACTGAATGCCAGTGGGCTTTGCAGACCAGGGTTGCCAGTAGTCAGAAGAGTTTGGGGTTAGGCCTACACCAACTCCTTTTTATCTTGCTTATATTCTTTTGCATGAAGATCTCAATAACATCTGAATAAAAGAATCCACTTCCATTTTATCCAAGAATTGAATGGCAATGTTTTGCCAAGGCTAATGTTTTTAGTCTGTCATTTCTACATTCTCAGTACTATTCTCATTATACCTTTATCCGTTTTGAACATTCATTCAAAATTCAAAGTAAATTATTATCAAAGTATGTATACCGTGTTCAACCTCGAGACTCGTCGTCTTCGAGGCAGCCACAAAAGAAATAACCACAATAGGCTCCACAAAAAAACCCACACAACAAAGACTGACAAACGTTCAGTGTGCAGAAAAAGAACAAATCATGCAAATAAAATAAAGAAAGAAATAACATGCAGAACATGAACCGCAGAGTCCCTGAAAGTGAGCCTTCAGCACTGAGGTGAGTGAAATCTGTCCAGGAGCCCCATGGCTGCAGGCCACGGTTGCAGAATCAGTTCAGCACTAGGGAGAATAAAGCCAGCCCGGGAGCCTGATACGGAACTACTCCCAAACCTGGCAGCGAAGACCCCAGAGTCCCAATCATAGCAATAAGAAGCAGCTCAGACCCAAGCAGACAAGATAACCTCAGGTGGGAACTTGGCTGACACAGAGAACACCAGTTTGACCTCCACCCTTGGCATCAGTGCCTTAAACTTTTAATCTGGCATGATACTTAAAAATTGACTAAATGTTTTTTATATTCCGGCCCAAAGTCCACTCCACTAATGGCCGCTGTACCAGCACTTGTAAGAGTCCAGACTGCTAAATCCTTCAAGAGACTGCAAAGATGCCAGATCATTCAATCGATTCAAAAGCAGACCTCTCAAAGGAATATTACAGGCTGCCGATTGCAGTGATCATAGTCCAGAAGATGTACAGTTGGTAGAATAGTTAGCAGTTTTGTGAGCGGCTCTTAAAACATCGATGTATATTGCTAGTGGAAGCTTGGTGTGAAGTCCATGGGCCAGAGGTTGCCAGTGGTCAAAAGAGTTTGGGGTTAGGCCTCATTATCAGAAGTGACAGAGTATAGTTTAGTCAGGGTTAGTAAGCTGTGGGCATGCTACGTTGCTGCCAGAAGCATGGCAACACCTGGGGCTGTCCTCAGCACATTCTTGGTCTCTGTTGGTCGTCGTTGCAAGTGACACACTTTACTGTATGCTTGGATGTTTCCACGTACATGTGATAAATAAAGCAGATCTTTAAACTTTAAAGAACATCAATATGGGCTTCTTATTTTCTTGCCTGTTGATTTGAAAGATTTTGCAAAGCAATGTGTCTTTACAGTTCTGTGAGGGTTTAGATATTCCTAGTCTCAAAGGCACTTTGAAGGGCATTTAGGAGGGCAGAACTCACTGTGGCTTGATAAGCTATAAGTGTTTTGCCAAGTTTGAAGACTTGATTTTCAACCATCGTCAACCAAAGTCGAGACTAATGAACAAAAGTCAATAATGACTTCCTTCATCAATGTTTACCTTTCATCAATATTTAATTATGAACTATGAACTATGAATCTTCACTGAGTGTTGGCTCTTGTGAAAGGGGAACAAGAGTTGCATGATGTCTGCAATGTGTGCCCTGCCCTGAAGTTCACTAGTAATGTTCTTAGCTTCTCCTCCATGAAGAATCAGGACCAGTTTGATGAGAATAACCAGCAGATCAAGGATCTAATTCGACACAACTTCAAGGCATTCTGAATTGGAAACTCTACCCTGCCTCATGTCCATAGGCTGCGTGTTTGGATCACATCGAGGCATTCTATGTTTAAAAAAAACTGTAACTCATTTATTGTACTCCAAAACCTGATCACAAAGCACTGCCAAGATTATCCACTGGTCTAACACCTACTCCCCACTGAAAACCAGTAGTGGAAGGGAGCTTCCAAAGATAACTTGTAAACCTGCTGGAAGGACACTTCGAAGACTTCCCCAACACTAATACTGTCATTGGTATGAGGGTCTTTGACTTTAGCTCACACCAACATATTACTCCAACCTTGCCTAACTCCTGTACAGGAACTGGACAGGCTTATGCTAACTAAAAAGCTTCAAG
Source organism: Hypanus sabinus (assembly GCF_030144855.1). Taxonomy (NCBI): domain Eukaryota; kingdom Metazoa; phylum Chordata; class Chondrichthyes; order Myliobatiformes; family Dasyatidae; genus Hypanus; species Hypanus sabinus. The sequence goes on along the minus strand of NC_082708.1, from coordinate 172,472,256 downwards.
ACCTGTTGACACAGAGCTGTCTGTGCTGAAATTCTAAAACTCAGTGATAAAGACCTTCATTACAAATTCAGGTTTTGATCATCCACATCTGGGAAGAGGAGGAGATAGATATACAACTCACCTCAGTTAGCGAAAGGTAAAGGGGTCCTAAAGAACTCCTCATTACATAATGATTCTAACACCACTAGGTCTAGTGAACAATTCCCTTTCATCCGAAATATCAGTTGCTATGAATGCTAAGAACAGCTAGAAGTTCATTTATCTTACACCAGTAATGATACAGTAAATCCAAAGCAAATTACATTTGTTTTGACAAGCTGAAACATTTAAATCTTTCATCCAATGGTCATGGTTGCCAAATGGAATTCTGTTACCATTTTAAATAACTTGTTTGTTTTACATATTCTTTCCCATTGACTGAAATCAAAAACGGAAATTAAACGTTACTGATTTTTATTCATCTGTGTATGAAAAATATTCACCAAGTGTATTCCCTATTATTTCTTGTAGTGAACAAATCCTTTGTTTACCAACACAGTAAATGAAATAAAATTCATCTTTGCAGCAAAAATGTTTGATAAGTGAATATTTGCCAAGTGGAACAGAACTGTACCAGAGGATCATGGCACGGGGTCACTCAGCATAGCGCTATTTCAGCAGCAGTGACCTGGGTTCAATTTCCGCTCATGTCTGTAAGGAGTTTGTACATTCTCCCCGTAACTGCTCCAGTTTCTGCCCCAGTTCAAAACATGTAGAAGTTAATAGAATAATTGGTCAGATGGGTCAACTGAGCAGTCCTCACAATCTGGGCTGAAATAGTCTGTTACCGTACTGAATTTCTAAATAAAAATAGATCAAATAAAGGTGATTATCTTGAAGTAAAGAGACAAATGTGACAATCTGCAGAGTGGTTTCTCTAATGTCTGCCTATTGGAAAGTTATCACTAGGTTCCTCCTCAATCATCTCCTCCAGTTGACCAAAGAGCTGCTCTTTGAGTTGCAGCGTGGATTTTTTCTGTTTGAAACTAGTTCAATACGCAACAGCTCCAAGAGGAATGCTAAGTGCCGCACAAATCACTGGCCATTGTTTTTATTAACCTTGCTAAGCCTCTGACTCTGTCAATCAGGGGTAATAATGGAACTATTGTGACATTTTTGGATACCGATAGAAATTGGTTTTTCATTTGCTTCACATTGACATGCACCAACAAACAGGTTTCCAGCAGAGCCGATTCTGGTGCAGGCAAGGATACATTATTGCTCCAATACTTTAACCAGTCATTCTCATAACAATACTGGGCCTCACCACCAACAAGCTTCCTGTTAGAGTAGATATGGCTAATAGAACGTGTTCAGTCTATGACTCCTCAACTCCAGTATAAAGTCAGTCCAACCTCAGTCCAAGCTGCAGAACATCAGAATATAGAGCACAGGAACCAGGAGCTGTATTAGGCCACTCAACCCTTGAACTAATTCCTTCATTGAGAAAGTTGATGGCCTTATGCCATGTTGGCCTTACCACTACATTCCCACTCTCCCCTGTGGTTCAATTATCTGTTAATCTCCACTTGAGTATATTCAGTGACTTTGCCTCAGCAATTCTCAGGGGAGGAGAGAATTCCAAAGATTCGCAAACCTGTGAGAAAAGAAACTCCTCCTTATCTCTGTCATAAATTGGCTATCCATAACTCTGAAACTAGCTTATTTTATTTATTTGGAGATGCAGCATGCTAATAAGCCCTTCCAATCCAATGAGCTCAAGCTGCCCAATTGACCAATTAACTGATTAACCCATAAGTCTTTGGAAACCAGAGCATCTGAAGGAAGCCCATGCTTTCACAGGGAGAATGTACAAGTTTCTTACAGACAGTAGCAGAATTGAACCCAGGTTGCTGGTCCTTTAATATTATTACACTATCTGCAAGGAAATTAAGGGGCACAGGGGAGAGTGGGAATGTAGTGTTAAGGCCAACATGATATAAGGCCATCAACTTTCTCAATGGAGGAATAAGTTCAAAGGTTGAGTGACCTAATACAGCTCTTGGTTCTTGTGTTCTATATTATCACTATTGTGCCACCCAAATAGGTCATAGAAACAAAAACCATCTCAACATCGAAGCTGTCAAACTATCACAGAACCTCACATAAGGTAAGGTCATCTCTCATTCTTAGCTCCAGTGAGTTCAGACCCAATATACTCAACCTGTTAGCTCCCCAACTATCTCAGGTATCAACTTTGTGGACCTTCATTACATATCTCCAATGCAAGCATTATTTTTGTTAAACCTGCAGACTAAACTTCTACTTAAGAGCCCAGGTGCAAAATTACATCAAAACTTCCTTCCTTGTATTCTTCATGATCCCTGCAATAGAGGTCAGCCTTCCCTCAACTTTTCTAATTACTTTTAATACAGTACCTGCATGCTAAGCTTCTGTATATCAAGTACTAGGATCTACAGATGTACAGATCACTTTGTACTGCAGCTATTCTATAGCCCCTCTCTATTCAAATAACAATTTGCTTTTTTATTCATTATTTCAAAGTGAATAATCTCTAACTTTCCACTTGTACTCCATCCTCCGACTTCCTGCCCACCCCCCAACCTACTACATCCCTTTATTGGCTCTTTATGGCCTGTTCACCACCCACTATCTTTGCAGTGTGCAGACGTTTGCTCATCAGTGTCATTTTGATCACTGAAGCATTGGAAAACTCAACAATTGAAAGGGGCAAGGCTTTCCATCAAACTGCCCACGCATTAAAACACTTCTCTCTTACAATAAAGGCCCAGTGGGAAGTTACTGCAGTACATTGTGCAGATGGACATATTGTAGTCAAGGTAGAGGTAGTAACAGAGATGGTGAATGTCCTGGTAGTTAAGTGAATTGATTTGAACTTGTGGAGTTGGGCTCCTTGAGAGCTTTCTTATCTCCATCTATCCAGGAAGCTGGAAGTTATTCCATCACAATTCTTATTCTGGAATCACGGTGTCAGAGATTTTCAGGACTGCAAAAAAGCCCTCCATCTTTATATCCACTATCAAGATTTTACATTATTTCTACACTAATTGACTCTGAATCCTCACACACTCCCTCAGATTCCACCACTCACCTACATAGAGGAGCAATATACAATGGCCAATTAACCTCCCAGCATTCACATCTTTGGCATCTGAGAGGGCAATGGAGCACCCAGAGGAAAACTGCACATTAATCAGAGAGAAGATAAGAACTCCATGTAACCATGTAACTATATAACAATTACAGCATGGAAACAGGCCATCTCAGCCCTTCTAGTCCGTGCTGAACACCTACTCTAACCTAGTCCCACTGACCTGCACTCAGCCCATAATCCTCCATTCCTTTCCTGTCCATATATCTGTCCAATTTTACTTTAAATGACATTACCAAACCTGCCTCTACCACTTCTACTGGAAGCTGGTGGGACTAGATGGGACTAGATGGGACCCAAGGTCAGGAATGAACCCTGTTCACTGGAGCTGTGAGACAAAGGGTCCTTTGGCCCAGGGTGTCCATGATGCAAGGCACTATTTATTCCAATCTGAACCAAACACATTTTATTCTTAGCATATTCCCATCAAATTCCCTCAGTTACACACTATGAATAATTAACAGTAGCAATTTACCAATCTGGAGAGATGTTGGCATGTGAGAGGAAACTAGAACATGCGGAAAAAATGCAAATAGTCACAGGGGGATGCGTAAGCTCCACGCAGGCAGCAACAGAGCACAGGATTGAACACAGTCACTAGAGAAATGTGTTCTCCAAGTGACCACAAACTTGTCATTGGGTTTGGAGGCCTGCGTGCCTCAATGACCCAGAGAGCTACATTGGCTGGAGTCAGAGCCTTATGCTATGGCTCTTGGTAGGGTCCCCCATGCCAAAGAGGTCAAAGGGTAGAGGGCCAGACTTAGAACGGTCCACTGGTCCTCCAGGTTCAGGGGTTCAGCTCAGGGCTAACAACCCTGAAGGGTAAAACAAAATTGTTATGGAAAGAAGAATGAAGAATCCTTCTACATCTGAGTGTGTCAGTATTCCTGGTCTCCATCTGGGACATGCATGGCTGAATTAGAATCAGAATCAGATTTAATATCATCGACTTATGTGGTGAAATTTGTTAACCTTATGGCAGCAGTACAATGATGAACATGATGAATAAATACAGAGAAAAGACTGAATTACATTAAGTATATATATATTTCAATAGTTAATATATATTAAATAGTTAAGTTAAAATAAGTATTGCAAAATAACAGAAATAAAAAAATAGCGAGGTAGTGTTCATGGATTTAATGTCCACTCAGAAATCGGATGGCAGAGGGGAAGAAACTGTTCCTGAATCGCTGAATGTGTGCCTTCAGGCTTCTGTACCTCCTTCCTGATGGTAGCAGTGTGAAGAGGGCATGTACTGGGTGGTGGGGATCCTTAATGATGGACACCACCTTCCTAAGGCACTGCACCTTGAAGATGTCTTGGATACTGTTGAGGTTAGTACCCATGATAGATTTGACTAACTTTACAAGATTCTGCAACTTATTTCGATCTTGTGCAGTAGACCCCCCCCCCCTCACCATCACCAATATCAGACTGTGGTGCAGCCAGTCAGAATGCTCTTCGTGGTACATTTGTAGAAGTTTTTTGAGTGTTTTAGTTGACAAACTAGATTTCCCCGAACTCCTCATGGAATATAGCCGCTATCTTGCCTTCTTTATAGTTGCATCAGTATGTTGTGTCCAGGTTAGATCCTCAGAGATATTGACATTCAGCTCACTCTCTCCACCTTTGATGCCTCTGTGAGGATTGCTTTGTCTTCCCTTGACTTACTCTTCCTGAAGTCCACAATCAGCTCTTTGGTCTTACTAATGTTGAGTGCAAGGTTATTACTGTGACACAAATCAACTAACTGGTATATCGCACTCTTGTACGCTCTTTTGTCACCATCTGAGATTCTGCCAACAACGGTTGTATTATCGTCAAATTTATGGATGCTGTTAGAGCTATGCCTAGTCACACAGTCATGGGTGCAAAGAGCGTAGAGCAGTGGACTAAGCACATATTCCTGTGGAGTGCCAGTGTTAACTATCAGTGAGGTGGAGATGGTATCTCCAATCTGCACAGATTGTGGTCTTCCAGTTAAGAAATCAAGGAGACACAGAGGCCCAGGTTTTGTGGCTTTTCAATCAGGACTGCAGGGATGATGGTGTTAAATGCTGGGTTGTAATCAATAAACAGCATACTGACATAAGTATTTGCATTGTTCAGGTGATCCAAGGCTGCGTGGAAAGCCATTGAGATCGCATCTGCTGTAGACCTATTGCGGTGACAGGCAAATTGCAGCAGGTCCTGGTCCTTCCTGAGACAGGTGTTGATTCTAGCCATGACCAACCTCACAAAGCATTTCACCACCATAGATGTGAGTGCTACTGGATGATAGTCATTGAAGCAGCTCACACTATCTATCTTGGGCACTGCTATAATTGTTGCCCTTTTGAAGCAGGTGGGAACTTCCTACTGTAGCAGTGAGAGATTGAAAATGTCTTTGAATCTTCCCACCAGTTAGTTGGCACAGGTTTTTAGGTGCATTTACCCTCTGGAAAGACAGCCTGATGTCAGCCTCCAATGCAGAGATCACGGGGTCAGTGGATCCTGCGGGGATCCTCTTAGCTTTGGTTTTATTCTTCCTTTCAAAGTGAGCATAAGAAGGTGTTGAGCTGGTCTGGTAGTGAAGCATCATTGCCATTCATGATTTAGGCGTTTGCTTTATAGGAAGTAATGGCTTGTAAACCCTGCCAGATTTGCCATGCATCCGATGTTGCCTCCAACTTTTCCTGGAACTGTTTCTTGGAACTTGAGGCAGTCATATCCCTCCGCAAGTCATATCTGCTTTACTCATACATACCAAGATCACCAGACTTAAATGCCACAGATCCTGCCCATAGCAGACTACGAATCTCCTGGTTCATCCACAGCTTTTGCTTTGGAAATGTACAATAGGTTTTAGTAGGCACACACTCATCTACATACGAAGCTGATGACAACTGTGGCGTTCTCATCCAGGCTCAAAGATGACTCCTTGAACACAGTCTATTCTGCTGATTCAAAGCACTGATTCACTAACAGTAGTGAAAACTGAGAGGAAGCTACTGACATGATGAAGGAAGCCCTGAATACTGCCACAGATGGAGGACTTTCATTGCTGTCCTAAATGCCAAGGGCGCAATGGGCAGTCAGTAAGTACTGGAGATGTGAGGCAGCAGCTCTACAGCTGTGCCACTGTGCTGTCCTGAGATTTAAATTCTGTATCATGAAGGTTTTACAAATCTGTGTGAGCACATGAGGGAATAAGAATTTATGCCTTGCAAGTCGCAAATAGTCATTGGGAAGAATGGAGTTAAAATGCTGACAATAGACTATCTAATATTCAACTGGCTGCGCAAGTTATAATAATTAATTGGAAGATCCATTTGCGGTTTTGGCCCATGACCTCAGAATTATGTTAATGGTGATAGTTTCAGCACTTGTGTTTACTGAAGGAAAACTGGAGAAGCTTATGGAGTCAATATCTAGATTATTCATTCTGAGATTGATGAGGTTTGGGATGTAAGGGTAATATTAAAAAGTCTCTAGTTCTAGCAGTGTGAGCTGTGTGGTGAATGGAAAATCTTGGTATAGTATGGAGCTATTTTGAGCTGGAGTTGGGGGCATTGTGGAGCCGATCCAGAATGGCATTTGGTCTCTGGTGCACTGCATCTGTGGAAGTGCTTTAAGAAGGTGCCCATTTGAAAGAAAACAAAAATATTTATATTCCAAAAATTGCAATCTCTTGTAGAAGTAATTGGACACATTTTCCTTTGGAGTTACATTGGGTTCAGGTTCTAATTCCATCGGACATGGGAAATTCTTTTGGTTTTCCTGTGCCAGCTGTATCCTCCCTCCAATCACTTCCAAGATTCTCTGCTGGAAGTGATGTGTGATGAGCATCGCATCTGCCAAAATATAAACATCCAAAGTAGTTGTAAAAGGATAGTACTTTAAAATACTCATCCTTGCTTTCAGATGTTTAATAGCTTTTTCGTCGTCTGTCCTATAACTCTCTGCTAGATCTCCTTTCCTTCAATTCTAGTCCTATGCATCTTTTTGTTCTTACTTCACCACTGGAAAACAGGCCTTCAGCTGATGACAGGGTCAAATAAACTCTCTCACTAGATCTCTTTGTCTCTCTACCTCCTTTAAGGCATCCCTTGAATTCTACTTCATTGATTAGGTTTTACCTTTGGAGTTTCTGACATTGCTATCATTCATTCTTTGAAGTTTCTTGTTTCATGGATGTCTGTGAAGAATAAGAATTTCAGGTTGTATATTCTATACATTCTCTGATATTAAATTGAACCATTTGATTTCATTCTTGTTTGGCTTGACTGCAATGCATATCTCACAACACATCAGCTGTCCACTTTCATTTTCTCACACTTGCTGAGCCATTACCTCTCGAGCTTTGGACTTGTTAAACTTTTTCAAGTAACTTGTACACGGCTCTATTAGAGAGAAGGCAACACTCAAATCTTGTCTTCTGTATTAACAACGTTGATGAGAATGTAGATAACATCATTTGTAAATTGGAACATTTATGAGGTTTGTGAATAGTACCTAAAGTAGCGGACAGTGAAGAAGATTGTATAGGGACCGCAAAACCTCAGAATCAGAATCAAGTATATTATCACTATGTGTGATGGAACGAGGGCATAGTGATATAATTTGGAAAATGTAACATAGGCAGGCCTTATGCAGTTAATGAAAGGGCTCTGAGGATAGTTGTAGAGTATAGAGACCTGGATATACAAGTTCCCTGAAAGTGTTGACACAGGTAGACAATGAGTTGTCATTCCCTTCATCAGAGAGGGCATTGAGTACACAAATCTGCAGCAAGATATATTACAAGACATTTGTGAGACTGGGTGTGGAATATTGTCATTCTGTAGGGAGGATGTGATTAAGCTAAAATGAGTGCAGAAGGATTCTGCTGAGATTGGGAGTTTTCATATGAGTCTGAACAGTCTGGGACTGTCTTCCCCTGCAGAGATGAAGGCTGGAGAATATGACCTTATAGAGGTTTATAAAATCAGGAGGGGCATAGATATAATGGATGATCGTGGTCTTTTTATCTCAGGATAGGGATGAGTAAAACTGGAGTGTATAGATTTAAGGTGATAAGGGAAAGAATTACAGAAGACCTGAGGGGCAGGCATACACCTAGAGAGTGATGATTAACTGGAGCGAGCTGACAAAGAGCTGATTAATGAGGGTATATCTACTACAGTTAAATATAATCTGGACAGGTACATGGACAGGAAAAGTTAAGTGAGATATGGGCTAAATAAATACCAATAGGATTAGCTGAGGAAGGTACTTCAGTCGACATTGATAATTTGGGTTGAAGAGCCTGTTTCATTCTAACTCCATGACTCTCATTCTCTGAATACACTCCAAGAGTTTGCTAAAGTTACCATGACATTTTTGCTCTGGGATGTTCTCCACAAAGTAGGAAAAGAACATGTTGTCTTAGTCACATGTTGCATGTGAGCAGAACTGTAAATACATCATATTAATGTGGTGCCATTACCACCAGAATAATTTCTGTGGTTCAAGGTGTGCTCACCCAGACCTGCTAGGGCACCCCATGATGGAGTCTAAATGCTACTTTTTCATAGATTAACATCCTAAGGTGAAAAATAATGAGGAAATCATAGCTGTTTTAAAGAAAGATCTAAAGGTTACGCAGAAAATACAAAATGACTCATTGAGCTTCATATTCGAATTTTACTCTTTAAAAATATTATTAAACTTCTTACATTGTCCTGATTTATTCCTGGTTTGAAAGGGTCATGGTATTCAATATTCTAATGGACACATTGTAGCGGTGTGCTACAAGCAGCGCTAAAATTACGACACGGAGTCGGTAACTGCAGTCGAAGGAAAAACTTTATTCGAAAACTTCAGCCTCACTTTTAAGCCTCTGTCAACCGGCCCCCCATGGCGAAGAGGCTCCAAAGCTCTGTGCTCGCAAACCCCCGTAGGCTATCTAATTGTGAGTCGGTTCGGATACGCTAGGAAATGAGGCGCTACATAACCCCCCCCCAGAACCGGCGATACACCCCCCAATGTCCACAGCCTGGGCCAGAACCTGCTTGGGAGGTCGGCCTCTGCGCCGAGGCGCCGGAAACTCGGCCGGTTGCGCCAGGTCCACATGGGCCGGCTTGAGGCGGTCCACCGTGAAAACCTCCTCCTTCCCCCCAACGTCCAGCACGAACGTGGACCCGTTGTTCCGGAGCACCGTAAACGGCCCCTCGTATGGCCGCTGCAGCGGTGGCCGATGCCCGCCCCTTCGTACAAACACAAACTTACAGTTCCGTAGGTCTTTGGGTACGCAGGTCGGGTGCCGCCCATGCTGTGAAGTGGGTATGGGGGCCAGGTTACCGAGCTTCTCGCGAAGTCTGCCCAGGACTGCAGCGGGTTCTTCCTCTTGCCCCCTCGGGGCTGGTAGGAACTCCCCGGGGACGGCCAGGGGCGCGCCGTATACCAACTCGGCCGACGAGGCGTGCAGGTCGTCCTTGGGCGCTGTGCGGATGCCGAGAAGGACCCAGGGAAGCTCGTCCGCCCAGTTGGCTCCTCGCAGGCGGGCCATGAGGGCCGACTTCAGGTGACGGTGGAAACGCTCCACTAGCCCGTTCGACTGTGGGTGGTAGGCAGTGGTGTGGTGCAGCTGAGTCCCCAAAAGGCTGGCCATAGCTGACCACAGGCTGGAGGTGAACTGGGCGCCTCTGTCGGAGGTAATGTGGGCTGGTACACCAAAGCGGGATATCCAGGTGGCGAGCAGGGCTCGGGCGCAAGATTCGGAGGTGGTGTCGGTGAGCGGGACCGCCTCTGGCCATCTTGTGAACCGGTCCACGATAGTCAGGAGGTAACGCGCTCCGCGCGACACTGGCAGGGGGCCCACGATATCCACATGAATGTGGTCGAAACGCCGGTGGGTGGGATGGAACTGCTGCGGAGGGGCTTTGGTGTGCCGCTGAACCTTGGCCGTCTGGCAGTGCATGCACGTTCTGGCCCATTCACTGACCTGTTTGCGGAGACCGTGCCAAACGAACCTGCTGGAAACCAGCCGGACAGTTGTCCGGATGGAGGGATGCGCCAAGTTATGAATGGAGTCGAAAACACGTCGCCGCCAGGCTGCGGGGACGACCGGACGGGGCTGGCCGGTGGCGACGTCACAGAGTAGGATCCTCTCACCTGGGCCCACGGGGAAGTCCTGGAGCTGCAAACCAGAGACTGCAGTCCTGTAACTCGGAATCTCCTCATCTACCTGCTGTGCCTCTGCCAGTGCCTCAAAGTCTACCCCTTGGGAAAGGGCATGAACGGTAGGGCGAGAGAGCGCATCCGCCACGACATTGTCCTTACCTGAGACGTGCCGGACATCCGTTGTGTATTCAGAGATGTAGGACAGGTGGCGTTGCTGGCGGGATGACCAGGGGTCGGATGCTTTCGTAAACGCAAAGGTAAGCGGTTTGTGGTCCGTGAACGCGGTGAAGGGCCGACCTTCTAGGAAGTACCTGAAATGCCGGATTGCCAGGTAGAGCGCCAACAGTTCCCGGTCAAAAGCACTGTACTTGAGCTCGGGTGGCCGCAGGTGTTTGCTGAAAAACGCCAGGGGTTGCCAGCGACCTGCGATGAGCTGCTCCAGCACCCCACCGACTGCCGTGTTTGATGCGTCCACTGTGAGGGCGGTAGGGGTGTCCATTCTGGGATGTACTAGCATTGCGGCGTCAGCCAAAGCTTCCTTCGTTTGAACGAAAGCGGCGGCGGACTCCTCGTCCCAGGTAATGTTCTTGCTCGGACCCGACATCAGGGCGATCAGGGGGCGCATGATCCGGGCAGCTGAAGGGAGGAAGCGGCGGTAGAAATTGACCATACCTACGAATTCCTGAAGGCCTTTGATCGTGGTGGGTCGGGGGAAGTGGCGGACCGCATCTACCTTAGCGGGCAGAGGGGTTGCCCCGTCTTTAGTAATCCTGTGGCCCAGGAAGTCAATGGTATCAAGTCCGAACTGGCATTTGGCAGGGTTGATTGTAAGACCGTACTCACTCAGTCGGGCGCAGAGTTGACGGAGGTGGGACAGATGCTCCTGACGACTGCCGCTGGCTATGAGGATGTCATCCAAATAGATGAACGCGAAGTCCAGGTCCCGTCCCACCGCGTCCATTAACCGCTGGAACGTCTGTGCGGCATTCTTCAGGCCGAACGGCATGCGGAGGAACTCGAAGAGGCCAAACGGGGTGATGAGAGCCGTTTTGGGGACGTCGTCAGGATGCATCGGGATTTGATGGTACCCTCGGACAAGGTCGACCTTGGAGAAGATCCGGGCGCCGTGCAGGTGTGCCGAAAAGTCCTGAATGTGCGGCACAGGGTAGCGGTCCGGTGTGGTAGCCTCGTTCAGCCTGCGGTAGTCGCCGCACGGTCTCCAGCCCCCCGTCGCTTTGGGCACCATGTGCAGGGGGGAAGCCCAGGGGCTGTCGGACCGCCGGATGATCCCCAATTCCTCCATTCTCTGGAACTCCTCCTTCGCCAGTCGGAGCTTGTCCGGGGGAAGCCGCCGAGCACGGGCATGGAGGGGTGGTCCCTGTGTCGGGATGTGGTGCTGTACGCCGTGCCTGGGCATGGCTGCTGTGAACTGCGGTGCCAGAACCGATGGGAACTCCGCCAGGACCCTGGTGAAATCGTTGTCGGACAGCGTGATGGAGCCGAGGTGAGGGGCTGGCAACTGGGCCGCGCCCAGGGAGAACGTCTGAAAGGTCTCGGCGTGTACCAGTCTCTTCCTGGGCAGGTCAACCAGCAGGCTGTGAGCTCGCAAAAAATCCGCACCCAGAAGCGGTTGGGCTACGGCGGCCAGTGTGAAGTCCCACGTGAACTGGCTGGGGCCGAACAGTAGCTGCACCTGACGGGTGCCATAGGTCCTTACTGTGCTGCCATTCACGGCCCTCAGGGGGGGACCCGGTGCCCTGCTGCGGGTGTCGTAACTCGTCGGAGGTAAAACGCTGATCTCAGCCCCAGTATCGACCAAAAACCGGCGTCCCGACCTTCTATCCCACACATACAGGAGGCTATCCCGATGGCCAGCCGCCGTAGCCATCAGCGGCGGCTGGCCCTGGCGTTTCCCGGGAACTTGCAGGGCGGGCGGCAACGGCGGGCTTCTGCGCCCCACCGCTGGTGGTAGAAGCACCAGTGGTCATTGGGCCGGGGGTAGGTGGGCTCTGCGGCCGGGCCTGGACTGGTTTGCTGCCGGGAGCGTGGCTGGGAGATCTGTGCGATGGACGCCCCGCTCACCTTTTTGGCGTTCCACAGCAAGTCCGCCCGGGCTGCCACCTTCCGGGGGTCACCGAAATCCGCGTCGGACAGCAGCAGGCGTATGTCCTCGGGCAGCTGCTCCAGGAATGCCTGCTCAAACATGAGGCCTGTGTGTCCCTCGGCCAGAGACAACATCTCATTCATTAAAGCCGATGGAGGTCTGTCGCCCAAGCCATCCAGGTGCAGTAAACGGGCAGCCCGCTCGCGCCGTGAGAGTCCGAAAGTCCTGAGGAGCAGGGCTTTGAATTCCGTGTACTTGCCGTCTGCCGGGGGCGACTGTACGAACTCCGCGACCTGGGCAGCTGTGTCCTGGTCGAGGGAGCCCACCATGTAGTAGTAGCGGGTGTCTTCTGAGGTGATCCGGCGAACGTGGAATTGGGCTTCGGCTTGCTGGAACCATAGGTCCGGGCGCTGTGTCCAGAAACCCGGCAGTTTCAACGAAACCGCATGAACAGAGGCGGCGTCGGTCATTTCTGGTCCAAAAATCGTTTGGACCGTCGGGGTCACCAATTGTAGCGGTGTGCTACAAGCAGCGCTAAAATTACGACACGGAGTCGGTAACTGCAGTCGAAGGAAAAACTTTATTCGAAAACTTCAGCCTCACTTTTAAGCCTCTGTCAACCGGCCCCCCATGGCGAAGAGGCTCCAAAGCTCTGTGCTCGCAAACCCCCGTAGGCTATCTAATTGTGAGTCGGTTCGGATACGCTAGGAAATGAGGCGCTACAACATGTTGTAAGTTCTAAAATGCTATTTGTAATTAAAATTTGATTTACTTAAGAAATTCTTTGTTCGTTTCAGGAATGATTTTAATTGTTTGCTAGACTTTTACCTAAAATTAGGATGAAGGAGCATTTCACTCCCATCCTAACTATCACATATTGGCTTCCTGTATCTTTTCAAGTCAAGTCAAGTCAAATCAACTTTTGTTGTCATTTCGACCATAACTGCTGGTACAGTGCATAGCAAAAATGAGACAACGTTTTTCAGGACCATGGTTTACATGACACAGTACAAAAAACTCGACTGAACTACGTAATAAAAAAAAACACAGAGAAAGCTATACTACAGATCTACACTGGACTGCATAAAGTGCACAAAAACAGTGCAGACATTACAATAAATAATAAACAGGATAGTAGGGCAAGGTGTCAGTCCAGGCTTTGGGTATTGAGGAGTCTGATAGCTTGGGGGAAGAAACTGTTATATAGTCTGGTCGTGAGAGCCTGAATGCTTCGGAGTCTTTTCCCAGACGGCAGGAGGGAGAAGAGATTGTATGAGGGGTGCATGAGGTCCTTCATAATGCCGTTTCCTTTGCGGATGCGGCGTGTAGTGTAAATGTCCATGATGGCGGGAAGAGAGACCCCAATGATCTTCTCAGCTGACCTCACTATCCGCTGCAGGGTCTTGCGATCCGAGATGGTGCAATTTCCGAACCAGGCAGTGATGCAGTTGCTCAGGACGGTCTCAATACAACCCCTGTAGAATGTGATGAGAATGGAGGGTGGGAGATGGACTTTCCTCAGCCTTCGCAAAAAGTAGAGACGTGGCTGGGCTTTCTTTGCTATGGAGCTGGTGTTGAGGGACCAGGTGAGATTCTCCGTCAGGTGAACACCAAGAAATTTGGTGCTGTTTATGATCTCTACTGAGGAGCAGTCAATGTTCAGCGGGGAGTTGTCGCTCCATGCCCTCCTGAAATCAACAACCATCTCTTTTGTTGTGTTCACAATAAGAGACAGGTTGTTGGCTCTGCACCAGTCCGTTAGCCGCTGCACCTCCTCTCTGTAAGCTGACTCGTCATTCTTGCTGATGAGACCCTCCACGGTCATGTCATCGGCGAACTTGATGGTACTGTTTGAGCTGTGTGTTGCAGCACAGTCATGGGTCAGCAGAGTGAACAGCAGTGGTTTGAGCATGCAACCCTGGCGAGCCCCCGTGCTCAGTGTGATAGTGTTGGAGATGCTGCTCCCGATCCGGACTGACTGAGGTCTCCCAGTCAGGAAGTCTAGGATCTTGTTGCAGAGGGAGTTATTCAGGCCCAATAGGGTCAGCTTTCCAATCAGTTTCTGAGGGATTATTGTGTTGAATGCTGAACTGAAGTCTATGAACAGCATCCAAACGTATGTGCCTTTTTTGTCCAGGTGATTTAGGGCCAGATGTCATCATCTGTTGAGCAGTTGGGACGGTACGCAAACTGCAGGGGATCCAGTGAGATGGGTAGCAGGGTCTTGATATGCCTCATGACAAGCCTCTGGAAACACTTCATGATGTTGTATGTAAGTGCAATAGGACAGTACTCATTTAGGCAGGACACTGAAAACTTCTTCGGAACGGGGACGATGGTGGCAGCCTTGAAGCACGTTGGAATGGTGGCGCTGCTCAGGGAGATGTTGAAGATGTCAGTGAGAACATCTGCTAGTTGGTCTGCACATCCTCTGAGCACTCTACTAGGGATGTTGTCTGGTCCAGCAGCCTTCCGTGGGTTGACCCTGCACAGGGTTCTTCTCACGTCGGCTACGGAGAGACATAGCACCTGGTCATTCGGAGGAGGGGTGGACTTCCTCGCCGCCACGTCATTTTCCACCTCAAACCGGGCATAGAAGTTATTCAGTGCATTTGGGAGGGAGGCATCACCTGCAGAGTCAGGTGATGTTGTCCTGTAATTGGTGATGTCCTGGATGCCCTTCCACATGCGCCGTGTGTCGCCGCTGTCCTGGAAGTGGCTGTGGATTCACTGGGCGTGTGCATGCTTTGCCCCTTTGATGGCTCGGGACAGTTTGGCCCTTGCTGTTGTTAGAGCTGCCTTGTCGCCTGCTCTGAAGGTGGAGTCACGGGTCCTCAGCAGTGCACGCACCTCCGTGGTCATCCATGGCTTCTGGTTAGCATGTATAGTGATGGTCTTGGACAGAGTAACATCATCAATGCACTTGCTGATGTAGCTGGTCACTGATGCTGTGTACTCCTCTAAGTTGGTAGAGTCGCCATCGGTTGCAGCCTCCCTGAACATGCGCCAGTCAGTGTGCTCAAAGCGGTCTTGAAGAGCAGAGATGGCTCCTGCTGGCCAGGTTTTCACCTGCTTCTGAACTGTCTGGAGCGCCTGACGAGCAGTCTGTATGCTGGGATTAGCATAACAGAGATGTGGTCTGAGTATCCGAGGTGAGGGTGGGGCTCTGCCTGGTACGCGTCGGGAATGTTTGTGTAAACCAGGTCCAATGCGTTCTCCCTCTTCATTGCAAAGTCCACATACTGATGGAATTTGAGGAGTACTGACTTAAGGTTCGCATGGTTAAAATCACCGGTGACAATAAACAGTCCATCAGGGTGTGCATTCTGCAGTTCGCTAATAGCCCCGTACAGTTCACAGAGCGCCTCCTGAGCATTAGCGCTGGGGGAAATGTAGACACCGAATATAAGAACAGAAGTGAATTCCCCTGGCAAATAAAATGGTCTGCATCGAACTGCCACAAACTCTACTGATGAGCAGTGTCTGGAAACCAGCAAGAGTTCTTACACCATTCCGTGTCGATGTAAACACAGACACCGTCACCGTGAGTCGTACCGGAGACAACTTCATCTCTGTCCGAACGAAACAAAGCTAGCCTGTCTAGCTGGATGGCAGCGTCCGAAATCCCATCAGTGAGCCATGTCTCTGTGAAGACAAACGTGGAGCAAACTCTGTACTCCCGCTGAGTATTATGTTGGAGTCGGATGTAGTCCATTTTATTGTCCAGGGGGCAGACATTGGAGAACAGAATGGACGCGAGAGCCGGCCGGCTGGGGTTTGCTTTGACCCTGGCACGGACCCCTGCCCGCTTTAGAATTGATTTTAAAGATCTCTTAATTTGTTTTTATAAAGCTCTGAATGGTCTAAGACCAGAGTACATAACAGAAACGTTTTTGTTTTATAATAATCCAGCTCTCCTTTCACTGGTCTCTTAAACTTACATAAACTCCCTCAAAAGGTAATTGACAACTCATCTTTTCTGAACCCTGGTTCATGGTTCTAAACTATGGAATTCAATACCTAAAGCTATAAAGGATGCAGGCATATTTGACACATGTAAACACCAGCTCAAAACCTATTTACTTAACCTAGCTAACTAACATCTTTGTTCCTTTTTATTTTTATGTCTGCATTCTATGCCATTGTTAAGCACTTTGAACTACATTGTCTATTGCCAAGGTCTAGGGATTGTGTCCATGATATCCTGAAGTGGGAAGGTGAACAGCCAGAGGTCATAGTACATATTGGTATTGGGAAATGAACCTGGTCAGGTGTCAGGTCTCTCAGTGGGACAGCATTTTGGAGATAGTGATCACAATTCCATCTCCTTTACCATAGCATTGGAGAGGGATTGGAACAGACAAGTTAGGAAAACATTTAATTGGAGCAAGGGGAAACATGAAGCTGGCAGGCAGGAACTTGGAAGCATAAGCTGGGAACAAATGTTCTCAGGGAAATGTATGGCAGAAATGTAGCAAATATTCAGGGGATATTTGTGTGGCATTCTGCACAGGTATGTTCTAATGAGATACGGAAAGGGATGGTAGGGTACAGGAACCATGGTGTACAAAGGCTGTTGAAAATCTAGTCAAGAAGAAAAGAAAAGCTTACAAAAGGTTCAAAAAAAAAACTAGGTAATTATAGAGATCTAGAAGATTATAAGGATAGCAGGAAGGAGTTTAAGAATGAAATTAGGAGAGTCAGAAGGGGCCATGAGAAGGCTTTGGTGAGCAGGATTAAGGAAAACCCCAAGGCATTCTGCAAGTATGTGAAGAGCAAAAGGATAAGACATGAGAGAACAGGACTAATCAAGTGTGACAGTGGAAAAGTGTGTATGGAACTGGAGGAAATAGCAGAGGTATTTGATGAGTACTTTGCTTCAGTACTCACTATGGAAAAGGATCTTGGCGATTGTAGGGATGCCTTACAGTGAACTGAAAATCTTGAGCATATAGACGTAAAGAAAGAGGATGTGCTGGAGGTTTTGCAAAGCATCAAGTTCGATAAGTCACCGGGATCTGACGAGATGTGTCCCAGGCTACTGTGGGGGGGGGGGGCGGGAAGGAGGAGATTGCTGATCCTCTGGCAATGATTTTTGCAGCATCAATGGGGATGGGAGAGGTTCCGGAGGATTGGAGGGTTGCAGAAGTTGTTCCTTTATTCAAGAAAGGGAGTAGAAATAGCCCAGGTCTCAGTGAGTCTTACTTCAGTGGTTGGTAAATTCATGGAAAAAATCCTGAGAGGCAGGATTTATGAACATTTGGAGAGGCGTAATATGACTAGGAATAGTTAGCATGACTTTGTAAAAGTTAGGTCATGTCCTACGAGCCTGATTGAATTTTTTGAGGATGTGACTAAACACATTGATGAAGGTAGAGCAGTAGACATAGTGTTTATAGATTTCAGCAAGGAATAAGGAGGCATGAGATCCAAGGGAATATTGCTTTGTGGATCCAGAACTGGCTTGCACACAGAAGGCAAAGAGAGGTTGTAGATGGGTCATATTCTGCATGGAGGTCGGTGACGAGTGGTGTGCCTCAGGGATCTGTTTTGGGACCCGTTCTCTTCATGATTTTTATAAATGATCTCGATGAGGAAGTGGATGGATGGGTTAGTAAATTTGCTGATGACACAAAGTTTGGTGGTGTTGTGGATAGTGTGGAGGGCTGTCAGAGTTTACAGAGGGACATCGACAGAGTGCAAAGCGGACTGAGAAGTGGCAGATGGAGTTCAACCCAGATAAGTGTGAAGTGGTTCATTTTGGTAGATCAAATATGATGGCAGAATATCGTATTAATGGTAAGACTCTTGGCAGTGTGGATGATCAGAGGGATCTTGGAGTCTGAGTCCAGAGGATACTCAAAGCTGCTGCTCAGGTTGACTCTGTGGTTAAGAAGGCATGTGGTGCATTGGCCTTCATCAACTGTTGGATTGAGTTTAAGAGCCAAGAGGTAATGGTACAGCTATATAGGACACAGGTCAGACCCCACTTGGAGTACTATGCTCAGTTCTGGTCACCTCTCTACAGAAAGGATGTGGAAACTATAGAAAGGGTGCAGAGGAGATTTACAAGGATGTTGCCTGGATTGGGGAGCATGCCTTATGAGAATAGGTTGAGTGAACTCGGCCTTTTCTCTTTGGAGCGACAGAGGATGAGTGGTGACCTGATAGAGGTGTATAAGATGATGAGAGGCATTGATCGTGTGGATAGTCAGAGGCTTTTTCCCAGGGCTGCAATGGTTAACATAATAAGGCACAGTTTTAAGGTGCTTAGAAGTAGGTACAAAGGAGATGTCAGGGTTAGATTTTTTTAGGCACAGAGTGGTGAGAGCGTGGAATGGGCTGCTGTCAATGGTGGTGGAGACTCCTGGATAGGTACATGGAGCTTAGAAAAATAGAGGGCTATGGGTAACCCTAGGTAATTTCTGAAGTTAGTACATGTTCGGTACAGCATTGTGGGCCAAAGGGCTTGTATTATGCTGTAGGTTTTCTCACTCTTTCTATATTTGAAAACTGCTCCATGAATGCTATTATTATTGTTATCATCATCTTTGGACTTGTCCAATAGTGATATAATGCTCTGTTGACATTTAGCCATGCAATACCACACACAATCACAAGGGACTGGTGAGGGAAGTCACCAAGTGACCTATGACAACTCTGGAGGAGTTAGAAGCTTCAGTGGCTGAGATGAGGTGACTTTCTCCCTGCAGCTTCTATCTATCACTTCTTCAATCTCCCGTATAAGCTGAAGGTCATCGATCTGCAGCTCCAGTTCCTTAACACGTTCTCTGAGGAGCTGCAGCCCAGTGCACCTGGTGCAGATGGTGATTATCGGGGAGGCTGGAGGTTTCACACATCTCACACATGGTACACTTGTCAGGGTCCAGTCCAGTCTGGAATTCGTGTTCCGGGCCTTGATCCAGTCAGAGTGCTCCGGACTCCAGCTCTTGCAACTGTCCCTCCCTTTGAGCCTGTTAAGTTCAGCCTGGATCAAGGAGGCACACCTGTTGCCAATTCGGCTGCAGGTGTTTATAAGGGGCCGTGGGACAGAGACCAGGTGGGTGATTGTTTTGTTCTGCCCTGGTTGGAATCCTGTCCTACCCTGGTTGCTGCCCAGCTCTGAATCCTGCTCTGCCCTGGTTGCTGGACTGTTCTGAATATGCTCTATCTGGTTGGTCATGTTCCCCTGCTTCTCTACTGTGTGCTGGTCTCGCTTTTCTGCCTTATTCTCCTTGCTTGTGCTGCTGTGTTGTTGGTTGCCTTTCCCAATTTACCAATGTACCTGGTGGATCACTGTAGTTTTGCTGCTTACCCTGGACCCAGCTTCCTACCCGTTGCCTCTGTCGGGCAGCTCTGGCTGGACTGCTGCTGCCCGGCGGGGGTTCTGCCCCTTCCTACTTGTTGCCTCTGTCGAGTGGATCTGGCTGGGCTGCCGCTGTCTGGTGGGAGGTTCTGCCCCTTCCACCTATTGCTCCCTAAGGGTTGTGCCCCACACCTGCCCAGGTGTCCGCGACTGGCCCAGGCCTCTGTGTTTTCCACTTGGGAGGCGGCCTGCCCTAGGGACTCCTACCCTTTCCTCCCCTTGTTTAATGCCCTGCCTGCATTAACCCTTACATGCCATGGCATCCCCATCCTGTCCTCCCCCTAGTACTTCAGTGTCTGTGTCCTGCATTTGGGTCCATCTGGCCCCTGTTCCTGACAACACTACACAGCCCCTGGAGCCATTTTCACTGCACTAACTGTACCCTAACAGATGAGTATAGAGAAGATGAAAGAAAGTTACCAGGTACTTACCCTCCCCAAGACTGATCGTGCCTAAGCCTGATGAGCCAAAGCCACTCCAACTCTGGGCCACTCACACTATGGCCATTCCACTTGCCTCTGCCTTACCTTTATTCCCCTTTTCTAACGAATCCAGTTCACTGATTGGACACAGTCCAACTCTGAAAACCGCTGCAAAGCTTAGCCTTCTCAATCTTCGACCCTGTACCCAAGTGACAGAACCACTTCTTCTCGTGGTTCTGATCACTGATTGGCTCCGATCCAACTCCTTTGCCTGGACTGCCTTTGCAAACAAGACAACATATAAATGGATTTGGCAGCATTAGCCATAAAGGAGATAATTTATGTAAGAAAATATCAAACTCAAATGATTCAAGGACAGTGGAAGTAGACTAACCACTGGTCTTTGTTCTTGCCATGTGGTTGAAGGAATGGAGGTTGCCATTTTGTGAAGTCGCTCTGTAACCTGTCGTGTGAAGAGGTTTTGCTCGGCACAGCCATATCAAAATGCTTTAAAGTGGACTCAATAAGGCTCCTGATAATCTGCTGAACTAGGAATCATTTCCAAACAAGAAGTTACTTGTGAGGTGTTCTTTGCTATGATAGAACATATACATTTATGAATGGGATTGTCTGACCTGAGTAACCCAAACCTAGCAAGTACTGGTCTGCACTGGTTCAGAACAAAAAAACATTAATTACAAGACATCACGTGAGAAGGACAATAAAATAACACTGGCTTGGTGCAAAGCCAATGGGGAGTTGAGACATGTTAGCCAGATAGGCCAGAGCAAACAAGATCGAAACACAACATTCGAACTGACAAGAAAAGAGTAAAAGAGTGAGGGGCTTCAAATGCAAAGCAGCGAGAATTTGGGAGATTAATGAATGCAAGGGAGACCCCTCGTGCCAGGGTTTGGGAGAAAGATAATTCCTGTGGCCCAGGAGAGATCCACTATAAATTGGAGAAGTGGTCTGGGTGATTATTGGTACAGAGAGAACAGTAGAATTCATGCTTTATGATTTTGACCCGAAGTCAACAAAGTTACGTGATATTTGTGCAAAGACAATAAAGTGCAAACTTTGATTATTTAAGAGTTTTGTAGTGACTTGCCTAACATGCATTACTTGATGATAGTCAACAGCAGCAAGGAGTCTTCAAGCAATAAAGTCACTGGGCAACAAGGTAGAAAACACTACAGTGCTTAGAGTCAAAACCTGTAAAAGGAAAGGTAGAAGGTCAATCTTCTTAGACCCAAGAGTTCTTCAGACTAGTGTCCTCAGCCTAACCATTTTCAGTTGTCTTATCAATGACTTTGTTCCCAATTACAAGGTCGGCTGGGGATATTTGCTGATGAATGCAGAATGTACAATTCTATTAACAACTGGTTAGACAAGGAATTGTCCATTACTGCATATAGCAAGACCAAGATCACATTCAGTCTTAGTCAAAGTAAATTTATTAGGCAAATTTCCTTTATGTCACCATATATTTCCCTGAGGTTCATTTGCTTGTAGGTATTTACAGAAAAATAAAGAAGTACGTTAGAATTTATGAAAACTATATATAAACAAAGATTGGCCAACAACTGATGTGCAAAAGAAGACAAGCTGTGCAAATAATAATGAGAACATGAGTTGTACAGTCCTTGAAACTTAACCCATATGTTGTGGAATCAGTACAGGTGAAGTTATCTACGGTGGTTCAGGAGCCTGATAGTTCAACCTTGTGGTGTGGGAGCTAAGGCTCCTGTATCTCCTGCCCAATAGTAGTCGAGAGAGCATGACCTGGATGGTGGGGGTTCTTGATAATGGGTGCATGTTTCTTGAGGCAGAGCTTCTTGTAAGTGTTGTTGATGGTGGGAAAAGTGTTGCCTGTGATAGACTATGTTGTAAGCCACCACATGTTGTAGACTTTTCCATTCCTGGGCATTAGTGTTTTAATATTACTCTCGGCCCTCCTTATCCGCGAGTTCCGCATCCACGAATTCAACCAGAATCGAGAAAACCCAGAAGTGCTCTTCTGGCACTTGTTGTTCGAGCATGTACAGACATTTTTTCTTGTCATTATTCCCTAAACAATGCAGCGTAACAACTATTTTACATAGCATTTACATTGTATTAGGTATTATAAATAACCTCGAGATGATTTAAAGTATACAGGAGGATGTGTGTGGGTTATCATGGATCGGGATCGAAAAAAATTGGAAGTTCTCTTACTAAGTAAGTCGGAACAGGTACATCCAGTATTATTTAGCGTCAGTTAGTCAAACGTTTGTCTTAGTATATAGTATATATTTTACCTTTCTATGCATATAAAACACTTAAGAACGTATGTTTCAGCGCCGGGCATGGATTCCAGTGACAGATAGATTTCGAGTGGGGTCTCCGTCTGTGCCAGATTGATGTGGAGGATCAAAAATTCAAAACCCCAAAACCCAATAATTAACCCATTGCGTTGCTTAGTAATAATTGTAGCTTTTATCAGGGCAGGGCCTTACTCACTTTATCCTTTAAAATTGTTCCGATCGTTGACTGACATAGCCTAGCACTTTTACAATGACCAATGGCATTTCACCTCTTTCCGATCGCTTTATTATTTCTACTTTATTTTCAATAGTGATCGTGATTACTTTCATGAACAGAAACACTGCGGATTCAGAGCTACGCAGCCAGGTCCTAATGTGTACTGCACTGAGACAGGTTAAATAAGATCTCGGGTTCCGCTGGGTCCTAAGGTCCACTGCATTGAGACAAGATGAATAAGGGACTTGAGCATCCATGTTTTTTGGTATCCGCGAGGGGTCCCAGAACCAATTCCTCGCGGATAAGGAGGGCCAACTGTACATCATAGTACAATCAGTCAGGAAACTTTTCACTGCGCTTCTATACAAGTTTGTCTACTACTATAGATTAAAAGTGGTTTAAATCAGTGAAGGAGGCTGAGGCGCTTGTTGGAAGTCTTCCAGCTATCTCGTCTTCTTCGGAACTGGCCTGACCTTCTAAAATGGTTGATAACTACTTCTCGAAGTAAAGCTATTTTTTCCGAACTCAGACTTTACTTGAATAATTCAGACATTAACTATTGAAACTCTAAGGGCTGTAGTCAATCTCTCCCTGGACTTTGTGCATTTTTTCTAAATAGATGATTTAAGTTTAATGTTTCCCTGCGGACTTTTAGACTTTACTTGTGTAATCTATTTTATTTCTGTATAACTTTATCTATAGAGAACTAAAATTGATTTTAACTTGTTTTGGGGGTTTGGAGTTTTTATTGAAGGCCTCCCTATTGGTTGATTTATAGTTTGTTTTGCTTTTTTTTCTGTAAACGGTTGATAAGTACTCTCTTTAAATTTATAATTTCCACCTTTTCCCCCTCCCTTTTTTTTAATCTTTTATAATTTTTCGCGGGTAGGTTAGTTTTAGTTTTCTTTTCTGATTTTTTTTGTATTAAGTTTTATACTTCTGTTGAAGTTGTTCCTATTTGTAATTCTGTTTTCTAGTGCATAAATTAGTTATTATTTGCTATATTATTTATACGGAACTTTTGTTAACGATACGGAACTGGAAGTCATTTTTGGGTTAATTTTTTATGTAGAGCTAGCTGCGTTTTTAGGTAGCCGTCTAATTTTGGGTTGCGAGGGGGGGCTGGGTTCTCCAGTTCCAACACTACTCACTGTTTCTTTTGTTTTCCTTTGTTATTCAGGACATGTCTCTGTTTTGATTCTACGGATCTATGTTTACATTTTTGCTCCCAGACTGTTATTGTACTGCTTGATTTTTTATATGCCTGCTACCTTCTATGCACTAACAATTGATAATAGTTAATACACTTAAATTTGTGAGCTGGAATGTAAAGGGATTGAATCATCCTGTTAATAGAAGGAAGGTCTTCTCGCATATTAAACAACTCAAAGTTGACATTGCTTTCCTTCAAGAAACTCATATTCGTAGTTTTGATCATTCTTGGCTTTTGTTAAAGTGGGCGGGTCAGCATTTTCATTCATCCTTTGCCGCCAAAACTAGGGGGTCTCCATCCTTATTAACTCAAATATTCCTTTTGAACTCCATAATAAGATATCTGATACAAATGGCCGTTTTATTATTGCTTCTGGTAAATTATATAATACTAAAGTTGTACTAGCAAAACTGTATGCTCCCAATTTTGATGATGTTAATTTTTTGAACGTTTTTTCTCCTCACTACCAGATTTAAACTCATACTCTCTTATACTGGGTGGCGATTTTAATTGTTGGTTAGATCCTAATTTGGATCGATCATCCTCTGTTACTAGATTACCTACTAAATCTGCCTTAGCTATTCACTCTTTTCTTTCTAATTATGATATCTCTGATATATGGTGTTCCCTTCATCCTACTGAGAGAGATTATTCTTTTTTTTACATGTTCACCATACCTTTACTAGAATTGACTACTTTTTACTTGATAATCAACTTATTCCATTTGTCTATTCTTGTGATAATCAGAGTATACTGATTTCTGACCATGCCCCAATTACTTTGTCTTTAAATTTTCCTGGTCTCCCTCAGAGGTATAAACACTGGCGTCTTGACTCGACTTTATTATCGGATGATGATTTTCTAAAATTTATTAAGGATCAGATAACCTTTTATTTTAACATCAATACGTCATCTGAAATGTGATCCCAGATTGTCTGGGATACCATGAAAGCATATTTGAGGGGTCAAATAATCTCCTATACAGCAAATCTTAATAGAAAGTCCTGTACAGATAGATTAGACCTCATTAATCAGATTAAAGAATTAGATCAACTGTATGCTCAAACTAAGAATCCTGAATTATACAAGAAGCGTGTAGAACTTCAAACTAAATTTAATCTTCTGTCTACTCAACCTTTTGAACCCCAACTTCTTGAAAGTAAGAGTCGCTTTTATATTCATGGTGACAAATCTGGTAAATTTCTAGTCAATCAGCTGAGGCATTCCAAAGCTAAACAACATATTACAAAGATCTGGAAGGAGAATGGAGACTTTACATTGGATCACTTAGAAATCAATGATGTATTTAAAAATGTTTACTCTCAACTTTATTCCTCTGAATCTCTGAATGAGAATATCTCTGTGGATCATTTTTTTAAATAATCTGAATATTCCTTCGCTTTCATCTGATTTTAAAGCCAAACTTAATGCGATTATATCATCAGAAGAAATATCTTTTGCAATTTCTGCATTGTCTTCAGGGAAATCTCCTGGACCTGATGGGTTCCCCATAGAATTTTATAAATCATTCTCTTCACTTCTTTCTCCTCAGTTACTCTCAGTATTATCTGACTCGTTTAATTATGGTAAATTGCCACCCTCTTTTAATGAGGCATCTATTATTCTTTTATTAAAGAAGGGTAAAGACCCAACAGAGTGTTCCTCGTATAGGCCGATTTCTTTGCTTAATGTTGATGTTAAAATCTTGGCCAAAGTTTTGGCTTATAGATTAGAAACTGTTATTCCCTCTATTATTTCCAATGATCAAATTGGTTTTATTAAAAACCGTCTTCCTTTTTTTAATATTCGGCGTTTATTTAACATTTTATATTCACCTTCAACTGGGATTCCTGAATGTGTTATTTCCCTCGATGTGGAGAAAGCTTTTGATCATATAGAGTGGAACTACCTTTTTGCAGTTTTAGAAAAATTTGACTTCGGTCAAAGTTTTATCTCTTGGATCAAATTGCTGTATCTGTGTCCTACTGCCTCTGTTTTGACTAATTCTCAGAAATCCCAGTTATTTAACCTCAAACGTGGCACCCGTCAGGGATGCCCTTTAAGTCCCTTTCTCTTTGATTTGGCTATAGAACCTTTGGCGATAGCATTTCGAAACCGTCCTGAATTGACCGGGCTTTTGGGGGGGGGGGGGTGTTGAGCATAAAGTTTCTCTTAATGCTGATGACTTATCACTGTTTCTTTCAAATCCGTCTACATCCTTACCTCCAATGTTTTCACTTCTTGATCAGTTTAGCCATTTTTTTGGCTATAAACTTAATTTACACAAGAGTGAACTTTTCCCAATTAATCAAGAAGCACAAGAATTAACATTTCGTGACCTCCCTTTTAAAGTAGTTCATAATCAATTTACTTATCTTGGGATTACAGTCACAAGGAAGTTTAAAGATCTTTTTTGTGAAAATTTTGCCAATCTTTTATATACTATAAAACAGAGTCTGTTACAATGGTCACCTCTATCTATGTCTTTGGTAGGTCGTATAAATGTTGTTAAAATGTATGTTCTCCCTAAATTTTCATATTTATTTCAATCAATCCCAATTTTTATTCCTAAATCTTTTTTTGATTCCTTAGACTCTATTATTTTGTCATATCTGTGGAAGAATAAGCGTTCTAGAATTAATAAAGTTTATCTCCAAAAATCTAAAAAAGAGGGTGGCACGGCTTTACCTAACTTTCGTTTATATTATTGGGCAGCCAATATACGTTGTGCTGCCTTTTGGTCTTTTTATCATGGCCAACCCGAGTGCCCTAATTGGGTGGCAATGGAGTTAAGTTCCACTAAAGATTTATCTATTTCTGCACTTCTTGGTTCTGTATTCCCTAGTAGTTTGTCCAGATTAATTGTTAATCCTCTTGTTAGACACACTTTGTGAATATGGGCTCAGTTTAGGAAATTTTATGGTTTCTATGGTTTTTCCTTTTCTAGCCCTATCTTACATAATCACCTTTTTTTGCCTACTATGTATGATTCAACATTCCATGATTGGTATAGGAAGGGCATTAGACATTTTGAAGATCTTTTTAATGATAATCACTTCGCATCTTTTCAACAGCTCTCTGCTAAGTTCAATCTGCTTAATGCTCATTTTTTTAGATATCTTCAAATTAGACACTTTATTAATCCTTTAATTCCTAACTTCCATGAAATGCCTGAGAAAAATGTTATGGATTTACTTCTTTCTATTAATCCACTGGGTAAAGGTTTAATATCATTTATTTGTGATAAATTAGCATTCTTATGGCGTGCCCCTGTAGATAAAATTAGAATGGATTGGGAGCATGATTTAAATATCTCTTTATCTGATGAGACTTGGGACTCGATTCACAAATTGGTTAATTCAACCTCTCTTTGTGCTTGCCATTGCCTTTTACAGTTTAAGATTGTTCATAGAGCCCATATGTCTAAATCTAAACTATATCGATTTTACCCTAATATTAGTCCTCTTTGTGATAAATGCAAAAGGGGCGAGGCCTCTCTTATTCATATGTACTGGTTCTGTCCTAGCTTGGAGAAAGTTTGGAAAGATGTCTTCATAACTTTATCTTACATTCTGAACCACCACTTAGAACCTAACCCTTTAATTGCTTTGTTTGGTTTTTTGGGTGAGACAGATTTACGTTTGAGTTTGACTAAGTGCGAATATTATCTTTTGCTTCTGTCCTGACTAGACATTTAATCCTCCTTAGATGGAGAGATGTTGCCCCGCCCACACATGCTCAATGGCTTAATGATATTATGTCCTGCTTAGACCTTGAAAAAATTCATTATTCAGTTCTTAATTCGGATATAAAGTTCCATAAGGTCTGGGGACCTTTTATTGAATACTTTCATAACCTTCCTCTTAACTAAGGTTTTTTTTTCGGTCCCTTGCTTTCAGCTCTTTTTTTTTTGGTAGTTGGCATTAATATCTTCTGTTGCTAAATGTATTTACAGTTTTGGGAGTTTGAATGTCCTGATTTATATTCTCTATATTGTGTTGTGGTTGGTCTGGAGTTTTTTTTTGTTGCGGGGCTTGGGGAGGATACTAATTTTACATGTCTTCAATTTGGGTGCTTTCTCAATGATCTTTTTTGTATCATAGTATTATTGTATGTTTATTTTTGCACTGTGTTAATTGTCTTCATTTTGATTTGTTTTTTTTTCCCTGTCTGTAGTGATGTAGAAAATGCAAAAAAAAACTAATTTAAAAAAAAGTTTGTCAAAGTTTGAGGTGACATGCCAAATCAATGCAATCTTCTAAGAACGTAGAGGAGCTCCTGTGTCTTCTTTTTGATAGCATTTAAGTGCTGGTCCCAGGACAAATGGTCTGGTAGCACCAAGGAATGGAAAGTTACTTACCCTCTCCTCTGATCCCCTACTGAGGACACAGGCTGATAAATTACAAATAAAACACATGTCATGACATACCTGGCAGCCATTTCTCCTTGTCTGAATTTGGGAAATGACTTGTTAACTCCTGTCCTTAAAATCTGTACTGCTTAAGCTTCTAGACATAAGTGTAATACACAGTTAGATATATAAAGAAACACTTCAGACTTTGCAGACAGACAGTTTAGGTGAAGTGGATGCTGAAATGTGGGAATATAATCTTGAACTCTCTCAACACACTTGAATCTATCCACTCCTGCTGTGGCTCGTTGGATGAATTTCTCCTAAAGGGTGAGTCACTTGTACAAGTATTTCTGTATGGTTTCCAAGCATAGTGTGAGCTTTTAATTAATTGACATGTAGTTGTACAGACACAAAAGGTTTCCTTTGGGTGCTCCGGTTCCTTCCCACATTCCAAACACGTACCGGTTGGTAGGTCATTGTAAATCGTTCTGTGATTAAGCTAGGGATTAAAGTCGGGGGATTGCGTGCTGTATCTCAATAAAGTAAAAATAAAAGTAACATAAAATAGGAATCTTTTTACCAGGGTCAAAATAACTAATGCCTGAGGGCATGCAAGTAAGGTGAATGAATGCAAGTTCAAAGGACACATCCAGAAAGGTTTCCACACAGAGTGCTGGGGTGCTGGAATGCACTGTAAGTGTGGAGGGAAATACATTCAAAATGTTCTTCGGTAGATGGATGTGCAGAGAATGGAGGGATATGGGCTTTTTGTACCTAAAAGGGATGAGCTTGGTTAGGCCTTTAATTGCTGGTTTCATTAGTACAGCATTTGTCCAAAGGGCCCATTCCTGGAGGTGTACTGTTTCATATCAATGTTTTCACAATAAGCAATGTCTCCTGTAATCAATAAAAAGCACCCAGAATTACTGTCCCTCTTGATTCCACATACTCGCTGCCAGTCTCCCCCCACCCCCATCACATTAGCCCTTCATGATTTCATGACTTCTGACTGAGAATTAGGAAAGAGGATTGCTCTGCCCATTGCAGAAACAGGATTGTCAAACCAGTTTTCAGCCAGTTTAAGGCCTGTTAAAAATACATGCATGTAACCTGGGGAGTTCAGACACTCTCAACATCATTTCTTGGAAACGGAATTGGCGTTGGTTTATTATTTTCTCATGTACAAGATTAAGTAAAAAGTTTGTCTTGCATACTGTTCCTACAGATCAATTTATTACCCAGTGCACTGAAGTAGAACAAAGAAAACAATAACCGAATGCAGAATAAATCACACAGCCATGGAAAAACTGTAGTGCAGTTGAACAATAAGGTGCATTAAGTAGACTAATTCATTGGAGATCCTTGACAAGTCAAAGTAAATTTATTATCAATGTACATATATGTCACCATATACTATCTTGAGAGCCTTTTTACTTGTAGGCACTTAGAGGAAAATTAAAAAATACAAGAATGGAAAAGCCTACAAAATGTAATAGAAAATCCCTCCCCACCATTGAGCACATCTACGTGGAATGATGACACAAGAGAGCGGCATCAATTATCAAGGACCCCTACCATCCATGCCATGCCCTCTTCTCACTGCTGCTGTCAGGAAGAAGATATGTGAGCCTTTGTTTCCACACCATCAAGGTCAGGAACACTTATCGTCTTCAGCCATCAGGCTTTTGAATGATAACATCATTCACTTAAACACTGAACTGCTTCCACAACCTATGCGCTCCCGTAAGGACTCTGCAACTTATGTTCTTCACTTTATCTACAGTATCGATCTTTCTACAGTATCTATCTACCTATCTATTTCATTATTATTATTTGTTAGTTTGTCTTCTTTTGCACATTGGTTGTCTGTCTTTTATGTAGTTCTTCATTGAGTTTATTATATTTCTTTGTTTTACTCTGAATGCCTTACAGAAAATGAATCTTAAGGTAGTATATGGTGACATATATATTCTTTAATATAAATTTACTTTGAGCTTTGAACTTTGATTCCAGAACCACCAATCAGTGGCCGGTTAAGGTTGGGTAATAGATTTCTGCTGCCCATGATGTCAACGTCCTGTGCAAATAAATGGAAACTGTTCTACTTTGATTTTTAATTAAGTGACAATGAGTCAACTTTCAGAAATGTACCACGGGAGGTCCTTACTGATGATCAACAATCCATTGGCTCCCTTTCACTTTTGGTGCTGTTTGCATAGTTTTGCTCTTGACCATCCAAGAGATATTTGAAGGCTGTAACTTAGAACAAATTATGGGCTGATGAGTTCAGACCTCTGAGACGTGGAGCCAGACATCCTATTCCAATTGTCAAAACTCCGGATGGTTCTTCAAATTTTGATGCCAAGTTTCTTGGTTCCCATAATTTGATTTGAATGTTTTTATTGACATAGCATTTGATCTGTGCAACGGCTCCTTTCAGAATGGATAATGCGATTGCTAATGAAGCGTTCTCAAGGCTAATGTATTCTTTGGAAATATTCCCTTGATTAAGGCTAAAGAAAATACTGTAAAAAACAAATCAATAAATAGAATGAACTGTATTTACAAAATGAGTCAAAATGAGTTAACTGGGAGGAAACTAAAGATTTTCCAGTTTGATTTACTTTTTACTTGGCTAAGACCAACGTTTTTATTGTATTTGGAAACTTCCCAAAGCACCAAAAAAATCATACAGCATGGAAACAAATCCTTTAGCCCACTGTGGTTATGCCAGACATCAAGAACAGTACCTATCCACAGTATATCCATCCTCTTTTCCAACATTCATCCGTGGCATTGCATGCATATCTAAATACTTCTAGACAGTGGCATTTCAGTGCATATCTAAATACTTCTTAACTGTTGTAAGAAAAGCTGCCTGTGCTACGTCCTCAGATGGGGCATACCAGATCTCAACACCCTTGGGCGACAATATACTTCTGCTGTCATAACTAAAAGGATGTCAAGCCAACAAACTGGTGGATGTCCTTTGCAGTGATTTTCCAGTGCTATTATACACTTTCTGTAGTGTGGTGACCAGAACTTCACAATGAGTTCCAGCCTAATCAACACAGTTGATTAACCTCCCTACTCCGTGTCCCATCTAAGAAGACAAGCTTCCAATATGTATTTTTGAACCACTTATCTATTTATACCTCTGCATTTAGGAGCTCTTGTACAAGGTCCTGCCATTCATTGCATTTATCCCAGGGTGATTACTTTTCTCAATTTGCATTACTTTCCATTCATGAATACATTCCATAGAACCATAGAACATTACAGCACAGAAACAGGCCTTTTGGGCCTTCTTGGCTGTGCTGAACTAATTTTCTGCCCAGTCCCACTGTCCTGCACCTGGGCCATATCCCTCCAAACCCATCCTCTCATCATCTCATCCATTCCATCTTACATTTCCCTGCCCATATTACTAAATCATCAAAAACATTCTGCAGCCCAAGGCTCTTGCTATTAGCAACCCCATTAGTTTCCTTGTCATCTGCAGATTCATTGCTCACACCTCTTATGTTCACGTTGATATAGAAGCAACAAAGTACAAGAGTTCCAGCACTAATCCTTGTGTTACGCCTCCAGTCACAACCTTCCAATCACAAAACAAACTTCTACAACACTCCCCTCCCCCCCCCCCCCCCGCCTCCTATTGCCAAGTGAATGTTGGGTCCATTTTGTCAGGTTACCCTGGATCCTATGGGCTTTAACCTTGTGGGCCAGACTCCCTTGCAGAACCTTGTAAATGTCCTAATGTAGTCTCTGTGGATCACCTCTGCTGTACTATCCTCACTTAAGCATTCATTTATCTTTCCTTTGAAACAAAATCTGGCAATGAGCCTGATAGGATCCTTCCCTAACAAGTCCATGAAGAATATCTTTGATTAATCCATACCACTTTGACTGTTGATGAATCTTGTCCCTCAAAATTTTTTCCAATAATTTACCCATCAATAATGTTAGACACATCAGCCCTCTAATTCATAGTTTATCTTTGCTGATTTCCCTGAATCTACCAATTAATGCCACCTCTTAACTTCCTCCACTCCATGGAGAACAGATTTAGCTTCTCTGGTCTCTCCTCATAATTGAACTGCTACATTCCAGGCAATATCCTGGTGAACCATCTCTGTGCTCTCTCCAGAGTTAACACATCCTTCCCGTACCTGGTGGATGGAACTTATGCCTTCCTGAACATTTATCTACTTGTGTTGTCACCTTCAAGAGTATGTGGATTCCAAGGTCTCCTTTTTTCTCGCCACTCATGGTATATGTCTTAGCCACATTAGAGTTCCAAAATGCATCACCTTACATTTAACTCCATCTGGCATCTATTGTCCATTTCACAAACACTTCAATATCTCTCTGCAGTCTTAGACTACTTTTCACACTATCAATAACTCTGCCAGTCTTTGTGTCTTCTACAAACTTACTCATCTTGCTTTCCACATCCACATTCAGCTTGTTTCAAGTCAAACAAAAACAGTTCCTGCACTAATCCTTGTAATGACAGGCATGCAATCACAGAAATAACCCTCTGCCATCTCCCCTGGTCCCCTGTCACCAAGCTTGTCTTGAATCCAGTTTCTTAACTTACACTGGTCCCTAACCTTATATAAACCAACCTCCCACATCTACTGCCTTATCCTTATTGAAACGCTTTGTGACCTCTTCAATTAATTCAATAAGATACTCAGACAGGATCTGCCCTTGATAAAACCAGGGTAGTTGTCTCTGTTTAGTTACTATCTTTCCAAGTGATCAGTAATACTCTTATTCAGAATTTTTTCAACAATATCTTTCATATGCTGTTATATAAGGCTAGAGTTACCAGGCTTTTGCTTACTGCCTTTCTTCAAAGGTGATCCAATGACTGCTGCCTTCCAGTCATCAGATACTGCACGTGTCCAGCAAATATTTAGCAGTGCAATACATCTTCCCCTTTCACTCCTGTATCATCTGCAGTTTAGTACCTGAGGATACTAAGTTGCCACTCCTGCCAATCCTTCAGAGTCACAGACAGTATCTCAGTTATGGCAAAAATATTATGTTATCTCAAACTTTGAGTTCATCCACTTTTTGAATGATACACCTTGCATTAAAGTAGATGCATGTTAGCATTGAATTCCTTTGAATCTCTCTTATTCTTATTCTACATCTTACTCTTATTTTGCATCAGTCTTCACAGTGGAAGAAATCTGCAGTATACCGGACATTCAAGAGTGTCAAGGAACTGAAGTATGTGCAGTGAAAATTACGACTGAGAAGGTGCTCAGGAAGCTTAATGGTCTGAGAGTGGATAAATCTCCTGGACCTGATGGAATGCACCCTCGGGTTCTGAACGAAGTAGTTGGAGAGATTTTGGAGGCATTAATAGTGTTCTTTCAAGAATCGATAGATTCTGGCATTGTACCTGATGACTGGAAAATTGCAAATGATACTCCGCTATTTAAGAAGGGTGGGAGGCAGCAGAAAGGAAACCATAGACTTGTTAGCCTGACATGAGTGGTTGGAAAGTTGTTGGAATTATTATTATGGATGAGATTACAGAATACCTGGAGGCATATGACAAGATAGGCCAAAGTCAGCATAGTTTCCTGAAAGGAAAATCCTGCCTGACTTACCTACTGCAAATCTTTGAGGAAATTACAAGCAGTATAGACAAAGGAAATGCAGTAGAAATGGTGTACTTGGATTTTCAGAAGGCCTTTGACAAGGTGCCACACATGAGACTGCTTAGCAAGATGAGAGCCCATGGAATTGCAGAGAAGTTACTAGCATGGGTGGAGCATTGCTGATCAGCAGAAAATAGAGAGTGGGAATAAAGGGATCCAATTATGGCTGGTTGCCGGTTACCAGTGGAGTACACAGGGGTCAGTGCTGGGACCGCTGCTTTTTACAACAAATGTCGACGATTTGGATTATGGCATTAATGGATTTGTGGCTGAATTTGCCAATGATACAAAGATAGGTGGAGGAGCAGGTAGTGTTGAGGAAACAGCCTGCAGAGAGACTTAGATAGTTTAGGGAAATGGGCAAAGAAGTGGCAAATGAAATACAATGTTGGAAAGTGTATGGTCATGCGCTTTGGTGGAAGAAATAAATGGACACACTATTATTTAGATGTGGAGAGAATTCAAAATACAGAGATGCAAAGGGACTTGGGAGTCCCATGCAAGATATCCTAAAGGTTAACCACCAGATTGAGTCAATGGTGAAGAAGACGAATGCAATGTTGTCATTCATTTATAGAGGTATAGAATATAAAAGCAGGGGTGTGATGTTAAGGCTCCATAAGGCACTTGCAAGACCACACTTGAAGTATTGTGTGCAGTTTTGGGTTCTTTATTTTAGAAAGATATATTAACATTGAAGAGGGTTTAGAGAAGATTGATGAGAATGATTCCAGGAATGAAAGGGTTACTATATGAGGAACACTCAGCTGATCTTGGGCTGTATTCCCTGGAGTTCAGGAGAATGGGGGTGGGGGTGGGGGGAATCTTATAGAAACATTCTGAATGTTAAAAGGCCTGAATAGATTCGTTATGGCAATGTTATTCCCCATGGTAGGGGATTTTAGGACAAGAGGACACGACTTCAGGATTGAAGGACATCCAATTAGAACTGAGATGTGGAGAATTTACTTTAGTCAGAGGGTGGTAAATCTGTGGAATTTGTTGCCACAAGTGGCTGTGGAGGCCAAGTCATTTGATATATCTGAAGCAGAGATAGATAGTTTCTTGATTAGCCAGGGCATCAAAGGGTATGGGGTGAAGGCAGGGGAGTGGGGATGACTGGGAGAATTGATTCAGCCCATGAGTGAATGGCAGAGCAAACTCAATGGTCAAATGGCCTACTTCTGCTCCTGTATCTTATGGTCTTATAGTCTTATTCACATATCTTACCTACTCTACTCACTAAATATTTTCCCTTCAGGTAATCGTACCTCTTCATCTGAACAACAACTCCGAGCTACTTTCCACTGCAATTCAGTTTAAATTTTTCATATTAACAAGCGAAAACCTCCCAACAAAGATTCTGGTCTCACTCTAGTTACACTACAACCTGTCCCATTTGTAAATATACCACCAAAGCCAGAAACACAGATACCAGCATTACAGTTTTAGTTGTGTCTTTTTCTTTGAAACTTCTTACATAATGGCCACTTTCTCTGAAATGCTCTGCCACTGTCACTTCAACCACTTTATCATTTACATTCCCAAAGATGTAATTCCTTCTCCAGCAGAACTCTCTGCAGACTCTCTCTCTTGGATTGATCTTTCAGCTTTGAGTCTTTTGCACTAAGGCAATCCCAGTTAATATTACAAAGAACAAATACAGTACTCAAAGACAACTGATTAAATTTCTAAAATGCCATAGGCTCTCTTGTAAAGAAAATCATAACTCCTAAACAAACAAGATTTTAGAAAAAAAACCGCAGCATTTACAATACATAATGGACTGAGAAAAGGCTTTTCCAAACCTTCAAAGAAATGAAAAGCATGAAAATGTAGCAAAGAATTCAAGCTCCAAGCAAGTCCAAAAAAATGAGAAAAACAAACCCCTCCCCCAAATAAGCAGCTTCAAGGAAGATAGTCACTGGATTAATATAATGTTACAATGTGGTAACATACTTGACTCCATAAGCTAATATCAGAGTATATGTTCCCAATTAACTCTTTTCATCTTAGTCCTAGCAATGACTCAGGTAATTTATGATGCCTTGCTAAGGGGTTGTCTATTGGAGGATCTTTAGGTGGCCGTAGAGGCCGATCAATATTAATGGAGAATGCTGTGTGTGACTCGGGGAGGCTGATCCACAGGTAGCTAACACGTGGCCCTTGACAGATCAGAGCCACTGTCCAATATCACGGTATGAATGCAAGACAACTGGGGAAACTTCACTACTGCAGCCTCCCTCCACCTTCACGGCTGTTGTAATGTGTCATCATCGTCCGCCAGCTCAGCTAGAGAGATCTTGGCTAGATGGTTCTTTGTCTGGCACCTCCTCCTTGACCATGGATTGACATGTCTGAATGGGAACAGGGAACAGGAACACACATTAAAATGTGTGTACACTGAGAAATCGCACCTATTATGGTGGATGGCGGGAAGGTGCTTGATTGGCTCATCGATGTAGAGAAAGCTACACCGGGAGCTCTCGATATAGTGGATGACCTCAACAGACTTGGTGATGGATGAAGAAATGATGACAGATTTTCCAGTCAGGGTAGTGGAGATTCGTAGTAATAGTACTATAGAGCCATAGAACAGTGCAGCACAATACAGGCCCTTCAGCCCTCCATGTTGTGCTGACCCATATAATCCTTAAAAAAAAGTACTAAACCCACACTAACCCATAACCTTCCATTTTTCTCTCATCCATGTGCCTGTCCAAGAGGCTCTTAAATACCCCTGAATGACACCATCCAGGTGGTGTCATTCCAGGCACTCACAACCCTCTGTGTAAAAAAACTTACCCCTGATGTCTCCCTTAAACTTCCCTCCCTTAATTTTGTACATATGCCGTCTGGTGTTTGCTGTTGGTGCCCTGGGAAACAGGTACTGACTATCCACCCTATCTATGCCTCTCATAATCTTATAGACCTCTATCAAGTCCCATCTCATTCTTCTATGATCCAAAGAGAAAAGTCCCAGCTCTGCTAACCTTGCTTCACAGGACTTGTTCTCCAAACCAGGCAACATCCTGGTAAATCTCCTCTGCACCCTCTACATAGCTTCCACATCCTTCCTATACTAAGGTGACCAGAATTGAACACAATACTCTAAGTGCGGTCTCACCAGAGATTTACAGAGTTGCAACATGACCTCTCTACTCTTGAAATCAATCCCCCTGTGAATGAAGCCTAGCATCCCATAGGCCTTCTTAACTACCCTATCAACCTGTACAGCAACCTTGAGGGACATATGGATTTGAACCCCAAGATCCCTTTGTTCATCCACACTCTTAAGTAACTGACCATTAATCCTGTTCTCAGTCTTCTGGTTAGTCCTTCCAAAATGCATCACCTCACTCTTGTCCGGATTGAACTCCATCTGCCATTTTTCTGCTCAACTCTGCAGCCTGTCTACATCCTCTTGTAACCTTCGACAACCTACAGCTCAATCCACAACTCCTCCAATCTTAGTGTCACATATTGCATTTGTTGCCTTGCTTCCTTGACAGTTGAGGACAAACATGTATTAGGTGCTGCCAGAATCACCTAGCTAAGTATATTTTGAAGATGGAACATACAGTAGAGAAAATGAACTTTTAGTGTTCAAAGTAAATTTATTATTGAAGTACATGTTTGTATCATCCTAGTTAAGATTTTACTGCTAATGTTGTAGGGTATTTCATGTAATGGCTTTCTGTAGAAACAATGTGTTTTGCTGGTAGTGCTTGGGTCACCATTAAAGATAAGGGGTTGTGATGTTCATGCTTGGGAATGTTGTATCATCCAAACAGGGTGGCAGAATTGGGAGAAGGTTCTAGAGAACGCTGGGTGGACAGGTTTTGTGATAGACACAGAGGTGGGTCTTGGTCTTTTTCATGGGAAATAGAAAGAGAAGAAGCTCAAGAGAACTGGCCACAGGACTTGATCCAATGGAAATGCTTGACTCAGTGGAGCCCGATAGGGGTAATTCTACCAGTGATCAGTGAATTAGGAGTTGGCGCCATGAGTACATTGGACACATCAGCTTTTGGAAGTTTTTTAGCTCCAACCTATACATACTTGACTGCTTTGATTATGATGGGCCCTTTTGTTTACTTTTTTTCTTTCTTTAATAATGGTTTGGTTAAGTTAACGTTTATAAATATACTTTCTTTATAATTGAACACTGTGCACGATCTGTTATTGCACGGGGCCAGGTGCTTACACAGTATTCACACAGATTGAAGTTCGGGTGGGCAAGAGATCCCAACTTCCTGGTTTTGGTGGGACCCAAGTCATACCGACCCTAGACGTACAGTGTCTGAGAAAGGTGGTTTTCTCATCGCTGAGTCTGGTGGCTGTTGGTAAAAAGGGTAAATAGATGTCACCTTGAGACTGATGTGAATGGAGTTCCAATCATTGCAAAGCAGTGTGGGTTTAACATCTATGATGTCAGGCTTGAGTTGTTAAAACATCCAGGCAAGTGGAGAGCATTCTACAACCATCCTAGCTTGAAGTTTTGGTACATCAGGAGTTGAGTCACTTGCTGCATGATACCCAACTTCTGACATGTTCTAGTGTTTATCTGTCTAATCTATCTGAGCTTTTAGCCAATGGTTAACCCAGGATTCAGTTGCAGGTGAATCAGTGATGTATAGAAAGACAGTCTTTAACTGGAATACATGCAAACAATGTTATATAGGCACCCAGACCAGCTATTTTTCAAAACTGAACCTATACATTCCTCTAACAACCAGTCAATTCCATTTAAACACTGGGGAGCAGAATCATATCTTGCAAAATTCAGAATTGATTATGGCATTCAAAGCGTAAGAATGCTGATTGTAAGTTTTGAATTCCAAGTTGTGCAATATCGAATCGTAATCTCCCTGCACCTTTCCACATCAGCTCTGTAAAATCAGTTTAACTGATCAATGACAAATTAAATAACAATCTCCTATTCTTTGTTTTAGCTGAAGCCATTTGCTTTGTAAAAATAAAGCAGATAATTCAGGAAACATTCAGTAGGTCAATTATCATTCATGATGAATTCACAGTAAGGCAACCTTGAAATAAGAACAGCATAAAGGGAAGGGATTTGCATTGACATGCAAAACACACACACATGCACAAATAAACACAAGTGCATGCACATTTACACAGCACACACATGCAGTATATACATGTTTTCACACACACACAGACCTTAACAAGAGAAGAAGAAATGGTTAAAAGAGAGGTTGGTTAATCTGCTTTTGGTTGAGTAAAGAATGCTGGCAACATATCACTTTTGAAATTGGCTCAAAATCTTTGCTCTGTCAAGCAGCTGTACTACCTTACCCAAAAGATGCTGTTTCTCATCCTCAACACTATAGCGGAAATTTAATCTCAATTAGATACAAAGTCCTGAAATGGAGCTCAATCTCTCTACTCAAGGGATAGAAGTAGTGCCCAACTATACTGACATTTTAAAGACTAATGAATTACAACCTGCAAGTTTTGAAGTTGGAGCCTTCCAAACTGAAACCCTTTGCTGAATGCTATGGCAGTGTTATTTCCTTCTTTACTATATAAACAAAACCCCTCTAAACATCACTCACACAAGCTCATCATTAAAGTAATACATATCACATTCCAAATTTTAATGAAAGGATTCCTGGCATGTAACTTAGAAAATATTGTTATACAGTACTTTATGCCATATTAAATAATTGTGGCTGTATCTATTCTTCAGCTTTCATGCATAACACATTTATTTTTGACCAATGTTGCTGTTGGTTGTACATGGTTCTGTCAAAAGCATTGCAGATCAATAAAGAGCAGGAGACAATGAAAATATTTTTAAAAATATCCCCTTCCTTGTTTTGAAATGGAACTTGTAGATCCAAGTTTGAAGAGAGACATAACATTAATTTAACCTACTTTTTCTATGATGGTGCAAAACTCCTTCAAAGCTGTCAACCTTAAATAGTGCCGAAAGGCATGAGGTTGTCGTAAAGCTAAAGCCAGTGGATCAGCTCAGAGTAAAGTTCCTTCCCATATATTCATCATTTCAATTACCCAGTGCAGAGAGAATGAATTGATTTCAATTTTTTCCTTCCATTATGGAAGAAAGCACTGAAACAAAGACACTTTTAGGGATACGAAAACATCTTTGGAATGCTTTAAAGTTGTCTATTTAAGAATAAATTTTAAAAAGGCAAAGTCAGTAACCTTCAAATTGATTTGCTTCAAAAGGTTCAATAATAATGATAATTCTTTTCAGTGTAAATGTGGATTATAAATATGATTGCAATATATAATGTGATTCACCTTCAGAAGGATTAATTGTCTTGAATGGATGCCTTTACTCTTTGTTAATTTCTTTTGTAACTACTGTAGAATTAAAATTAAATTCGATTATCCATTAAGGTCTGAATGTTGATGGGAGCCAAAAGGCAATTACAATGACCCTGTGTTTAATTAGCATTCAGAATGTGTTAATGCATGCGTTCAGTTGCCCGCAGCTGTGTGTATAAATGACAGTGCGAGGTAAAGCAAGCCTTCACCAGACCCGCAGCTAAGGCAGCGATTGGCTTTAGATCATAGCTTAATTGTCAAGGTTGTAGATGAGGAAATGATTGAAGATGTGTCAACAGAAATTTTTTTTCTCCAATTTAATGCCCAGGTCAGACTACAAAAACATGGTTCAAAAGATGACACAGAGAAAGCGAGATTAAAGTTGGCACTAAAGTTCTTCAATTTAACTTCAGGCAGTTAAGAATCTAATGAAGCAATTTATAGAATTCAAGAAAATTCAAGCCACTTCTCCAAATGTAACCTGGGACTAAGATGTTGAAAAAGAATGGAAGAAAGGTACAAGAGACTGCAGGTACTGGAATCTAGAACAGCAATCTACTGGAGCACATCTTGCTGGTTAAGACAATCCTAGTCATAATGAGCACCAGGACTGATCATTTGATAGGCATTTTACACAACCAAAATGGGATGAAATGTATTCAATAAAAACTTTCCCAGGAATTGGCTAAACCTCTCCTGATGAAGGGTCTCAGCCTGAAATGTCAACTGTTTTTCTCTATTCCATGCATGCTTCTTGGCTTGCTGAGTTAGAAACACAGAAACAAAGAAAACCTATGGCACAATACAGGCCCTTTGGCCTACAATTCTGTGTCAAACATATACTTACTTTAGAAATTACCTAGGGTTCCCATAGCCCTCTAATTTTTTAAGCTCCATGTACCTATCCAGGAGTCTCTAAAAAGACCCTATCTTATCCACCTCCACCACCGATGATGGCAGCCCATTCCACGCACTCACCACTTTCTGTTTCAAAACCTTACTCCTAACATCTCCTCTGTACCTACTTCCAAGCACCTTAAAACTGTGCCCTCTCGTATTAGCCATTTCAACCCTGGGAAAAAGCCTCTGACTATCCACACGATCAATGCCTTTCATCATCTTATACACCTTCATCAGGTCACCTCTCATCCTCTGTCGCTCCAAGGAGAAAAGACCGAGTTCACTCAACCTATTCTCATAAGCCAAGCTCCCTAATCCTGGCGACATCCTTGTAAATCTCCTCTGCAGCCTTACTATGGTTTTCACATCCTTCCTGTAGTGAGGTGACCAGAAATGAGCACAGTACTCCAAGTGGGGTCAAACCAGGGTCCTATATAGGTGCAACATTACCTCTCAGCTCCTAAACTCAATCACATGGTTGATGAAGGCCAATGCACTGTATGCCTTCTTAACTCCAGAGTCAACCTGTGTAGCAGCTTTGGGTCCTATGGACTGGGACCCCAAGATCCCTCTGATCATCCACACTGCCAAGAGTCTTACCATTAATACTGTATTCTGCCATCATATTTGACCTACCAAATTGAACCACCTCACACTTATCTGGGTTGAACTCCATCTGTCACTTCTTATCTGACTTTTGCATCCTATCCATGTACCTGCTGTAACCTCTGACAGCCCTCCACACTATCCACAACACCCCAACCTTAGTGTCATCAGCAAATTTACTAACCCATCCCTCCACTTCCTTATCCAGAGCATTTACAAAAATCATGAAGAGAAGGGGTCCTAGAACAGATCCTTGAGGCACACCACTGGTAACTGACCTCCATGCAAAATATGACCCGTTTACAGCCACTCTTTGTCTTCTGTGAGCAAGCCAATTCTGGATCCACAAAGCAATGTCCCCTTGGATTCCATGCCTTCTTACTTTCTCAATAAGCCTTGTATGGGGTACCTTATCAAATGCCTTGCTGAAATCCATATACACTACATCTACTGCTCTACCTTCATCAATGTGTTTAGTCACATCCTCAAAAAATTCAATTAGGCCCCTAAGGCACGACCTGACTTGGACAAAGCCATGTTGACTATTCCTAATCATATTATGCCTCTCCAAATGTTCACAAATCCTGCCTCGCAGGATCTTCTCCATCAACCTGCCAATCACTGAAATAAGACTCACTGGTCTATACTTTCCTGGGCTATCTCTACTCCCTTTCTTGAATAAGGCAACAACATCTGCAACCTTCTAATCCTCTGGAACCTCTCCCATCCACATTGATGATGCAGATCATTGCCAGAGGCTCAGCAATCTCCTCCCTTGCCTTCCACAGTAGCCTGAGGTACATTTCATTTGGTCTTGGTGACTTATCCAACTTGATGCTTTCCAAAAGCTTCAGCACATCCTCTTTCTTAATGTCTATATGCTCAAGCTTTTTAGTCCACTGAGAGTCATCCCTACAATGGCTAAGATCCTTTTCCGTAGTGAATGCTGAATGAAAGTACTCATTAAGTACCTCTGCCATCTCCTCCAGTTCCATACATACTTTTCCACTGTCACACTTGATTGGTCCTATCCCTCACGTCTTATCCTCTTGCTCTTCACATACTTGCAGAATGCCTTAGGGTTTTTCTTAATCCTGCCCCCAGAGGCCTTCTCATGGCCCCTTCTGGCTCTCCTAATTTCATTCTTAAGCACCTCCCGGCTACCTTATAATCTTCTAGATCTCCATCATTGACTAGTTTTTTGACCCTCTTGTAAGTTTTTCTTTTCTTGACTAGATTTTCAACTGCCTTTGTACACAACGGTTCCTGTACCCTACCATCCTTTCCCTGTCTCATTGGAATGTACCTACGCAGAACTCCACACTAGTTTCTCCTGAGAATTGGCCACATTTCTGTCACATATTTACCCGAGGACATTTGTTCCCAATTTATGCTTCCAAGTTCCCAATGGAATGCCTTATGTTTCCTGATAGCCAATTAAACACTTTCCTAACTTGTCTGTTCCTGTCGCTCTCCAAAGCTATGGTAAAAGAGATAAAAGTATGATCACTATCTCCAAAATGCTCTCCCACTTAGAGACCAGACACCTGATCAGGTTCATTTCCCAATACCAGATCAAGTACAGTCTCTCCTGTTGCAGGCTTATCTACATATTGTGCCAAGAAACCTACCTGAACACACCTAACAAACTCCACCCCATCTAAACTCCTTGCTCTGGGGAGACGCCAATCAATATATGGGAAATTAAAATCTCCCTCCATGACAACCCTGTTATTATTACACCTTTCCAAAATCTGTCTTCCTATCTGCTCCTCGATGTCCCTGTTACTATTGGGCGGTCTATAAAAAAACACCCAGTAGTGTTATTGACTGCTTTCTGTTCCTAACTTCCACCCACAGGGACTTTGTAGACAATCCTTCCATGACTTCCTCCTTTTCTGTAGCTATGGCACTATCTCTAATTAGCAGTGCCACACCCCCACTGTGTCCTTTCTGAAACATCTAAAGCCTGGTGCTCGAAGTAACCATTCCTGCCCTTGAGACATCCAAGTCTCTGTAATGGCCACAACATTGTATCTCCAAGTACTGATCCACGCTCTAAGCTCATCCGCTTTGTTATAATACTCCTTGCATTAAAACAGACTCAGCTCAAATCATCAGTTTGCGTACATCCCTTATCTGGCACCTGCCTATCCTCCCTCTTGCACTGTCTACAAGCGTTCTCAATTTCTGAGGCAAATGCCCCTTCCTCAATCTCTTCAGCTCAGTTCCCAACCCCCAGCAATTCTAGTTTAAATTCTCCCCAGTAGCCTTAGCAAACCTGCCTGCCAGGATATTGGTCCCCCTTGGACTCAAGTGCAACCCGTCCTTTTTGTACATGTCATGCCTGCCCCAAAAGAGGTCCCAATGATCCAGAAATCTGAATCCCTGCCCCCTGCTCCAATCCCTCAGCCATGTATTTATCCTTCACCTCATTCTATTCCAATACTCACTGTCACATGGCACTGGCAGGAATCCTGAGATGACTACCTTTGAGGTTCTGCTTCTCAACTTCCTCTTCCTTCCTAACTCCCTGTATTCTGTTTTCAGGACCTACTCCATTTTC
Organism: Hypanus sabinus; assembly: GCF_030144855.1. Classification (NCBI taxonomy): domain Eukaryota; kingdom Metazoa; phylum Chordata; class Chondrichthyes; order Myliobatiformes; family Dasyatidae; genus Hypanus; species Hypanus sabinus. The sequence goes on along the minus strand of NC_082708.1, from coordinate 172,427,882 downwards.
CTACTTATGTCATTGGTACCAATATATACCATGACTTCTGGCTGTTCTCCTTCCCACTTCAAGATATCGTGGACGTGATCGGAAACATCCTGGAACCTGGCACCTGGGAGGCAAACTACCATCTGCATTCCCTTCCTCCAGCATTTTTTGTGTGTTGCTTTGGATCTCAAGCATTTGCAGATTTTCCCATACTTATAAAATATTCATACCTTCCTTGCAGCCTCATATATTTAAAGTTACAAAAGTGTCTTCCTTGTTCTCAGGTTCACCTATAATGCCAGAAAAAGTTAGAATAACTCAGCCATAAAGCAGGATCTATGCAAAGATGAACTAGTTCATGTTCCCTCCCCAGAATAGTGGTAGAGTGAAGGTTTTACGATTTATGAAACAGAGCTGGGGGGGGGGGGGGGGGAGGAGTGAGGTTTAAGATTGTTTAGGACAGATCAGATGATAAGCAACATCAGGACTTACCTTTAGGGAGGCACTTTATAGAAACATGACAAGAGAGGGACATAAAGCATAGGAATGGGAAACATTGAGAAAATGGATTCAAGAGTTCCTGGATTCAATGCTAGTTGTTGCTGTGTTGTGAGGTGAGATTAAAATAAACTGAACACTTAAAGCTGTTAAAGTAACAAAATAATAAATTTAGTTAAAGACATAACACATAAAATAATTGAATGCAGAAATATAAAGTGAGATTTAAAAAGCATTGAAGTAGATTTTAACTGATTGTCTCTCCTTAATGAAGGCTATTGAAGGAAAAGGGTCTGATTGCTCACAAGTTTGGGCTGACCAGTGGTTGAGGGGCCAGACGTGAAATTTACTGGTTCTTCAGCTCAGTATGACCTAGAGCAGTGGACTGATCTGGAAAATTGGGTGGAGCAGTGTGGCAGATGGATTTTAATGCATTTGAATTCGGTGGGCACTGTAGTTAGCAGGATCTAAGTGGGCTGAACAGCCTGTATCTGTGCTATATTGCTCTGCGAGTCCATGACCCTGAATTACAACAAGTTTTGTTTCCAACAAATAAAGTCTACTATTTACTATTCAATTTTTATATCTTTCTCATTCACCAATTGTTTAATTCTCAAAGGTTTAATCAGCTTGTTAAGAGACTTTGGAAACAAATATAAATGTTTTGATTAATTACAGGTTGAATACCCCTTGTCCAAAATGCATGTGGCTGGAAGTGTTTCAGCATTAATTTTTTCAGATTCTGGAATATATGATGAGATGGTCTGGGATCATCATAATTTCTATGTGCTACCGGTAAGTAAACTTCTCCTGATACTCGTTCATCAGACATATGTACTGATGCAACTGTTCAGTGTGTTAGACTTTCATTAGCAATAATCTTTGCAACTTCTCTGCCACTTCATGATCAAGATCCAGATTCAAGTACATTTATTATTGAATGCAAAAACTTTGACATTTGCTTGCTCACAGGTAGCCACAAAGCAAGAAACCCAAAAGAACCCAAACTAAGAATAAAAAAAGCATAAAGACAAAAATAAAAGTCCAACACTCAATGTGGAAGAGAGAGAAAAAAATACAAATCATGCAAACAATTAAAGTGAACAATGGCATTCCAAACCAAAACTGAGTCTCAGATCCAAACTCCAGAACAGTCTGAATTAGACCCAAGCCCATGCTTACCAGTTTATCATATTAGCAGGCACAGAACACAACAGCCAGGGCAGTCTTCACAGCCTCAGCACCATAGAGATGACCATCACAGAGAACAAACGAAATCGACTCTTGTCATGACCGACTCTTGTCTTTCCAGTCTATCTGGGCTGGCATTTAAATTGACCTAACAATTAAACAGAGAAAGATTCCAGCACCTTGGAGAGAGGAATGGAGATCATGTAGAGCAAGTGAAATTGGCTCTCCCCTCCAATCTGGACCAGTGCTTAAACTGGCTAAACAGTGAATCATACCTCACACTAGGACCCGATTGCAGCAAGAATCTCTGGGCCTAGACCTCACCACCCAGCGACTCGCTCCGGGCCTGTGTTTTGTCACCCAGACCAAAGCCAGATCAATCTCTTCAAATCAGCTCAGTACTCTGAGTGATCCAGCCTTGCTCCCGGGCCAGCTGTATGGGCATTGGAACTCCATCTGCAATGTTTCTGCAACACAGCATCTCGGCTCATTCCCCCAAACTCCCTTCACTGCTTGTGGTGATAATTTAACACCATTTAGCTCAGAAATTACCTTTAATAATGTTTTTAGTTGGATTTCCTTGCTTTATCACCAGAAATCTTAAAAAAAAATTAATGCCATTCCTTTTCTTAAGTTCCTGCAACCAGCCTGCTGAATATTCACAATCACCTTCAATTTTCAATTCACCTTTGATAGATCTTCCCTTGTTTCATGATCAATGTACTGTTAAGCGGCACGTATTCGGAAGTTCTCTTACAATGTAAGTCAGAACAGGTACATCCGGTATTATGTGGCGTCAGTTAGTCAAGCACTTGTCTTAGTATATAGTGTATATGTATTACCTTTCTATGCATACACAACATTTAAGAACGTATGTTTCAGCGCCGAGCTTGGGAAGTTCCCAGTTCGATCCAGTGACAGACCACTTCTGAGCGCGCTCTCCATCCATGCCTGGTTGGACCCAACACCCAATAATTAAACCACTGCGTTGCTTGGTGATAATTGTAGCATTCATTGGGGCAGGACCTTTCTTACTTTATCCTTTAAAATTGTTCTGATCGTTGACTGACTGTAGCCTAACGCTTTTCCAGTGATCGATGGTGTTTCACCTCTTTCCGATCGCTTTATTATTTCCACTTTATTTTCAATCGTGATCATGACTATTTTCATGAACAGTAACACTGTGGATTCAGAGCTCAACCACTGGGTCCTAAAGTCCACCGCATTGAGACAGGCTGAATAAGGGACTTGAGCATCTGCATTTTTTGGTATCCGCGAGGGGTCCCAGAACCAATTCCTCGCGGATAAGGAGGGCTGTCTGTATCTGCATTATACAAAGCCGAAGAAAGGGAAATTGATCAATCTTGTTGAAATGGTAGAGCAGACATGATGGACCAAATGACCTAATTTTGCTCCTATATCTTATGATCCTGTGGTCCTGTTCAGGCCTCTGACATGAATAAGAGTCTCCTGTTGCCTGCTACCTCAATTCTCCATCTCACTCCCACTCAGACTTGTCTTTCTATGACCTCCTGTGCTGTTGTAATTGAACATAGAACAGTACAGCAAACAGACTGACCCTTCAGCCCACAATTTTGTGCTGAACCAATTAAATTAGTAGCTAAATAATCAACTAAACTAATCCCTTCTGCCTACACAATATCCATATCCATTTCCCTCACATTTCATGTGTCTATCTAAATAATTCTTAAAAGTCTCTAATTTATCTGATTCAACCTCAAGTCATTATTGGCAGCCAATGCATTCCAAACACCCACCATTCTCTGTGTAAAAATACTTGCACCCCTCATTACCTTTGAATTTATCCCCTCTCACCTAAAATGCATGCCCTATGGTATCAGATATTTCAATCCTGGGAAAAAGATACCATGTCTACTATATCTTTGCTTCTCAAAACTTATAAACCTTTATCAGCTTCCCTGGTTCCAGAAAAAAACAACCCATGTTTGTCCAACCTCTTGTTATAGGACATGGGCTCTAATCCCGGCATCATCCTGGTAAACCTCTTCTGCACTCTCTCCAAAGCCTCAACATTCTTCCTAAAATTTTACAACCAGAATTGTATGCAACAGTCCAGGTGTGGCCTAACTAGAATTTTATAAAGCTGCAACATGACTTTTGAATTCAATGCCTTGACTAATAAAGGCAAGACTGCCACAAGCCTCCTTAATCACCCTATCTAACTGTGTAATCCCTTTCAGGGTTCAAAGGTTCAAAGGTCCAATTTAATAAGACCATAAGATATAGGAGCAGAAGTCAGACATTTGGCCCATCGAGTCTGCTCCGCCATTCAATCATGGGCTGATCCAACTTTTCCAGTCATCCCTACTCCCCTGCTTTCACCCCATACCCTTTGATGCCCTGGCTAATCAAGAACCTATCTACCTCTGCCTTAAATACACCCAATGACTTGGCCTCCATAGCTGCTCATGGCAACAAAGTCCACAGATTTACCACCCTCTGACTAAAGTAATTTCTCCACATCTCAGTTCTAAAAGGATGTCCTTCAATCCTGAAGTTGTACCTTCTTGTCCTAGACTCCCCTGCCATGGGAAATAAATTTGCCAGATCTAATCTGTTCAGGCCTTTTAACATTTGGAATGTTTCTATGAGAAACCCCCTCATTCTTCATAATTCTAGGGAATACAGCACAAGAGCTGCCAGATGTTCCTCATATGGTAACCCTTTCATTCCTGGAATCATTCTCGTGAATCTTCTCTGAACCCTCTCCAATGTCAGTATATCCTTTCTAAAATAAGGAGCCCAAAACTGCACACAATACTCCCAGCGTGGTCTCACGAGTGCCATATAGAGCCTCAACATCACATCCCTGTCAGAGAAATGTCTACAATATACATCCTGAAATGCTTTTTCTCCACAAACTTGCACAAAAACAGAGAAGTGCCCCAAAGAATGAACGACAGATAAACGTAAGAACCCAAAGTGCCCCCCAGATTCCCTCCCTCCCGTGTGTAAGTGGCAGCGAGCAACAATCCCCCTCCCCCCACCGGCAAATAAAAACAAGCATAGGCATCATCACCAAGCACTCAAGTGTGAGCAAAGCAATAGCAAAGACACAGACTTGCAGTTACCCCAAAGGTGCTATGAACTTGGACCCCAAAATCACTCTGAAAGTGACAACAAAGCTAGATAGGGTGGTGAAGAAGGCATTTGGTACAATTGCCTTCATCAGTCAGTTTACATGAGTCAGGATGTCTATACAAGACATTGGTGAGAACCACTGTGACCCACATCCTTCTCAATCATCCAGGAAGCTTTGCTTCCACCTCTCTTGTCCCCTTTTCCCCATTAACTTTCCTCAGGCATCCATTACAGGACACCATCTGTTTCTTGTGGAAAACAGTTGTCTGTTCTCCTCTCAATCTCTATGTGTTTCATCTCTGCAGTTCTGTTCTTCAGCATGCCACCATAGCTATAGCCTTCATTAGAGACTTTAGAACATATTTTGCAAAAACTGCTGCATTTTCCCCTGAGCCATTCACTATGTTGACCTAGGCATCCTCCATTGAACGTTCACTGTTTCTTAGCTTGATGAGACTTGCACTGGCTTTGACTTCTATTCTTCCTTTCTTAAGCACAACAAAGGTGACTTTCCCCTCTTGCACCTTTAACTGGGATATCATGTGAAGATCGATTGTTGGCCCTCTTTCTCATCGACACCTTGCTCCTCGGCAGAATCAGGCAAGACCATCTGCTAGGAAGTTTAATGAGGTATTCCTGTTTCACTGGAAGCTTGAGCAACAACTCCATTCTGTAGCCACTGACTTTGCAGGTATGACAGCAAGTTGATTCACGCTTTTATGTCTTTTGACATAATTTAAAGAAAAGTTTCTGTGACGGAAGTCTCCTGCAAGGACGAGTGACTCGAGAACATTAAAGTCTTTATTACTGAGCCATTCTCACCAGTGAAATGGTTTGAATGTGCCCAAGACAATTGGTTATTAAATGATGGTATTACACACCAAAGCAATATAAAACCATAGATATTACTAGGCAATGAAAAACAACACAATGGACCCATTCATAAGGGAATCCCCAGAGGCAAAGAACAATAACATCTTTTATCCAACAACACGTTTGTTCTCCAAAACATTAGCTTCATACACCATCATGACTTCACAATTTATATTGAGCATCCCACCATGTACCGTATATTTTGTTCCCATCATGAACATACTATCCATACGTTAGCAGGTTTTGACCAAATAGTGAATGTTCTTGATTGCAACATTTTTGAACCAAGACAATACACAGTTAGAATCTCAGGCAATGGTATATGTGTCCATCAAAAGTCTTTGCAGCCTTGCTTTAACCTTGCTCCAGCACCTTCTGCCGACAGCATCGAGGGAGCAGCAAGCGAGAGGAAGGGAAAGAGAGAAAGAGAGACCATCACATGCAGGCGCCTTCCTCCAGCAGCTGTGCGTTAGACAGTGCTGAACACTTGCTCGCCTTCCCCCTCGTCTCAATGATTTCAATCTTCCTCGGCGCTTTAATTGGCGAGATTGGCGAGAAACGGCTCACCAATGGCGAGAGTGGTAATAAATGGTGAGATCACGGGCTTGCACCTGAATCCAGACTCCTGGGTCTCCGGGCTGCATGCTTCACTCACAGCCTCACGGAGACAGCAAAGCACCAGATCGCTTAATCGGCCCGAAAACACACCACCAACATGTACACCTCAGGCACTGATCAGTTGATCACAGGCTCCAAAAGTTGCAGAAACACATTTGAAAAAGAAAGAAGATGTATAAGAAGTGAAAGTGAAAGGAAATGAGCTATCCAGAGATGTCACCCTTGGTGGTGCTGTTTGCTGGTGCCACTTTGATGTAGACTTACATAAAATATATGTATATGTAATTGTATATTCATTTAAAACATTTGTATATTCTTCCGTAAAATTCTAATACTATACATGTATATACAAACTATTTGGGGAAGTATACAGCAGGAAACATTTTATCTGAAAATAAACATCACAACCTCATCTACATTAGGTAGTATTGTAGATGTAAGTCTTAAGGTAAAAGAATATTAATTTCAAGGGGAAATACAATGTTTTTGCTTTGAATATGGTTCAATACCTCTGTCACTAGCGTTCTATCAGATTTCTGCATCTTAACTAGCACTTAGACCTTGGTCCTTGGTTTGGTTGCTCAGAAGCACAACTTGATTATGAGAACACCTCTGATCACACCACGGCCTGGGATCTGCACCAAGCTGGTGGTGTTTTCAGCAGCAAAATATGTTTTCAATATAAAGTCCTGAAATTTGGACTGGCCTCAGTTCCAAAACTGTCATGGTTGATATGTGCACCAGAGAACCAGTACATTAATAGCAACAAAGGCTCCTTATAAGCTCATAACCAAGATGACTAGCGCACTAGAATTTTGGAATGCATTATCAAAATGAAATATCAACAAATCGGTAGTGGGTCATGTTTTCAAATCGTTGTTATTTTGGTTAGAATGCTTAACCTGCTCATACTTAGCTCTTGTCTGTGCTATTTTGACTTGGCATTAACCCATTAAATAACACTTTCTAGAAATCTAAATGCCTCACAACTGACCCAATGAAGGATGCATATGGCATTAAAAAGTAACATCAAGGACTCCTGTCAGAGGTTAAGTTCTGTATGCTTGTGAGGTATCAGCTGAACTGTGCCAAGTGAGAGAGGAAATCAGACTAGTATTTTTTTAAAGGTGAGTTGAGGTTGGAGCTCATGACTAGAGCTAATCATAGTTCTAACCATGTAACTTATTAAACAGATAGTAAGTGAATTAGAAATACATGCAAAAGTTAGTTATGCAATTCTGAAACAGCTTCTACATTCAGAAAATCACAGTTCTCACATCTCAAGTCCGTATTCCTAGACAATCCCACACTCTTTGACATCCTTGTTCTCCAATGATCTATTGCTGACAACACAGCTTTTGTTGGCAGAACCTCAGATGGTGACAAGGAGGGGCACAGGGGTGAGATACTGCAGATCAGCTGGTTAAGTGGTGTCATAGCAACAACCTGGCACTCAACCAAGGAATTGATTGTGGATTTCAGGAAGGGTAAGTCGCGGGAACACACACCAGTCCTCGTTGAGGGACTCGAGGTGGAAAGGGAGAGCAGTTTCATGTTCCTGGGTGTCAACATCTCTGTGGATCTATCCTGTCCCCAATGTTTTGATGCAAATACAAGGAAGGCATGTAGCAGCTACATTTCATTAGGTGTTTGAGGAGACTTGGTGTGTTACAAAGTTTCTACAGAAGTACCTTGGAGATCATTCTACTCGCAGCATCATCTGGGGACTCTGCACTGGTTTGGAAAAAGCTGCTGAAAGTTGTAAACTCAGCCAGCTCCATCATGGGAACTAGCCTCCCCAGCATCCTGGACACCTTCAAAAGGTGATGCCTCAGAGAGGTGGCATCCATTGTTAAAGATTCCCAGGACATGCCCTTTTGCCACGATCAAGGACGAGGATCAGGAGCCTAAAGAAACACACTCAATGCTTCAGGAACAACCTCTTCTGCTTCTGCCATCAGATTTCTGAATGGATAATGAACCCATGTACACTGCCTCAGTACTTTCCCTCTCTTTTTGCACTACTTATTTAATTTTTTTATATGCTTACTGCATTTGATAGTTTTTATAATTATGTATTGCTATATACTGCTGCCACTAAACACAATTTCAAGACATACGCCAGTGATATTAAACCTGATTCTGATTTTGAATCCAGGCTTGAATATGCATCACAAATGAGCATATGCAGATCTCTGGGTCAGAGAATTCTAATGTACTCTGAGTATATTTTTTTAGGATTAAGCAAATTGCTCAATTCCTATCTACAAGCAATTAATAAAAATAGTGCAAGCCTGAGGTCCAAGTCCAGATCTCTGGTGAAAGCCTTTGAAAAGTCTCACCAAGCAGGTAACACTTCTGTTATTCTTGGTCTCCATCTCCTACCTTCCAACTAATGAAATATCTGTATTCATAAAGTCTCCTCAAACACAACTTTTACTTTTATTAATGGTTCCTTGGGTGAAATCATAACAAATCCATTCTGGAAGTCTATCCAACAAACATCATTGGACCAGTACGTTTTCCTTCATGCCTGTTAATTAAAAGTGACTTACATAAAATTTATTTTCACTGGTTAGTTCATTTTCTCTTTGCTGGTGATGGAATTTTTCCAGTTTCCAAGTCTCAGATGCACTGCCAGTGCTCCTAACTTCTTCAAAAGATAATTGGCAGGTCAATTTTTTTGAACTACGCTCTTAAACTATGGAACTCATTACCGAAAACTATGAGGGATGTTGACTTAGTTGACACTATTAAATGCCAAGCTTGCTTTTAACTAACATCATTTTGTCTTTTAGTCTCATATTTGCATTTCAAGTAATTGTAAAGCATTTTGAATTGCATTGTTTGTATGAAAAGCACTCAATTAATAAATTATTATTAATATTAATGTCATAGATGAGCTCAATGCATTATATACACATTTTGAACAGAAGGAAAAGCTACGTCACCATCCTCCTTGACGGTATCCAGTACATCTGAACCTACAGTCACTATCATGGATATACCATCAGGCTCAAGTGTCTGTTGTCAGACACTTGTAAAATATAATGGACTTCTAGCCTCAAAATTGAAGGTGGATGTGGCCAATATATCGGTAGAGACAGCAGGTAGTAAGAATCTTTGTTCCCGTGATTGGAATGTGGAAATAAGAGGGCGTGGGTATAAGGTAGGAAGTTTAGAGGGAACCTGAGAGGGATGCTGTTATTTACATCAAGAGAGTGGTTGGAATCTGGAACACGCAGTCTGTGCAGCTGATACAGGCTAGTTTACTGACAGTATTTAAGATTCACCTAAACAAGCACTTGAACCACTTAAGCATAAATAGCTACAGACCAAATGCCTTTATTGTTTACCTGCACTGCACTGTTTCAGTAGATTTTGCACTTTATTCTGCCTTGTTATAGTTTTATTGTGTTCGAGTTCAATGCACTCTGTAAGGATCTGATATGTGTGAACAGTACGCAAGACGTGCTCTTCACCGTATTGTGGTATAAGCGACAATAATAAACCAATTCCAATTCCAAGACCATGAAATGATTTGAAAGCTCTCGGAGATGTGAACTGTGCATTCCTGAGACTAGTACAAAAATGTGGCATTGAAGTTAAAACATACTGAGAAATGGAGGAGGAATAAAAGGCTGAATTGCCTATTTCTGCAACTGTATCATATCTTTCTTGTATTCTTATTTGTTCTCCTTTTCTGACAATATAACAGAACAGAAAATGTTTGGAATGTTTGTCTTCTTTAAAGAGAAAATCTTTTTTCATTTTTCGTAAATGAAAAATAAAATGTTCACTTGCCTGTTCGAAGAGCATTGAATATAGTACTTTATCTATTCCTACAGGGGTGTTGGTGTGAAAGAAAAGGAAGTCTTTGGAGAAGTGGTATGGGATTTAGTGACACCACGCCTGGAGACATGTTTATATTTAGTCTCCATAACGAGGAAAAGTGCATTTACCTTAGGAGCAGTTGAACTGGTGTTCATTACATCAGTTCCTGGTTTGGAGATGTTTTTATGAGAATAAATTAAACTGAATTAGCCTGTGGTCTCTAAAGTGTGGTGAGATGACCAAGACTGTGAAAGGAGCTGACAAAGCAGAAACAGAAAAATTGTTGCAACACACACAAAATGCTGGTGGAACGCAGCAGGTCAGGCAGCATCTATAGGAAGTAGCACAGTTTACGTTTCATGCTGAGACCCTGAGGGGCTGGCTGCGTTCCACCAGCATTTTGTGTGTGCTGCTTGAATTTCCAGCATCTGTAGATTTCCTCGTGTTTCCAGAGAAATTGTTTCTGTGAAGATTCTAGAAGTAGGAACTGTAGGCTCACAATAAGGGGTTGACAATTTAGAATTTATACATGGAGATGTCCTTTCACTTAGAAAGCTGCAAATCTTTTGGGGTTCCCTTAACCTCAGTGTTGTGTATGTTTAGCTACTGAATATATACAAGGCTGAGGCTGTCAGATAATCAGGGGTTGTGTGGTTAAGGGCAGGAAAGTGAGGAGAGATTGAATATGTTGTTTTGAGTCTGCAGCACTGGTTCCAAATCCCTCAGACAATGGAAATACCCATTCAAGTTCTCTAAGAATTTTTTAAGGAAAAAGCAATTGAGATTAGTGAATAGCCATACTGATTTGGAAGAAGCAGACTATAGATCTTTTTCACACCTTTACTTGTGAAGCTCTCAAATTCAGTAGTTGACTAGTACGCTGCTAAATCCACAGCATAGAATTGTTAGTAAATAAAAGGTACATTTTAAAAATCTAAGAAATCCGAAGAGCAAAATATTCAGTTTGGAGACTGTTCCACCAAACAAAAAGATTGTTGTTGATCATCTGTCTCAGTATCATTTTCATACCATATCTCCATCTCCCTTGATTTCTTTGATATCCAGAAATAAACAGACTTCAGTGTTGAAGAACTCAATGGCTGAGCCTCCACAAATTTCTGGGGTAGAAAAGTCCAAAGATTTATCAAATGCTCAGTGAAGAAATTTGACCTAATTTCAGTGCTAAATGGCATACCCCGTATTTTGAGCCTGTAACCAGTGATCCCAGATTTCTTAGCTAAGGGAAAGACACATTCCTTTATCTAGTCTGTCAAGTCCTCTAAAAATTTTGTAAGTTTTCATGGGGTCGCATCTTATTTCTCCAAGCTCTAGAGTATGCAGACTTGATGGTCCCCTCACTCACATCTCCTCCAATTCCTGGACATTTGCGCTCACCCCAACTTTCCGCTGCCTTAACAGGGATAGAATTCCTCTTGACCTCACCTACCTCCTGATGAGTCTCCACACCCAACACATTATTCTCTGCAACTTCCATTATCTTCAATGGGACCTTACCACCAAACACATTTTTACTTCCCCCCCCCCTCAACTCTCCACTTTCTGTAGGGGTCTTCGATTCCAGTGTCCATTCATCCTTTCCTACTCATCTCCCTCCTGGCACTTACCCCTCAAATGGTAGAAGTGCTACAGCTGCCAGTTCACCTCCTCCCTCACCTCCATTTAGAACCCTAAATAGCCCATCCAGGTGAGGCAAAACTTCACCTACAAATCTACTTTTTCCAGAGTTTCTGATGTGGCCTCCTCTACATTGGTGAAAATTGATGCAAATTGGGGGACTGCTTTGTCGAGTACCTCCACTCTTGTTGCAGAAAGCAGAATTTCCCAGTGGCCAATGATTTTTATTCCAATCCCCATTACCATTCCAACATGTTGGTTCATGGTCTCCCCTACTGCAATGATGAGGATCAACACCTCATATTCTGTCTATTTAGCCTCCAACCTGATGGCCTGAGCATTGATTTCTCCAGCTTCTCCTAATTTTTTCCCTCCCCCCTCCCCTCTCCTTCCATTCCTCACTCTGGCAGCTTACTTCTTCTGCTCACCTGCATTTCACCTACCCCTAGTGCTCCTCCTCCTTCCCTTTTTCCAATGTCAACATTCCTCTCCAATTAGATTCCTTCTTCTCCAACCCTTTACCTTTTCCACCTCCCACTCCCAAGTTCCTACTTCACCCCTCCCCCACCCACATGACTTCACTTCTCGCTTGTCCTCTTTCCCCTCGCTCCATCTTTTTATTCTGGCCATCGTTCCCCTTCCTTTCCAGTCCTGATGAAGTGTCTTGACTTGAAACATTGACTGTATTTATTTACATAGATGTTGTCTGACCCGCTGAGTTCTTCCAGCATTTTGTGGGTGTTGCTTAGTGCGCAAGTTTAACCTTTTCAACCTCTCTTCATATGACAGGCCTGCCATTCCAGGAAAATGTCAGATGAATCATAGCTGAACTCTGTCTGGAAAAAAATAACTAATTTTTAAGGGAAGGAGATCATGATTGCATGAAATACTCCAGGTGCAGTCCTACTAATGCCCTATTTAATAATGACATTGTTATTCTTGTACTCAAGTTCTAAAATGATAAAGGCCAAAATACCATTTGCTTTCCTAAGAATCTCCTTGATAGGCATGAATATTGATATAATAGGAATATGGATGACAGAAAAATGGAAGGCTGTTTAGGTGAGAAGGGTTAGATTGTTTTCAGAGTTTCTTACAGACTCAGAACAACATCATGGGCTGAAAGACCTGTACTGTACTCTAATGTTCTATGTTCATAATTCTTGGCATGTCATCATTCACTGACATGCATACGAGGCCACCTATCTCCTCATGATCATCAACACTTCCTGATCTCTCTGCAGTTAAAAATACTCGGCATTTCTTTTTTTTTGTGATGGGATAAATTCAGACTTGGAGTACCATTTCTTCAATAAGATAGTGTATCACCAATTTCACATGGACAAGTTGGGATGGCCAATAAACATTGGACTTACCTTAGTGTCTGCATCCCAAAACACGTAAAATTAATCATCAAACCTGAAATTGACCAACGGGAGTTTGTATCCATCTTCTGCTGAGACCTTCCACTGAAATCTATCCACTTGGCATTGTGAAATCTCCTGCCCTTGCTCAGGCCTGAAGATGGTGCTGTTTAACACAGTCCATGCTCCTCATATGTAGGTAACCACTTTAATTCACATCAATGTAACTGCTCACCTATAAAGAGTCACTAACACATTTATTTATCACGAAAAACTCAGTAAACCTGTAGCTTCTCATGAATCACAATGCATTAACAGGCTCCAGAAATTAACTCTTGGTGTGTATTCAAATGTCAGAGTTCGACAAATTGCAGTTTACTGTCCTCTCCTTATGCAAAACGTCTGAATAAACTTGTTTTTAGCATTTGTCTTATAATGTCCTGTTGTCAGCTTAAAAAGAGACAAGGGAATGACTTTCACAATTAGTTTTCATATTGTCACACAGTGATTCTCTTGAATGTTAATACGGAACATTCAGTATTAATGTATCGTCCCACGTAATGTCAGTTGGCAGCCAAAGTCATTTAAAAAATGTCTCTATTGTTGAAAATGCAGTGCCCTGAGATTTGCAATTTACTCTCAAACTCTTCATAGAGTCATGGAGTCGTAGAGTCATAGAAAAGTACAGCAGAATAACTGGTCCTTCAGCCCATCTTGTCCATGCCAACACATTTAAACTGCCTACTCCCATCACGCTGCACTAGGACCATAGCCTTCCTCATGCCTGGATCAATGTACCTATCCAAACTTCTCTTAAAATTGAAATCAAGCTTGCATGCACCACTTTGGCTGGCAGCTCATTCCACACTCACATAATCCTCTGAGTGAAGAAGCTTCCCCTCGTGTTCCCCTTAAACTTCTTACCTTTCACCCTCATTCCATGACCTCTGGTTATAGACCCACCCAACCTCAGTGGAAAAAAAATCTGCTTGCATTTACCCTATCTATACCTCTCATAATTGTGCATACCTCTATCAAATCTCCTCTCAGTCTTCTATGTTCTAAAGAATACAGTTCTAAGCTATTCAATCTATCCTATAACTCAGGTCTTCCAGACCTGACAACGGCCTTCTGAATTTCTCTATCAACATCTTTCCTGTAGGTAGGCGAACAAAACTGCACATAATACTCCAAATTAGGCCTCACTAACGTCTTATACAACTTCAACATAATGTCCTGTCTCCTGTACTCAGTACTTCGATTTATGAAGACTAATGTACCAAAAGCTTTCTTTATAATGCTATCTACCCATGACGCCACTTTCAATGAATTATGGACCTGTATTCCCAGATCCCTTTGTTCTACAGCACTCCTCAGTGCCCAAACATTCACTGTGTAAGATCTCCCCTTGTTAGTACTATCAAAGTCCAAAACTTCATCTGCTATTTTTCAGCTCATTTTTCCAGCTGATGCAGATGCCTCTGCAAGCCATGATAGCCGTCCTCGCTGTCCACTACACCCCCCCAATCATGGTGTCATCCTCAAATTTGCTGATCCAGTTAACCACATTATCATCCAGATCACTGATATAGATGACAAACAACAAAGGACCAGCCTGATCGCAGCTGCACACAACTAGTCACAGGCCTCCAGTAAGAGAGGCAACCCTTACTACCACTCTCTGGCTTCTCCCACAAAACTAATGTTTATTCCAATTTCCTACAGCATCCTGAATGTCGAGGAACTGAATCTTCTTGATGCGGGACCTTGTCAAATTACTTACTAAAGTAAGTAACTTACTAAAGTTCTTGTAAACAACATCCACTGCTTTATCCTCATCAACTTTCCAGATAACTTTCTTGAAAAACTCTATAAGATTGGTTAGACATGACCTACGATGCACAAAGCCATACTGACCATCTCTAATCATTCCATGTCTATCCAGTCTTTAGTGCAGTAGAATATCTTCCAATAATTTTCCCACTACTGACCTTGAACTCACCGATCTATGATATCCTGGTTTATTCTTAGAATGTTTCTTAAACAGTGGAACAACATCAGCTATCCACCAATCCTCCAGTAACTCACCTGTCACTAAGGATGATTTAAATTTCTCTGGTAGGGCCACTGCAGTTTCTGCACTTGACTCCCGGAGGGTTTAAGAGAACAGCTTGTCAGGCCCTGGGGATTTATCCACCCTGACATTTCTCAAAACAGCAAACATCTCCTCCTCTGTAATCTGTGATCCTGCTGCAGATTTACATCTCTTCTATAGATTCTGTGCCCATCTCCCGATTAAATACAGGTGCAAAAACAATCCATTTAATATTTCCCCCATCTCTTTTGGCTCCGTACGTAGATAGCCATCCTGATCTTCCAGAGGACCAATTATATCCCTTACAATCCTTTTGCTCTTAACATATCTGTAGAATTTTCCTTCACCTTGTTTGCTAGAGCAACCTCATGCCTTATTTTAGCCAACCTGATTTCTTTCTTAAACATTTTCTTGCATTTCTTATACTCCATAGGAACCTAATTTGTTCTAATCTGCCTATACCTGCTAAAAATCTTCTGTTTTCTTTACCAAAGGCCTCAATATCTCTTGAAAATGAAGGTTCCCTAAACCTGCTTTCTTTACCTTTTATTTTGACAGGCGCATACACAAGCTTTACACTAAGTACACTGCAGATGCTGTGGTCAAATCAACACGTACAAACAAGCTGGAGGAATGAAGCAGGTCGGGCAGCATCCATGGAAACAAGCAGTCAACGTTTCGGGCCGAGACCCTTTGTCAGGACTGAAGAAGGAGGGGGCAGAGGCCCTATAAAGAAGGTGGGGGGAGGGGGAAGGTGCCACTTCAACTCTCTTTCACATTCCCATTCGGATATGTCCATACATGGCCTCCTCTACTGCCATGATGAGGCCAAACTCAACACCTCATATACTGTCTAGGTAGTCTCCAGCCCCTTGGTATGAACATCGAATTCTCCAACTTCCAGTAATTCCCTCCCTCTCCTTTCCCCCATCCAACTTTTACTCTGCCTCCTCTTCCAGCTGCCTAACACCTCTCTCATGATTTTGCCTTCTTCTACTACCCGTAGTGCTTTCCCCTTACATTCCTTCTTCACCTTTCCTGCCTATCCGCCCTGCTTCCCCTCCCCCACCCCTTGAACTTTCCTCTGATTGGATTTTCACCTGTCACCTTCCCCCCTCCCCCAACTTTCTTTATAGGGCCTCTGCCCCCTCCTTCTTCAGTCCTGACAAAGGGTCTTAGCCTGAAACGTTGACTGCTCGTTTCCACAGATGCTGCCCGACCTGCTGAGTTCCTCCAGCTTGTTTGTACATACAAGCTTTGCTCTTTCGAAATTTCATTTTTGAAGTCCTCCCACTTACTAAATACACCTTTCCAAGAAAACAGCCCGTCCCAATCCACAGTTACCAGATCCTTTCTGATATCATCAAAACTGGCCTTTCTCCAATTTATAACCTCAACCAGAACTATGCTGCTGAAGGATTTCCACCCAAAACGTGACCGTACTCTTTTCCAGAGACTCTGCCTGGCCTGCTGGTTCCTCCAGCATTTCGTGTGTGTTGCTTGGATTTCCAGCATCTGCAGATTTTCTTTTGTTTGTGATTGGATTACGACTACACTATGAAGTCACTTCCAGGAATGCCGACCTTGAAGAAGTTTAAACCTTCCCTTCGACAGATTTCAGTGAAACCCTGTCTCACTGCTGTCGCTCTGTGATCCCTGCTACTCTCCAACTCATCCACCACGTGCTTACCCAAACCCGCTACTATGGCTATGTATCCTTTCCGGGAGCATGTCTTCACCGCTAGCTTGTACCACACAGATTTCAGATTTGTTTTCAATTTGGTCCTGCCGAAGGCTTTCAGCCTGAACTGTCGACTGTTTACTCTTTTCCATTGATGCTGCCTGGCCTGCTGAGTTCCTCCAGCATTTTGTCAGTGTTGCTCAGACCTATTTTTTTCCTTATTTACCTCAAAACTAATGGCATTATGATCACTATGTGCAATTTGTTACCCTGCACAAACTTCTGTCACCTACCCTGCCTCATTTCCAAAAACGAGATCAAGATTTGAATACTCTCTCAATGGGACTTCTACATACAGATGAAGGTAATTTACCTTACACATTTGACAAATTCTATTCCATTTAGTCCTTTTTACAGTGTGGGATTTGCAGTCAATATGTGGAAAGATAAAATCACCTACTCCTGGGAGGAACAACACCTTATATTCTGTTTGGGTAGTCTCCATCCTGAACATTGATTTCTTGAACTTCCAGTAATGCCTCACTCCACCTCTCTTTCACCATTCCCCATTCCCATTTCCCTCTCTCAGTTTATCTCCTCACCTACCTATCAACTTTGTCTGGTTCTCCTTTCTTCCCCTTTTCTTTCTTCCATGGCCTACTGTCCTCTCCTATCAGATTCCCTCTTCTTCTGCCCTGTATCTCTGTCATCAGTCAACTTGCCAGGTGGTACTTCCTCCCCTCCCTCCCCCACTTCCTAACTCCTCATCTTTTTTCCAGTCCTGATGAAGGGTTTCAGCCTGAAACGTCGATTGTATTCTTTTCCAAAGATGTTGCCTGGCCTGCCAAGTTCCTCCAACATTTTGTTTGTGTAAAAATGTTGCCCCTCTAGTTCCTATTAATTCTTTCCATTCTCACCTTACACCTCTGCCCTCCAGTTATTGATTCCCCAAAAAGGCTTCAGTTAGAGTTGTTGACCTTTCTTCAGACACGAAAAGTTAACTCAGTTTCATTTATTTACTTATTATTTAGTGATACTGCTTGAAGTATCCGGCCCTTCAAGAAATCCATGTTTGCCCAGCAGCCCCACAATCCTGATTAACCCTAACCTAATTAATTTACAATGATCAATTAGTCGACCCGGCACATTTTTGTACTGGGGGTGGAAACCAGAGCACCTGGGGAAAACCCACACATTTCATGGGGAGAACGTACTGAGACTCCTTAGAGAATAGTGCTGGAATTTAACTCTGAACTCCAAAATGCATTGAGCTGTAATAGCGTCATGCTAACTGCTGCGCTAACACGGTGCCTTCTTTCTTGATTCCATGGTTTCTCTTTGTACAGATGCTGCCTGGCCCACTGAGCGTTTCTAGTATCCCCTGTTTTTGTTTTTGGCATCTGCAGTCATCTTGTAGGCTTTTTCTCCAAAGTTAGTCGAGATCCAAAAAGCATGAAGCAATTTTGGTAGAGCATTGATCTTCTCGGGTTGGTTAATTTACGGAATTATAACAAATATGATGGGACCATTGTTGGACATTGGAATGTGAGGCACACAACAAACATTAGCTTCTGCTTTCTTCTTGAGGTTGAGAAATTGAGAATGACTCTTCAGTTTTCCTGGAGCAAATGTGTATTTATGAGATGGAACACAACTTTCAACATTTACAAAGGGCTTTTATGGACTCTGTGATCACAACAACTTTCTGACTAATCCTCCAATTTTAGGTGTTCATGAGTCAAGGCTTCTTAAGAATCAGTGGAGATGTTGCAATCCTTAAGAAAGCTTTGAGTACACTTGGCTTTTCCCTTGGCAGGGCTCTGATTAAATGATGTAGATACAAAAGGAAGTGGACAGTTCTGATGAAACGTTTCAGCCCGAAATGTTGTCTGTTTATTTCTTTCCATAGATGCTACCTTCATTGCCAAGTTCCTCCAGCATTTTGTATGTGTGTTACTCTGGATTTTCAGCATCTGTAGAATCTCCCATGTTTAAGAAGTAGACAGCTGTGAGTTTGTACTGAGTACAGAGGCTTAAGCACTTGCCAAACTGCCACTCCTCTGTAGTGCTGAGGAGGTGCTACACTGCCAGAGATATTGAACTAAGACTTCATCGGCCTTGATGAGTGAATATAAAAGTTATGACACTTTGGACGTAACAGTGATTCTTTCTGATTTCTTGGCTGATATTTATTCTTCATACACCACTGCTAAGAGTAGACAAAGGGAGTTTTCCATTTTATGATCTTGCTGTGCACAATGTGTTCTAGATTAGAAGAATAAATGCACCTCAAAATTATTAAATTTGTTGTGGAGAAATTTTGGATATCCTGAAGATTTAAATGTTAGTTCTTCACTTCAAAACTTGTACATTATTAACATTATATTAGTCTTATGACCTGGAGGCATAACAGTTTGACAAAAACAATAGATGTTTGTGAAAGTTTTGAACTACATTAAATTCCACTTCAAACAGCTTTGTAAATGAATGGGCTACTGACCTAAGCACCCATGTAATAGAGGAACAATGTTAATTCTGAACAGAGGCAGGAGGTAATCAGTAAATTGCTCTGGATCATTAAGGTGAATTTTGCAGAATAAAGAAATTCTCAAATATATGTGTATCACAGTTTTTTTTTCTGGATGATACACAAACATTACATTTTACATTTATTGAGGTTTTCCTTTATGCTATTTTATTGAAGTAACAGATAGATTTGAAATGATTCCAGTATAAGCACTGAATTTAAAATTAAGTCACTAATATGAGTAAGATGGAATTTTCATGACATGACAGATCACTTTATTATTTGAGGTTATGCCACAGGAGTGTCATTGCTATTATGAAGTGTTATGGAAGCTCAAAGGTCTTATGGTGGATAAGTCACCTGGACCAGATGGACTACATCCCAGAGTCCTGAAAGCGGTTGCTGAAGAAATAATGGATGCATTGATCATGATCTTTCAAGAATTACTTGATTCTGGCATGGTCACAGAGGACTAGAAGATTGCAAATGTCACTCCACTCTCTAAGAAGGGACAAAGACAAAAAAAACGAAATGACAGGCCAGTTAGCCTAAGCTCAGTGGATGGGAAACTGTTGGAGTCCATTATTAAGCACGAGGTGTCAGAATACTTGGAGACTAATGATAAAATAAGTCAATGTCAGCATGGTTTCAATAAAGGAAAATCTTGCCTGACAAATCTGTTAGAGTTCTTTGAGGAAGTAACAAGCAGGGTGGACAAAAGAGAGGTGTGGATGTCATTTACTTGGATTTTCAGAAGGCATTTGATAAAGTACCTCACATGATTAGCAAGATAAAATTCTATGGTGTTACAGGAAATATACTGGCATGGATAGAGCAATGGATGACAGGCAGGAGGCAGCAAGTGGGACTAAAGAGGACCTTTTCTGGTTGGCTGCCGGTGGCTTGTTCCTCAGGGGTCAGTATTGGAACCACTACTTTTCATATTGTTTGCCAATGTTTTCGGTGGTCAAGTTGATGTCTTTGTGGCAAAGTTTGCAGATGATACAAAGATAGGTAGAAGGGTAGGTAGTGCTGAGGAAACAATGCAGCAGCAGGACTTAGTCAAATTGGAAGAATGGGCAAAAAGTGTTAAATGGAATAGAGTGTTAGGAGATATATGATAATGCATTTTGGTAAAAGGAACAATAGTGTGGACTATTATCTAAACGGTGAGAAGTTTCAAACATCAGAGGTGCAAAGGGACTGAGGGGTCTTTGTGCAAGACTCCCAGAAGGTTAATTTACAGGGTGAGTCTGTGGTAAAGAAGGCAAATGCAATCTTGGCATTCATTTCAAGGGGAATAGAATATAAAAACAAGGAGATAATGTTGAGGCTTTATAAGACACTAGTCAGGCCACACTTGGAGTATTACCAACAGTTTTGGTCCCTTTATCTCAGAAAGGATGTATTGTTATTGGAGAGAGTCCAGAGAAGGTTCACAAGGATGATTCTGGGAATGAAGGGGTTAACATATGAGGTGTGTTTGGCAGCTCTGGGCGTGTACTCGCTGGAACTTAGAGGAATGCATGGAGATCTCATTGAAACTTACCAAATGTTGAAAAGGCTAGATAAGATGGACGTGGAGAGGATGTCCCCTCTGGTGGGGGCACCCAGAACTAGAGTGCTCAGCCTCAAAATTGAGAGCCGAACTTTTAGAAAAGAAGTAAGGAGGAATTTTTTTTAGCCAAAGAGTGGTGAATCTGTGGAATGCTCTGCCACACAGTCTGCAGTGGACGCCAAGTCAGTGGGCATATTTAAAGCCGAAGTTGATAGTTTCTTGATTGGTTGGGGCATCAGGGGATATGGTGAGAGGGCAAGTGTATGGGGTTGAATGGGATCTAGGAGCAGACTCAAGGGGCTGAATGGCTTAATTATGGTCTATGGTCTTATAGTCTTATCTAAATCAGTCTTTCCCAGTACTTAGACAGTATTAATATTTCCTCCTATTCTATTCCATCTGAGCCTATCACCATATGCTTTCAATTCTTTCACGTATTTAGCCATCCTCCCTTGATGATATTGATGCTCATCCACTTATAATACTGATGAGTTCCATATTTTACCTGCTCTCTGAGTAAATCTTGGATTCTGTAGTTGATTTATTGGTACCTTAGATTTAATGTAATGTTGTTTTGTTCTCCATAAATTGAATATTTTTATTTGTCTGTCACTTCAAACTTCTATAAATAAGGATGAGAGGATATCCAAAGGACCCTCAGAGCTTAAAAATAACTTAAAAGAAAGCAAGGAGTCCTCTAGAAATGCCAGACTAAAATGAAACATTAAGCAAATACAAAAGGGATAGAAGTGGAAGAATAATCATCGGACAGTGCAATAACTGCTAATGGAGAAGGAAGTCCAAGGAAAAGCAGAAAATGATGAAGACAAATCTTCGAAGGAATACACAGTAAGTGGTTGTTAAACAAACACTCACCAGAATAATTGATACACCAATGCTGCAGAACGGTTGAAACCATCTTCCATTTTAAGTTCCAAATGGATGATGCATCTCCATCTTCTCCCTATATTTCCATAATAAAATAGGCTGAGAACATTGCATTCTCTAAGAACTCTTCCAATACTGCTTTGACTATACTGGAAATCTGTATGGAATAGAAAATGCTGGATTCATGAAAGGCCTGAAACATTAACTCTGCCTCTCTTTCCACAGAGGCGGACGGCCCTGCAGGCTGTTTTATTTCAGGTTTCTGCAATGGTTTAGATTTTGGGTTTCTTCATAGATGAAGATACTGCAAAGACTTTTAAGTTAGCACTTGATAAATCACTACAAATCTCAGCTAAAGTACTTGTAAATTAATAACTTTATTTATTGTTACATATACTGAGGTGCAGTGAAACGGTCGTCTTAAATATCATTTATATGGGACAATTCATTATAATTGTGCATTGTGGTGGAACAAGGCAAAATAATCAAAGTGAAGAATGAAGTGTTACAGTTGCAGGGAATATCCAGTGCAGGTAACAATAAAAATGTGAAGCCATAATGATGTAGAATATAAGGAAATTAATCTGTCTTATCATACTAGGGAATTACTCAATAGTCTTGTAACAGCCTGGTGGAATCTACTTTTATGATGTTGAATCTTCTGTCTGATGGAAGGCGGGATGAGAGGGCATATCTAAATGGAGGGGGTCTTTGATTATACTGGCTTCTTTACCAAGGTAATGAGAAGTGCTAAAAGAACACGGGGGGGGGGGGGTGGGGGTGGTGGGCGGACTTGTTCCCGTGATATGCTGAGCTGTGTCCACAACTCTCCGCAATTTCTTTGTGGTATTGGTCAGAATTGTTGCCACAACAAACCAGGATACATCTGGATAAGATGCTTCCTGCAGTGCATCAATGAAATTTTGTGAGGGCCAAATGGAATGGCCTATAGCCTTCTGAGGACGTGAAGGTGCTAACAAGCTTTCTTGGCAGTGGTGTTAATACAGTTGGATTTGGGCTGCTGTTGGCAATGTTCACTCCTAAGAACTTGAAGCTCTCAAATTCAACCTCAACACTGTTGATATAAATAAGATCATGTGCACTAATCTCTTCCTGAAATCAATGAGTAGAGCTGTACATTATAAACTCAGTAGCCACTTTATTAGGTACACCTGCTCATTAATTAAAATATCTATCAGCCAATCATATGGCAGCAACTCAATGCATAAAACCATGCAGACATGATCGAGGTTCAGTTGTTGTTCAGAACAAACATTAGAATGGGGAAGAAATGAGTTCTAACTGTAGAATGATTATTGGTGCCAGATAGGGTGATTAGAGTATCTTGGAAACTACTAATCTTCTGGGATTTTCGTACAACAGTCTCTTGAGTTTACAGTCAATGGTATGAGAAACAAGAAAAACATACAGTGGGCATTAGATCTATAGATAAAATGCTTTGTTAAGGAGTGAGGTCAGAGGAGAACGGCCAAGCTGACTGGAAGGCGATAGAAATTCAAATAATTATGTGTTACAACAGTGGTGTCCAGAAAAGCATTGAACCTCAAAGTGGATGGACTACAGCAGCAGAAGACCATGATCATTCACTCAGTGGCTACATTACTAGGTACAGGAGGTAACTAAAAAAGTGAGCATGGAGTATATATCCTACATTGAAATGAGTCAGCTAACACAATTAACCAATGATAAAACAATAATATTGATACATTAATGACAGGGACCCAGAGCACTAGTATGTATCTTCATGAAAGTAGCAACAAAGTTAGATAAGGTAGTGTAGAAGTGGTATGGCACACCTGCCTTCTTCGGACTGGGCAATGAGTATAAAATTTTGGCAACACACACAAAATGCCAGAAGAACTCAGCAGCCCAAGCAGCATCTATGGAAAGGAGTAAACGGTCAACATTTCGGGCCATCCTGATGAAGGATCTCTGCCTGAATCATCAACTGTGTATTCTTTTCCATCGATGCTGTCTGTCCTGCTGAGTTCCTCCAGTATTTTGTGTGTGTTGCTTGGATTTCCAGCATCTGCAAGTTTTCTCTTATTTGTGATAAGATTTGGGATCTTTTTGTACATAGCTGTACAAAATGTTGGTGCGAGTGCAACATAGTGTACAATCTGGTCATTATACTGAGGAAAGGATATAAATAAGAAGAGAGGTTTCAAGAAAGAGTCGCAAGGATGTAGCCAGTACTTGAAGGATTGAGGTACAAGGAATAATTGGATAGATGAGAACTGTTTCCCATGGAGTATAGAAGGCTGAAGGGTGATCTAACAGAGGTTTATAAAATGATGAAGGGCAAAGATATGATGACTGATCAAAATCAGAATCAGATTGCATCACTATGTTGAATTACTGTCGCCTTCCTATCAGCTTGAACCAGTTTGGCCATTCTCTTTTGATCTCTCATATTGACAAGATGTTTTAGTCACCGAACTGCCACCCACTGGATGTTTTTGTTTTTTTTGTTGCACCATTTTCTGTGAACTTCATAGACTACAGTGCATGAAAATCCAGGAGATCAGCAGTCTCTGAGATACTGTCTGGCACCAACAATCATTCCATGTTCAAGGTCACTTTGATCATATTTCAATGATTCAAAGAAATGTCTGTTTATAGGCAGCCACAAAGCAAGAAACCAGAATAATCCAATTTAAGAAAAGACCCAAAAACACAGCAGAGAGATAAAGAGAGAAAAAAACACTCATCTTCAGTAGCACCAACATAAACCAGGAGATTCTATTTCGTCCCCATTCTAATGTTTGGTCTGAACAACAACTGAACCTCTTGACCATGCCAGCATGCTTTTATGCATTGAGTTGTTGCCATATGTTTGGCTGGTTAGATATCTGCATGAATGAGCAGGTGTACATAATAAAGTGATCACTGAGGGTGCATTCCTTAAGAACCATATCCCCAGTGAACTGCAGTGTGGGATTGGATTCCAGACCCTCCTCTTTCAAACAGAGCAGGAGCTGACTCTGGAATGCCGCTTGGGATGGTTGACTTCTCTCGTGTGGAATGAGTAAAGTGTTCACTTTGCCACAGAGAATGAGATAGAGCTGTCAGTTTTGCTTTGAATTGCTGGAGATTTCAACATATGACAATTGATTCAGTGTATTCACTCCTGTGGTAAAACGCATGATGCCTACTTTCTATAGTCATTTGATAATTATGCCTTTTCAAAATCTCTCCAGTTTGCATAGAGGGAGAAAGCGTTCAAAAGAAGCAAACAGAGGCAATCGGCAAATTTGGTGTGCCATTGGCTGGAGGAGACTTTGGATTGAGCATAAGTACACTTGGGAAAAACCAATAAAAAGAAGTCAGGTTTTGGGTGGAGCAGTCATTATGTGAGTGGGTCAGTGTCAGAGTGGAGAATAGAGGCTTTGGCTCATAAAGGCTTTGGTGAGGAGAGGCACAGACCAGGAGTAGATTGTTTTTTTTTTCATTCTTTATTCTTTATTTTTTTCTTATTGCACTTTTAGAGCAGTGGAGATGCTAGACAGGACACTGAAATGCTCCTCTTTCAGGAAGTGAGGAAGTAGGGAGGCCTTCAGTGTCCCTGACAACTGCACCTGCAAGAAGTACATCCAGATGCAACCTCTAACAGACAATATTAAGAAGTTGGAGCTGGAAATGCATGAACTCTGGATCATTTGGGAGGCTGCCGAGTTGCTAGGCAGGGCATGAAGGGTGGGGAGAGGGGAGAGAGAAACACAAGGTAATAGGTGAGACCTAACCTACCACCGCCACAACCCAGCATTAGTCATTCCACATGACAGAAGTCAATCATCCTGTAGCGTTCTGGAATCAGCTTCTGCTCAGTTGATAATGCTCTGCTTGACCCTTTCTCCCGTCTTCAACTCTCCTCCTCTACTCTCCCCTCCCCTCTCTCCATGACCACCACCTTTTAAATCTACTCCTCAGCTTTTTACCCCAGTCCTGCCAAAGGATTTCGGCCTGAAGCATCAACTGCACTTTTTTCTATAGATGCTGCTTGGCCTGCTGAGCTCCTCCAGCACAAATGGTGGCTGTGGAGTCGATTTCATCAATTAGGAGAAATTTGGATAGATACACAGATGGGAGGGGTATGGAGGGTTATGGTCCAGGTGTAGGTCAATGGGACTAAGCAGATCAATGGTTCAGCATGCACTTGACGAGCAGAAGGACCTTTTGCGAGCTGTAGTGTTCTATGACTCTGCTGAAAGTATGTTGACTTAAAATATTAATTTTGCTCTTTCTCCACAGAAGTTATCTGGACTTCTGAGAACTTCCAGTACTTTCCTGTTAACACTTGAGCTTGCAAAGTCAGCCAAAATCAGAGTAAGGAAAACTATCACTATTAGTATGGAAGTGTATTGAATTGGCATCTTTAAGCACCTGCAATAATAAAAAGCTACAGGAATAGGCCAATTTCAATCAATATACATGCACAATTTGCACTTAGAAAGGCTGTGAGAAAAATTCAAGATCCTATTTAAGTTGTTGACTGAAATGAGGAATGATTTTACACTGTGAGCATTTGTTCCAATTACGACATTCTATCAGAAACTATCATTAATGGCTTGCTCTGCAAAGCCCTGCTGACAAACAACAGTTCCCTCACCTTAAAGGGGTAACTTTAAGGAACAATACACAGGCTGTTTACACATGAGCACAGGAAAACAGAAGCAATGTTGGTCACTTGGCCCTTCAAGCGTGCCCCATAAGGCATATAGTGTGTTGGCCTTAATTGGTCAGAGGACCGAGTCAAGAGCAGTAAGGTAATGTCACAGCTGTATAGAACTCCAGTTAGACCACACTTAGAGTATTGTGTTCTGATGCACCATCAATAACTCTCGGAGACAGGAGGTGAACAATAGGCTTTTATTAGTTGCAAGAGACCACCGCACAACATCCTGGAGACTGAGGGAGGAGCAGTGCCTCCAATCATTTTTATACAGGGGTCTGTGGGAGGAGCCACAGGAGCAGTCAGCAGAGGGGCGTGTCCAGACAGGTATATGTAGTTCACCACATGTTCATTTCCAGTTGAACCATTATAATAAGATGTGGAAACTTCCAAAGCATACTTGGGAAATTTACCAGAATGCTGCCTGGATTACAGAACATCCTATGGGAAAGGTTGAGCAACTGAACCCAAAGGCAGTCAATATCATTGCAGGGAGGTTTGTCGGGGAGGGAGCTGGAAACTGGAGTGATAGGGCTGAGCAACACACATTACATACTGGAGAAACCCAGCAGGCTGGGCAATATCAACGGAAAAGAGCAAACAGTTGATATTTTGGGCCAAGACGTTTCATCAGGACTGGAGAAAGAAGGTGAGAAGCCAGACTAAGAAGGTGGGGATAGGGGAGGAAGAAATACAAAGTGATAGGTGAAACCAGGAGGGAGAGCGGGGTAAAGTAAAGAGCTAGAAATTTGTTTGTGAAAAAAGATAAAGGTTGAGGGAAAGAGGAATCTGATAGGAGAGGACGGAAGACCATGGAAGAAAGAAAAGGAAAGGAGCATCTGAGGGAGGTGATGGTCAAGTAGAGAGATGAGGAGGGAGAGGGAAATGGAAATGGTGATGGACAGGGGATGTACCAATATGGGAAGTTTGAGAAATCATTGTTCATGCCACCAGGTTGGAGGCTACCCAGATAGAATATAAGGCGATGCCTCTCCAACCTGAGTGTGGCCTCATCATGGCAGTAGAAGAGGCCATGGACTGACATGTCGGAATGGGAATGGGGAGTGGGATTAAAATGGGTGGCCACAATGCGTAGGTGCTCGGTGAAGCAGTCTCCCATTCTACCAATGTACAGGAGGCCACACTGGGAGGACCAGACACAGTATATGACCCCAAGGAACTCACAGGTGAAGTGTCACCTCATCTGGAAGAACTGGTTGGAGCTCTGAATGGTGGTGAGGGAGGAGTTGTAGGGGCAGATGTATCACTTGTGCTGCTTGCAAGGGTAAGTCCCAGGAGGGAGATCAGTGGGGAGAGATGAATGGCCAAGGAAGTTGCTTAGGGAGTGATCCCTGCAGAAGGTAGAAAGTGGGGGGAGGGAAAGATGTGCTTGGTGGTGGGATCCCATTGGACGTGGCAGAAGCTACGGAGAATTATGTGCTGAAGGTAGAGGCAGGTGGGGTGGTAAGTGAGGACCCCTCCAGGGATAGGGTTCCCCTTGACTTCACCTACCAACCCAACAGCCTGATGATTGAGGATTGGGCAGCTGGGATACGAGCACGGTAGGTGCAGTGTGCTGTAAGACTATGAGAAAGAACAGGCAGATGCTGGGAAAAGATTGCAGCCTGTGGGATGAATTAAAGTGTAGCATGGGGAAAAATCGAAAAGGATGATGAATACAGGATTGAAGGTGTTATATTTGCAAGCATGCAGTATAAGGAATAAGGTATATGATTTTGTAGCACAATTAGAGATTGTCAGGTATGATGTTGTGGGCATTATTGAGCTGGTCAAAAATGAAATCAAATCCTTGGAAAATAGGTGACATAGCATCAGAAGGTATACAATCCTTGTGGGTAAAGAAGCTACAAGTGTAAAAAGACCCTAATGGCAGTTATACAGAAAAAAGCATGTAATGAGGGCAATGTCACGATAGTCATGGGGAAATTTCAATATGCAGATTGATTGGGAAAATTGAGTTGGTGCTGGATTCCAAGAGAAAGAATTTGTAGAATACTTAGAAGAAGGTTTTTTAGTGCAGCTTGTCATTGAGCCCACTTGGGGAAAGGCAAATCTGGATGTTGTGTTATGAACTAGATTTCATTATCGAGCTTAAGGTAAAGGAACCCTTAGTTATCATAGTATGATAGAATTCACCCTGCAGATTAAGAGGGAGAAGCTAAAGTCAGCTGAATCAGTGTTACAGTGGAGCAAAGGGAATTACAGAGCATTGAGAGAGGAGGTGGCGGAAGTTGATTGGAAAAGGACACTGGCAGGGTTGACAGCAGAGCAGCAATGGTTGGCGTTTTGGGGAGCAATTTGGAAGGTGCAGGATAGATACATCCCAAAGAAGAAGAAGTATTCTAAAGTCAGGATGATGCAATCATGGCAGACAGGGGAAGTCAAAGACAACATAAAAGCCAAGGAGAGGGCATATAATAGGGCAAAAAATAGTGGGAATTTAGAGGATTGGGAAGTTTTTAAAAGCCAATAGAAGACAACTAAAAAAAAAGTCATAAAGAAGGAAAGATGGAATACAAAGTGTATGGTCATGCACTTCGTTAGACGGATTAAAGGCCTGCACTATTTTCCAAATGGGAAGGGAATTCAAAGACCAGAAGTACAAGGAACTTGTGTGTACTTGTGCAGGGTTCCCTAAAGGACACCTTGCAGATTGAGCCAGTGGTAAGGATAGCAAATTTAATGTTAGCATTTATTTTGAGAAGACTAGAATATAAGAGCAAGGATCTAATGCTAAGGCTTATGGGGCATTGGTCATACTGCATGGAGTATTGTGTGCAGTTTTGGAAGCCCTTTGTTAGAAAAGATGTGCTGGCATTGGAAAGGGTCAAGAGGATGATTACTGGAATGAAAGGTTTAATATATGAGGAGTTTTTGATTTCTTTGGGTCTATCTGGATGCTCTGGTTTCCTCCCACAGTCCAAAGGCGTGCCAGATAGCAGGCTACAAGCAAGAGAATATCTGCAGATGCTAGAAATCCGAACAACACACACAAAATGCTGGAGAAACTCAGCAGGCCAGGCAGCATCTAGGAAAAGAATACAGTCAATGTTTTGGGTTGAAACCCTTTGGCAGGACTGAAGGTTTAGTAATTAGCAGGTTAACTGGTGATTGTAGATTGCCCTGTGGTTAGTCTGGGGATAAATCAGTGGGCTGTTGGACAATGTAGCTCATTGGACCAGAGGGCCTATTCTGGCCTGTATCTTTAAATAAAATAAACACTCCACACTTAGGGCCATTTTATTAGGTTGACCTGCACACCTGCTCGTTAATGCAAATATCTATTCAGCCAATCATGTGACAGCAACTCAATGCATAAAAATATGCAGACATGGTCAACATCAGACTGGGGAAGAAATATGATCAAAGTGATTTTGACCATGGAATGATTGTTGGTTGGTGTCAGGTGGGTTTTTCAGAAACTGGTGAACTCTTGGGATTTTTGCACATAACAGTCTCTAGAGTTCACAAAGAATGGTGCAATAGACAAAAGAAAATATCCAGTGAGTGGCTGTTCTGTTGGTGAAAATGCTTTGTTACTGAGAGAGGTCAGAGGAGGCTGGTTCAAGCTGACAAGAAGGTGACAGTAACTCAAATAACCATGTGTTACAACAGTGATGTGCAGGGGAGTATCTCTGAATACATGCATGTCAAACTTTGAAGTGGATGGCATACAGCAGTAGAACACAATGAATATGCACTCAGTGGTGACATTATTAGGTACAGGATGTATAATCACCAGGTGGACTTGCTGAAGTAATGGAATATGAATGGTTAAAATGGTATTTGGATGAGATGGTTGTCTTCTCTAAATTGATTGTATGTGGCAGATGGATAACCATGGAGTGTGAAATTACATTTAATAACCTCCCTGCTATGGAGCTAATTCTGACATCAGAGCAAGATGAGATGGCCCATTTGCATTAATAATTATAGTTTGCTTGTGCTGTTCATAGAATGGTGTTGAAATCCTAAAAAGATTTGGCATTGACAGTTGCTAATAGACCATATCTCTTTCCGCAGAAAAACCAGATCTTGTTTGTACTAGTGAAGAATGATATGTTTCTTTTAAATTATTGTCAACAAAAGACTCGTATGAGTTGGCTAGTTGAAGTGGATAACCTTATTGTAAGTTGTAAGTTCCATGCTTCTGTTGATGTTGGGGTGATTATTTCATAACATATTTATGTGTCTGGTCCAGTTAAGCTTTCAAATCAAAATAGTCTCCTGAAATGTTGTTGGGTGGGAATGTGATATTTTCTTTGTTAAAGAGGTAATATACTCTCTTGTTGCTGATGGGTATTTTCTGCCTTTTGTGTGGCACTAAAATTACTTGCCATGTGCCTAAATATGATCCACCTTTGATGCATGCTGGCATGGACTGTTTCACTGCCATGGTAATCTCTCTTTCCATAAACAAGGTCCTACATTTCTGAAAAAAATGCAGCTTCTCACTTTATTGAACACAAATTCTGCCTAATGTTATCCAGCTGATGTCCACCCAATGAGATGCAAGAAGAGCTGGGTGCCACACATTTCATTTTCAACTTCCGTGTCAATTTGCATTTAAATATATCTTTGTTTTCTTCACTGATTTTATTGGAGGGGAGCAGGCATGGATGGTGAGGGAGCTGAGTGGCCTCAGTCGTAGCGAGGATTAGACCTCAAGCTGCAATGTTGCTTGCTTATGGCTGCCAGGAGGGATGTGTTGGAGTCAGTGCACTCCACTGGGGGCAGTGTGGCTGGATGTCCAGGTTGGAGTCAGAGCTGTCTTTCTCCCCCCACCCCCGTGTTCTATCTGCAGAAGACAAGCTGTATTGTGGTCGGCTGCATATTTCTGCAGGTCGGGTCTGGACTGTTATTTTTGCATGGCTGTAACTTGGTGATATCTTAATGGGCTTGTTATCTTGTATGTGCTTTGTGCTGTGTGACTGTTGGTACTGTGTTTTGCACCTTGGTCTTGGAGTAAAGCTGTCTCATTTGTTTGTATTCAAGGTTATTTGTGTACGGTTGAATGACAATTAAGCTTGAATTGAACAATATTCCCATCATTTAGATTAAATTGTGTGTCCATGTAATTTTTAACAAAAGACACCACCACTTATGCTTAATTCATAAATTGCATTTTCCAATGTGGGTTTATTTCATTTGCCCATCCACGATTTATCAACATTTATATCATCTACAAACCAAAACTGACTTACTAATTTTGTATAACAGCAAAAGTAATAGCCTTTTAAAAACCTCTGATCAGCCAGAAAAATATCCATTCACCACCATCTTTTCCTCTGATGCTTGAGCCAATTCAATACCGAGTAACCATCAATATGTTGGAGACAAGAGACGGCAGATGTTAGAGTCTGGAGCAACAAGACCTCTGCTGGAAGAATTTGTCAGCAGATCCTTTCCTTCCACAATACTGCTTGGCCCACCGAGTTCTTCCAGCAGATTGTTACACAATCAGTCCCTTAACACAAAATACTTTTACTTGCCCACAGAAGGCAAAAGGTGGTTGTAGACAGTTCAAATTCTGCATAGAGGACATTGACCAGAGGTGTTCAGCAGGGATCTGTTCTGGGATCCCTCCTCTTTGTGATTTATTTTTTTATATATATAAATGATCTGGATGAAGAAGTAGAAGGGCAGGTTAGTAAATTTGCTGATGACACAAAACTTGGTGGTGTTGTAGTTGTACAGTCCTTAACTTTTCTTGCCAGCCATGGTTGCCTACCCCTGCCATTTGAGAACTACTTCATTGTTGTCATTGTCCAACTTTTGATAGAATATTAAACTAGGGCTTTGTCTGTCATTCAGTGAATGGAAAGAACCCACACTGGACTCTTTACTGACAGAACATCTTTTCACTGAGGTGTGCAAAGTTCAAACTTCAACATTTGAAGTAAAATTATTGTCAAAGTACATATATCACCATATTCGTATACTTTCCTGATATTAATTTTTCTTGCCTAATTACAGGACCATTTACAATAACCAATTAACCTACCTGCCATACATCTTTGGACTCTAGGAGGAAAGCAGTACACCTGAGGGAAGTGGAGGAACATACAAACTCCTTGCAAGACAGAGGTGGGAATTGAACCCAGTTCACTAGAACTGTAAAGCATCGTGCTAACCATCGCATTGCCATGCCTCCCAAGTAAGAAGCTGGAAGATATTGGTTGGAAAAAGTAAAGGGCAGAAGAAGAAGGAATCTGATAGGAGAGGAGAATGAGCCAAGGGAAAAAGGGAAGGAAGAGGGGTACCAGGGTAGGTGATAGGCACATGAGGAGAACAGATAAGAGAAGCACCAGAGTGGGAAATATGAGAAGATAGAAATGGGAGTGGGAAAATAATTATTTTAAGTTGGGGAAATCAATGTCCATGCCAGTCGGTTGGAGGCTACCCAGAAGGAATATGAAGTGTTGCTCCTTCAACCCGAGAGTGGCCTCATTGTGGTAGAAGTGGAGGCTATAGACCAACATGTGAAAATGGGAATAGGAATATAAGTTTGCAGAACACAAGTATACAGAAATACAAGGTTTCCTTTCTAGGGCAAACTTATATTTTTAATAAAATCGTTGGATGGAGTTTTCTGCCAAGCTTATTCACTGAGTGATTGTTCTGTATTCATCCCATTAATCCAGTGTTCACTTACATTGCCAAATTTATAGTTTTGGGCTCTGATGCATCTCCTTTTGTATAGTTACCAACTCAACTAATAATCCGTCAAAGTTAATTTTTTTTTTCCAAGGGTAGTTTCAATTTGAATTCTTACCCTAAACAATTTGCATGAAGCACATGAATTAGCCTTTGGTATATATTTAGAAATGTATGTACATTCAGACAGTTTTGCTGATCAAGAATGAGTGAAAATAATGATCAGTGTGAATTCCAAAGATTAGGTCATCTCATAATAAAGTGAAAGCAATCAGTTTCAAATTACCTCTTCTGGGTGTTGTATATTTTTAAACATCTCTATTCCTTCTCAGTGTTTCTAGTTGAGAAGACTGAGTGGAGATGTATACAGAAACATTCGCCAAGATCACTTTCTAAATGACTGCTTGCAAATGAAGCTATTAATTTTTCAAAGTTAGCATCTCCCAGTGTCTTCCTTACAACAAACTGATTGAGATCATAAGCTAATTCTTGATCAAGTGGGGGATTACATACCAATGACCTTCAAAGCTCAAGTGCAAACTTGATCATCTAATTCTGACTCATGCACAATGGAAAATCACAAGCGCTTGCAAAACCAAAAAAGGAAATTTATGCAGTAATGTACAATTAGTGGCCACTTGGTATCATCTGTACCTAATTTCAAGGTTTGTTTTGTGTGTTCAGAGATGCACTCTGCACACCATTGTTGTAACACAGGATTATTTGAGATACTGTGGCCTTCCTGTCAGCATGAACCAGTCTGGCCAGTCTCCTCTGACTTCTCTCATAAACAAGGCATTTTTGTGCACAGAACTGCCGTTTACTGGATTTTTTCATTTTTTTTGCACCATTCTCTATAATGAGAATGTTATGTGTGCAAATCCCAAGGTGGTTTGAGTATCTCATCTATTTCTGAAATATTCAAACTACCCTGTATGGCACCAACAATCATTCCATGATCAAAGTCACTTCAGTCATATTTCTTCCCCTTCCTGATGAACAACTGGACCTCTTGACCATATCTGCTTGTTTTTCTGCATTGAGTTGCTGTCACACGATTGACTGATCAGATATTTGCATTAACAAACAGGTGTCTGATGTACCTATGGTCTACCTAGTAGCCACGGAGTATAAAGCTCCATTAATTGCACAGATTACTCCAGGATCTTTCCCTGGTTTCCATCCTCTGCAAAATCCATTGCATGTCTGCTGGTTAAGTTCTACCTAAAGGCTTATTATGTATAATTCTATATCTGCAATGCTTTGTGTTTTCAGATGAAACATTTGGTCTCTTTTTGCTGATTCTTCCCACTTTGGTTCAACATGTCTCCAAAACATAGATTGGATGAGTTGCAATTTTCTTCAGCTGACATGCTGGTAATACACAACAATCCAGACGACATTTGTGAAAGTGAAATAGTTTGTTTTATTTCAGAAAAGCCTGTTTGGTTCACTGTTGTCCTTTAAGAAGAATATTTGCTGTTCATACATGCTTAACTTTTAACTGGCACCTGAAGTGGCTACTGGAAATTACCCCTAAAGCCCTTAATAGGAATATGGTAGAATCTGGGGATGGAGGCTATGATGGAAATGTGGGGAAAAACAGGTGATTAATTGGTTGGCAAGTAGAGAGGGTCATACAGGATGTAACTAGGTCCTTGTTACAGTGTTGTATCTCTCTGGAATGCTTATTACCTTATGAAAACCAAAACTGTGTGCAATACTCTAAATGCAGTCACATCATTTTACATTTTAAATTACAAACTCAAGAAACTTTTTATTACAAACCCCTCAAGAAACTTTTTATTACAAACTTTTTACTTACAAAGAAAGTACAAAGTTCTATCACATTTCATAATTGGTGTTATAGGAAAACAGTCATACAGCATTGAAACAGGTCCTTTTCACAGCATCCATGCAGACCAACATTCTCATCAAAGTGAATCCCACTTACTGGGTCTGTTGTTGCTTACCATCTATATTAATGACTTGGATGACAATTTGTTACACTAGATGATGACACCAAGATTGGGGATGCAGTGGACAGTGAGGAAGGTTATGAAACCTTGCAAAGTTGACAGAATCAGCTGGGAAAATAGGCAGAGAAATGGCAGATGGAACTTAATGCAGACAAATGTGAATTATTTCACTTTGGGAAGACAAACCAAGATAAGATTTACACAGTGAATGTTCAGGCATGGATGTGTGTGGTAGAAAAAAGGGACGTGGGAATACAGAGTCATAGTTGCTTGAAAGTGGCACCACTGGTACATAAGGCCCTGATAAGAGCTTTTGGCACATTGTCCTTCATAAATCAGGTACAGGTGTTTGGATCACAAACATGAGAAAACCTGAAGATGCTGGAAGTCCAAAGCAACACACACAAAATGCTGGAGGAGCTCAGCGGGTGAAGCAACATCAGTCAACATTTCGGACCAAAACCCTGATGAAGATTCTTGGCTTGAAAGGTCAGTTATTACTATTTTCCATTGATGTTGCCTGGCTTGCTGAGTTCTTCCAGCATTTAGCATGCGTTGCACAAGAATTTGTATGTTACTTTGACGTTGCATAAGAAATTGCAGAGGCCAAATTTAGAGTATTATGTGCAGTTCTAGTCATCCATCTACAGTAAAAATATTGGTAAGTTTGAACAAGTACAAGGAAAAACTACAAGGATTTTACTGGAACATGAGGCTCTGAGTTATAGATTTGGGCATTAATCCCTGGAGAGCAGAAGAATGTAAGGAGATCTTAGAGGTATACAAAATTATGAGTGGTATGCATGCAGGCTTTTTCCCCTGAGTTTTAGAGGTCATAGGTATCAGGTGAAAGTTGAAATATTTCAGAGATATGAAGGAGAACTTTTTCATTCAGTGTGGAATGAGCTAATAGCAGAAGTGGTGGATGCAGGTTCAAGTGTAACACATAAGGTAAGTTTGGATAGGTACATGGATGAGAGAAGTATGGAGGGCTGAGGTACAGATTGCACTAGGCAGAATACCAGGACGCCATGGAGTAAAGGGTCTGTTTCTGTGCTGTAGTGCTCTATGACCTGCATTTGGCCCACGTCTCTAAACCCTTTTAGTGTTTGTACCTATCCACCTTTGAAATGAATTAGAAATGGTATCCGGCTACCATCTCCCTCTGTTTCAACAATCCATTCAGATAATTCATTAATCTTGACTCAGTGCACAATACTACATCCAAAATGGTCTTTACTCTAGCTGATTTCCCCAAAATATTGGTTCTAAGAAACCACTTAAACACATACTGTTTCTAAGAAATCAAGGCCATCCATTCCTGCCAGACCTTGCTTGTGCAATCTGTATGATACGATAATTAAAATCATCCATGTTTACTATAGAACCTTTATTACAAACCACCATAATTTCTTGATAAATATTTTGCCCTATGGTATAGTTACTTTTCAAGGGTCAATAAACTATTCCCATGGGTGACTTACTGCCTTTACAATTTCTTATCACCTCCTCAACTAATACTTTCTGTGCTAAATGGCATTAAATGTCTTAAGCTTCTGAACCAATGTCAATCCTCGTCAAATGAGTGAAGCCAGCCTATATTAACAAAACAACTCCATCTCTTTTTCCTTTCTGTGAAATACCCTTAAATATTGGAATACCCTTAAACCATGGAAACATAAGGGGAGGAACTTGGGTGGTTTAATGACACTTAACGGTGGCTCTTTTGCTTGCATCTTTGGAAACAGCTCTATTTCCATCTTTAGTATCTCTATTTTCCTCTTTCAGGGTTCTTTTGCAGACTTTGACCTGGAGTTATATGCTGACTGGTTCTTTGCGGGAAAGGAACCCGCTGTCAGGGCTTTACGAATGGCCGTTGTTCAGCATGCCAAAGGCTCGGCCTAAGAGCTTTGCTCACCTTCAGAGGAGTGAGATTTCATGGCTTTGGAGATGGCGGGGGGTGGGGGGGGATCGGGAGTTGGTGCCTCTGCAGGAGATTAGTGTGTTATTGGAGACAGAATATATCTGGCTGTGTGCCTAGAGAACTGAGATCTTTCGGCACAGAGCTCAGAAAAAGTGACGCAACACACTTTTAACGTTGTAAACCAGTGAGTTGTTTGTTATGTCTCCCCTCTCGCTGTGAAATTTCGACACGTCTTTCTCTCTTATTAGGGAGAGAGAGCCTGTGATATGTTGAATACTGGGTGAACGAGTAGTCTTTAGGGTACCGCATGTCCGCCTTTTCTGTCGCTTTGCTCACTTCAGTGCTTGGTAGCAGGTGCCGATGCTTTATTTTTGCTGGTGGGGGGAGAGGGGATTGTTGCTTACTGCTGCTTATGTACGGGAGAGAGGGGAGCAGGGGGACTTTGGGGTTCTAACATTTAACTGTTTTTCATTCTTTGGGGGCTCTCCTCTGTTTTTTGTGGATAGTTGAAAGAAAAAGCATTTCAGGATGTATATTGTATACATTTCTCTGACATTAAATGTACCTTTGGTCACCTTGCTGACACAAAAGCCTGCAGATGCTGGAATCTGGAGCAAAAACAAAAGAGCTGCTGGAGGACCACAGTGGGTCAGGCAGCATCTGAGAAGGGAAAGGGACAGTCAATATGTTTGAGATAAGACAGTTAATCTAGTCTAAAGGAAACAGAGCCTGTGTAAAGAGCTACAAAGTGATAATGACTCACTACTTCTTACATACACCAAGATCCATAACATCCACTGGCTGAAAGGACGTGCAATATTTCACTCACATGCTAAGCAATAATATATCAAGCAAGCGTGATGATGACTTCTTACTCATAACATACATTGGTACTCCAGCATTTATACCCCGGGGTAGAGCCATCATTGAATGGATGACTGAAGAAATCCATTCAGCCTGCTTCAGCGCTAATCAAGAAAAATCCAGTCATTTCCATTCCCTCAGCCGTTCCCCATAATCTTATATTTTTTAATCTTTTAGATATTTATCATTTCATTTAAGAATGCCATGATTGAATCAGTCTCCATTTTAAAAAAGCAAACAGTCTCAAATCATAACTTTTCACAATGTGAAAATGGTTTTCACACTATTACCTTTCTCCTGGTTGACAGGCACCTGTTATCACCATCCCTCATCTCCAAAAGTTACAGTTTTTCCCTTATTGACTTTGAATAGGTTCCTGTGATTCTGAAGACCATTCCATCAACCTTGTGCTGAGGGAAGCAGCCTGTCTTTTTCATTCCACCTGGTAACAGAAACTCCTTAGCTCCAAGACCGTTTTAGTAAATATTTTCTACAAGCTCTCAAGGACTTCCTGATATCTTCCTATGATAGGCTGTGCCGAAATGGGTACAATTCTATAGTTTGACCAGGTTAATCTTAACCTTTGCAGTCTATGCCTTTCTTTCAGTACTCAGTGTTTTCCCAAAGTGTCTTGCTGCTTCAACAATCTACATACATATATAGCCAAATCTTTGTTTTAGCATTCCATTCGTGTTATATCCCCTATCCTGATTTTTCATTTTGGAAATACATTACTGCATATAATGTACTGAAATGTATTTGCTAAATCATTGTTCTTGTACTCTTCAGTCTATCTTGCACACTCAAGTCCAGGAATATATATATTGTACTGGAATATTGAATGGTACAGCATGGGAACAGGCCTTTCAACCCATGAGATCTAATATGAAGCTAATCCAAACTAATCCCATCTGCCTGCACATGGCTTGCATCCTTTCATATCCTGCCTGTTCATGTGTGTCTCTCTAAGCATCTCTGAGATATTGCTCTCCTATCAGCTTCCACCTTTTCTGGCAGTGCATTCCTACTAAATTAGGAAATGTGAAATATTATAAAATGAATACCACATCAGAAAGGTCTATGTGGGGGAAAGAAACTTGTTTCGGAAATCTTTACACTTTCTCCCTTTTGCTTTAAACCTATGTTCTTTAGGGTTTGAAATTCACGTAATGAGAAATAGACTGTCTGCCCTACCTATATCTCTCAATGAATCCTGATGAAGTATTGACTATTTGTTTCCTCCCATTGATGCTGCCTGACCAACTCTGTTCCTTCAGCACTTCATGTGTCTCCAATAATTCATGTACTGTATTACAACTCCCCATCATTTTACATGCTTCTATCTGTGACAATCACTCCTACTACTCTCTGCAAAAGATTTGCAATTTAAGTCTCCCATAAATATTCTGCCTCTCACCTTGTTATGCTTACTAGCATTTGATGTTTCCACCCTGGGAAGATAACTTTGACAATCTATGTTGTCTTTGCCTCTTGTAATTCGTCCCTTCAGCTTCCAACATGCAGGAGAAAATGCAAGTTTATCCAACATCTTTTAGATGAAATTCTCTAGTCCAGGAAACATACAAGTCACAGTCATACAACACTACAGCACAGAAACAGGCCCTGTAGTCCATCTTATCCATTGCAAACTATTAATCTTCCTCGTCACATTGACCAGCTGTACCCTCAAAACCCCTTCCATCCAAATTTCTCTTAAATGTTAATCTTCCACTTCTGCTGGCAGCTCAATCCACATTCTCACCACCCTCTGAGTGAAGAAATTTCCCCTCATGTTCCCCTTTCATTTCCCCTTTGACATTTAACCCATGACCCATGCTAGTCTCAGAGATAGAGGTGGAGAGGGTCAGTAATTCCAGGGAGTGGCTATCTCAGAGGACCATCGTATAAATGTAATTGCAAAGAAAACATGTGAGCACTTCTACTTCCTTTGGAGTCTGTGGAGATCTGTCGTCACATCAAAAACTTAAACAAACTCGTGTGTAGAATGCCTGTGAATGGAAGATCCTGCAAAAGGTAGTGGATTTGGCAGTCTATCATGGGAGAAGCCCTTCCAACCACTGAGCAAGTCTACGTGAAACACTTTCATAGCAAAGCAGCATTGATCATCAAAGCTCCTCACCACTCAGGCTATGATCTTTTCTAGCTGCTGTCATCAGGTAGAAAGTACAAGTGGCCCAGGACTCACACCACTAGGATCAAGAACAATTACCACCCCTCAGCCATCAGGCTCTTGAACAAAAGGGGATAACTACACTTATCTATTGAGATGTT
The DNA here is from genome assembly GCF_030144855.1 of Hypanus sabinus. Classification (NCBI taxonomy): domain Eukaryota; kingdom Metazoa; phylum Chordata; class Chondrichthyes; order Myliobatiformes; family Dasyatidae; genus Hypanus; species Hypanus sabinus. The sequence goes on along the minus strand of NC_082708.1, from coordinate 172,387,588 downwards.
TCTACAGCCAATGATTTCACTTTAAGAACTCCTTATCTCATTATTTCATGCTCTCATTATTTATTGTTATTTATTTATTTTTGCATCTGCACAGATTGTTGTCTTCTATGCTCGACTTGATCTTTCATTGATTCTGTTATAGTTACAATCCTATAGATTTGTTGAGTATACCTGGAGGGAAATGAATCTCAGTGTAGTATGTGGTGACGTATAAGTACTTGGGTAATAAAATTTACTTTGAACTTTGAACCCAACCACAGTTGAAAAAGCATGCTTACATTTAGCCTGTTTCTACCCCACATAATTTTGATAACTCTCAATTTTCCCCTCTTTTTCCTATGCTCAAGGGAATAAAGTTCTAAGCTTTCAACCTTTCCCTATACTTCAGGCTCTAACAACATCCTTGTAAATTTTCTCTGCACTTTTTCAATCTTATTGACATCTTTCCTGTGGGTAGGTGACCAATGCGGTATTCAATATTCAAAAACAGGCTTCAACACTGTCTTGAACAACTTCAGCATAACATGCTAACTCCTGTACTCAATGCTCTGATTTATGCAGGCCAATGAGTCAAAAGCATTCTTTGTTTTTATCTACCTGTAATGTCTCTTTCAAAGAATTCTAATCTGCATTTCCAGATCCCTCTTCTAATGCACTCCTCAGTGCTTTACCATTCACCGTGTACAGTAAGTCAAACTTTGGTTTGTCCCACAAAGAGCAACACCTCACACTTGTCTGCATTAAATTCCATCTGCCATTTTTTAGTCCACTTTTCCAGTTGGTCTAGATACCAGTCTGAGCTTTGATGGTCTTTGCTGTTCCCTACAACCCCAATCTTGGTGTCAATGCAAATTTGCTGATCCAGTTTACCACATTATCATTCAAATTGTTGATGTGGATAACAACATCCTGCACCCACTCCAAAGTTTTGATGTTCTTCCTGTTATGTAGCATCCAGTACTGTATATAGTCCTCTAAATGAGGCTGAACCAAAATGTAATACAGCAGCAACATGACCTCCAGCCTATTTTACTTGATACTTCAACCAATGAAGGCAGGTATGTTGTATGCCTTCTCCAGCACCCATCTTTTCATGTTGCCACTTTGAGGGAGCTGCAGATACTCTAAAGCCCTGGGCCAAGACCACATCTTCTGTCTTGCATGGTCAATCCAATCCACCTGGTCTATATGGATCATGTAAGCCTTATTTTTAATGAACAGTCTACCATGAGAGATGTTCTCAAATGCTTTACTAAAATCCATGTAGACAACATCTACTGCCCTACCATCATTGAACCTCATCATTACCTATCAAAAAACACAATTTACTCAGTAATTTTCTAGTTTCTCTCTAATCCCCTTCTTAAACATTTGCTAAAACTGTAGGAACACTACCTCTGCAGTGTGTAGCATCTATAAAGTGGACTGCAGTCACACATTGAGGCTACTTTACCAACATCCTGCAAACACCTGAATTTTAACACGAGTATGTGGGCAAAAGACCTCTAGTAATCTTGCAATAGACTGCTTGCAAGTTTCCTCAAAGCCACACATAATCTTCCTTTGGAAATTTATTGCCATTCCTCATCTTTCAACTAATCTACAGTAGTGTGCAAAAGTCTTGGGCACACACACTATATACACACACTATATACACCTATGTGTGTACATATGTATATAGAGTTTTGCACAGTACTGTTAATTCTGGAATACATTGCTCTCCAGCTCTATAGGAGGAACTTTCACCATTAGGACTCCAGAGTTTCAAGGGGATAGGTCACCACAGCCATCTCCGGGTTACTGACAATTAATAAATGTTGGCTTTTCCAATGCTTCCCACATCCTCTCTATGAACGAAAAGAAAAATACACATTTGTGACATTGGTTGTCTCCAGTCCCTATCCTTATACATACAAAAAGACTGCAACAAGCAGCGGGGGCAAATGATGATGTAAGCTTGCCATGCAGGTTAGAATTTCGTATGTTACTTTATTCTCAGATAGTTTGTTTGCTATCACGTTTTAACCCTACTCTTCACCAGTGGTTGATAGTTGTAAAGCCATGGTCTACAACCACTGGACTCCTGAACCAGCATGGATAACTTCACTCAGCTCCAATTGGAACTGATTCCACAGCCTACAGATTCACTTTCAAGCACTCTACAACTCATGTTCTCAGTTCAAAGTAGATTTATTATCAGTATGTATGCCATATACAACCTTCAGATTCATTTTCTTGCAGGCACACACAGGAAAATAAAGAAATATAACAGAAACCATAAAAAAGCATACATAACAAAGACTGACAAGCATCCAATGTGCAGAATAGGACAAATTGTACGAGTATTAAAAATGTCAATGGAATAATACTGAGAGTGTGAGCTGCAAATATTATTTATTTTTGTATATGCACAATTTGTTTTCTTTTGCACACCTATTGTTTGTCAGTCTCTTTATGTATACTTTTCTTAAATGCCTACAAGAAAATGAAAATGCATCTCAGAGTATTGCATGTTCAAAGTTCAATGTTCAAAGAAAATTTATTATCAAATTACATATGTCACCATATACTACCCTGAGATTAATTTTCTTGTGAGCATACTCAATAAATCCAATAACCATAATAGAATCAATGAAAGACCTCACAAACTAGGCATAAAACCAATGTGCAAAAGGCAGCAACCTGTGCAAATACAAAAAGAAATATGAAAATGATAACATTAAATTAGCTATAAATATCGAGAACTTGAGATGAAGAATCCTTGAAAGTGGGAACACTTGGTTGTTGGAACATTTCAATGATGGCACAAGTGAAATCCACTGAAACTATTCCCTTTGGCCAAGAGCCTGTTCCTGATCCTGGTGTTGAGTCCTGAGGCTCCTGTACCTTCTTCCAGATGGCAGTATCGAGAAGAGAGCATGACCTAGGTTGTGGGGGTCACTGACGGTGGATGGTGCTTTCCTGTGTGTAGATGTACTCAATGTTAGGAACGGCTTTACCCATGATGGTCTGGGCTGTATCCATTACTTTTTGTAGGATTTTCCAATTGTGTGCATTGGTGTTTCCATACCAGGCTATAATGCAGCCAGTCAATATACTCTCCACCACACATCTATAGAAGTTTGTCAGAATTTTCGGTATCATGCCAATTCTTTGCGAACTTCCAAGGAAGTAGAAGTGTTGCCCTACTTTCTTCGTTATTGTAATTAAGTGCTGGGCCTAGAACAGGTCCTCCGAAATAATAATACCAAGGAATTTAAAGTTACTGACCCTCTCCACCTCTGATTCTCCGATAAGGATTGGACCATGAACCTCTGCTTTCCTCCTCCTGACATTAATTCCTTGGTCTTCCTGACACTAATTAAGAGGTTGTTGTTGTGCCACCACTCAGTCAGATTTTCAGTTTCCTTTCGACTTGCTGCTTCATCACCATCTTTGATTCCGCCTACAACAGTGGTGTTGCCAGCAATGTGGCATTGGAGCTGTGTTTAGCCACACAGTCAAAAGTGTAGAGTGAATAGAGCTGGGGGTTAGGTGCACAGCCTTGTGATGCACCTGTGTGATGGAGATCGTGGAGGAGATGCTGTTGCTAATCGGAACTGATTGGGGTTTGCAAGTGAGGAAATTGTGGAAGTAATTGCTCATGGAAGTACTGTGGCCAAGATTCTGCAGCTTATTGATTAGGTTTGAGGGGATTATAGTATTAACCGCCAAATGTAGTTGATAAAGTGCATCCTGATGCATGTATCTTTGTTGTTTAGATATTCTAGGGTTGAGTGAAAACCAATGAGATAGCATCTACTGTGGATCTGTTGTGATGGTAGGGCAATTGGAGTGGATCCAGGTTGCTTCTAAGCAGGAGCTGATATTTTTACTTAGACTTAGAGGATTTCCTGGCTCCAGCAAATGTTGCAATGCATTCATACACACGAGAACAACAAACAAAGAGAAGTACACTAGAGTCTTCAATAATTCTGGACTTCTGGTGCGTTTCACAGACAGCTGTCAACCTTATTTTCACTTGCTGTGTTCAACACAAATTGGTTCTTCTTGCGACACCAAGACAAGCAATGCAAAAAGAGGCAGATCTGAAAGGACAGCAGGAAGATATCGAAGATGGAAGCTGTAACACGAGACTATGGCTGTTTTGGGAGGGAGCGCTTAATTATTTTGCTGTTTAGATGAGATTCCCACTCATCTTTATCACACTCAGAGATTGGAGCAAATAAACAACAAAACCAAAGCCCTAAAGATGGGTCTCAGCCCGAAATGTTGACCATCTATTAATTTCCACAGATGCTGCCTGACCTGAGTTCCTATGGCATTTTGTGTGTGTTTCCTAACAAAACCCATTTTATAATTTGCGTCAGGTTATGGTATTTAAAGGAATTCCTGACATTTTCCCAAACTATTACACATTCCCTCATAGAAAAAGATTGGAATTATTGGTGTTAAGTTTCTTCTCGTTGATATGTGTGGGAGTAATACTAGAGCTTTGTGACAGCTAAACACCATTGAATACTTATTACCATTGACATCGTTTTGATGTGGAAATTACAGCAGAAAGCACACAGCAGTAATCAGCTCTGTGGGACAATGGTGCATGATGAAGGTGCAATTCTATCATTTAAATACCAATCAACATTATAGTCAACGTTTGGAAATGCTAAACAATATTATTCTTACAGAACTTCAAGTGATTGGAGAGGCCTTTATTAACAGTACCCTGACCAACAGAACATTGGCACTAAAGCTTCTACATACTTTGGTAATTTCTATTTATGGGTAAAATAAATTTTGTAAGCGTTACAAATGTTCAGCCATGCACTAGGCAATAGCTGATTTTTTTTTTCAATTGGCGTTTGGTTTTCAGCCCTTTTTGCCTTTTGTAGTATATATTTCCCTGCCTTTATTGGTATTGCATTAGAGATTGGCCTGCTTCTCACTGAATTTCTTTGCTAACCTCAATGCTTTCGTGTCAACAATTTTTTTTTCCCATTTTGGTGTTTTGACTGAATTGAAATCCAGATTTATTTCACTAACTTGTGCTTTAACCCATTGTTTACCAAGACCCCCAGACATTTGGATGTGTGAGCTATGGTATTTTGAGAAGACAATGGGATTTTAAATTTCACAATAAATGATAAAGCCCCTGTAGGGTGCTATAGAACAGAGGGTCCTGGGAATACAAGTCTACTGTTTCCCTGAACGTGGTGTCACAGGTAGACAGAGTGCTGAAGAAGACTTTAGGCATATGGGCGCTCATGTGTCAGGACACTGAATATAGAAGTTGGGATATTACCTTGTAGCAGTTCAAGATATTGGTGAAGCCACATTTAGAGTATTAGGTTTAGTTTTGTTTAGCCTGCCATAGGAAAGATGCTACTAAGTGAAGAAGAATGCAAAGGAGATTTATGAGGATTCGAAGTATCAAGCTGTAGAGAGAGATTGAATAGTCTTTGACTGTTTTTCACTGGATGGTAGGAGAATTGAGGAGAAATTTTATAGAGGGCTTTAAAATTATGAGGGGCATAGATGGGGATAATGTGTAGAGTCTTTCTCCCAGGGTTGTGGAATCAAGAACTAGAGGGCATAAGTTTCATGTGAGAGGAGAGAAATTTCACAAGAAGCTAAGGGGCCATTTTTTTGCCCAGAGAGAAGTCAGTATTTGGACTGAGCTACCTGAGGAAGAGGTTGAGGTGGGTGCATTACTAACATTTAAAAGGTACTTGGACAGATAAGCAAGGTTTGGAGGGATATGGACCAAATACAAGCAAATAGAATGAGCTTGGGGTGGGAATTTTGGTCTACATAGACAATCTCGGCCGAACGAACTGCTTCCATGCTGTATGATGCTATGATTCTATGATTCTAAATGGGGACGATCTTGTCTTCAACAGATTATTCATTTTACTATAATTATCCAGCTTATAGATGTTTATGATACAAGTTTCTTATTCACGCTATTCAAGTGCTTATGAGGACAAGATTCTGAGAACTAATTTCTAGGAAAGGCACAGATTTACTTCTCAGTGATATGGTTTAGATTTACTCAATCATAGAGAAATAAAGCACAGAAACAGGCCTTTCGGTCCATCTAGTCCATGCCAAAACTATTTAAACTGCCTACTCCCATCGACCTGCACTGGGATCATAGCCAGCCCTCCATCTCTACTATCTATGTACTTATCCAAACTTCTCTTAAACATTGAAATTGAACTTGCATGCACCACTTGTGCTGGCAGCTCATTCCACACTCTTACAAACCTCTGAGTGAAAAAGTTTCCCTTCATTTTTTCCCTTAAACTTCTTACCTTTCACCCTTAACCTCTTGTTGTTGCCCTACAACCTTGTGTTGTAGTCCCACCCAACCTCAGTGGAAAAAGCCTGCTTGTATTTACGCTATCTACTGCCCTCATGATATTGTATACATCTATCAAATCTCCTCTCAATCTTCTATGTTATTAGGAATACTGTCCTAACCTATTCAATCTTTCCTTATAACTCATGTCCTCCAGACCTGGCAACATTCTGGTAAATTTTCTCTGCATATTTTCAAGCTTGTTTACTTCTTTCCTGTAGGTAGTGACCAAAATTGCACACAATACTCCAAATTAGGCCTCACTGACATCCCATCTCCTGTTTTCAATGCATTGATTTATGAAGACCAATGTGCCAAAAGCTTTCTTTACCTGTGATGCCACTTTCAATGATTATGTACCTATATTCCTAGATCCCTTTGTTCTATCACATTCCTCAGCGCACTACCGTTCACTATCAAAGACCTACCTTGCTTGGTCCTCCTAAAATGCAAAACTTCTCACTAGTCTGCATTGTTCCACCTGCCATTTTTTCATCCCACTTTTCCAACTGATGCAGATCCCTCTGATAGCTGTCCTCTGCATGCATAATCTGGGTGTCATCCGCAAATTTGCTGGTCCAGTTAACCACATTATCATCTAGATTATTGATTTGTACCTCAATGGAATTACTGAAAATCATGTAATAGCTTAAAAGTTAAGTTTTACTTGCTGGGCACAGACAAATACAAACAGTTTGCTATATTTCCTACAATGGTTTTAGTTCACTCTTAAGTTATAGAAGAGAACATCATTAAACAACTTGTCAATGGTTATGTACTACTTCACTTCATCATTCCTTCTATCATATTAGACTTTACAAAATGCCAGTCTATGGCTGTGGACATTTGCCCTGTTTTCTATATGAACATTCCCTTGGCTCACAGGCATTTGCAAAATCTTAAGACCAAAAGACACAGGTGAAGATGCAGGCCATTTGGCCCATCGGGTATGCCCTGCCTTACCATCATGACCAATTTATTATCCCGCTCAACCCCATTCTTCTGACTTCTCCCCATAACATTTAATACCCTAACCTTTTCTTTTTTTGTTTATTTTCTTTTTTGTGCCAGGTTGGGGGAATGGGAGTTGATGTCTTTTCTTTCATCAGCACCCAAGGGCTTTCTGTACTTAACGGCTATCTCATGCGGACAAATATCAGAGTTCTATTCTATATGCATACTTTGATAATAAAGTGGACCGTTGAAATTTTTGTATCTTTGAGATATTAAATCTGTTAAATATACTCAATAGCTTGGCCTCCAGTCATTCATGGCAAAAAATTCCCCAGATTCACCACTCTTTGGTGAAAGAAATTTCTCCCCATCCCTTTCCTAAATAAATGTGCCTCCAAACTGAGGCTGCGCCCTCTGGTCCGAGGCTCACCCACTGTAGGAAACACCTTCTCCACATCCACTCTGTCCATTCTTTCAACATTCATTAGGTTTCAATAAAATCCTCCCTTACACTACTAAAATCCAGTGAGTACAGGTTCAGTACCATCAAATGCTCCTCATAATGTTAACCCTCTTATTCCTAGAATCATTCTTGTCAAACTCCCTTGGACCCTTTCCAATGCAAGCACATCCTTTCTTATATAAGGGACCAAAAACTGCTCACAGTTCTCCAAGTGTGGTCTGACCATTGCCTTATAAAGCCTCAACATTACATCCTCGCTCTTAAACTCTAGTCCTCTTGAAATGTATGCTAACATTGCATTTGCTTTCCTTACCACCAACTCAACCTGCAAAATAACCTGTAGGGAATCCTGCACAAAGACTCCCATGACCCTCTGTAACTCTGTTTTTTGAATTTTCTACCCACTTAGAAAAGTAGCCCATGCCTTTATTCCTACTACCAACTTCCACGTACTTCCCTACACTGTATTCTATCATATATACCATCCTCCCTACACTTTTAATACCTCAGACTTCTCAAATTTATGTCCTGCCGAAGGGTTTCGACCTGAAATGTTGACTGCTTCTTTCAACGGATGCTGCCCGACCTGCTGAGTTCATCCAGCTTTTTTGCACGTCTTGATTTGACCACAGCATCTGCAGTGCACTTTGTGTTTACTATATTCTATCTAGCGCTTTGCCCATTCTCCCAGTCTATCTGAGTCACTTCACGAATTCTGTCCTTCCTAAACACTACCTGCCCTTCCACCTATCTTTGTATCATTCACAAACTTGGCCACAAAGCCACCAATTCTGCCATCCAAATCATTGACATATAATGTGAAAAGAAGCAGTCTCAGCACCAACCCCTGCAGAACACCACTTGTCACACCAACCTGAATAGGCCCCCTTTATTCCAAGTCATCAAGGATATCATAAGATACCTTGAAAGCCCACATCTCAGAGGAGCAGCATTCCACTATCTGAACTACCATCCTACCTACACTTTTAATACCTCAGACTTCTCAAATTTATGTTCTAGCCTGCACCTGTTCTCATCCAAGTCTGCTGAGCAAAAGCTTGAACACTCTAACACTGTCCACTCACACAATGGCTGCTCCATTCAAATCCTGCTTCTTACCGGTCCTTGCTAATGAACTCTAGTTACTATTAACTCAAGCAGACAAGTCCCGAAAAGCCCAGCTCTCTTTTTAAAACAGGCACATCAAGTCCACAAGGAACTGTCTCCAACTTACTCTATGATCTTCTGCTCCGCAGATAAGGCCCATCAGTCTTTATTCGCTTTTTATAACTGGTGTGTAAAGGTCCACAAAGAAATGTCTCCAACTCACTCAAGCTATAACCAGCATAATAAATTTTGTAATTGATACCTTAAAGATAGCGATCTGGCATAAAAGAATAATGGTTGGAATTATTTAAACAACAATTTATTTTCAGTGCCATTGAACATTCGCTTTACCTAGCAAAGCTACAGCGGAATGCTGAATAAAAATGGGAGTATTCTCAGTTATGGAAATGAATAGTCCTGCACAGCAAATGACCTTTCTATATGCTAAACAGCATTTTCTTCATCTTGAATAAAAATATCTGATGATGACGTGAGATGTTTGAATTTAGAAAATAAATTGTTGCATTTCCTTATTTATTCTTTGCCGCTGAAAATGCCAGAGACAATACGTAATGCCCAACATTTTTGACCACATCAAGAACCAATCACAAAATATATATGAGATTTGCAATAAAAAAGATTGGGTAGTAGGCTTATGGAAGATATTAAAATAAAACAAATTTTTTATTTTATATAAATACTTCAACATTTGCAAACTCAGATCAGCCTTCAGCACTTTTGTACAGTAAATATTTCAGTGGTGTTGGAAGTGGTAGTCAATCCATATATTATCCACTGAGATAATGGTCCAGGTTTTGATGGGAATCATTGAGGCTCCATAGAAATCACATTGCTATAGACGGTGGGGGAGGGGGTGATAGTGGGATAAGCTCCCATCACCTATTAAATTCTCCCAGTTTCATGGGAAATTCTCAATAACCTCTGGCAACCAAGCCCAGCTCGAGGCCTTCACGCTTTGTTAGCTACTATGCCAGGCAGAAGCATTTCTACTAACATGAGAAGGGACAAAAGCAAGTTATTAACGTCTTAAAACTAGTCACTATAGACAGATGGGGTTCATCAACTGTGATTCACAGCTCACCTAGGGGAAGGAAAACTCTGATGTCAACCTTCCACTACCTTGCGGCCTATCCCCACTCATGGGAAAGGCTTTGGGAGTAAGCTTAGAAGAAATTTCCAGAGCTGGAGTCCCAAAGGCAGTCTTAGTTTGAGTTCAATGCTGACCGGCAACTCCTATGACATCGCTGGTGCTAGTCTCTGCAGTTCCTCTGGATTTGTCAGCTGCATGGAGATGGAGAGCCTGCTACAGGGGTAACAGCTTGCTCTTTATATCATACTGCCCTGGTTTACATACTGCCTTAAGTATCACGTAGACAACTACGATGCAAAATCTATGATTGACCCCCAGCATTAGAGGGGTCTGATAGCAAACAGCTGGTATTCCTCAGCATAATTGTTGGAAAACATTCAGATTCTTGGGAAGATCCAACCTTACGGGCTGAACTCCATTCATGATTTCACAATAGCAGTCCACTAGGCTCAATGTAGGGACCATAGGAACATGAGAAGTATTAAGGGTAGGGTGTGGATCCCTTATTCCTATTGTGTCATTCAGTTAGTGTGTGGTTAGGATTCCTCGATTCAGTTAATATTCAACTAACTGTCTTGACTATGTTTAGCAAATGGCAAATAACCTTCTGGGAAAAACAAGCTCTCCCTGTTTTAGTTGTGAAGTGCTGACCAATTGGAATGAGATTTTGATACCTATTTCCAGGAATTCAGACAAGGGAAACATAAAATCATAGAATTGTGGAAAATTTACAACACAGGAGGCCATTTGAAACATAATTGACAATTTTGTTCAATAAAGAACTCCCAAGCCTAATTCCACCTCTCAGCTCATGATTAGATTATAGCTTTTCAAGTGCATATCCATATGCTGCTTCTGCGTTTGCTACTATTTTAGGCAGAGTTCCAGACCTTTACCTTGCTCATTTCCTCTCTAATTCTTCTGTCAGTTACTTTAAAACTATCCCCCCTCTGCTAAATAAAGAAAATATCCTCTACCTACTTCATTTGGATCCTTCTTTATTTTGTTAGCTCATTCACTCTCATCACCCCCAGCTTTTTCTGTTTCAAAGTAAACAATACTAGCTTATCCAGTCTTATCCCAGGTAGAATTTCTAGTCCTGGCATCATCATTATTATGTACTGTGACATGGGAAATCATAGTCTTTGTATGACCATGATTGTTCTTGGTAAACTTTTCTACAGAAGTGGTTTGCCACTGCCTTCTTCTGGGCAGTATTTTTACAAGACAGGTGATGCCAGCCATTATCAATACTCCTCAGAGATTGTCCACCTGACATCAGTGTCGCATAGTCAAGACTTGTGATATGCACCAGCTGCTCGTACGTCCATCCACCACTTACTCCCATGACTTCACATGACCCTGACTGAGGTGCTAAGCAGGTGCCCAAATCTGCCCTGCTTCCTCTGAATCCTCTCCAGTGTAGTCACATATTTCTGATGACAAGAACTTATGCTCTACCAAGCAGTGCCCTATCTACAAAAATAATGAGCTGTTGTTGGAGGAATACAGTGGGTCAGGTAATAGCTGGAGCAGGAAATTGACAGTTGACATCTCAGCCTTGACCCAAAATGCTGACTGTTCATTTCCTTCCACAGATTCTGCCTAAAAGGCACAAATGGAGTGAGTGGACTTTGCCTTTTTCCCAGGGCTGGGAAATCAAGCACTACATAGCATAGCTTTAAGGTGGGAAGGGAAAGAATAAATAGGAACTTGAGAGGAAACTTTTTTTACGCATTGGGTGCTATGTTTGTGGAATGCACTGCTGGAGAATGTGGTTGAGGCAGATACGATACAAACTTTTAAAAGACAGTGAGGAACATGAATAGAAAAAATTTAGAAGGATATAGTCAAAAGCAAGCAAATAGGACGCGTTTAGTTGGGCATCTTGGACTGTGTGGACCATTTGGGCCAAATGACCTGTTTCTGTGCAGTATGAATCTATGAACCTATGATCCATTGAGTTTCTCAAGCAACTTGTTTTTTTTTTTGCTACAGGTTCAAGCAACTGCACTGTCTTGTGTCTCTATAATGTCTGCAGTTCAATAAACCCTCTTTGTCCTTTTATGCCCTATGCAGCGGAGTATCCCATGTGTCTTTTTAACATCCTTTATGACCTAAATATCCTTTATGTAGCGTAATGTCCAATGAATGAATTTGGCCTGTAGTTTTCCACTGCACACCACCAGTGGTCTCAGTATGGTTTCCAAGAGTTAGGTTTAGATATCTGTACATCAATCTGTCTGGCCATGGAAGAATACTGTATGTGTCCAGGAGTTCATCTCTCATGCTCAGAAACTTCTGAGAGTAAATGATTATTGATGAATTTCAGGAATTGATCCAAATTTTTGTTGCACTTCCTCTATCTTTCCTGAAGTAAGGAGACCAGGGCTTCGTGAGACCTGACAAAGGGTCTCGGCCCGAAACGTCGACAGCGCTTCTCCCTATAGATGCTGCCTGGCCTGCTGGGTTCCACCTGCATTTTGTGTGTGTTGTTGTTTGAATTTCCAGCATCTGCAGATTTCCTCGTGTAGACCAGGGCTTTGCACATTTTCCCTGATGCAATGTCAAAATTTCTATAAGATATCTTTCTTCTTCTCTTCAAATCCACTCCAAGAAAGGCCAACAAACTATTTTTCTCTCCAATAGTGGAACTTGATCTTGCCTTGATTTTTCAGAACTTATGTTGGGAATTGATTCTTAGATCATCTCTAAGCAGACTATTTCCAAAGTTAGATGTAGAGCATCCAGGAAAAAAATAACAGAAGGAAACTTCCTCCTATTTGAATTATTCACACTTTGATTAATATTATGTTATTTAGTGTTTTTAATTACAAATAAGCTCTTCTCGGGCATCCAGGTATCAACTTTAATGAACGTCTAGATGACAAACTCTGCCATCTTCATCAGGGATGATGCCTTGGTGATGGTATCCAGTCCTGTGGTATTTATACCCCAGCATCTGTCCTTCCTGACTGGTTGGTGGTCATCCAAACCAATTTCTGCTATCCCACCTTGTCTGCAATCGAAACCAGTTCTTAATTAGAGTGAGACCTTCAGCTTTGTTAAAATTTTGTCCTCTAGTTTTATTTCAATGGCTTCCTTCACCAGGGAATGCCATTGGTGTGGCACAGTTGTTTTATGCCATCAAAGTCAATCCTATGACCATTGTGAATGCAATGTTCTACTTCCACTGATTTCTCTGGGTAACCCAAACGGATACACCTCCTGTGCTCCTTGATGCGGGTTTCCACTGTGTATCCCATCTGGTCCATACACGCTGCTCTGTAATCACAGGGAATCCTGTAAATGCCAGCCGACCTGAGTCCAGGTCATCTTTGTCCTGTATAAGCTGTGACTTTTAAAATTTAATAAATACAATGAAATGTTGAAATCACTTTATATTTTTTCCAGTTGTTGGGCACATTCAGAAACATTTCAAATCTCAGAACTTTTGACATTTGGCAAAGCTGGAAGAGGGTTTCACTGGCTTTCAAAGGTTTTGAGAAAAGTGTTGTGGGCAGAACTTAATATGGACCGAGCTTGTCATTTGGTCCAGTCAGCATTCAAACAGTATGTACAGCCATTTTGTAATAAAATCACTACTATTCTGTTTTGCTGGTGGGAGTGGATGGATAAACATTGGTGACATTGGCCAGGGTGAATCCCCTGCTCATTTTTCAGCAATGTTTAAATCAATCCAGGAGAAAAATGGGGCTTTGGTTTAGTGTTTCAACCAACAAGATCAATGGTGCAGGTAGGGAACATGTCAGTATGGATCTTGTCCCTGACATCTCCGAAGCAGGACTTCAATCACCCAGCAACTGAACCAAAAACAAGCCTCTTACTGACTAAGTGATGGCTGATCTCAGAGTGTGTGACAGTTTTGTCATGATGCTTCCTGGCATAAGCAAGATATGACTTTGCTTAATGAATACAGTTGCTTAATTGGTCACGGTCAGATTCAGATTCATTTGAATTGGTCAGATTCAAATCAAAACAACAAGCAGAAGAACAATAAAAGAACAACAGAATAACCAAGAGAACAACTTCTCCTTCAACTCCACTCATCTGCTTCAGATCAAAAGTGCAGTCATGGACACTCATTATCAGCTCTGTCTATCCCTGCCCTTTCATAAAAGATAGGCGGAACAGCCTTTGTCTCATTCCTACCCAGGGCCACCCCCTCAAATCTATTTCTTGTACATTGAAGACTACATTGGTGCTGCCTCTCCTGAAATCATATAAGACTCAATAGTTTCATCATATGAATGTCAATTTCCACCCTGCCCTTACCTGCACATGAACAATTCTCTGATTTTTCCCTTTCTCTCCTGGATGTCTTTGGCTCCATCTCAGGAGACAAGTTTGATACTGTGGTGTGTTTGATATTTCTGTAATATTTTAGTAAAATTGTAAATGTATTGTGTGATTGAGCATCCTTTGTTGTTTACATAATTCATTACAGATTATATGTAGCGGTGCGTGAATGGTATGCGTTATTATGCCACCACGTCATATGGGAGTGCCTCACTAAAGTAAAAACAAAGTAGACACATTTATTCCATCTTCCGTGTTTTTTTTTCGATTTTTGGAGTTACCAAACATGATAGATGCAAGGTTCTGTTGTAGGCTTGCTGGGTCCCACAGAGATCTCATTTCCTCCTATTCAACCCTGCTTCCTGTAAACATTTTGTTCTTTCTCCCTGTTACTCCACCTTTATTGTATTTGCTCTGATGATGCAACCTTCTGTACAGGTGCCTCTGAAATGTCTTCTTTCTTTCTGAACCACAGCTTTCCCTCTACTCCTGTTAACAAGGCCCTCCCCCCCAGCTATGACAACCTTAAACAACCAGTGCCGTAATCGTGTTGTGCTCACTGCTTTGCTGTTAGGGCCTGTTCCTTTCATGACTCCTTGATCCAGTCTTCCATTGTCAGCAACCAAATTCCCCTCTCATGGCTCTTTCTCTGCCACCCACAGATGCTGCAACATTTGACCTTCCAAATTTTCTCTTCCCATCATCCATTGATGCAGAGAGTCAGGGTTTCCAACCTGGGGTCCACAGACCCCTTGCTTAATGGTATTGGTCCATGGCATAAAAAAACTTTGGGAACCCCTGCATAGAGTCTTTCCAGGTGAAGCAGCGATTTGCTTGCCATCTTTTCATTGTAGTCTACACCATACCGAGTACAAAAGATCATCAGGGTCTCTCTTCCCGCTATTACAGACATTTTACACCACACGCTGCATCCGCAAGGCAAACAGCATTATGAAGGACCCCACACACCCCTCATACAAACTCTTCTCCCTCCAGCCATCTGGGAAATGGCACCGAAGCATTCGGGCTCTCACGACCAGTCTATGTAACAGTTTCTTCTTCTAAACCATCAGACTCCTCAATACCCAGAGCCCGGACTGACACCAACTTACTGCCCTCTACTGAGCCTATTGTCCAGTTTATTATTTATTGTAATGCCTGCACTGTTTTGTGCACTTTATGCCATCCTGGCTAGGTCTGTAGTCTAGTGTAGTTTTTTCTGTGTTGTTTTTACGTAGTTCAGTGTCGTTTTTGTACTGTTTCATGTAGCACCATAGTCCTGAAAAAGTCATCTCATTTTTACTGTGTACTGTACCAGCAGCTATGGTTGAAATGACAATAAAAAGTGACTTGACTTGAAAATATGGTCTAACCTACAAAGAAAAATTCAAAGGCAGATTGAATAACCCCAATTTTTATTCAGTTTTAAAGGTTAGCTTTATTTGTCACATGTAATTAAAGCATCAAAACATACAGTCAACGACAAACACAATGTGCTAGGGGCAGCCTGAAAGAGTCACCATGCTTCCAGCGCCAGTACAGTGTGCCCATAACTTACTAACCTTCGTGCACGTGTCTGTGGAATGTTGGAGGAAACTGGAACGCCCAGAGGAAACCCAAGTGGTGATGAGGAGAACATATAACTACTTACAGTCAGAGGTGGAAATTGAACCCCCATCTTCTTGTCTGCAACTGAAAACATTATGCTAATAACCACACTACCGTGCAGACCTTCAGTAAAATTTATAGTGTTACGGATTCAGGCAACAATAAATATAATGGGTCAGGCAGGAGTTTTCACAACAAATAACACGTTTATTAAACACTGAAAACAAACCCCCCAAAAGTACACAAATCACTAATGTAACTGGAAATCAGCTGCTGTGCGGCAGCTTAAGCAGTTCTTAAAGTGATGTTGCAAAAACAGTTCTTTAAAGTTGTATTGCCAAAAGTTCAAAATGCTCACAGTCCATTTAAGGGAGAGACTTTTTAAGATGATTTAGATTCTCTTTCACGTCGTGTTGTTTCGGTTCCCAAATCGAACTTTTCCCACGAAGAATTTACGAAACGAAACAGCTTAAAAGCACTGACCTTTCCTTTACAGAACTATTCCCAATCCTTTCTGCTATTTCACAGGGATTAACACAAGAACAGTCAATGAATTCCTTCCGAATGAGGATCAAACAAGGTCGAACCTGTTTCACCGTCGAAATCGATTCTCCTTGATCTTTTATCTCCCGAACTCCGATCTTCACTCTCCACTGATTCTCAACTAGCAGTGTTATAAAGAAACTGCTGGCAATGACCTTTTAAACTTTAGGGATTAAATAAAACTTCATCTTCCAACTAAACTGCGTCATAACATTAAATCGCGCAGTGGCATGAAGTCAACATGGCAAATCCAGTCACGAACTGCCCCTCCTCACAGGGAGGGGTCCTCCTTTTATACCCTATATTAAAAAAACTGTCACATGACCTCTACTGGTGGGAAAATTACGTCACTCCACCATCACAAGACTATTACCTCAAGTCCAGTACAGCTTCAACCCCAGTCACATGACAAGGGTACGTAACAGTAGTTCCCAATATCTTGGAGTGAGCATTAATGCACATAAATCCATCCCACTTGCAACTTTGCAGAACACTGCTTAAGCCATCCTTGGAAAACCGTGAGTACTTCTGGTTGCCACACTGTAGGAAGGATATAGTTGTACTGGAGAGAGTGCAGAGGAGCTGCTGTCTGGATTAAAGAACATAATGAAATTGAAAAGGCTGAGCTCTCTCTTCCTGGATCAAAGGAGGCAGAGAGAGATATATAAAACACTATGAGAGGCACAGATTGAATCGTAGCAGGAATCTTTTTCCAAGGAAAGTATCAGAAATTAGAGGAAATAAGTTTAAAGTGAGAGCAAGGAGTTTTAAAGAGTGTCTGAGAAGCAATTCTGTTTTATATAGTCAGAGGTTGGTATCTGTAAACATGCTTTCAGAAGAGATGGTGGAATGAGATGCATTTAACAAGTTTAAAGGGTATTTAGACAGGCAATTGAATAGACAAATCTTATAAGAATATGAATCTAATGTAGAGCAACCTGACTATGTACGTGGGCAAGACAATTGGTAAGGACATGATGGGTTTACAGCGAATTGGCGCATTGGTAAACTGATTTATTATTGTTCTGTAACAATGTATGATGAGAAACTTGTTTTTTTCCTGCCTTCTGTACAGATTATTTCATCGCATCATTACATCAAGGTGACAGCAATAACAGAATGCAAAATACATTGTTACAGTTCCACACAAGGTGCTGTGCAGGCAGACAATAGATTGAGGGCAAGGGACCATTCAGCAGTTTTATAACAGCAGGATGGAAGCTGTCCTTGAGCCTGGTGGCACATATTTTCAGGCTTTTGGATATTCTGTCCAATGAAAGGGAGAGAATACAGAACAACATAGCACGGTGACAGGTACGTAATGCCAAATGAAACTATTCCTTTCCGGTTGTACATGGTCCATATCCCTCTTCCTGCTTCAATAGCAGGTAGCGGGGCCATTACTTGTCATGAGAGGTGAGACGTTTAAAAAAATGGAGTCTGTTGGAACTTTCTGTTCGGTTTTAAATTGATTGGGTAATAAGGCAATTGGCAAGGGCCAATAAAATAAAGTTTAAGCTGAGCGGCCATATTTTTAGCTGACAAGGTTAGGGTGAGGAATTGAGGCTTTGGCTCATTGAGAGGAGATGGAGGCCAGGTTGACGTTTCTGTCAAGTTTTTCTTTCTTTCCATCTTATTACATAGGGAGAGCAGTGGGAATAGATCCCAGGGCAGAGATGCACTCCTCATGCAGGATGTGGGAAGTCTTGGAAGCTTCAGGTGTCCCCGAAGACCACACCTGTGAGAAGTGCATGTGGCGGCAGCTGCTTACCGACCCTGCTAGAGAACCGGAATGGGAGCTGGATGACCTAAGGATCAGTCGAGAGAATGATGAGTTGATAGACAGGAACTGCAAGGAGACAGTCACATCTTAGTTGCAAGAGACAGGTAGCTGGGTGACTGTCAGGAGATGGAAGGGGAATAGGCAGGCACTATCAGAATAGCCCTGTTGCTGTTCCCTCAATAACAAGTAGATACTGTTGGGGCAGATGACCTACGAGAGGAAAGTCACAATATCCAGGTCTTTGGCACTGAGCCTGCCTCTGTAGCTCAGAAAGAAAGAGGAGAAGAGGACAATAGTGGGGATTCAATAGTTAGGGGAACAGATAGGATATTCTATGACATGAAAGGGACCCCTGAATGTTATGTTATATCCCCATTGTCAGGGAAGGGTCTTGTCCAAATCATTGACTGCTTACTCTTTTCCATTGATGCTGCCTGGCACAGCCCAGACCACTGACTCAAAGCAATCTGTAGCCACTCCTCTGCCTCCCACAGCCACCCCTTTATTGTCCCATATCTGGAGATCTGTTTAGCCTCAGCCTGTATGTAGGTAGGAAAAGGACAGCCAAGTGATCAGATTTCCTGAAGTGTGGTCTGGGCACGGAACGGCAGGCGTTTCTTATCTTAGTATAACAGGGATCTAGTAGATCCATAGATGCTGCCTGATCTACTGAGTTCCTCCAGCATTTTGTATGTGTTACATCAGAGAACTACCAGGAGTTTATCATGAAACACAAATCGCATTTTACCTTTACTAAATCAGCAGTTTAGTCCATTCTGTAAATTGAGAAGCTTCCGGGTCTGATCGCTGTATCTGCTGTGCTGGGAGAGAGCCACATTTTGGTCATGCCTAGAATACAACAAGCTCTCTCTTATTTCTCTCCAATACAGCAATCTTGCCCTCAGGTCCTTAATTTTGTTCTCCAAAGATTGCACATTTACTAACAAGATGCTGGGTAGAGGAGGCTTCATCCCTCTGTGTTTCCCCCCGACATTTAGTTCCCTTCCCCCCCCCACCCCACCCTCCTGCTGGCCATGGCGATGAACCTTCGTCCTCTTAAAGGTGCTGCACTTGATTGGTCCACAGATCCTTCTAAGAATTGTGAGATCTCATCATTAAGTTGATTTAAAATTACATTGCTTGGAGGGAGGTAACAGTGAAAGTAATTCAAAAGAAGTATATTTAGAAGAATATTTGGAACTATTGCCTGCAGCCCATAGAACATCACTGAATACTCTGCCTGAAGATCTGTGACTAGTGATAATCCACAGGGATCTGTTCTGCAACCCTTGCTCTTTGTGATTTTTGTAAATGACAGGTGAAGAAGTGAAAGGGTGGTTTAGTAATTTTGTAGATAACACAAAGGTTGTGAATAGTGAAGAAGGTTGTCATAGGTTACAATGGTTACTGTGGTTACGTAGGTTACAATGAGACAGTGATAGGATGCAGAGCGGGGATGAGAAGTGGCAGATTTTGCCTATTTTCCCATCCAGCGATGGTTAATATGAGAGGAAATAATTTTAAGTGATTGAAGGAAAGGTATAGGCAAGATGCCAGAAGTAAGTTTTTACACAGAGACTGGTTGGTGCATGGAATGCATTGCCAGGGGTGGTGGTAGAGCCAGATATATTAGGGACATTTCAGAGTCTCTTAGGTAAGGATGTGAATGAATGAAAAATGGAATGCTATGTGGGAGGGAAGGGATAGATTGATCTTGGAGTGGATTAAAAGGTCAACGTAACATCTTAGGCTTGAAGGACCCATACTGTGCTGTGCTGTTCTAGAAACATGGAAACATAGAAAATAGGTGCAGGAGTAGGCCATTTGGCCCTTCAAGCCTGCACTGCCATTCAGTATGATCATGGCTGATCATCCAACTCAGAACCCTGTACCCGCTTTCTCTCCATACCCCCTGATCCCTTTAGCTACAAGGGCCATATCTAACTTCCTCTTAAATATCGCCAATGAACTGGCCTCAACTGTTTCCTGCGGCAGAGAATTCCACAGATTCACCACTCTCTGGGTGAAGAAGTTTTTCCTCATCTCGGTCCTAAAAGGCTTCCCCTTTATCCTTAAACTGTGACCCCTCGTTCTGGACTTCCCCAACATCGTAAACAATCTTTGTGCATCTAGCCTGTCCAATACCTTTAGAATTTTATATGTTTCAATAAGATCCCCCCTCAATCTTCTAAATTCCAGTGAGTATAAGCCTAGTCGATTCAGTCTTTCTTCATATGAAAGTCCTGCCATCCCAGGAATCAATCTGGTGAACCTTCTCTGTACTCCCTCTATGGCAAGGATGTCTTTCCTCAGATTAGGGGACCAAAACTGCACACATTATTCTAGGTGTGGTCTCACCAAGGCTTTGTACAACTGCAGTACAACCTCCCTGCTCCTGTACTCAAATCCTTTTGCTATGAATGCCAACATACCATTTGCCTTTTTCACCGCCTGCTGTACCTGCATGCCTACCTTCAATGACTGGTGTATAATGCGACTCGGGTCTCGTTTCATCTCCCCTTTTCCTAATCGGCCACCATTCAGATAATAATCTGTTTTCCTGTTCTTGCAACCAAAGTGGATAACCTCACATTTATCCACAATAAATTGCATCTTCCATGAATTTGCCCACTCACCTAACCTATCCAAGTCACCCTGCGTCCTCTTAGCATCCTCCTCACAGCTAACACTGCCGCCCAGCTTCAGGTCATTCGCAAACTTGGAGATGCTGCATTTAATTCCCTCGTCTAAATCATGAATATATATTGTAAACAACTGGGGTCCCAGCACTGAGCCTTGCGGTACCCCACTAGTCACTGCCTGCCATTCTGAAAAGGTCCCGTTTACTCCCACTCTTTGCTTCCTGTCTGCCAACCGATTCTCTATCCACCTCAATACCATACCCCCAATACTGTGTGCTTTAAGTTTGCACACTAATCTCCTGTGTGGGACCTTGTCAAAAGCCTTTTGAAAATCTAAATATACCACATCCACTGGCTCTCCCCTATCCACTCTACTAGTTACATCGTCAAAAAATTCTATAAGATTTGTCAGACATGATTTTCCTTTCACAAATCTATGCTGACTTTGTCCGATGATTTCACCTCTTTCCAAATATGCTGTTATCACATCTTTGATAACCGACTCTAGCATTTTCCCCACCACTGATGTCAGACTAACCGGTCTATAATTCCCCGGTTTCTCTCTCCCTCCTTTTTTAAAAAGTGGGGTTACATTAGCCACCCTCCAATCCTCAGGAACTAATCCAGAATCTAAGGAGTTTTGAAAAGTTATCATTAATGCATCCACTATTTCTTGGGCTACTTCCTTAAGCACTCTGGGATGCAGACCATCTTGCCCTGGGGATTTATCTGCCTTTAATCCCTTCAATTTACCTAACACCACTTCCCTACTAACATGTATTTCTCTCAGTTCCTCCATCTCACTAGACCCTCGGTCCCCAAAAATTTCCGAAAGAATATTTATGTCCTCCTTAGTGAAGACAGAACCAAAGCAGTTATTCAATTGGTCTGCCATGTCTTTGTTCCCTATGATCAATTCACCTGTTTCTGACTGTAAAGGACCCACATTTGTCTTGACCAATCTTTTTCTTTTCACGTATCTATAAAAGCTTTTACAGTCAGTTTTTATGTTCCCTGCCAGCTTTGTCTCATAATCTTTTTTCCCTTTCCTAGTTAAACCTTGATTCTATCCCTAATTTCCCTTGTCAGCCACGGGTGCGCTATCTTCCCTGGTTTATTCTTTTGCCAAACTGGGATGAACAATTGTTGTAGTTCATCCATGCAATCTTTAAACGCTTGTCATTGCATATCTACCGTCAACCCTTTAAGTATCATTTGCCAGTCTATCTTAGCTAATTCACGTCTCATACCTTCAAAGTTACCCTTCTTTAAGTTCAGAACCTTTGTTTCTGAATTAACTATGTCACTCTCCACCTTAATGAAGAAATCCAACATATTATGGTCACTCTTACCCAAGGGGCCTCGCAACGACAAGATTGCTAACTAACCCTTCCTCATTGCTCAATACCCAATCTAGAATGGCCTGCTCTCTAGTTGGTTCCTTGACATGTTGGTTCAGAAAACCATCCCGCATACATTCCAAGAAATCCTCTTCCTCAGCACCCTTACCAGTTTGGTTCACCCAATCTATATGTAGATTGAAGTCACCCATTATAACTACTGTTCCTTTATTGCACGCATTTCTAATTTCCTGTTTAATGCCATCCCCAACCTCACTACTACTGTCAGGTGGCCTGTACACAACTCCCATCAGTGTTTTCTGCCTCTTAGTGTTATGCAGCTCTACCCATATCGATTCCACATCCTCCAGGCTAATGCCCTTCCTTTCTATTGCGTTAATCTCCTCTCTAACCAGCAATGCTACTCCACCTCCTTTTCTTTCCTGTCTATCCCTCCTGAATATTGAATATCCCTGGATGTTGAGCTCCTATCCTTGGTCACCCTGGAGCCATGTCTCTGTGATCCTAACTATATCATATTCATTAATAACTATCTGCAAATTCAATTAATTCACCTTGTTACGAATGCTCCTTGCATTGACACACAAAGCCTTCAGGCTTGTTTTTACAACACTCTTAGCCCTTATACAATTATGTTGAAAAGTGGCTCTTTTTGCTTTTTGCCCTGGATTTGCCTGCCTGCCACTTTTACTTTTCACACTACTTTTTGCTTCTACCCTCATTTTACACCCCTCTGTCTCTCTGCACTTGTTCCCATTACCCCTGCCACATTAGTTTAAAGCCTCCTGAACAGCAGTAGCAAACTCTTCCCCTAGGACATTGGTTCCAGTCCAGCCCAGGTGCAGACCGTCCTGTTTATACCGGTCCCACCTCCCCCAGAACTGGTTCCAATGCCCCAGAAATTTGAATCCCTCCCCCTTGCACCCTTTGTCAAGCCATGTATTCATCTGAAATATCCTCCTGTTTCTACTCTGACTAGCACTTGGCACTGGTAGTAATCCAGAGATTATTACCTTTGTGGTCCTACTTTTTAGTTTATCTCCTAACTCCCTAAATGCACCTTGTAGGACCTCATCCCATTTTTTACCTATATTGTTGGTACCTATGTGCACCACAATCACTGGCTGTTCACCCTCCCATTCCAGAATGTCCTGCAGCCACTCAGAGACATCTTTGACCCTTGCACCAGGGAGGCAACATACCATCCTGGAGTCTCGTTTGCAGCTTCAGAAATGCCTATCTATTCCCCTTACAATCGAATCCCCTATCACTAAAGCTCTCCCACTCCTTTTCTTTCCCTCCTGTGCCGCAGAGCCACCCATGGTGCAATGAACTCGGCTGTTGCTGCCTTCCCCTGATGAGACATCTCCCCCAACAGTATATCTGTTTAGGAGGGAGATGACCTCAGGGGACTCCTGCACTACCTGCCTACTGCTACGCTGTCTAGAGGCCACCCCTTCCCTTTCTGCCTGTGTAGCCTTTACCTGCGGTGTGGCCAACTCACTGAACGTGCTATTCACAACTTTCTCAGCATCACGGATGCTCCAGTATGAATCCAATCGCAGCTCCAGATGCTCAATGTGGTCTGCCAGAAGCTGCAGTTGGACACACTTCCTGCACACATAGTCATAAGGGACACTGGAAGTAACTCTGATTTCCCACATGCTGCAGGATGAACAAACCACGGGGCCGATCTCAGCTGCCATGACCTACCCAATACTTGCCTCAACTTTTGAAATTTTCTCCTTTGAAAGGAACTTACCCGGCCTTACCTCACTTGGAGTGAAGTTGTCCTCAGCCTCTTCTCGTCAAAGCCTCAAATCTCCAGTCCTTCACTGGCCACTTTCCACAGACCGCTCCGCTGTGTTTGTTCTAAAACCTCTTGATCTCCACTATATCTGCTTCCACTACCACAACTGGCAGTGACTTCGAGGCAACTATCACACCCTCGGTAAAAAACTTGCCCTATACATTCCCTTAAAGCTTTGCACTTTTCACCATAAAGCTGTGCCTTCTAGAATTCAACATTAAAAGGTTATGACTGCCTTCACTCTCTATGTCTTTCATAATTTATCAGCTCCTTTCTCAGCCTCCAAATCTGCAGAGAAAACAACACAAATTTGTTCAACCTCTCCTTCTAGCATATGCCTCTAATCCTGTAGCATCTTGATCAGCCTCTTCTAAACCTTTTCCAAAACCTCTACTTCTTTCCTTTAAGGCAGTGAGCAGAGCTGCATGCAATACCCAACCTGGCCTAACCAATGTTTCGTCCAGCTGAATCAATGTTTTTTTTAACAACTGTTGGTGATTAAATTCTTGCCTCCTCATAAGGCATAAGATCCACACTGGCACGAGCCACCAGAGCCAAAGGAGATGTTAGTGTTGTTTGGATCAGTGACGAGAGGTTTGATCAATGTGATGACCTATAAAGCAGGTGAGGCTAAGGGGCAGAAGCTACACGACTGATTTGTGACGAATACAGAAGGGCATAATTTTAAAGTGAAGGGAAGGAAGTGTTATGGGAAATGTCAGAGGCATTTTTATTTCACTCAGTGTGTGGTGGGTGCATGGAACATGTTGCCAGGGTAGGTGGTAGAGGCAGATACATTAGGGACTTCTAAGTTCAAAGTAATTTTATTATGAGTACATATACAATAAGTCACCACATACAACCCTGAGATTTGTTTTCCTATGGGCATACTTAGCAAATCTACAGAATAGTTACTCTAACAGGATCAATGAAAGATCAAGTAGAGTGCAGAAGACAACAAACTGTGCAAATGCAAATATAAAAATGCAGCCATAAATAATGAGAACATGAAATAACAAGATAAAGAAACCCTTAAGTGAGATCATAGATTGTAGGAACATTTCAATGGATGGGCAAGTGAGTGTAGTTATCTTCTTTTGGTTCAGGAGCCTGATGTTTGAGGGGTAGGAACTGTTTTTGAACCTGGTGGTGTGAGTTCTGAGGCTCTTGTACCTTCTACCTGATGGCAGCAGTGAGAAAAGATCATGGCCTGGGTGGTGAGTATCTTTGATGATGGAGGCTGCTTTCTTACAACAGCATTTCATGTAGATGTGCTCAGTGGTTGGGAGGGCTTTACCCATGACATATTGAGCTGAATCTGCTATCTTGTGTGGGATTTTCCATTCAAGAGTGTTGGCGTTTCCATACCAGGCAGTGATGCAGCCAGTCAATGCACCGATAGAACTTTGTTGAAGTTTTTGATGGCAATCAAAATCTCTGCAGACTCCTGAGGAAGTAGAGGCACTGCCTTAAAGGGTTGGCATGACACTGTGGGCCAAAGGGTCTGCATTGTGCTGTATTGTTCTATGTTGTATTTCACTGCAATGGGCAATGTTGGTATAAAAGAAAGGATGCATTAAGAAGATAGACAAGAAGGATATGGACCTCACTGTTGAGGAGACTGGGAAGAAATCATAGAAACATAGAAATACAGAAAACCTACAGCACAATACAGGCCCTTCGGCCCACAAAGTTGTGCCGAACATGTCCTTACCTTAGAAATTACTAGACTTCCCCATAGCCCTTTATTTTTCTAAGCTCCATGTACCTATCCAAAGTCTCTTAAAAGACCCTATCGTATCCCCCTCCACCACCACTGCCCGCAGTCCATTCCATGCACTCACCACTCTCTGAATAAAAAAACTTACCCCTGACATCTCCTCTTTACCTACTCCCCAGCGCCATAAACCTGTGTCCTCTTGTGGCAACCATTTCAGCCCTGGGAAAAAGCCTCTGACTATCCACATGATTAATGCCTCTCAACAGTCACATATAGTTTACTAGAGCAAGGAATGGATGTCTGGTACAGAGATAATGCTCATCCAATTAAAATAGCTGGACAGTGAATTTTCCATTCCAGAATAGTTTCTTCTTGGCAGTTTAATGAAATCCATAAGTCACAATCTAGCTCATTTTCCACATACATTTACAGTAGTTGCATAAGTGCTAAAATATGCTTTTAGACATTCTATCACAATCTGTGTATTAGCCAAAAAACGTTACACAGTTCTGATGTTGTCTCTTGCTCTGGGGGCTTAAGGCTGAAAATTAAAGGTAAATAGTAAATGTTCATGCATCAGGTGTTAACAATGTAGTGCTGTTCCAGTTTAAACTGAAATAGGCTGCCAGATTTAAACCTGATAAATTAGACATGGCACTTCAGTGCTTTAATTAAGTGTCTGCTCATATGCCCATTTACTGAACAGTTATTGAGGACCAGATACTTGGCTGTCAGCTGAGCCTGTTTACCACTGAACCATTCACACTGAATATTCTCATTGTTTGAAAAGGAGCAAATGACTGAAGTAATTTATGTGGAATTACCAAGATTTGCCTTTTTAATTAACAGGAAACAATTGCTCAACATACAAATGATGGGCATATCCTTTTGTTTTGTTAGAAAACCCCATGTTTAAATAGCACTTTACACAACTTCAGAACCTCCTCAGTTACTTATCATAAAATAATTTAAACTGGCAATGTCCATAGGAGTGTGCCAGGGCTGTGCTCTTTTGATAAGGTATTAAATAGAGGCAATAAGCAAACTGCAGGAGGAATTCAACTGAATTGAATTGACTTTATTATTTAAATCCTTTATATACATGAGGAGTAAAAATCTTTACGTTTGTCAAAACGTGCAATGTGCAATTTATAGTAATTAAAAATAAATAGTATGTATAACAGGATAGTCAATATAACATAGAAATACAGTTGTGTCAGCACGCGTTAATCAGTCTAATGGCCTGGTGGAAGAATGTCCCTGAGCCTGTTGCTCCTGGTTTTTATGCTGCAGTACCATTTCCCAGATGGTATTTGGTGGTACAGTTTGTGGTTGGTGTGATTCGGGTCCTCAATGATCCTTCGGGCCCTTTTTACACACCTGTATTTGTAAACGTCCTGAATGGTAGGAAGTTCACACCTACAGATGAGCTGGGCTGTCCACACCACTCTCTGCAGAGTCCTGTGATTGACAGAAGTACAGTTCCCATACCAGGCAGTGATACAGCCAGTCAGGATGCTCTCAATCATGACCCTATAGAAAATTCTTAGGATTTGGGGGCCCATACCAAACTTCTTGTGCCTTTTTCACCATACAGCCAGTATGTACAGACCACGTGAGATCCTTGGTGATGTTTATGCTGAGGAACTTAAAGCTGTTCACTCTCTCAACCCAGATCTATTGATGTCAATAGGGGCTAGCCTGTCTCCATTCCATTTGTAGTTCACAACCAGCTCCTTTGTTTTTGTGACATTGAAGGAGAGGTGGTTTTCTTGACACCACTGTGTCAGGGTGATGATTTCTTCTCCGTAGGCTGCCTCATTATTATTAGAGATTAGGCCAATCAGTGTAGTGTTGTCAGCAAATTTACTTAGCAGATTGGAGCTGTGGATAGTGATACAGTCATGGGTATACAGAGATTAAAGGAGGAGGCTTAATACACAGCCCTGAGGGGCACCTGTGTTGAGGGGCAGAGGTGAGGAAGCCTACTCTTCTCACCTGCCGATGATCTGACAGGAAGTCCAGGATCCAGTTACACAAAGAAGGATGAAGGCTGAGGTCTCTGAGCTTCTTGTTGAGCCTGGAGGGAATTATAGTGTTGAATGCTGAACTGTAGTCCAAGAACAGCATTCTCACATAGGCATCCTTCTCCTCTAGATGTGTAAGGAAGGTGCATAGAGCTGTGGCTATTACATCATCAGTTGTGTTGGTAGGCGAACTGTAGGAGGTCTGGTGTGGGTGGTACCAAGCTGCAGATGTATTCCTTGACCAGCCTCTCAAAGCATTTACTTATTATTGCGGCGAGTGCAACAGGATGCCAGTTGTTCCCACATATTACCTTGGTCTTTTTCGGTACTGGGACAATGGTGGATGTTTTGAAGCAGGAGGACACTCTACACTGGGAGAGGGAGAGATTAAAAATGTCTGTAAACACACCTCTCAGTCGTGCTGACAAGCAGCATCTCCGGAGATAGATGTTTCGGGTTGTGGTCACCTTCTAGACTAAAGAGTGGAGTGGAGATTGTTAGTATAGAGTGATGAAGGGGAGCAAGATATAGTTAAATCCAGGATGATAGTCAAATAGGGGAGGGGAAGATAAAATGGTGGTAAGGCTGGAGGTGACAGGTGGAGGCAACAAACTGCTGTAGATAATTGAATCTAATTAGATGTGAATGGGGAGTATGGAATCAAATATGGGAGTTTAGGTGGGCATATAGAAACAGTGGGGGAGGGGACCCAGTGAGATGGTGGGCTGATGGAATGGGTGGAGGATGGGAAAGAAACAGGGCGATCAAGGGCTTGGGAGGAGGTGTTAAGATTTACTTAAGGATTAGGTAGATAAGGAGAGAGAAAAGGGAAACAGTGGGAATAGATAATGTACAATTGGGCAATCCAGTTTTCATCCCAATTTGCTGTAGATGACTCAGGCAGAATATGAGGAAGCCCCTCTTTCTTTCTGGTATCAAAGATCTTAGAGCACTGCACTTAAGAAGATCATGGATTCTCCCAATGCTTTATTAACACCGATTCCCCAATCAATGCAAGTTATTTGACAGCACCTCTTGACGTTCCAAAGATATTCCACCACCATAAATTAGGAATGTAATGGAATACCCTCTACTTGCTTGAAAGAGTATATTTGCTGAACATATCATGAAACTCAAGGTTATCTAGAGTAAAGTGCCAATCATGACTATCATGTCAGACACCACCCTAGCCATCAATTTCATCTGCATGGTGGGTGCAGTGTGAACACTACGAAATGTACTGCAGCTACTCGAGCTGATTACTCTCACTCCACACTCCAAACAGTGACCACTACCCAGTAGACAGGACAAGGGGTCCCGCCTGGGAACACCGCCACCCAAACGGTTCTCTCGGTGTCCTAAATTGGAATCATATTGGTGTTCCTTCACCTTTACTGAGTCAATATCCTAGAACTCTTTACCCAATCATGCCTGTATTCCAGTGACAATTCCAGAAGGTGTCTCAACACTAACTTGTCAAAAGCAGTTACGGATGATCAATAAATGCTGTTCTTGCATCCTCTGCACGCTTCCTGAAAAATGACTCAGAAATGAAGCAGCTGAACATTTGGAAACGTTGAACAGGCATTTCTCCAGAGTCAGACAGGAAAGATCGGTACACTACATGCAACACAGCACCACTCCATTGTGGTAATGGAAACTGCTACCATCATCTACCAAGCCAGAAAAGAAGAAGAAAGGAGTCCAGAGCTGTCAGAACCACTTCCTGCAGTCTCAGAGTCAATTCCTACAGCCACCATGGAGGAGGCCTCGAACCTGAGATTGTCTTCTCAGCACACAAGTCTCACCTATTTAATATTTTAATAATATTGGAGTAATCATACATATATATTTAGGTTGATTAAACATTCTTGTTTATTTAAATAATTCATTATGTGTTACATGTATAAATATGTTTTTTAAGAGACTTCTGTAGAGGTATATGCAGCATAGAAAAATAGAGGGCCAGGTAATTTAGGTAATTTCTAAAGTAATTACATGTTTGGCACAGCATTGTGGGCCAAAGGGTATGTGTGCTGTAGGTTTTCTATGTTTCTATGTACAAATATGTGATTTTCATACATCACCACACTACCATGGGGTACACGTGTACCCTGCTTAAAGTAAATGTGAAGTTAAACCCACATTTTGGATTCCCATGTCTTCCTTTGAATCAGTTCAATGTTTTGAAGTTACAAATCATAACAAGGCTCAGTGGTTCTTGCAATCCAGTCACACTAAGGACCTGGTAATTGACAAGCCTGGGACTGGATGCTTCTGTACATGGGCCTGGTACCGGTGAAGGTTACACTGCAGTGCACTATCTCTCTGATGTGAAGCTGTGAGGAGCACATCCACCTCTCCAAAAGAAGGCTGCTTGAAAATCTTCCTCGTGAACACCTTATGATCACACCTTTAGGTGAATCAATGCAGAATGAGCCTGGTGCTGATCCTACCCAGTCAAGCCCAAAAGGACTGCCATCAGCCAAAGTATTTTATCATGCCACAACATTTTTCAGATGCTGAACCATGGACTGTGTTCCTCTCTCATCCAGAGCATTATAATAAGATCAGAGGCCCTACATTAATCTACATGAATTGGAACATTCTCATTTGTCTTTACTTCACCTTCTGTTATTGGCTAAAAAGAACTACAGTCTGCAAATCAGTAAATTTGAATGAATCAAAGACAGTGGAAGTAGATAAACCAATTGTTTTTTCCATGAGTTTAAAGGAATGGAGGCTGCCATTTTGTGTAGCTGCTCTGTATCCTCCATTTTGTGAACTGACTTTGCTCAGTTGAATCAGTGTTTTAAAGAATACACAATGATGCTCCAGGTAACCTGCTGGACTAGAAATCCTTTCCAAATAAGAAGTCACTTGTGAGATATTCTTTGGTATGATATAATATACAGTCTTGTGAATGCTGGGGTCTCTGTCTGCCTTGAGTGATTCAAACTGGTTACTGGCTTAGTAACTGATTTAGAACAATAAGCCATAAAATGCCATTTGTCATTTGTGGTAGAGGGGAACAAATGGATGCTGGCTTGGAACTAGGCCATTAGGAAGGTCAGTCAGATGACCTGAAACCAAGAAGGTTGATACACAACATTTGAACTGAGAAGAAATGTTTAACAGTAAGGAGCTTTGAACACAAAGCAGTGACAACTCATTGGAGGCGTGGAGGACCCCATGTCAGAGCACAGACTCCTTTTCCAGGTGTTTCTTTTGTTAATCTCTGGCTGTTTATGGAGGATCAAGGAATTTAGGTGTGCGCATAAGTATTTGATTGTGTAAATTCATGTGCATTATAGTTGAAACAATAAAGTTACTTCTCAATAAATACAGACTCTGTCTGTGCCTAGCTGATCGTTATTACTAAGGGGTAATCCTTGTAACACTCCTTTCATTTCTAATGTATCTCAACAGTGTGTTTGTTTTGTGCCACCAACAGCTTTCACCTTTTTCCTCCTTTCATATTGTTTAGATGTCAAAAGAAGGCAAGGAGAGGAAGAGTATCACTCCAACAGGATCCACAACGCTCCTGGAGCGTACACCATGGAAACAGGCCCTTCAGCCCACTCTGTCCTTGCTGACTTAAAGTACTAATCCCATTTATCAGTGCCTGAGCCACCTTTCACTTGGAAATTCAAGTGCTTATCGATTACATATGTCACAAGATGGTGGTGTTCATGGTCACAGCAGACCATCTGGCTCCAATCAATGATGAAATTCTCGTCCTGTTTTACTCTTCTGTGTCCAAAACACACTGCTGATCATAAGGAACAGTAAAATCTGCAGGTGTACCTTGTTAGCAAGCACGATTATGAAGGTGCTGTACAGTTACGAGCTAATGTGTGGAGCGGATCCTCATTCTGCGCCCCAGCCTCTTAGGCCTAATTGGTGTAATGGATGTTGAAAGTGGTGCACAAGTGTAATCTAAATATAATGTATTCAGTACTATTCTATAATATATATAATATGCCTCCATTAGACTCGACAGACCATGGATTTGCGCCTTGGAAAGTTTCCACGGTGCAAGCCTGGGCAAGGTTTTTTTTTAATGGAAGACCGACAGTTGCCCAAGCTGCAAGTCTTCCCTCTCTATGCCACCAATGTTGTCCAAGGGAAGGGCATTAGGAGCCATTCAGCTTGGCACTGATGTCGTCGCAGAGCAATGTGTGGTTAAGTGCCTTGCTCAAGGACATACACGCAGCCTCAGCCATGGTTCAAACTAGCAACCTTGAGATCACTAGACCAATGCCTTAACAACTTGGCCACGCGCCAACACTTCATAATATATATCCTCATGTACTCTGTATTCTTCTGTGTGAAAATTAATAAAAATATTGAAAAAGAAAAGAAAGTGGTGCACAAGGATGCAGAGGTGTGGTAAGCACCAATATTTAAATGAGACTTAAGGCAGCAGCCACTCTGTTTAGGTTTAGTTGTCCACAATAGAAGATAGAACAGTACAGCACAGTAGAGCCCCTTCACACTACAATATTGTGCCGCGATTTTAACCTGCTCTAAGATCAATCTAATCCTTCCTTATACATAACTCTTCATTTTTCTATAGACCATGAGCCTACTTAAGAGTTTCTGAAATGTCATTAATGTTTTATGCCTCTACCACCTTCCTGGCAGAGTTTTCTACACACCCACCACTCTCAGTATGAAGAATTTACCTCTGACATTCCCCTCCGTACTTTCCTCTAGTCACCTTAAATCTATGTTAGGCACTTCTGTCCGGGAGAAGGAAGCCATCTTCTTCAAAATCTGTTCAACCCATCCAGGACGGATCAGCTAAGGCAATGCATCCACAATAAAGTATTCCCACACAGAATTCCTCATCAATATGAATATATTACTATTTCTTTATGGTATGCTTAAATCAAGATAACACTTTTCTATGCATCACACAACCTCCAGGCAGCTTTTACTTGGCTTTACATTCCACAAACTGAAAATCAATGTTAATAGTTTACAGAAAGATTGCAAATACTTGAATGCAATTGGTCAATCCTGTTCAGTGATTGATTTTTCTTTGTAATTTCAATTGAAGGTCAATTTTTATTTAGCAGCCCTGACATGAGCATTGAAATTAATTCTCCAAGGGATTTCCTGGAAGGAATATAAATGTATTGAAAGTCAAATGCTTTGACTCAGTCTGCAGCAGTAATCAATAAAAGTAGATTGCATTGCATTACATTAACATTTTTGGATATGTATCTCCTGCTCAATTGTTCAGTTTCCTGGGAACTGAAGGTCACTGCTACAGTTCAAACACCTTTTATGAACAATGCTCTTTGTAAACCTGGATAGTCTGCAACCCAATGGTAAGAGTGTGAAATTATCCATTTTCTGGTAGCTTTTACCCTGGTGTTTCTTCATTCTCATTTATCTCCAGTCATTTCACGTTTCCTCCATTTCCTATACCAACTTTGCCCTCCAGTGCCCCCTCACCCATTTTATCCCATTCCCCTTGTGGTTCAACCCATCACCTATCCACACTTTTTAACCACTACTAAAGTCCAAAGTAAATGTTCTTATCAGAGTACACACATGTCACCATATACAGCCCTGAGATTATTTTACCGATGGGCTTACTCAGTAAATCTATAGAACAGTAACCACAAGCAGGGTCAATAAACAACAAACTGTGCAAATGCAAATATAAATAAATAGCAATAAGTAATGAGAGCATTCCATCTTTGCCCTCCAGTGCTCCCTCACCCACTTTCATCCCACTCCCCTTGTGGCTCCACCCATCACCTACCCACACTTTTCAAAGACTTGATACCCTTCCTCATTTGGTTCCAACTGCCCTTCACTTCTCCCCTCATGGTTCCCATTATCACCTTGCTTACTGATCAGACTTCAATGTTGGTAGCCCTTATGCTCCCGTTGATCTTCCTACCGCAGCTATCTCCACCTCCACCCCTACACAGTCCCCAGCACTCTGAGCTGGCTCTATCTTCCCCTTATCCTTCACACCTCCTCAGTTCATCCATAACCTACCAGCCTCCGTCTCACACCCCCGTTCTCCTCTTCATAACTCGATCACTCCTCCACTTTCATTCGTGATACAAGTCTCTCCTGTAACATTAACAATTCCTTCCCCCACCTCCAAAACCTGCTGAGTCCCTCCAACAGCTTTTCTTTGGTCCAGATTCCAGGATGTACAGTCACTTGCTTCTCTTTGTTTCATAATCAACTCAAAAACAATATTATCTAAGAAATCATTCAACCAAAAGTTTTATATTTGTGCCATATTAATTTCACATTCCATTAACTAAACCTCAGGAAGTGAAGCAACATGTGGGAAGGCTAATGAGCAGCAAAAAAACATTCTCATTATACAATTGCCAGGCAGTTACTATTTCCAATAAGGCATGGGCTCTAACTACCTCCCCTTGATGTTCAATGTCAACACCATTACCATGTCTACCACTGTCCACTTCTTCAGGGAGTTGACCAATACACCAGAAGTGTAACTTGCCCAGCCAAGCAAGTAAGGGATGCAAAAGCTCTGTATTCTGTGACAAGTGACTTCTTTAGTCTTACTGCTAAACACAAGAACGTTTCAGTGAATCTGATCTGATTTTTTTGATGATGTCCTCTTACTCCAATCTCACCTAAAATCAATCTTCTGCTCACCGACATCCTCTAAATGTTACCTTTAATTTTAACTTTCTTGTCAATGTGGTAAGGGTTCTAATCACGTCAAGTTCACAATTTTAATTACACTTTTAGCTGCTGAACAAATACAGTGACCTGATGGCAGGAGAACCATTGACAAACCTGAACATGAATCCAGCACTGAAGTGGAGGTAGATTAGTTAGATCAACTCTTTAGATTGATCTGCGCAGTTTAGAGGTGATTGGATGAAAACGTGGTGGGGGGAGCAGTGGCGTGTCAGAGGTACTTTTCTTTACACAGTGGCGGGTGTGTAAAAATGCCCTGCCAGTGGTGGTGATAGAGGCAGAGACATTGGGGACATTTAAGAGACACGTGGATAGGCATAGGCACATGGATGATTAAAAAAGACATGGCTATATGGGAGGGAAGGGATAACTTGATTTCTGAGCAGGTTAAAAGGTTAATGCCGGCTGGTTGGGTAGTGGCATCAGCACTGGACTTGGAGGCCAATTGTCCTGGGTTTGAGTCTGTCCTTTCATGCTTTCTAGCCGTGTTGAGCAAACAACTCGACCTCGTAAAAAACAGACAAGTGTGAAGGAAATGACGACTAAGAACAAAACGCCGCCCAATGTGCCACAAGATGTGAAAAGGAACAACAAAAAACCAATACAACACCATGGGTTGAAGACACTGAGCTGCAATATTCTATGTTCACAAACACTAGAAGATCTGCAGATGCTGGAAATCCTGATGAAGGGTCTTGGCCCGAAATGTCGACTGTTTACACATTTCAAAAGATATTGCCTGGCCTGCTGATTTCCTCCAGGATTTTGTGTGTGTTTCTATGTACTATGTTCAATGAATGCAAACTGGTTCTCGACTGAAAGCTCCTGGATTAAATATTAACGCTTTCTTATTCAGCAGCAAACAGATTCAGGTTAGGATGCCTCTGGAACAAAGCTGCCCATGAAGAAGTTTCAGCTCTGTATCTTAACACATATTATCAATGCACTGAAATCCCACGTTTCTTTTTAACTACTGTGGCTCTGGTTTAAGATGGTACTACTGAAGGCATGCGACAGCTTTCTGGTAGATAGGAAGCAAAGGAATTTGATTAAAAATGTTACGATTAGTGTTTTATTGAGGTGAATCATGGTGAACTATCACCACAAGCAATAAAGAGGCAAGCAGTGAATCCACAAGATATCCTCTGCTGATGCACTGCAAACTCGACGCATTTGGAATTGGAACCGTGCTGGTTGGAGTGGACAATTCAGAAGGGGGAAGATGGGACAGAGGAGTTCTGATGTCTATCCAGCTGACCTGGGTGGGGTGCGAGGGTGGATCACTGTAAGTGCCGAGCTGATTTGGAGAGCTCGAGAATGGCTTCTTCGGCAGTGAGATCCAGGTCCGAAGCGAATTGCTAGGTGGTGTATTCTAGGCCCTGAATGATTTGCTGCAATGAGGCCTGGATCCTAATGCAAGGTACAATCTGCTGTATGGACAATATGAATGCCGGCCCATAGAGACTGGAGGAGTACTGTGTCAAGGGTCAGGTGAGGTTGGATCACATTAGCTTGAGAATGGCTTCTTTGGCTTCGTGCTTGTGAATTTTCCGGAGCCTCGCCTTGCTAAGGTTCAGAGAACCTCAGAGAAGATTCACTAGAATGATTCCGGGAATGAGAGGGTTAACATATGAGGAACATTTGACCGCTCTTGGACTGTACTCCTTGGAGTTTAGAAGAATGAGGGGGGACTTCATAGAAACATTTCGAATGTTGAAAGGCATGGACAGAGTGGATGTGGCAAAGTTGTTTCCCATGGGGGGGGGGAGTCTAGTTTGAGAGGACATGACTTGAGGATTGCAGGGCATGCATTCAGAACAGAGATGTAAAAAATATTTTTAGCCAGAGGGTGGTGAATCTGTGGAATCTGTTGCCACGGGCGGCAGTGGAGGCCAAGTCATTGGGTGTATTTAAGGCAGAGATTGATAGGTATCTGAGTAGTCAGGACATTAAAGGTAATGGTGAGAAGGCAGGGGAATGGGACTAAAGGGAAGGTTGGATCAGCTCATGATGAAATGGCGGAGCAGACTCGATGGGCTGAGTGGCCGACTTCTACTCCTTTGTCTTATGGTCTTATGATGAACTGAATACTGAGGCTTTGGGCCTACTCTGGGCTGCTCTAGGGATTCAGATCCAATTTGGTTTGGAATGCCATTGTTGTTATGCACTTCTATTGTTTGCATGATTTGTTTTTTCTCTCTTTCGCTGTGTGCATTGGGGGTTGATCTTTTATTTTTAATCAGGTTCTTTCAGGTTCCTTGCTTTGCATTCGCCTGTAAGCAAACAAGTCTCAAGGTTGCAGAATTTATACATTTTTGTTAATAAGTGTACTTTGAATACTTTGAATGAGCAAAGAAGGATACTCTGAAAAGTTCACCATTAGCTGTGCTACCCAGTTGTTCTAGTGTGCTTAACACGATAGCTAATTATCCCATGAGAAAAGCATTGCAGGACATCCGCGGTTCAGTAGTGAAGACAGCAAAATGGCGGGGGCAGGGAAGCAGATAGAAATGCTGGGTGGGGGTGTGGTTATGTTGGTGACATTAAGATAATAATATTTTTCATTATTTTATGTACTTTAAAGATATATTCTTTCATGTGCGAGATTGTATGTGAAAATTAACTAGTTTCTGTGAAGGAGTAGTCAATTTGACTGTCTGAGAGAAAGAGTTCAATAGCTTGTATGGGAGAGTGTTTATTCGTATACAGGAGTATTCATTAGTTTGTGAGGAAGTGGATATGAGAGTGAGTTGCGAATAAGATTGAGGATGAGTTCCTCACTGTTGAAGGGAGTATTCACTAATTGTGTTTGGCAGTGGTACATTAACTGCATGGGAAAATGTTGAACAGGTTTCTTCGTTATGTTTCTTGATGTAATAGTGATTTAATTTGTGAGATGTAGTGATTGTTTTTTGACAGATTGATCATCTGTCTGTGAGGAAGGATTGCACTTTGAATAATTTACTTATTATTGTTTAACTATTTATGGTTTTTTAATATAGCTATATTTCTACACTATTCTTGGTTGGTGCGACTGTAACGAAACCCAATTTCCCTCAGGATCAATAAAGTATGTCTGTCACTGAGGCGTGTGAAGAAGTGCGTTGGCTTGCTCGAGGGTGGCGCATTAGTTTGTGAGGGAAGGTTGCATTGCTTCGTTTGGATCTAGATAAGTGCAGAGGTGAAGTGGCCATGAAACAAGCCATCCTGAGGTGTTGACACTGCTAGTTAGGAGTGCTTTTATCCCCTAAACTTAGAAGTCAGGGGTTTACGGTAATCCAAGGTGAACAAATTTCTCAAATCTCATTTAAAGCAATACTCCACCCCTTAAAGCAAAAGTATCTGCATATCTGCAGAAGTTCCTTGGAACATTAAGGAGATGTTTATATTCTGCCTCTGCGGTCGTTCATGTGCAGAAGGGAGTGGCACAATTGCCCACGGCACAAAAGAGCAACATCAACAAAGACCCAACTTAGTGCAGATAGTGCTTCAAGCACCTCACAAGGGCAGTAGGAGTGAGCATCACCATTCAAACACCACCATAAAGTGGTGACTCTGCATGCAGCTCTGAAGGGAATTATCAACTACTCCCGTTTAGGACATAATGATGAGACCACCGTTGGCCCGGGTTGACCATGGACGTTGTGTCCTAGCTGTCTAGATATGCAAGCAGGGCAGTACGATATGGAGAGCAAGCTGTTGCCCATGTAGCAAGCACCTACTCTCCGTGCATCTGATGAACCCTAATGAAAAGCAGAGACCGATACAACTTGGTGCCAGCAGCATTGTAGGAGTTGCCAGTCAGTGTTGAGTTCAATGTAGGACTTCCTTAGGGACTCTAGTTCTGGATTTGTCCCTCGGTGTTTACACCCGAAGCCTTCCCCCTGAGTGGGTATGGCCGCAAGGCAGTGGGGGGTTTGAATTCTCCTAGATAAGCTGCCAACCACGGCTAGTGAGCCCCATTTTCCCAAATAGCCCATTTAGGACTACTGCAACTGAAATTCACAGTCACAGCCATGTGTACTTCAATAAGCAATATTCATGTCCCATTCCTCTCAGCGAATGGTAATTGTTTGCTCACAGTTGCAATTTGTTCGCAGAAGGAAATGTCTTTATTAATGGAGTAATGTCCTTTATCATGGCAGTTCAATAGGATCCTATCTTTAAAGATGAGATGGAAGACTTATCTCTGGACAAACCAATAAATGACAGTTCAATAATATCCGAAGAACAGATAAAAGAAACAAATGTGTTTGAATCATGTGCACCACTTTTTCCATATCTGTATTCAGCAATATATCATGAAGGCAGACTGCAAACCCTCCTCGTCTCATCCAAAGTAGGATTACCTGGAGTATGGTGCACAGTGGCTAATTCATTATCAACCAGCATCTTAGACAATTTACTTAAGTGCATGATTCTTAATCCTATTGTGGCAGCAGGAGAAGTTAAACTCATATAATTAAATAAATTGGCAGCTAAATCTTCTCTGTAACAGTAAAATGTGAAACTACTAGGTTATGTAACTCCCAATGGAGTCCTTAAAGCTCTTCAGGGTATCAATTTGCCTCATTACCTACTCTAGCCCTGTGTATGAGATTCCAGTCCCAACTATTAACTGCCTCTTCAGTCGGGCACAGGGGACAGACAATCAACGGTAACATTGCCAGTGATATCCACATTCTGCAAACAGATTTAAAAATAGTCCACTGAGTTCTGATTATGTTATAATTTTATGATATTAATTAATATAACATTGATAACAATTTGTCATATACATTAATGATCTGGATGATGGGGTGGTAACTTGGATTAGTAAGTATGCAGATAATCCTAAGGTAGGTGGCGTTGTGGATAATGAAGTAGGTTTTTCAAGTTTGCAGAGAGATTTAGGCCAGTTAGAAGAATGGGCTGAAAGATGGTAGATGGAGTTTAATGCTGATAACTGTGAGGTGCTACATTTTGGTAGGAATAAACCAAATAGGACATACATCGTAAATGGTAGGGCATTGAAAAATGCAGTCAAACAGAGTGATCTAGCAATAATGGTGCATAGTTCCCTGAAGGTGGAATCTTATGTGGATAGGGTGGTGAAGAAAGCTTTTGGTATGTTGGCCTTTATAAATCAGAGCATTGAGTATAGGAGTTGGGATATAATGTTAAAATTGTACAAGGCATTGGTGAGGCCAAATTTGGAGTATTGTGTACAGTTCTGGTCACCAAATTATAGGAAAGATGTCAACAAAATAGAGAGAGTAAAGAGAAGATTTACTAGAATGTTACCTGGGTTTCAATACCTAAGTTACAGGGAAAGGTTGAACACGTTAGGCCTTTATTCTTTGGAGTGTAGAAGTTGAGGGGGGACTTGATAGAGGTATTTAAAATTATGAGGGGGATAGATAGAGTTGACGAGGATAGGCTTTTTCCATTGAGAGTAGGGGAGATTCAAGCTAGAGGACACAAGTTGAGAGTTAGGGGGCAAAAGTTTAAGGGTAACACGAGGGAGATTTTCTTTACTCAGAGAGTGGTCGCTGTGTAGAATGAGCTTCCAGCAGAAGTTGTAGAGGCAAGTTCAGTACTGTCATTTAAAGTAAAATTGGATAGGTATACGGACAGGAAAGGAATGGAGCGTTATGGGCTGAGTGCGGGTCAGTGGGACTCTAGGTGAGAGTAAGCATTCGGCATGGACTAGAAGGGCCGAGATGATCTGTTTCCATGCTGTAATTGTTATATGGTTATAATTAGTACATGGAATCTAATTCCTGGTGTACCAAGATTAGAGTGTAAAGTATCAACCAAAATTTGCTGGTAACTCTGCGTGCCCATGCTTAACATCACTTTAGACATGATACAGTCTTTATTTATTTTGGCTTTGTGACCAGCCACTTGTATTTACAATTAACAGAAGAACCATAAATAGAATGAAAATTATCTGCTGTAAGTGTTACATGGAGAGCAGTCAGAGGCTGTATGGGGTCAATAAGGGACCTAAAATGAACTTGAATGTGCAGCCAGGGATGTTGCTGAGTTTTGAACTAGCTTTGCATTTTCCTTTATTAGGGAAGAAGTCACTTGTGATAGGGAAAGTGGTATTGGACAATTTAAAAGTAAATAATAAACAGGAAAAAGCTGGGAGTGTTCAAAGAAGAAAAGTCTCAGATGCCATCTTGGATGGATGCATTCTAAATTATTGAGGTTGGAAATTTTCTAGGATCTGACAAATTTTCAATCCTCTTCATACATTGAAATAAGACTGAGGGAACCATTGTATATACCAAGCTCTTGAGGCTCACTTGTCAAATGCTTTGTAGAAATCTAAATACTGTACATTTGCACATACTCAAAGAATGCAAACAAATAATCTATGTATACCCACTTTCATAAATCCATGTTGAATAGGTTGATTATATTTAAATTATTAGTTACTTCCTCTTTAATTATTGATTGGATCATCTTGCGAACCATAAATGTTTAACTAACTGGCCTATAGTTATCTACTTTTTGTCTTCTTCCCTTTCTAATCTTCTGTTATCTCCTGGAATTAATCAAGTCTTCAAAATGTTCAACCAATGAATCTAGCATACCTACAGCCACTTTCTTTTAAAGTCTTGAATGGGGGGCATTGAGTAGTGTTGATTTGACTGTCTTTAGCCTTTGCAATTTTCACTAACACTTTGTATCCCTTGTGATTGTGATATTTATGAGTTTCTCCCTGTTATTTGTTCATCTGTTGTCTTAATGTGATATGCAGAGCTCTGCATGGTGAAGACCGATGCAAGAGAAATTGATTTAACTGATGAGCCATTTCTGTGTTTCCTATTAATAATTCACCAGCCGCATTCTCAAGAAACTCTGATACTTATTCCAATTTATATAGGCTTGTTTCAATATTACATGTTATCTCTTAAAATCAAACTTTATTTCATAGCTTGATACTGAAAGCTTCCCAGTACCCTGCCCACAACGAGCCTTTACCACTTGTATGCCCTACGTTTCAATGTAACATTTTCCTTGACCTCCTTTATTAGCCACATGTGTCCCTTTCTTTATGGTATCCATCTTTCTAATTGGGCTAAACTCCTGCTGAGTATTATGGGCAAGGTGTT
Source organism: Hypanus sabinus (assembly GCF_030144855.1). Taxonomy (NCBI): domain Eukaryota; kingdom Metazoa; phylum Chordata; class Chondrichthyes; order Myliobatiformes; family Dasyatidae; genus Hypanus; species Hypanus sabinus. The sequence continues at coordinate 172,345,964 of NC_082708.1, read as the reverse complement.
TTGATATCTTCCATCGATTGAGTGTTTTGACAAGGTGACGAGAGAGATTGATGAGGGTAGGGCAGAAGATGTTGGCTACACCCTCATGGGAAGCTAATCCATGGCATTTGCAGCAAATTGGCTGTTTGGAATTTGAACTGGCTTGCACGTGGAAGATCGAGGTTTGAAAAGACTTATTTGCGCTGGAGATCTGTAATTAGCAGAGTTCCGAAGGGATCTGCACTTTGACCTCTGCTGTTTTTGATGTACATAAATGACCTGGGTGAAAGTGTAGATGGGTGGTTAGTAAATTTGCAGATGATAGCAAGATTGGTGGAATTCTGTATAGTGCGGATAACTGACAAAGAGTACAGTGCGATATAGATCAGTTGCAGATATGGGCCGCGAAATTTAACCCAGATAAACATGAGCTGCTGCACCTCAGTAGGGCAAATACAAGGGGATTGTACATTGTTTTGGGCAAGGTCCTTAACAATGTTACTGAGCAGGGAGATCTTGGGATCCAAGTTCATAGCTCATTGAAAGTGGCTATGTAGGTTGATAAGGTGGTTATGAAGGCTTATGGAATGCTTGCATTTATTAATCAAGACATTCAGCTCAAAAGTCAGGAGGTTATGTTGCTAATTTGTAAAACTCTGGTGAGGCCATATTTGGAGTTATTGTGCACAGTTCTGGTCACCCCATCATAGGAAGAACGTTGAGGCTTTGGACAGGGTGCAGAACTGGTTAGCATTATGCTGCCTGGTTTAGAGGGTATGAGCTACCACAAGAGGCTGGATAAACGGGTTGTTTTCTCTGGAGTGCTGGAGGCTAAGGGGAGATCTGATAGAGGTTTACAAAATTCTGAAAGAAATAGATAGAGTGGACAGAGATTACCTGTTTCCCTGGGTTGAAATATGTAATACCAGAGGGCGTACAATGAAGGTGAGAGGGGATAGGTTCAAGAGGGATGTAAGGGGTAAGACTTTTACTCAGAGCATCATGGATGCCTGGAATGCACTGCCTGGTATGGTGGTGGAGGCAAGGTTATTGGAGGCTTTTAAGAGATGACTGAGTAGGCACATGGATGTAAGGACGATGGATTGATATCGACATTGTGTATATAGAACGAATTAGTGGTTTTGATTTGTTTTTTAGCTGGTTTGGCACAACATTGTGGGCTAAATGGCCTGTCCTGTGCTGTACTGTTCTAGGTTCTCTTGTTCACCTACAGATCAATCTCTTAGCTTATTTTCTAAGTCCATCTAGGACAATTGCCCTATTAGAATTGCCCTTACTTACACTGAATCAACAAAGACAGAGGTTTTAATCCTGTGTATTTTACAGACAGACAGACAGACAGACATACTTTATTGATCCCGAGGGAAATTGGGTTTCGTTACAGCCGCACCAACCAAGAATAGTGTAGAAATATAGCAATATAAAAACATAAATAATTAAATAATAAGTTAATCATGCCAAGTGGAAATAAGTCCAGGACCAGCCTATTGGCACAGGGTGTCTGACACTCCGAGGGAGGAGTTGTAAAGTTTGATGGCCACAGGCAGGCATGACTTCCTATGACGCTCAGTGTTACATCTCGGTGGAATGAGTCTCTGGCTGAATGTTCTCCTGTGCCTAACCAGTACAACTACAACTACACTACACTACACTCCAAATACAATCAAAATTCTATCATATTGTGGGTCTCTCTCCGATGAGATCTATAGCCATTCTTATCAATCCTTCCTCATTACTCTTGACCAAATCTAAAGTAGCCTTTTCTTGAGTACATTCTGCAACATTCTGTTCTAAGAAGCAATTCTCAACTCACCCCGGATTCTACTATGGTATGTATGCTTGCCAGTTTGGGTCATCAATTAATACATAGATTAAAATCTCCCACGACAGTTGCAGTTCCTTCATCAACGCTCTAGATGCTTCCACATTTATACTCTATCAGGAGCTCAGGTTTGGGGGGGGGGGGGCATATCGACTATTCCGATCCATGCCTTCAAAATCTTCCCAAAAGCCACAACTTCAAGAAGTGGTGCCTCAAAAAGGTGTCCTCCTATCACCCTGGATGTGCCATATTCTCAGTGCTAACATTATGGAGGAGGTACAGGAGTCTGAAGACACACATACAACAATTCAGAAACAGCATCTTCCCTGTCACAACCACAGATTCAGCAGTGCAGTAGATAGGGCAATTGCTCGTGTCAGCTAATTATTATTTCATTGTGATAGTACTTAACTCCATACTTGTTGATGTAGTGCTTGTCGAGACTTGGACACAGCACAGCAACACTTCACTGACTGTTTGCATTCGGCCTTCCCTGAGAAATTGGACTGTCGAGTCAACTGACTCTGAAGACTTGCGGTATTCATTTTATTGTTAGTTGTTCTGTTCAGCCACAGTGTAGGCTTCATTTTCCATTTGAGCGGCCCTGTTTGGCCTAGCATCTGTTGTTTTATATTCCCGTTAACACCGTTTGCATTAAAGTTTGTGAACTATCACCTGCTTCAGTGTCTCACTCCGCACTTGTTCTGCATCCAAAACCTGGTAACACTTCCCCTCCTTGATCAGATTTATGAATGGACAGTGAGCCAACCCATGAACATTAACTCACTCTTCTTGCTTTATTTTTGCACTATTTAATTAATTTACTTTATATATTTACTGTATTTCTTTTTGTAATTTGTAGTTCTTTAAGATATATTGCACTGTACTACTGCTCTAAACAACAAATTTCACAACATTTGTGAGTGATATGAGGCCTGACTCTGATTCTGTTTGGCCAATTTTAGTGGTGTCTTCTGCAAACTTATTAATGCAGTTAGAGCAGAATCTGGTAATATAGTCAGACTGATGGGGAGTAAATTAGTGGGCTGAGGCCACAGCCCTGTGGGGCACTTGTGTTGTGGATAATCATGGCAGAGGTGTTGCTTTTTTTCTTACTGTTGGTCAGGAAGTCAAGAATCCAATTACAGAGAGGTTGGCAAGACCTAGGCCTAGGAGTGTGGTGATCAGTTTGTTTGGAATTATGGCAATAAATAAGAGTCAGAAATAGATTCAAAGTAATTAATCTAAGAGTTGTGACTGCCTCATGGGAATTTTCCCACGCAGTCTCCAGCACATTGCTCCTGGTATACAGTTCCTCAAGCAGACCTCTGTAGATCTGGTCACTGGTTACAAAAGTAGGGTCTGCCGCTTACCATATTTTGCGACTACAACAATATGCTTGTCATTGTAAAAAGTAAAAAGGACTTTACAAACCTGTAGGGGAAAAAGGGCCGATGCATTTGTCGTTGAAATGAAGAACGTGACCTGAGGAAGCAATAATAAATGGTTGTTTGCTCTTTGGTTGAGAGATGACTGCGACAATGAGAAGAAATGTAGTACTCCACAGTACATTAAAAAGTACTCAGATCCATTGCAGGAAAGAGATCAAACTACACATACTTTCCAAGTGTTTACTCATCAAAAGCCTGGGTTGTTCTTCCAGATAAGAGCACACTTACTGTTTCCATAGCCACAAAAGTTTACTCTTCTCTCACCCGCTCTGCTTCCTCTGGCATCGTCCAAGGATCTAGCTTTGAATGCCTCTTACATTTCTCAAAATCATGCCATCATTCCCTACTTGTGCATTGCTGCCACCTCGTTTTCCCTCACCCTCATCTCCCTTAGCTTCTCATTGTCTCCAAACTGTTTGTCATCCACTCAAATATGGGCAAAGATTTACTCCAAAAAAAGACTGAAGCCATTACATTCTGTTCTCAAACAATGTCCACTTTAACTGCCAATTGTTTGAATTAAACTGTAACCTTGTGGTGTGTCTAATCCACAAAATAAACTATTGGCATAATTTATGCCATCACTAAAAATATATCCTTTTCTGAAACATTGCCAGAGTCCATCCCTCTGTCAGCTTGTCTGTGCCTGAAACGTTCATCTCTGAGTTTGTTACCTTATAAGCAGGCCCATGATGAAAGGTAGCTTGATCCTAGTTCACCTGTATAGGTTTTGATGTGATTGAAGAATCTAATGCACCATCAGCAGATTCAGCCTTAGGTGGGGCAAGTGGTGTTTAAAGGGAAGGGTGAGTTCAGGGCCTATCAGCGGTGGCAAATGAGCTTGACAAACTAAATATAAGTACAGAAGGGATAAGTGGGCGGCCATTGTCGGGAGTAGGCCGCTGGCGAGAGTAGAAGCTTAGGCGAAAGTGGGCTTCAGCGAGGTAATTGGATAGGTGGACTTCGTTTTTTGGTTTTTCTTCGCTTTTTTTGAGGAACAGAGAGCATGTTGGTAGGGTTAGTATTTTGCTCTGCGTGTCAGATGTGGGAATCAGACCGTGTTAGGGATTTGGAGCTGCGGCTCAATGACCTACAGCTTATCAAGTCAAGTCAACTTTTATTGTCATTTTGACCATAACTGCTGGTACAGTGCATAGTAAAAATGAGACAACGTTTTTCAGGACCATGGTTTACATGACACAGTACAAAAAACTAGACTGAACTACGTAATAAAAAAAACACAGAGAAAGCTATACTGGACCTATACAGACCTACACTGGACTGCATAAAGTGCACAAAAACAGTGCAGGCATTACAATAAATAATAAACAGGACAATAGGGCAAGATGTCAGTCCAGGCTTCGGGTATTGAGCAGTCTGGTAGCTTGGGGGAAGAAACTGTTACATAGTCTGGTTGAGAGACCCCGAATGCTTCGGAGCCTTTTCCTAGACGGCAGGAGAGAGAAGAGATTGTATGAGGGGTGCGTGGGGTCCTTCATAATGCTGTTTCCTTTGCGGATGCAGCGTGTAGTGTAAATGTCCATCATGGCAGGAAGAGAGACCCCGATGATCTTCTCAGCTGACCTCACTATCTGCTGCAGAGTCTTGCGATCCGAGATGGTGCAATTTCCGAACCAGGCAGTGATGCAGCTGCTCAGGATGCTCAGGATATTAGGGAGAGTGAACAGGAGATGGAGAGGAACTACAGGGAGTTAGTCACCTCGAGGCTGCAGGAGTTAGATAAATGGGTGACAGTCAGGAAAGTGAAGGGAAGAGCTCAGATAGTAGAGAGCATCTCCTGTGGCCAACCCCCTCAGTAATCGTTATCTCGTTTTGGATGCAGTCGAAGGGGGATGACCTGACAGAAGACGACAACAGCGATCCGGTCTCTGGCACTGAGCCTGGTTCCGTGGTGCAGAAGGGAAAGAGGAAGATGAGAAATGCGGAAGGCATAGGGGATTCCATAGTGAGGGGAACAGGCAGGAGGTTCTGTCAGCCTGATAGAGATACGTGCAAGGTGTGTTACCTCACAGGTGTCAGGATACTGGATGTCTCCGATCGAGTGCAGAGTATTCTGAAGAGAGAGGGTGAACAGCCAGAAGTCTTGGTACACCTTGATACCAATGATATAGGTAGAAAAAGGGAGGAGGTCTAAAGACCGAATTCAGGGAATTGGATAGGAAGCTGAAAGGCAGGACCTCTAGGGTAGTAATCTCAGGATTGCTGCCTGTGCCATGTGTAAGCGAGTTCAAGAATAGCATGAACAGGTGTATTAATGGATGATCTTGAAATTCAGCAAGAGATTGCCAAATATAACTTTGTGGCCATCTCTGAAACTTGGCTAAAGGATGGCTGCCATTGGGAGCTGAACATCCAAGGATATATGCTGTATTAGAAAGATAGGCTAACAGGCAGAGGGGGTGGTGTGGCTTTATGAAAAGAAATAATATTAAATCATTAGAAAGAGATGATGTAGAATTGGAAGGTGTAGAATCTCTATGGGTTGAGTTGAGAAATGGCAAGTGTAAAAGGACCCTAATGGCAGTTGTACACAAGCCTCCAAACAGTAGCTGGGATGTGGATTACAAATTACAGCAGGAGATAGAAAAGGCGTGTCAGAAGGGCAATATCATGATAATCGTTGGGCATTTAAACCTGAAAGTGGATTGGAAAAACCAGGTCAGTAACAGACCTCAAGAGAGAGAAGTTGTAGAATGTCTAAGAAATGGCTTTTTAGGACAGCTTGTTGTCAAGCCCATTAGGGGATTGACTGTGCTGGATTGGGTGTTGTGCAATGGTCCGGAGGTGATGAGAGAGCTTAAGGTTAAGGAACCCTTAGGGAACAGAGATCACAATATGATCAGGTTCACATGGAAATTTGAAAGGGAAAAAATAAAATTGAATGTGTTGGCATTTCAGTGGAATAAAGGAAATTATGATGGCATGAGTGTGGAACTGGCTGAAGTTAACTGGAAAGGGACACTTGCAGGAAGGACAACAGAGCAGCAACGGCTGGAGTTTCCATGAAAAATGAGGGAAGGGCAAGACAGATATATTCCAAGTAAGAAGAACTTTTCAAAGGGAAGAAGGACACTACCGTGGCTGACAAGTAAAGTAAGAACCAAAGTAAAAGCAAAAGAGAGGGCATACAAGGAAGCCAGAGCCAGTGGGAAGATAAAGGATTGGGGAGCATTTAACAACTCGCAGAAGGAAACTAAGAAGGTCATTAGGATGGAAAAGATGAATTATGAAAGGAAGCTGGTGACTAGTATCAAAGAAGATACTAAAAGCTTTTTAAGTATATAAAGGGTAAAAGGGAGTTGAGGATAGATATAGGACCAATGCAAAATGATACTGGAGATGCTGTAATGAGAAATGAAGAGATGGCAGAGGAACTGAATGCATATTTTGCATCAGCCTTCACAGTGGAAAACTTCAACAGTATACTGGACATTTAAGAGTGTCGGGGAAGTGAAGTTTGTGCAGTGAAAATTACGACTGAGACAGTGCTTAGGAAGCTAAGTGGTCTGAGAGTGGATAAATCTCCTGGACCTGATGGAATGCACCCTTGGGTTCTGCAGGATGTAGCTGGAGAGATTGCAGAGGAATTAACAATGATCTTTCAAGAATTGTTAGATTCTGGCATTGTACCGGATGACTGGAGAATTGCAAATGTTACTCTGCTATTTGAGAAGGGTGGGAGGCAGCAGAAAGGAAACTATAGACCTGTTAGCCTGACATCTGTGGCTGGGAAGTTGTAGGAATCGATTGTTAGGGATGAGATTATGGAATACCTGGAGGCACATGACAAGGTAGGCCAAAGCCAGAATGGTTTCCTGAAAGGAGAATCCTGCCTGACAAACCTACTGCAAATCTTTGAGGAAATTACAAACAGGGTAGACAAAGGAGATGCAGTAGACGTGGTGTACTTGTATTTTCCGAAGGCCTTTGACAAGGTGCCGCAATGAGGCTGCTTAGCAAGATAAGAGCCCATGGAATTACAGGGAAGTTACTCACATGAGTGGCACATTGGGTTCTTTGTAGTAAACAGAGAGTGGGAATAAAGGGATCCTATTCTGGCCGGTTGCTGGTTACCAGTGGAGTTCCACAAGGGTCGGTGTTGGAACTGCTGCCTTTTACAAGGTATGTCAATGATTTGGACTACGATATTAATAGACTTGTGGCTAAATTTGCCGGTGATACAAAGATAGGTGGAGGAGTGGGTAGTGTTGAGGAAACAGAGAACCTGCAGAGAGACTTAGATAGTTCAAGGGAATGGGCAAAGAAGTGGCAAATGAAATACAATGTTGGGAAGTGTATGGTCATGCACTTCGGTGGAAGAAATAAATGAGCAGACTATTATTTAGATGGGGAGAGAATTCAAAATGCAGAGATGCAAAGGGACTTGGGAGTCCTTGTGCAAGATACCCTAAACATTAACTTCTTGGATGAGTCCGCTGTGAAAAAGGCGAGTGTATTGTTGGCATTCATTTCTAGAGGTATAGAATATAAGAGCAGGGATAGGATGCTGAGGCTCTATAAGGCACTCATGAGACCACGCTTGGAGTATTGTGTGCCGTTCTGGGCTCCTTATTTTAGAAAGGATATACTGACATTGGAGAGGGTTCAGAGAAGATTCACGAGAATGATTCCAGGAATGAAAGGGTTACTGAATGAGGAACATCTGGCAGCTCTTGGGCTATATTCCCTGGAATTCAGAAGAATATCTCATAGGAACATTCCAAATATTAAAAGGCCTGAACAGATTAGATATGGCAGAGTTATTTCCCACGGTCGGGGAGTCTAGGACAAAAGGGTCTGACTTCAGGATTGAAGGTTGTCCATTTAGGACTGAGATGTGGAGAAGTTACTTTTTCAGAGAGTGGTAAATCTGTGGAATTTATTGCCACAAGTGGCTGTGGAGGCCAAGTCATCGGGTGCATTTAAGGCAGAGATAGATAGGGTTTGATTAGCCAGTAAATCAAAGGGTATGGGATGAAGGCAGGGGAGTGGGGATGACTGGAAGAATTTGATCAGCCTATGATTGAATGGTGGAGCAGACTCAATGAGATGAATGGCCTTCTTCTGCTCCTATATCTTATGGTCTTATGGAGTGTTGCTTGAGATATTGTGTATTTGTTCAATGGCACGATCAAAATCTTTTGCCTTCTTACTCATGGACAACGAAGGTGTTCAATACTTCTCCATTTTGAAAGATGGCAAGCCAGGGATTCCCACAAGTGATGACAGGTTACGTTTTTAAAAGACATTTTTTTCAATGTCAGATCTTCCTATCATTGTGAAGCAGAATTCACCAAGCATTAAGATTGTTCACCCACTAACAGATAATGTGAGGTGGGATTATATCATCAAGAGACAGGTTAGGTCTACCCTTCTGACAATTTGCTTTTCCAATAGCAATCCTAGTGCAAACACCTTGAGGACCATTTTCTGTCCTCCTGCAAATTCTTTGCTCCATCATATAGTAGCATTTCCATTTGAGGTCAGGAACACTAACAGTTTAGCCCTCTCATTGGAGCTGGTTGAGTGTGAGTAGAGTCTTGATTACGGGAGAGATTGTCTGAGAGGAAACAGACATCAGTTCATCTAGACGTTAGTGACTGCACCTTGAATACTATGACCATACTACAGGAAGGATGTAATTAAGCTAATAAGGGTGCAGAAAAGATCCACAATAATGTTGCTGGAAGAGGAGCTTTTGGGTTATAAGAAGAAACTGCAGAGACTGGGACTGTCTTCTCTGGAATGGATGAGGCTGAGGTGTTACAGAGTTTTATAAAATTATGAGAGTCACATGTGTGGTGATGCAGAGTCACGTGTGATGATGCAGAGTCACATGTGAGAGTCAATGGTGGATGGTCACAGTATTTTTCCCAGTGTATGAGGGTCTGTAACCAGAAGGCATAGCTTTAAGATGAGGGGGGAAAGATTTAAAGGGGATCTGAGGGGCACTTATTTCCATACAGAAGGTGATGGGGGTATTGGACAAGAAGTGGTATAGGTGGAGACAACTACAATACTTTAAAGACAGTGAGACAGTTACATAGACAGGAAAAGTTTACAGCAAGGGTTTCCAATCCTTTTACTATGCCATAGACCAATAGAATTAAGCAAGGGATTTGTGGACCCCAGGTTGGCACCCCCTGGCTTAGACCAACACGAGCCAAGCACAGGCAAATGGGAGGAGCTCAGGAAGTCACCATGGTCATTTATGGACAGGTCAGGGCTAAAGGGCTTGTTTCTCTTTACTGTAGAACTCCACGACTCTGTGAGCCACAACCTAACAATGGCGGAGCAGGCTCATCCAAGAGAAGGGCAAATGATTTTTCTTTGCATCTTTGCATGAGAAGCCTGCAGGAGAAATGCCTGGAGTTCCCATTTGTCATATCACTGAACAAAGGCAGTGTGGATGGTGTTAGCTGTTGACTCCATCTGTAGCACCAGCTGCTCCATGCTTCTGGGTGGTACTGTGCCAGCATTAATGTTTTAAACAAGCATTCCCAAAGGGTTTTGACTTTCTGAGGTAATATGGGATTCAAACTAATCCCATCGACAAAAGATCCTTCCTTATGTTCTGCCACCATCACCATATGTTCCCTTTCATTCAAGCTGCAAGTCCTCTTGAGTTGAACATCTAACCCCTGTGGAATGAACAACTGTATGCTACGCAGGAGAAACCAATTGGCTCTTAAATAATTACAATGTCTGATATACTTGATTCAGTTTATTTCTCTGTGGGAAATCTAAAATACATAAAAGGCTGTGATGTCAGGAAAGAAACAGCACAGCATTGCACTTTGATTCACCAAAAGTGGTTGTGCAGTGATGTTAAAGGAGATATAGAAATGGAAGATGTTAATATTAACACAGAACAGTACAGCACAGTACAGGCCCTTTGGCACATGATGTTGTGGCAAGCTTTTAACCTACCATAAGATCTCTCCCACATCACCTTCCATTTTTCTATCATCCACGTGCCTAAGAAACTCTTAAATGTCCTGAATGTATTTGCCTCCACCACCACTGGCAGTGTGTTCTATGCACCTTGAATAATTGTGTATGTATTATCTAACAACTGTACCACTTGGAAAGGCAAGGTGAACAGAAATCGCACATTTCCCCCTGACTTACGTGCATCCTGATTTGGACATATACTGCTGTTCCTCCATCGTTATCGGTTCTATCGCATGCTCCTGAACCTCTTTCCGCAGCTACCCTGTGGAAGGATTTCCACCAGAACTGCAGTAACTCAACACAGTGGTGCAGCATCGCATTCTGACGGACAATTGGAGATGGGACATAAATACTTGGGGATGAGACACTTGCTCACCCTCTGTGCGGAATGCGGGCTTTGCAAAGAGGATGCGGAGAAAGATGTAAGGGCCTGTGTTTAAAATTGTGGTGAACTACATATACCTGTCTGGACACGCCCCCCTGCTGACTGCTCCTGTGGCTCCTCCCACTGACCGTGGCTCCTCCCACAGACCCCGGTATAAAGGCGGTTGAGGTCTGAGCCCAGCCCTCAGTCTCCAGGATGTAGTATGGTGGTCAATTACTGCTTGTTCTTTCTTCCAGTCAATTAAAGCCAATATCTCGCCTCATGTCTCGGAGAGTTATTGATGGTGCATCAAAAACAAAGGCTGAAATAGTCACAACCACAGACTCTGCAGTGGAATCTGTGCAGCCACACAGGTGTTCTGCAAAATGAGTTTAGCAGTTACACTCATGAGTATGAATGTTCCCGCCAATTCCTGTTTCATTGTGTTGGTACTCAACTCCCTTGCTCTTGTTCCAGTCTTGTCGAGACTTGACCAAAAGCCCAGCAATGTCTATGCTCCCTGCTTACCTCTGACATTGTTCTGGGAAAGAAGGCCACTGTAAAGGAGCAGTATTTGTTTAGTAATAAGTTACTGTTTCCTAGCCACAGTGTTGGTGTTAGCTTTCAGTTTGAGAGATTTAGTTAAAGGTCCTGTTGACCTAATGTTTATTGTTTTTCCTTTAATTTTGTGCAGTTCTTATTAAAAGTCAGTGAACTGTTCATCCACTTCTCCCACTGTGCTGGCACCATAACCATACACTTGAGTCAACAAGTCTTGATGACGATAATGGACACAGTGCTGAGTGAACAGCTGATCTCAGCTCTGAATTTCATCGGGCAGGTAGGAGAGAGGCTAAATTCTGTAAAGGCTGGGTTTGGCTGGTGTGACAATGTGCAAGTAAATTGTTGCTTCACTCGGTAAGATTGTTTGGGTCTCTGATGGCAGGATTGGAACAATTTCATCTCCAGAAGTATAGGAAAAAAGGCATAAAACAGGGAATGTGCCCCTTGAAATGCTGAAAGGTAAGGGGATAATATGTCACTCTCAGCTTCTTCTGATGAAACTCTTCTATCTTGTGGTTAGTGATACCTTCAGTGAAGAAGAACATCAGGTGGATTATATCACCAGCTGCTTTATATTATTTATTATTATTATTGTCACATGTACTAGGATGCAGAGGAAAACTGTTGTTTTGCATGACATCCAGACAGATTATGCCGGACACAATTATGATGAGGTTGTAAAAATGAAACAATGCAGAATATTGTGTTTTACTTACAAAGAAAGTACAGTGCTGGTAGATAAGTAAAATGCAAGGGCCATGACAAGGTAGGCTGGGAAATCAAAAGTTCAATTTTTTGCCGATGAGATTTCCATTCAAGAGTCTGATAACTGAGTGACTGTAACTAAAATAAATTTCCTAACCTGTCCCTGGACTTACTTTAAATAGAAGCACAAATGCAAACAAAGTTATATTTTTTCATTTTTAAATAAATGTATGTATACACTCTGTGGCCTCTTTATTAGGTACGTCCTGCTCCCAATAAAATGGCCACAGAATGTTTTCACTTTGGCACAAGAGACTTTTTCTGTTGATCATTATCAAACAAAGCCAAATTAAATCTACTGTGATTCAGTGTTGTAAAACAATGAAACATGAAACTTCCAAGGAGGGTGAATACTTTTTATAGGGACTGCTATATAATGTGTTATATTCAGTTTGTAGCTCAGCTGAGTTAATTAATACTTCATGAGGTGAGTCTAACAGGAAAAAAAAACACACTTACAAAGGTTAGTCAGGTGGGCTGAAGCATTATTTCAGAGTCTTCATAAAAATCATGCTTGCTGTGAAGATAATTCAATATTCTACACTGTTTGTGAGTCATATTCAAAAAAATATTTTAGGTGCAAAATCTTTGAAGCAAAAGGGATGACTCATTTATCAAATTTCTTTTTCACTTCTCAAGCATTCTCTTGGGACTGAGGATGACTGGGTTCCATTATACTTCACAAAACTGGGGGATGACTTTTGAAATGCCGAGACTGAATGTGACAAGGATATTTTCTTTACCTGAGAATCTAGAAACAGAGGATAAAACATCAGAGTACAAGGACGTCCCTTTAAAACGGAGGAATTTCTTTAGCTAAAAGGTGGTAAATTTGCTGAATTCATTCAACACGCACAAAATGCTGGAGGAACTCAGCAGGTCTGGCAGCATCAATGGAAGTATGTGCTGCCTGGCCTGCTGAGTTCCTCCAGCATATTGTATGTGTTGCCTGGATTTCCAGCATCTGCAGATTTTCTCTTGTATGCTGTGGAATTCATTGCCACAGACGGCCGTGACGGTCAAGTCATTAGGTACATGTAAAGCGGAGGTTGATAGGTTCTTGATTAGTAAGGGCATCAAAGGATATGGGGAGAAGGCAGGAGAAAGGGGTTGAGAGGGGTAATAAATCAGCCATGATCGAATGGCAGAGCAGTGTTGAAAGGCTGAATGGTCTAACTCTGCTCCTATGTGTAGTTGTCTTGGGGGCTATTGGCAGTGAATAACACTGCATACAAGCGAGAGACAGGCTTGCCTAGACAGCAAGCGGTTGATGGTAACTGAGAACATGTTGCAAGGTGTTAACACACACATACAGGAGAAAGACATCTTCTACCCTCAGTCTCTCTGCGTCACTCCACACTTACCTGACTTCCTGAGTGATTCGGACACAAAATGCTGAGGAAACTCAGGTCAGGCAGCATCTATGGAAAGGAATTTGAGGCTAAGACTCTTCATCAGGCCCCTGCCCTCATCTCTCAATCACACCTTTGGAAAGATCTGACTGGATGACAGATTTTCATGGCATCTCGGTAGCAATTCTTTTCTCTCTTCTCTCAGCAGCTTCCTGTCCTCTGTAATTTTATATTAGAAGACTTGTATTTCTAAGTCCTTCACCATGTCCCCAAGCATTTAAGGAAACTGGAGCACATGGTCATGGGGAGAATACACTGTACAAACTTCTTACAGGGAGAAGCGGGAATTGAACCCAGGTCCCTGACACTGTAAAGCACTGTGCTAACCACTACATTACTGTGCCTCCCTAAATAAAATATAATTCTTAACTGCTAGATGCAGGACGTATCCTCTATTTCTAAGTTCTGTGGGATCTATTACATTCGTCCAAGTAAAAAAGTATTGACTATTATCTTGGTCCAGTGGCAAGAAAGCCCAAAACTGGTATTTGCATTGGTCTATTATTGCTGCAACATTTCAGAGCATTAGTACATTGAGGTAGTACCAGGAAAAAGCATGTAGTTTGCAAGCATGATGCTTTGTGAGGAATTTGAAACAACACTGCAGCTCAGCAGGCTGTCTGCTGTAAATCTAGCTTATTTCTGATTGGTACCATGTTCTGATGAGGGAGTTAATCGATCCTTGTCTTTATATCTGATCTGATTGGGGCTAGCCTCACCCACCTCAATCTCCTCAGAAAATGAAGACGCCGCTGTGCTTTCTTGACCAAAGATGTGTTGTTCAGGGACCAGGTGAGATTGTCTGTTATATGCACTTTCAGAAACCCGGTGCTCTTAACTCTCTCCATGGAGGAGCAATTTATGTGCAGGGAGGAGTGTTCAGGCAACACCTTCCCAAAGTTCACAATCATCTCTTTGGCCATTGAGACTTGAGTTGTTGTGCTTGCACCATTACACCAACTGCTCTACCTCCTCTCTGTATGCCATCCTGTTTTTGTTGTTGATAAGGCCAACCACTATTGTGTCAAAGTTCAAAGTAAATTCATGATCAAAATACATAAATTTCACCATATACAACCCAGAGATTAATTTTCCTGTGGGCATACTCAATAAATCTATGGAATAATAACCATTACAGAATCAATGATAGACCTTGGGCGTTTAACCAAAGTGCATGAAGACGACAATATGTGTAAATACACAAAAAAAAGAAAGAATAATAAATAAATAAGCAATAAGTATTGAAAACGTGAGTTGACGAGTCTATGAAAGTGAGTCCATTGTTTAAGGGTACACTTCAGTGAGTCGTGAGCGAACTTGATGATTTGGTTTGAACTGTGCAGTCATGAACACCCGTGGGCGAAGCTTGACACAGCAGTGTTCAGCATGATGGAGCTAGTGATGTTGCTGCCAACATGGACTAACTGTGATCTTTCTGTCAAGAAGTCTAAAGTCCAGTTACAGAGAGAGAAGCTGAGGCCCAATGAGGGATAATTAATTAAATGCTGAGGTAAAGTAGCATCCTGATGTTTGAGGTGCCATTTTCCAGGTGGGGCAATATGGGGTGGAGTGCAGAGACCATGGCATCTTCATTGGACGGATTTGAGCGATGAGTGAACTGGAAAGTGCTCAGTGCTGTAGGAAGATTGGAAAGTGACCTTCGACCCATATGGGAGAATGAGGAGATAATAGACTGGAGCTACAGGGAGGAAATCACCCCTGGCTTGCAGGAGGCATGTAACTGGGTGACTGTCAGGAGAAGGGGGGGAGATGCACAGCTAGTGCAGAGTACAATTGTGGCCGTTCTGCTCAAAAATAAGTACACAACTTTAGATACAATAGAGGGGGTGACCAACCAGGGGAGTCACAGTGACTGGGTCTCTGGCACTACGTTTGGTGCTGGGTCTCAGCAGAACAGATAGGTGGAAAGGACTGCAGTGTTCATAGGAGATTCCTTAGTCAAATGAATAGATATGAGGTTCTGTGGGTACGATAGAGATACCCGGATGGTCTGTTGCCTTCCTGGTGCCAGGATCAGGGATGTTTCAGATCAAGTCCTTGGCATTCTCAAGGGCTAGGGTGAGCAGCCAGAAGTCTTGGTGTATATTGACACCAGTGACATAGGTTGACAAGGTGAGGTGGTCCTGAAGAGAGATTTAAGGGAGCTAGTTAGAAATCTGAGAAATAGGACCTGAAGGATAGTTATCTCTGGATTGCTGCTTGGGCTATGTGCCAGTGAGGGCAGGAAGAGGATGATTTGGCAGGTGAATGCGTGTCTGAGGAACTGGTGCAGGGGGCAGGGGGTCAGATTTATGGATCTTTGGGATCTCTTCTGGGGAAGGTATGACCTGTACGAAAGTGATGGGTTACACCTGAACCTGAGGAGGTCCAATATCCTTGCAGTTGGTCACGTGAGTAAAAACTATTCGGCAGGGGGATGGGAACCAGAGTGACAGTGCTGAAGATGAAGTAGTTGGTATTCCATCTGCCAGTTCTTTGCCCATTCTCCTAATATGTCTAAATCCTTCTGTAGTCTCTCTATTTCCTCAAAACTACCTGCCCCTCCAGAAAACATCTCTCCCTCAATGTCGCAAAAACAAAGGAGCTGGTTGTGGATTACAGGGGGAATAGAGACAGGCTAACCCCTATTGACATCAATGGATCTGGGGTTGAGAGGGTAAACAGCTTTAAGTTCCACGACATTCCACATCACCGAGGACCTCACGTGTTCTGTACACACCAGTTATGTGGTGAAAAAGGCACAACAGCGCCTTTTTCACCTCAGACAGTTGAGGAAGTTTGCTATGGGCCCCCAAATCCTAAGAACTTTTTACAGGGGCACAGTTGAGAGTATCCTGACTGGCTGCATCACTGCCTGATATTGGAACTGTACCTCCCTTAACTGCAAGATTCTGCAGAGAGTGGTGTGGACAGCCCAATGCATCTGTAGTTGTGAACTTCCCATGATTCAGGACATTTACAAGGACAGGTGTGTAAAAAGGGCTCGTAGGATCATTGGAGACCCAACTCACCCCAACCACAACCTATTCCAGCTGCTACCATCTGGGAAGCAGTACCGCAGTATAAAAGCCAGGACCAACAGGCTCTAGGACAACTTCTTTCACCAGGCCATCAGACTGATGAACTCACACTGATTTGAGCGTACCCTAAATTTCATTGACTGTTCTATTTATTATAAATTATTTTAGATTACTATGCTTGCACATTACACATTTAGATAGAGATGTAACATAAAGATTTTTACTCCTCATGTATGTGAAGGATGTAAGAAATGAAGTCAATTCAATTCTATCTTTGTATTGTTTGCAAATTCTTCAACAAAGCCATCAATCCATCATCCAAATCACTGACACATACATAAAAAAATCAGCCCCCTGTGGAATACCACTTGTCACCAGCAACCAATCAGAAAAAGCTCCCTTTCTTCCCTCTCTGTACCTCTTGCCAATCAGCCACTGCCTTATCCATGCTAGAATCTTTCCTGTAATAGCATGGGTTTGTAGCTTGTTAGGTAGCCTCACGTGTGGCACCTTGTCAGACTAGCTGGCTTATAATTTCCTTTCTTCTGCCTCTCTCCCCTCTTGAAGAGTGGAGTGACATTTACAATTTTTCAGTCTTCTGGAACCATTCCAGAATCTAGGGATTCTTGAAAGATCACTTCTTATGTCTCCACAGTCTCTTCAGTCACCCCTTTCAGAACCTGAGATGTAGTCCATCTGGTCCAGGTGATTTATCTATTTTCACACCTTTCTGCTTCCCAAGCGCCTTCTCTCCAGTAATAGCAACTATTGCCCACTGACACTCATATTTCTGGTACTCTGTGAGGTCTTCCATAGTAAAGACTGGCACAAAGTACTTATGCTCATCCATCATTTCCTTGCCCCCCATTACCGTCTCTTCAACGCATATTCTGGCATTCTAATATTCATTCTTGCTTCTATTTTACTCTTTATATATCTGAAAAAAAACGTTATATCCTCTTTTATATTATTGGCTCATTTGTGTTGTTTCATTTTATCTTGTTTCTCCTTTTGGCTTTTTAGTTGCCTTCTTTTAGTTTCTAAATCTTCTCAATCCTCTACCTTCCCACTAAGTTTTGGTTTACTGTCTGCTCTCTCTTATATTTTTATGCTGTCTTTGACTTATTTTGTCAGCCACAGTTGTCTCATCTTCCCTACAGAATATCCTTTCTTCTGTAGGATGTATCTATCCTGTGTCTTCTGAATTGCTCTCAGGAACTCCAGCCATTGCTGTTCTGCTGTCATCCCTGTTGATGTTTCCTTCCGTTCAATTTTGACCATCTCCTCTCTCATGCCTCTGTAATTCCCTTTACTCCCTGCATTAATGATACATCTGATTTTATCTTCTCTCTCTCTTAAACTGCAGAGTGAACTCTATCATGTTATGATCACTGACTCCTAAGGGTTCCTTCACCTTAAACTCCCTGATCAAATATAGTTCATGATACAACATCCAACCCAGAATTGCATTTTCCCTAGTGGGCTCAACCACAAGCTACTCTAAAAAGCCATTTCCTAGGCACTCTACAAACTTCCTCTCTTGGGTAACCAGATTGTCTCAATCTACCTGTATATTGAAATCCCCCATGGCCATCATAATGTTGCTATTTTTAAATGCTTTTCCTACCTCCCCTTGTAATTTGCACCCCACATTCTGACTGCGGTTCGGTTGCCCGTATGCAATTCCCAGCAGGCTCTTTTTACCCTTGATGTTTCTTAACTCTATCCACTAGGATTCTACTTCTTCCAATCCTATGTCACCACTTTCAAAGGATTTGATTTCATTTTATACTAACAGAGCCACTCCACCCCCTCTGCATACCTGCCTGACCTTTCAATATAATGTGTATCCTCGGAGTTAAGCTCACAGTTATGATCTTCTTTCAGCCACAACTCAATGATGTCTACAATGTCATCCCTGTCAATGTCCCCTCCCATCTGTTCAACAATCTCTTTGACCACAATCACCACCCCCCCCCACCATCAGACAAGAGATAACATCATATTAGGATGAAAAAGACCTTGAATCTCCCACCACTACACAGGTCTCATCACACATGAAGAATGAGTAGCATTTTGCTGTTTACTTTTTAATTTGTGTTGTAAATGCACTTTATTGTTTGTTAATTTATTTATAAATCTTACTTTATGTGATCTGTATGAGTTATGTGTACAGTATTTTGCATCTTGGTCTAGAGGAACATTGTTTCATTTGGCAGTATACATTTGTGAGGTTAATAATAATAAACTAGGAATCTTTATTGTGTGACTGTATTTTGCTGATACATTATATGTGCTTACTACCTTATATGTGCTGAATGTGTCTTGTGCTGTGTATGACTATTGGTACTGTGTTTTGTACCTTGGCCCTGGAGTAATGCTAATTCATTTGGCTGTATTCATGGGTATTCAGGCATGGTTGAATGACTTAAACTTGATAAGATCTTGAACTTGAACATGGCACTGACTACCCAGCATCTGTTTGAATTCAGATTGCTTATTACAATGAACCTTCAAAAAGATATATAAGATGATGAGATGTGTATGAGATGACGAGAGGAATTGATCATCTGGATAGTCAGAGGCTTTTTCCCGGGGCTGAAATGGCTAACACGAGAGGGCAGTTTTAAGGTGCTTGGAAGTAGGTACAGAGGAAATGTCAGGGGTAAATTTTTTATGCAGAGAGTGGTGAGTGTGTGGAATGGGCTGCTGGCGATGGTGGTGGAGGCGGACACAATAGGGTCTTTTAAGAGACTCCTGGATAGGTACATGGAACTTAGAAAAATAGAGGGCTATGGGTAACCCGAGGTAATTTCTAAGTAAGTACATGTTCAACACAGCATTGCAGGCTGAAGGGCCTGTATTGTGCTGTAGGTTTTCTGTATTTCTATGTTTCTATGTCATTGTTGCTTGTCTTCACAAATGCTGAAGGTTATGTTCTGGCTGTTTCTTATCAGTTTGTCTGTTATTTATCAATGTTTTGCTCTAATTGTTAGATATCTGTGGGCTCAAGAAAAAGGAAGGGTTTACTAACTAATGGGCTATTTATAGTGCAATAAGGTGGTGTGAGTGTGGAACAAGTTGCCAGCAGATATGGTGGATGTGGGTTTGATTGCAACATTTAAGAGAAATTTGGATAAATACATGGATGGGATGGATATAGAAGACTATAGTGCAGGTGCAGGTCAATGGGAATAGGCAAAACAACAGTGAAGTATGGACTAGATGGGTCAAAGGTTCTTGTTCTGTGCTGTAGTGCTCTATGCATTTATGACCCTATATTAAATGGTACACTTTTGTCTTCAGTGCCTGTACAATTATATTACATAGCCATTGCAGAATCGGGCAAACTTCTGAGAGTCACAGTGTTAAACAACATGGAACAAGCTCTTCAGCCAAAATCATCTATGCCAATCAAGATACCAAGTTAATCTAGTCCCATTTTTCTCCAATTGGCCCATATCTTCCTTAACATTTCTTATCCACGTACCTTTTTGAATGCCTTTTAAAGGTTGGAATTTGATCTGCCTTTACCACTTCCCTTTGGCAGCTCAGTTCAAAGACCCATCACTATGTGAAGAAGTTTCCTGCTAGACTTCTCATCCTAAACCTTTTCCCTTAGACTCCCCTGCCCCAGGAAAAAGAGAATATCACTACTTACTCTATCCATTTCCCTCATGACTTTAGAAACATCTATCAAGTCTCCATTCAGTATCCTTCACTGTAAGAAAAACTATTATAGTCTATGTCCATAGATTCCTTAAAATTGCCATGCACGTTGAGAGAGTGGTTAAGAAGGTGTATGGTGTATTGGCCTTTGTTGGTTGCTGGAATGAGTTCAGGAGCTGTGAGTAAATGTTGCAACTCTTTAAACTGTGATTGGACCATGTTTGGAGTATTGCTTTCAATTCTAATCTCCTGATTATAGGGAGGAGGTGTAAGTTTTAGTGGAGATGCAGAGGAGATTTACTAGGGTGCTTCCTGGATTAAGCCTCATTATAGGAAGGAAGGAGAAGTTTTAGTGGAGGTGCAGAGGAGATTTACCAGGATGTTGCCTGGATTAGAGGTCATGTCTTAATGAAGAAAAGTTGAGCAAGTTAGGGTTTTACTCTAACTTGATGAGAGATGACTTGATAGAGGTGCATATGATGTTAAGAGACATAAGAGCATGAATAGCCAGAGTTCACAGTTCAAAGTAAAGTTATTATCAAATACATGTATGTCACTATATACAACAGCACTGAGATTCTTTTTGTTTGTAAGCATACGCAATAAATCCATAACAGAATAATAACCAGGGTGGCAATTGTTTATATGAGAAATAGATAGATAGATAGAGATAGATAGATACTTTATTCATCCCCAAGGGGAAATTCAACATTTTTCCAGTGTCCCATACACTTATTGTAGCAAACCAAATTACATACAGTATTTAACTCAGTATAAATATGATATGCATCTAAAATCACCCTCCCAAAAAGCATTAATAAATAGCTTTTAAAAAGTTCTTAAATAGTTTACTAAAGTGCATTGAGTGGTAACTTAAGCTCAGTCCTAACCCCGGCACTTTAACATGTCTTGCCCCTCATGTATCTCCCTCTACCATCACACCTGGCAGTGAGTTCCATGCACTTACTACTGTCTGGAGTAAGCAGAGCAGGTGATGTCAGAGAGCAGTAAGTGGATGGGACATGGTGCCGGGGAGATGGTAGAGGCTGATACATTAGGAATATTGAAGAGACACTTCGATAGGTACATGGATGAAAGAAAAATGTAGGGCTGTGAAGGAGGGAGGGGTTAGATTGATCTTGATGTAGGTTAGAAGGTCAGCACAACATTGTTGCAGAGCCTGTGCAGTTTACTGTTCTATTCTACGCGAATAGTTCCAGCCTAGTTACTCTCACTTTGACAAAAGCCCTGCAGACGGCCTCATGGAGATCTTTTTCCTGCACCCTCTCTCACTAGATCACATCCTTCCTACAGTACGGCGTCCAGAAATGTACACATTAATGCAAGTGTGGTCTAACCAAATGTCTCTTAAATCAAAAGAATTAGGTGATAACCTCAGTGAGTGAGCTCCTGAGAGATAAAGCATTTGCAATCATTTGGATGGGTCCACAAAGAGCGTGTGAGTTTCTTTGTCAGGTTGCTCCCTGGGGAATGGTAAGTAAAGGCAATAGGGTTTGCTGGAGAACTCAGTGCTATCGTGCAGACAAACTGTTAACCTGCTGTTTTTAATTTAAAATTGTAGAGCATTTAATTGGCCTGAAAATTTCTTATGAATTGAGGATTCCATAATCAGCCTAATCCTCTTGTTAATTGGAATCAGATAATTAGCGTGAATTATAACTGGAGTGGATTCGTTGGCAGGTAATTCGTAACCTCTGTTCATGTCACAGACCTTGGATTGCTGTCCAGTAAAGTTTAGGATATTGAGTAGATGAGTTGGGTTAAAAGAAGGCAAGGGTGAGGTGAAACTAGATTCCATTTACAATTCACTTGCTTGTGGATGGAAATTAAATTAAATTGACTGAAACCTTTCATGAGAAGATGAAAAGAAAAACTTCTGAAAAGATGAAGGTTTTAAAATGTTAGAGCTGATTTCCTAGGTGGTTGTAAATCTCTTTCACTCCTTTAGCAATGGAGGCCTTGGGTTATTTCAACAGTGAGTCTAATTTTTTTTTTGCTAGGAAGTAGATTGTGTTAAGGTGTTGGACTGGTGTAAGATCCATCTTTTTGCCTGATGGCTTTTAGGGGACAAAATGTGACCACTCTGTCTATGTGCAATTTCAGTCCTTTCTAGTGTCCTATTGCATCAAAACTTGGGCCAGGCAAAAGCATAGAAGAGATGTGGACCTTATGAGCATCAACTCTGAGCACAGGATGGACAATATAGGGTGACATGGTAGTGTAGTTCTTAGCACAATGGTTTACAGCTCTAGCAACCCAGGTTCAATTCCCGTCACTGCCTATAAGTTTGTACATTCTCCCTGTGACTGCACGGGTGCTATGGTTGCCTCCCACAGTCCAAAGACATACCAATTAGTAGGTTAATTGGTCATTGTAAATTGTCCTGCAATTAGGCTAGGGTTAAACAAGGGTGGTGTGGCTTGAAGGCTCGTAAGGACCTATTCTGCATTGTCTGTCAATAAGTAAATAAAAATAAAGGAAAGCAGGATAAATAAAAGAAATAGTAAACACAAGGAAGTCTGCAGATGCTGTGACTGTACCCCTTGACATGTTTGAGTACTGTTGGGGGGGACAGCCTACCTGGAGGAAGTGATAGTGACCGGGCCTCCGGCACAGAGGACGACCCTGTAGCTCAGAAGGGTAGGGATAGACGAAAGAGGACCATAGTAATAGGGGACTCGATAGTCAGGGGTTCAGACAGGCGGTTCTGTGGAGGTGATCGGGAGTCCCGGATGGTAGTTTGCCTCCCTGGTGCCAGGGTTCGGGACGTTTCTGATCGCGTCCAAGATATCCTGAAGTGGGAGGGTGAGGAGCCAGAGGTCGTGGTACATGTAGGTACCAATGACATAGGTAGGAAAGGGGAAGAGTTCCTGAAACGAGAGTATAGGGAGTTAGGAAGGCAGTTAAGAAGAAGGACCGCAAAGGTAGTAATCTTGGGATTACTGCCTGTGCCACACGACAGTGAGAGTAGGAATGGAATTAGGAGGAGGATGAATGCGTGGCTGAGGGATTGGAGCAGGGGGCAGGGATTCAAGTTTCTGGATCATTGGGACCTCTTCTGGGGCAGGCGTGACCTGTTCAAGAAGGACGGGTTACACTTGAATCCTGGGGGGACCAATATCCTAACAGGGAGGTTTGCTAGGGCTACAGGGCATACTTTAAACTAGTAAGATGGGGGGGCGGGAGACTATGGGAGAGGCGGTTAGTTCACCAGTAGAGCAAGTAAGTAGACAGTGTGTGAGGGAGGAAAGGCAGGTGATGGAGAGGGGATGCGTTCAGCCTGAAGATGTAGGGGAGAAGAAAGAAAAGGATAATAAATTTGAATGCATTGTTAGGGATGAAAAGAGAGGAGGAGGTAGAGAGTATCTTAAATGTATCTATTTTAATGCTAGGAGCATTGTAAGAAAGGTGGATGAGCTTAAAGCGTGGATTGATACCTGGAATTATGATGTTGTAGCTATTAGTGAAACATGGTTGCAGGAAGGGTGTGATTGGCAACTAAATATTCCTGGATTTAGTTGCTTCAGGTGTGATAGAGTAGGAGGGGCCAGAGGAGGAGGTGTTGCATTGCTTGTCCGAGAAAATCTTATGGCGGTGCTTTGGAAGGATAGATTAGAGAGCTCCTCTAGGGAGGCTAGTTGGGA
Organism: Hypanus sabinus; assembly: GCF_030144855.1. Taxonomy (NCBI): domain Eukaryota; kingdom Metazoa; phylum Chordata; class Chondrichthyes; order Myliobatiformes; family Dasyatidae; genus Hypanus; species Hypanus sabinus. The sequence continues at coordinate 172,322,236 of NC_082708.1, read as the reverse complement.
GGAATTGAGGAATGGGAAAGGTGTAGTAACACTGATAGGAGTGTATTATAGGCCACCTAATGGGGAGCGTGAGTTGGAAGAGCAAATGTGTAAGGAGATAGCATATATTTGTAGTAAACACAAGGTGGTGATTGTGGGAGATTTTAATTTTCCACACGTAGACTGGGAAGCTCATTCTGTAAAAGGGCTGGATGGTTTAGAGTTTGTGAAATGTGTGCAGGATAGTTTTTTGCAACAATACATAGAAGTACCGACTAGAGATGGGGCAGTGTTGGATCTCCTGTTAGGGAATGCGATAGGTCAGCTGACAGATGTATGTGTTGGGGAGCACTTCGAGTCCAGTGATCACAATAGCATTAGCTTCAATATAATTATGGAGAAGGACAGGACTGGACCTAGAGTTGAGATTTTTGATTGGAGAAAGGCTAACTTTGAGGAGATGCGAAGGGATTTAGAGAGAGTGGATTGGGTCAAGTTGTTTTATGGGAAGGATGTAATAGAGAAATGGAGGTCATTTAAGGGTGAAATTATGAGGGTACAGAATCTTTATGTTTCTGTTAGGTTGAAAGGAAAGGTTAAAGGTTTGAAAGCACCATGGTTTTCAAGGGATATTAGAAACTTGGTTCGGAAAAAGAGGGATGTCTACAATAGATATAGGCAGCATGGAGTAAAGGAATTGCTCGAGGAATATAAAGAATGTAAAAGGAATCTTAAGAAAAAGATTAGAAAAGCTAAAAGAAGATATGAGGTTGGTTTGGCAAATAAGGTGAAAGTAAATCCGAAAGGTATCTACAGTTATATTAAAAGCAAGAGGATAGTGAGGGATAAAATTGGTCCCTTAGAGAATCAGGGTGGTCAGCTATGTGTGGAGCCGAGGGAGATGGGAGAGATTTTGAATGATTTCTTCTCTTCGGTATTCACTAAGGAGAAGGATATTGAATTGTGTAAGGTGTGGGAAACAAGTAAGGAAGTTATGGAACCTATGACAATTAAAGAGGTGGAAGTACTGGTGCTTTTAAGAAATTTAAAAGTGGATAAATTTCCGGATCCTGACAGGATATTCCCCAGGACCTTGAGGGAAGTTTGTGTAGAGATAGCAGGAACTCTGACGGAGATCTTTCAGATGTCATTAGAAACGGGGATTGTGCCAGAAGATTGGCGTATTGCTCATGTGGTTCCATTGTTTAAAAAGGGTTCTAGAAGTAAGCCTAGCAATTATAGACCTGTCAGTTTGACATCAGTGGTGGGTAAATTAATGGAAAGTATTCTTAGAGATAGTATTTATAATTATCTGGATAGACAGGATCTGATTAGGAGTAGCCAGCATGGATTTGTGCATGGAAGATCATGTTTGACAAACCATATTGAATTTTTTGAAGAAGTTATGAGGAATGTTGATGAGGATAAGGCAGTGGATGTAGTCTATATGGACTTCAGCATGGCCTTTGACAAATTTCCACATGGAAGGTTAGTTAAGAAGGTTCAGTCGTTAGGTATTAATGCTGGAGTAATAAAATGGATTCAACAGTGGCTAGATGAGAGATGCCAGAGAGTAGTGGTGGATAATTGTTTATTGGAATGGAGGCCGGTGACTAGCGGGGTGCCTCAGGGATCTGTTTTGGGCCCAATGTTGTTTGTAATATACATAAATGATCTGGATGATGGGGTGGTAAATTGGATTAGTAAGTATGCCGATGATACTAAGGTAGGAGGTGTTGTGGATAATGAGGTGGGTTTTCAAAGCTTGCAGGGAGATTTATGCCGGTTAGAAGAATGGGCTGAACGTTGGCAGATGGAGTTTAATGCTGAGAAGTGTGAGGTTCTACATCTTGGCAGGAATAATCCAAATAGAACATGCAGGGTAAGGCCAAATTTGGAATATTGTGTACAGTTCTGGTCACCGAATTATAGGAAAGATATCAATAAATTAGAGAGAGTGCAGAGATGATTTACTAGGATGTTACCTGGGTTTCAACACTTAAGTTACAGAGAAAGGTTGAACAAGTTAGGTCTCTATTCATTGGAGCGTAGAAGGTTGAGGGGGGATTTGATCGAGGTATTTAAAATTTTGAGAGGGATAGGTAAAGTTGACGTGAATAGGCTATTTCCATTGAGAGTAGGGGAGATTCAAACGAGAGGACATGATTTGAGAGTTAGGGGGCAGAAGTTTAAGGGAAACACGAGGGGGTATTTCTTTACTCAGAGAGTGATAGCTGTGTGGAATGAGCTTCCTGTAGAAGTAGTAGAGGCCAGTTCAGTTGTGTCATTTAAGGTAAAATTGGATAGGTATATGGACAGGAAAGGAGTGGAGTGTTATGGGCTGAGTGTGGGTAGGTGGGACTAGGTGAGATTAAGAGTTCAGCATGGACTAGGAGGGCTGAGATGGCCTGTTTCCGTGCTGTGATTGTTATATGGTTATATGCTGAAAATCCAAAGCAACATACACATAATACTGGAGGAACTCAGCCGATCAGACAGCATCAATGGAAATGAATAAACAGTTGATGTTTTGGGCTGAGACCCTTCTTCAGGATTGGAAAGGAAGGGGGAAGATGCCAGAATAAAAAGTTGGGGGGAGGGCAAGGAGGATAGCTAGAAAGTGATAGGTGAAACCAGGTGGGTGGGAAAGATAAAGAGCTGGAGAGGAAGGAATCTGATAGGAAGAGCAGAGTGGACCATTGAAGAAAAAGAAAGAGGAGAAGATAGGCAGGTCAGAAAAGGTAAGAGGCCAGAGTAGTAAACAGAAGAAGAGCGGAAGGGAAGGGAAGAAATACCTGAGTTCATGACCAGGCTAGTGTACTCTGTACTTCACTCGCTAAATTGCTGAAGGTTAGCAAAGAAGGTTGTTATTCTATACACCTAATTTACTCAGTTATGCAAATGCAGCACATTCAAATGTTCATCATTATGGACCATGTGCATGTACAAACTAGAGAATTTAATTTGCAGCACAGATCATCTGTAATGTTTCCTGACTCTTGCAGAAGGTCATTGACTCAAATCATCATTTAAATCCTTTGGCTTCTATCTATACCAGGCACATTTCGCTCTCCAACCTTACAATGATATTTACATCATTTTTGTGCTTAATGCCTTCCTGAAGAAGGAACAACAGCACTGAGCTCTGTTAAATGTACCTTGGGGAAAATTGAAAAGAATTTAAAATGAAGTCCAATTACATAGCATTTTATACCAAGTGGAAATTTAAGAATGGAAATAAGTTAACATTGTGGTAAAGTTACTGAACTAACACACAGCAAACTGAACTAGTAACCTAGAAACATGTGCTTAATACCCATCAGGACATCTGGACAATTTAAAATCAATTAGCTTTTAAAGTGTTAGAGTCAGTAGTAGTGGCTGTGAAGCTATGCTGGATTATTGTAAAAGCCCAAGGAAGATTGACCAGCCTTGCCTGCTGTAGTGTGGGCTAGGAGTGCCTTCAGATGCACCAATCTGCCCTATAAAACTATCAAGCTATATTCTTCTGGTGGGTAACTGGACTTGCCAGTCATGGAGCAGAAATAGGCCATTGGTCCCATTGAGTGTAACCTGCCATTCTATCATGATTGACTTATTATCCTTCTCAAACCCATTTTCCTGTCTTCTCCCTGTAACCTTTGACTCCCTGATTAATTAAGAACATATCAAACTCTGCCTTAAATATGCCTGGCCCGCGCAACTGTCTGTGGCAATTAGTTCCACAGATTAGCCACACTGTGGCTAATCCTCATCTCTGTTCTAAGTAGATGTCCTTCAGTTCTGAGCCTATGGCCTCTGGTCCTAAACTCCCCCACTATAGAAAATGTCCTCTCTACATTCACTTCATCCAGACCTTTCAATATTCAATCGGTTGCAATGAAATCTCCCTCATTCTTCTGAATTCCAGCAAGTACAGGCCAGAGCTATCAAGTGCTCCTCATATGTTAACCCTTTCATCACTGGGATCATTCACATGAACCATCTCCAGCCGCTCTCCAATGTCAGTATATCTTTTCTTAGATAAGGGGCCAAAAAGTGCTTCAAAAATACTCCAAATGCGGTCTTTACACCAGAGTGTAAAGCCTCTGTATTACATCCTTGCTTTTGTATTCTAGTCCTCATGAAATTAATGTTAGCATTGCTAACATTGCATTTTCCTCCCTTACTACTGGCTCAATCTACAAGTTAAACTTTTGGGAATCCTGCAGAAAGACTTCCAAGTCCCTTTGCACCTCTATTTTTTGAATTTTCTTCCCATTTAGAAAAACAGTCCACACTATTATTCCTTCCATTGAAGTGCATGAGCATGCATTTCCCTACATTATATTCCATCTGCCACTTCTTTGCCCATTCCCTAATCTGTCTAAGTCCTTCTGCTTCCTCAATACTCCCTGCCCCTCCAACTGTCTTTGAATCATCTGTAAACTTGGCCACAAAGCTTTCAGTTCCTTCATCCAAATAATTGACATACAACATTATTACAGTTCTGGTAACTCTATGTACAGTTCTGGTCACCTTGTGTACAGTTCCGGTCACACTGTGTTTAGTTCTGGTCACCTTATTACAGTTCTGGTCACTCTGTGTATGGTTCTGGTCACTGGTTGGTGGCCAGTGGTGTGTCTCAGGGATCTGTTCTGGGACCCCTACTATTCGTGATTTTTATAAATGACCTGGATGAGGAAGTGGCAGATTGGTTAGTAAATTTGCTGATGACGCAAAGGATCAAGGTGTTGTGGATAGTGTGGAGGGCTGTCAGAGGTTACAGTGGGTCATTGATAGGATGCAAAACTGGGCTGAGAAGTGGCAGGTGGAATTCAACCCAGATAAGTGTGAGGTGGTTCATTTTGGTAGGTCAAATATGATGGCAGAATATAGTATTAATGGTAAGACTATTAATAGTCTTGTGGAGGATCAGAGGGGTCTTGGGGTCCCAGTCCATAGGACACTCAAAGCTGCTGCGTAGGTTGACTCTGTGGTTAAGAAAGTATAGGGTGCATTGGCCTTCATCAATTGTGGGATTGAGTTTAGGAGCCAAGAGGTAATGTTGCAGCTATATAGGACCCTGGTCAGACCCCGCTTGGAGTACTGTGCTCAGTTCTGGTCATAGAAAGGGTGCAGTAGAGATTTACAAGGACATTGCCTGGGTTGGGGAGCATGTCTTATGGGAATAGGCTGAGTGAACTCGGCCTTATTTCCTTGGAGCAACAAAGGATGAGAGGTGACCCGATAGTGGTGTATAAAACCCTAATGCTCGAGGCATTGATCGTGTAGATAGTCAGAGGCTTTTTCCCAGGACTGAAATGGTTAGCACGAGAAGGCATAGTTTTAAGGTGCTTGGAAAAAGGTACAGAGAGAATGTCAGGGGTATGTTTTTTACAGAGTGTGTGGAATGGGCTGCCAGTGACGGTGGTGGAGGCAGATATGACAGGGTCTTTTAAGAGACTCCTGGATAGGTACATGGACCTTAGAAAAATAGAGGGCTATGGGTAACCCTCGGTAATTTCTAAGGAAAGGACATGTTTGGCACAGCTTTGTAGGCCGAAGGGCCTGTATTGTGCTGTAGGTTTTCTATGTTTCTATGATAAGAAGCTGTCCAAACACCAAATGCTGCAGCACACTACTTGTCTCCTGCAGCTAACCTTTAATTCCCACTTTTTGCCTCCTGCCATTCGGCCAGTCTTCTATCCATGTCAGTATCTTTCCTGTAATACCATGGGCACTTATCTTGTTAAGTTTCCTCATATGTGGCACCTTGTCAATGGCCTTCTGCAAATCCAAGTAAACAACACCCAGTGGCTCTCCTTGGACTATCTTGCCTGTTATCTTCTCAAAGATTTCCAACAGATTTGTCAGACAGTATTTCCCCTTTAAAAAGCAATGCTGATTTTGTCTTATTTTATCACCAAGTACCTCAAAACTTTGTCCTTAATAATAGATCACAGTATCTTTCCAGGTTACTCCAGAATCTAGTGATTCTTGAAAGATCATTACTAATGCCTTCACAATCTCTTCAGCGACCTTTTTCAGAATGCTGGGCTGTGGTCCATCTGGTCCAGGTTACTTATTTATCTTCAGGCTTTTCAGTTTTCCAAATATCTTCTCCTTTGAAATAGCAATGGCACCCATTTCTGCCCCCTGACACTCTCGTATTTCTGGCAGTCTGCTAGTGTCTTCCACAGTGAAGAGCGATGGAAAATATTTCTTAAGTTCCTCTGACAATCTTTGTCCCCCAATTACTATCTCCCCAGTGTTATTTCCCACTAGACCAATATTCAAGCTTGCTTTTCTTTTACTCTTTATATATCTGAAAATTCTTTTTGTATCTTGTTTATGTGACTGACTAGCTTACATTCATTCTTCATCTTTTCTCTCTTTATGGCTTACTTAGTTGCCTTCAGTTGGTTTTTAAAAGCTTCCCAATCCTCTACATTCCCATTATTTTTTTGCAATATTATATGCCCTCTCTTTTGCTTTTATGCTGTCTTTGACTTCCCTTGTCAGCCACAGTTGCCTCAAACTCCCTTCAGAATAGTTCTTCATCTTAGGGATGCATTTTCCTGTGCCTTCCAAATTTCCCCAATAAACTCCAGCCATTGCTGTTCTGTTGTCACCCCTGCTGGTGTCCCCTTCTAATCAACTTTGGCCAACTGCTCTCTCATGCTTGTGTAATCTCCTTTACTCCACTGTAATACTTTACCTTCAACTTTATCTTCTCTTTTCAAACTGCAGGGCGAGTTCTATCAAATTGTGGTAACTGTCTCCTAAGGGTTCCTTTACCTCAAGCTTTCCAATAACATCTGGGCCGTTACATAATACCCAACCCAGAACTGCCATTTCCCTGGTGAGCTCAACCACAAGCTACTCTAAAAAGCCATCTTGTAGGCATTCTACAAATTCCCTCTCTTGGGATCCAGCACCAACCAGATTTTCCCAATCTACCTGCATATTGAAATTGCCCATGATTATCCTAACATTGCCCTTTTGACATGCCTTCTCTATCTCCCAGTGTAATTTGTAGTCACTGTTCAGAGGCCTGTGTATAACTTCTATCATGATGTTTTCACCCTTGCAGTTTCTTAACTCTACCCAAAAGAATTCTATACCTTCTGATCCTATGTCACCTATTTCCAAGGATTTGATTTCATTTTTTTTACCAATAGAGCCACTAACCCTTTCTGCCTACCTGCCTGTCCTTTTAATACAATATTTATCCTTGGATGATAAGCTTCCAACTTTAATTTTCATTCAGCTATGACTCAGAGATGCCCACAACATCATAACATCATAACAATCTCTGCACCACAAGTTAATTTACCTTATTTCACATGAATTTAAATTTATGTGTATTTAAATATAACACCCTCAGTCCTGTATTCATCACCCTTTTTGATTTTGGCTCACTATTACACTTTAGCTCATGTCACCAGATGCAATTTTGCCCTGTCTATCTTTCCTCACAGCCTTACTACACACTGCATCTCATTGTACACCAAATGACCCACCCTCAGCCCTATCGTTCCAGTTCCTATCTCCCTAGCAGGTCAGTTCAAACCCTCCACAACAACTCTAGCAAACTATCCTGCAACAACCCCTTGGGTTCAGATGGAACCCATGCTTTTTGTACGGGTCATAGCTTCCCCTGAAGAGACCTTTGTGATCCAGAAATCTGAAACCCTGTCTCCTGCCCCCTGCGCCAATTCTTCAGCCATGCATCCATCTACCAAATCTATCCTATTCTTACCCTCACTAGCACGTGGCACAGGCAGCAATTCAAAGACTAATACCCTGGAGGTCCTGTTTTTCAGTTTTACTGCCTAACTTCCTCCATTCTCTCTTCAGGACCTCCTCCCTTTTCCTACCTATTGTTGTTGGTACCAATGTGTACCAAGTCCTCTGGCTGTTCACCTCCCCCTTTAGAATGCCATGGACCCACTCCATGATCCTGGCACCAGGGAGGCAATGTATTATCTGCCAGTTGCCTTCACGTCCACACAATCTGCTTCCTGCTCCTCTAATTATTGAATCCCCTGTTACTACTGCACTCCGCTTCTCTCCCTGCCACAGATGCAGAAACAGTGCCAGAGATCTTGTCACTGCAGCTTCCCCCAAATAGGTTGTGTCCAACTTCAACAGTTTCCAAAGCAGCATTCTTATTGTTGAGGAGAACAGTCATAGGGGTACAGATTAACTGCATTGGCTCTCCATTCTCTTTCCCTCTCCATTTTCAGTGTATTAGCTACATACTAACAGAAAAAACAACTTACAAGAAACTTTCTTGGAACCTCCGCCTGTTCTTGCCCAAGCCTGTTTAACCAAAGTCAGATCACTCTAATACCGATGCACTCCAATAATGACCACTCCACACACACTTCCTTTCTTTTTATTAGCTCTGTGTTGATTTCAACCTACCAAAAGAAAGCTGAAAGCTCCTGAGGTATTTTCTAACTTTCCTCTGCTTCATCAACAAATGATCTCTTGCTGATTTCAGCCACAAAAGACTTGACAGGGACATCCACATCCAATGGAAGAAGAGTAAGAGAGAGCCTTAAGAAGTATCCATGTGGATACTTGAATCAATTTGTTATGGAAGGCCAAGTTCTTAAAATTGGATTAATACAAACATAGGCCCACTCATTTGTGAATGTGGTGAGAAAATGGTCTATTTCTGTGCTGTCTGTCTTCATCCCATTCCCTTTAAAAAAAAACCTTGTATGAGGGATTCAATGTTCATACCACTTGATTGTCGGTAAACCAAATGAAATATGAAATGCAATGGAATCATAGATTTACATAGCATGGAAACAGCTCACTTAACCAAAATCCTCTATGCCAAACAGTGAGTATATTTCTGAATTAACCTCATTACCCAGCATTTTATCCCTGTCCCCCTGTGCCTTGTTCCTCTTCCATTTGGTTTTGGTTATATCATAGCAATGGAGAAAGCCAAGGATGCTCAGGTTAGTTTGGCAGTGAGAGAGAGAGTTAAAATGACATGCAACTGGACATTTGAAATGGCTGTAGTGGATTGAGGGCAGGTACTCTGCAAAATGGCTACCTAGTTTACACTTGTTTTCTCCAACATAGAAGTGGACACGCTATAAGCATCGATGTAGTAGACCTGGTTGGAAGAGGTTCGCCTTATTTTATTATTTTGGCATGACAGGAGTAGCTCAGTGGTGCATCAGTTAGCACTATTGCCTCAGGCTCTAGGGTTCTGTCCAGACCTTGCATACTATGTGTATGGGGTTTCCACATTCCCCCTGGACTCACAAAGGTTTCTATTGCACTCTCTCAATCTTGATGCAAGGTTTTAACCTGAAACATTGGCAGTGCTTCTCCTCCCATCCCATCTCATTGAGTTTTTTCACCAGATTGTTTATTGCATGGAGACGGTGTTGTCTAAAACTTTGTGATGTAGGAGTCCACAAAAATGACAATCTCGGGCTGTTGTTTGACTTGTCTCACAATCCTGCTTTTCTCACAACTCCCCGGATATTGATATTGCCGGACAATTCTTGCCTTTGTTGCTTCTGCTACTAAATGATATGTCCAGTTTTGTTTCTTTGCTTCTCCACAACGTGTTAAAAACAGAACATGAATTTACATTTATCACTATCTGCCATGGTGGGATTTGAACCCTTGTCCCCAGGACTTTGCCCAGTTGATTCAGCCAGTGATAATATCACTGCACCATCTGATTTCCCTTGATAACACAGTTCCAGTGTTACTTCCATTATTTTCTGAGAATTAACAACATATGGCTGCCTTGTTAAAGCATTTTCAGTTTATAATATAAACTCTTCAACAGAATGGGAGATCCAGGAAGAAAAACTTACCTTTTAAGTCCTCCTCATCATTTTATGCCATGTCGTATGATGTGGGAGATCATGGCCTCATGACCATGACTGTTCTTGGTAAATTTTTCTGCAGAAGTGGTTTGCCATTGCTTGGGCAGCACTTTTTACAAGGCTGGTGACCCCAGCCATTATTAATGCTCTTCAGAGATTGTCTGCCTGGCGTCGGTGCTCACACTAACCAAGATACGATATGCCCCAGCTGCTCAGACGACCATCCACCACCTGCTCCCAAAGCTTCACACGACCCCGATCAAGGGGTTATGCACATGTTACACCTTGCCCCAGGATGACCTGCAGGCTAGCGGATGGAAGAAGCACCTTAGACCTCCTTTGTTAGAGAGATATCTCCACCCCACCATCTTACTTTAAGTACTTTTGGTGTGAATGAACAGAGAACTGCAGCGTACACCCCCTGTATTGGGAAGTGGGAGATGAGGGGATAGAAACTAATCTTGTTTGTTAACTACCTGCGCAAGTTCTATTCTTTGATGTAAGAATGACTGCGTAACATGAAAAGTGAGGGCCTGCTCAGTGACATGAATTGCATTCCAGTTCTCACTTCCATAGTCAGTGCCTCATATTGAATCTCTGTTGCCAGGAAAATTTCAATTGTTTACATATAGATGAGGGTATGTTTAGGTTATGTAAATATGAAGACAGGAAAGAGTAAACAGTGTTTATAGCAGTTTACCAGATTTCCCACACTGTTTCTGAGAATGTGGTATAGTGTTCTTCTTCATACCCTGCAATTAGAGCGCGTATTTTCACACATGGATTCCTTGCCAGCCAATTAACATTTTCAGACATTATTAATGAGTGATTGTTATTAGCTCATTACTAATGGCTTATTTTTCTGTATCAGTGAACAGTAATCTCACCTACAACTGGGCTGGATTTGAGTGTGTTATTTAGGCCAGTCCTCCACTGCAGTACAGAGAGATCACAATACTGTCCAAGGTAAATGTCCCTTTGATGTTCTGCTAGTAATACAAACAGTGCCCCTGGACTGAAAGTGTCATAGGCTTCAGATAAACACCCAAGTCTGTTATGTTTTGTAACTCCGAAACATAAAAATAATCGAAAGCAATAGCACAGAGCCTGGAATGTGTGTTTTAATTTCATTTTGATTTAAGCGAGGCATGCACATATGACTTGGTGACATCATGACATATGCCATTCATGTACTTTTACATCTAACCCACAATGCATTATGTGAACAACAAAGAATGCTCAAACTATATAAATTTAATATTTCAGTAATACTTGAGGAATACTGTATATACATATATATATTACTGAAATATTAAATACACAACAAAATCAATTATAAATGTGCACCTAGTGTTTAAAAATATTAATTGATTGTTGCATATTTTTAATTAACACATTGATACAATCACATAGAAGGCATGCCAGTGTCTCTACTTGATTAGGAGTGTGGGGAAATTCATTACATCTCCAAAAACTCTTGCAAATTTCTAAAAATGTACAGTGGAGAGCATTCTGGCAGATTGTGTCAGCCTGTTCTAGAGGCTTCACTGCACAAGACTGCAAGAGGCTGAAGAGGGTTGTAAACACAGCCAGCTCCATTACAGGAACAATCCTCCTCACCTTTGAGGAGATCTTCACCAGGCTGAACCTCGAGAATGTGGCATTCATCACGGTGCACGGTCACAATCCGTGAAACGCTCTCTCCTCATTACTACCATTTTGGAGAAGGCACTGCAGCCTGGTACAGAAGCTTTAATGCATAGTATCACAAGAGGCTGCGGATGGTTTTAGCTGAGCTCGCAGGCACAGCCCTCCCCACCACTGAGAACAGCTTCAAAAGGGGGTGCCACTCAGCCTCGATAGTGCAGCGTTTAGTGCGATGCTATTACAGCTCGAACTGTTCCGGAGTTTGGAGACCAGTTATAGCACTGTTCTGTTGTGGTCTCCCTGTGGGTGCTCTGACTTCCTCCCACAGTCCGAAGATATACTGGTTAGTGTGTTAGCTGGCCATTGTAAATTGGATTAGGGTTAATCAGCTTTGTCGGGTGTGGTTCGAAGGACCTACTCTGCCCTGTATCGCTCAATTTTAAAAAATAATGCAGTAAAAATCCTCATCATCCAAAATGTGCCCTCATATACTTGCTGCCATCAAGAAAGAGGGGCAGGATTCTGAAGACCCACACTCAGTGATTTCTACCCCTCTGACACCAGAATTCTGAATTGTCCATGAACTCATGTATACTGCCCCATGTTCCATTCAGTTATTTCTGTAACTTACAGTATTTTTATGTCTTTGCACTGCTGTCACAAAACAACAAATTTCACACCATATAAATCACTGGTAATAAATTTGATTTTACTAATAAAAGAAAGGCTAGCAATACCACCAGTATTTATCTAAATTTATATCAATAACTGTGTGGTTAGATGGAGATATTCGAGTACTGCTGGCCTCAGGAAAGTGGCATCTCATCACCTTGCTTCCTTGTTCAAAGTCCTGAACACCATGAAACTGTGTGCTTGACTAGTGAATACAACTAGACACGTGATGGAGGTTGGAGCTGATCTAAGCTGGTGCAACGAGCCTCTTTTAGAACCACTTACATTTTACCTACATTAATTAAACTTAGTTTAGCTCTTCACAATTCTTTAATGATGGACTAATTGTTAATCACAGGCAGGGAACCTCTCTGAAATTGAAAATTAACTATTTTGAACTAGAAAGTTCATTCCTTCAGATTTTTATTATTGAATGTTTTTAAACCATGTAACAAAATGTGGAAACACTGAGTTACCTTTGCCTCAGTTATCTCTGAACCAAAACATTCTTTTCTTTTAATGCCCTTTCTATTCCTGACTTGATAGCAAAATTATTTACTGAGTTTTTTTGGGTCCTTTTTGATTAGTAATTTAGACCATAAGACATAGGAAGAGAATTAGGCCATTCAGCCCATCATGTCTGCTCCACCATAATGGCTGATTTACTATCCCTCTCAACCTCATTCACCTGCCTTCTTCCCATAACTTTTGATGCCCTTACCAACCAAGAACCTATCAACCTCTGCTTTAAATATAGCCAATGACTGGCCACAGGAATCTGTGACAATGAATTCCATGGTTCAACACTCCCTGGCTAAAGAAATTCCTCTTCATCTCTGTTCTAAAGGGACATTCTTCAATTCAGAGGCTGTGCCCTGTGGTTCTAGACTCTCTGACTATTAGGGACAGCACGGTAGTGTAGTAGTTAGCATACCACTATTACAGCACCAGCAACCTCAGTTCAGTTCCTGCCATGGCCTGAAAGTTATTTGTATGTTCTCCTTATGACCTTGTGTGCTCCAGTTTCCTCCCAGGTTAGAAGGTTAATTGGTCACATGGTTGTAACTAGTGGCACTGGCCGTGTTGTAACTCTAAATAAACTTCAAAACATCCTCTGCATATCAACTCTATCCAAGTTTTTCAGTATGTGTTAAGTTTCAATGAGAAGCACTTTCATTCTTCCAAACTCCAGTGCGTACAGGCCCTTTTGTTCTAGTGATCCCAAATTCTGTGCCCTGCTCTTTCAATACAAGATGCCTAGCTTTATTGTCAAATGCTTCTGGTAACCCAAGTGGGAGAGGGATGATCAATGTGCAATAAGTTCACATATATTCTCATGGCAAGTTCTAGCCAAGTTATTCCGCCTCTGGTTACATTGAATGGTGGTGCAGGCCCAAAGGGACAAATAACCCACTCCTGTTCCTATCTTTCAATGTTTTTATGTTTCTATATCTGAGGACAACATGAAGCATGTCCTGTCAGTTTAAATTCATTCTCATTATCATTGCTTATTTTCTCCTGGTTCCCTCTTCAAGCCAATAAGTCACTTAAAATTCCAAACTCTCTCCATGTTCATGCTCAATTATCTTAATTACAGATCCAAGTAATTTCCACACAACAGTTAGTTACACTAATCAATTGTAGTTGTCTGGCTAATCCCTCATTTCCTTCATTAAATATTCAAATGATACTGACGGTGTCAAATCAAACATGAATCCAGGAGGTTTTTAGAAGTTCATGACAACTACCAATAATTTCCCGGTCCAATTCGTTCTTTTCTTGGGATGGATCCAATTCACTCTACAAATTTCATTATCTGGGCTTACCTTGTATTTTTGATAGTTCTCTCAATCAACTAATGAGAAAGCTGATAGAAAATATCTGTGTAGAGGAAAGAGAAAGAGCATAGTGGAGAAACAATCAGAAAACACCGGAGGAATGTTAGGGTGCCACGGCAGCGTAGTGCTATGCTTAACGCTGTTACGTCTTGGGGCGTCCTGGAGGTATGAGTACAATTCTGGTGCTGTCTGTGAGGAGTTTGCACTATATGGTCTCCCTGTGAGTTTCCCCCAGAAACTCCGGCAGCCTCCCACTGTCCAAAGATGTTTCGGTTAGTAGATTAATTGGTCATTGTAAACTACCCTGTGATTGGTCTAGTGTTAAGTAAGTAAATTGCTGAGCAGTGCAGCTCATTGGACCAGGCGAGCCTGTTATGGGCTGTATCTCTCAGTAAATAAAATAAAAAATAACTCAAAGAAAGAGGACAAGAGCCAGCAGGTCAGGTAATACCTGCAGAGGGACGTGTTCCTGGTCAGTTCTGACAAAGGAATTCCAACCTGAAATGTTAACTTTATTTCTACCTCCACTATTTGACAGCCAAGAGCATAAGAAAATGTGCAGACATCCCTAGATGGAGCAGGATGTGGCTGGTGGGGAAATCAGCTGGCTGACTTATGAGATGGTGTGCTCTGTCCTCTGCTTACATGAATAATCTTTGCATGTCAGAGCTTGCAAGTTCTCAACACCATCCTGAATTCTGCACCATTCCTATGCTGTGTCCGCTTTCATATTGGTGAGGAGTTTGTACGTTCTCCCAGTGCCGACATGGGTTTCCTCTGGGTGTTCCGGTTTTCTCCCACGTTCCAAAGACATACAGGTTAGCAGGCTATGTGGTACCATGGGTGTAATTGGGACGCGTGGGCCTGTTGGGGCGGATTGACTCATTACTGTGCTGTATCTCTTTTCCCTGTAAAACTACAAAATGAAGAATTTGGGTTGAAAATTCAATGGCTTCAGGAATTCACAAGCACATTCATCAGGATTTGCCACTGCTGTGCAGATTCTACAAGAACTGTTTTATTGAATCCCCTGTGGCTCAGAGTTCAAAATTCAAAGTGAATTTATTAGCAAGGTACATATATGTCACAATTTGCAACCCTGAGATTCATTTTCTTGCAGGCATTTACAAGAAAATAAAAAAATACAATCCAATATATGAAAAATTATAAATAACAAAGTCTTAGACAGCCCAAGTTCATCAGCCTTAAACCTGTAAAAGTTTAATAAATAAAACAATTTCTGAGCTAATCAGCACGCCCAGGTGTTATAAACTGCACTGACTGCACTATTTAAATTTAGCAAAGTAATGCTTCATCATGTGTGAGAGCAATTAAAAGAGGATTTAGCATTCTGAATAATACTCCTTATCAAAATAAATCTTCCTCAACTTGACATCAGTATGCTCAGATATGAACGAGTGCACATTATGCCATGCACAGTTTCAATACAGATTCTGAAAGGCACAACGTTATGTGCAATTCACCTCCCCTTTACTGGGTTAGAACATCTTTTGTTGTCCACTGGGGAGGAGGATAGCTTTCTTCCATTTTATTTCAGTGGGTCCTAAGGTTGCTGGTGAGGTCAAAGTGAGATTCACAGATAGGGGAGGTGCCTAATAGGTAAGGTGGTGCAGTAAGTATATGCACAGAATCCAAGACATCTTCAAAGAGTGGTGCCTCAGAAAGGCAATGTCCATTATTAAGGATGCCCATCACCCAGGGCATGTCCTCTTCTCACTGTAACCATCAGGAAGGAGGTACAGATCCTGAAGGCCCGCATTCAGTGATTCAGGAACAGTTTCTTCTCCTCTGCCATACAATTCCTAAATGGGCATTGATCCATGGCATCTCAGATGTTTGGACTCCCCCCCCCCCCACTTAGAAAATAGTCTGCACATTTATTTCTTCTACCAAAGTGCACGACCATGCATTTTCTGACATTGTATTCAATTTGCCACTTTCCTACCTATTCTCCTAATCTGTTTGTCCTTCTGCAGCCTTCTGTTTTCCTCAACAATACAGCCCCTCCACCAATCTGCAAACTTGGCAACAAAGCCATCTATTCCATCATCTAAATCATTAATATACAGCATAAAAAGTAGCAGTCCCAACACTGACTGTGGTGAACTACATATACCTGTCTGGACACACCCCCTGCTGACTGCTCCTGTGGCTCCTCCCACAGACCCCTGTATAAAGGCGATCAAGGCCTGAGCCCGGCCTCTCTGTCTCCAGGATGTAGTATGATGGTCACTCACTGCTTGTTCCTTCTTCCAGTCAATGAAAGCCGATATCTCGCCTTTACGTCTCAGAGTGAGTTATTGATGGTGCATCACTGACACCTGCAGAACACCACTAATCACTGGCAGCTGACTGGAAAAGGATCCTTTTATTCCCACTCGCTGTCTCCTACCAATCAGCAAGAACCATGTAAGCACCCTTCCTGTAATACCATGGGTTCTTAACTTGGTAAGCAGCCTCACGTGTGGCACCTTGTCAAAGGCCTTCTGAAAATCCAAATATACAACATCCACTGCATCTCCTTTATCTTCTACTTGTAATCTCCGCAAAGATTTGCAACAAGTTCGTCAGGCTAGATTTTCGCCTAAGGAATACACGTTGTCTTGTGTCACCATGTGCTCCATATCCTCACCCTTAACAATTGACTCCAACATCTTCCCTGGCACTGAGATCAGGCTAACTGGTCTATAATTGCCTTTATGCTGCCTCTCTCCTTTCTTAAAGAGTGGAGTGACATTTGTAATTTTCCAGTCCTCCCGAACGACAGCAGATTCCAATGATTCTTGAAAGATCATTACAAGTGATTTGATGCATTTTTTTTACCAGTGGAGCCACTCCACCCCTTTGCCTACCTTCCTATCCCTCTGATACTATGGACATTCAGCTCACAACGACAACCATCCTTAAGCCACGATTTAGTGATGACCACAACGTCATACCCATGCAACAAGATGATTCACCTTATTTCTGATACTCTGTGCATTGAGATATAACACCTTGAGTACTGTATTTGTTACCCTTTTTGATTCTGCATCCCTAATGCACTGATACTCACCCTGCTGACTGCAATTTTGTCCTGTCATCTGCCTGCTCTTTCTGACAGTTTGACTGCATGTTATCTTCAAAGGCAACATGAGTGAATCTGCAGATGCTGGAAATAAATAAAAACACAAAATGCTGGCAGAACTCAGCAGGCCAGACAGAGTCTATGGGAGGAGGTAGTGATGACGTTTCATCACTCCTGATGAAGGGTTTCGGCCCGAAACGTCGTCACTACCTCCTCCCATAGACTCTGTCTGGCCTGCTGAGTTCTGCCAGCATTTTGTGTTTTTATTTGCATGTTATCTTTGTTTTCTTACTATCTTTTTTATCCTGAGTCCCTTCACTTCATTTCCCAACCCCTTGCCAAATTAATTTAAAGCCGCCCCAAAAGCTTTAACAAACCTGTCTGCAAGAATGTTGGTCTCTGTCGGGTCCAGCTGCAATCCATCCGTTTTGCACAGGTCATACCTACTCCAGAAGTGATCCCAATGATCCAAGGACCTGCCTCCTGTACCAGCTTCTTGGCCACACATTTATCTGCTAAATCATCCTGTTTCTACCCTCGCTGGTGCGTGGCACAGGGAGCAATCCAGAAGTTACTACCCAGGAGGTCCTGCTTCTCAGCTTTCTACCAAGCTCTCTAAATTCTCTCTTCAGGACCTCTTTGCCTTTCCTTCCTATGTCATTGGTACCAATATCTACCAAGACATCTGGCTGCTTTCCCTTCCTCTTCAATGTGCTGTGGATGTGATCCGAGACATCCCTGACTGTGGCACCTGGGAGGCAACATAAAATCCGGGTGTCCTGTTCATGTCCACAGAATTTCCTCTCTGTTCCTCTGACTATTGAGTCCCCTATGACTATCACTTTCCTCCTCTCCCTCTTTCCCTTCTGCACCACAGTTCCAGTACCTAGACTCTGTCCCATTCCCCTGGGAGGTCATTACCCACAACAGTATCCAAAATGGTATACTTATTATTGAGGGGAATGGTCACAAGGGTGATCTGCGTGAATTGTCTATTCACGTTTCCACTTCTCCTTGCAGTCACCCAGCTTCCTGCCTCCTGCAGCTTAGGGGTGATTACTTCCCTATAACTCCAATCAATTATGTCCTCACTCTCCTGTACAAGCCAAAGGCCATCCAGCTGCTGCTCCAGATCCCTGACACAGTCTTCAAGGAGCTGCAGCCGGATGCACTTCACGCAGATATATTTCCCTGGGTTTCTCTGGGTCAGGAGAAAGCTATGACTGTATAAGTGTGCTAGCTTGATTGTGAGTGTGAGGATTGTCCTGTTGTGATTGTAAATTTGTTGTCATTTCAGGAAGGGGCCATGTACAATTCTCAGGCTGTTGCTGAGCTGTATACCTAGTAGATGTTTCTCTGAGGATCGTCACTTTGTCATGGTGAAGAGGCTTGTGAGTTTTGAGATCCTGGTGGGCAATGCTGTCTGGACTTTAGCCATCTGGTACTTCGTACCTGGTAGGGTCGCCCATGGTGGTAAGCTCAAGGGAGAGGTTCCAGACAAGGAGTGATCCAACCAAAACATCATTATTGGAACTGGCAGAAGATGATGACACATCACAATGGCGGTGAAGGTGGAGGAAGGTTGCAGCAGTGAAGGGTTCCCAGTTGTCTTGCAGTCCATGCCACTGGACCCTGACCCCGACCTGAAAAGGACCTTGTATCAGCTTCTACACATTAAACAAAGACATGCCCAGGCATTCTCCATTGGGGGAATCCACCCTGACATTCCAGTTATGTGGATCCTGGATCAGCCTCTACAGCTATCTGAAGACCCACCAGTGGACAACTGAATTGGACAACGTCATACTCAACTCAGGTGCTCGCACTTCTACTACTGCTTAGTAGATGGTCCCAGATGTCATGAGTGCATTCCCTATGTAGGAGATGGACCGTGTACAACACTGTACAGAGCTGGAATCACAGCTGAATCCAGATGAATGCTGCAATAGCTTTCTGTACTCTGAGCAAAGTTTCCACTGGCTTTTGATGCAAGTTAAATTTGTAAATTGTTATGAAGACTGTCGAACCATTCAGTCAGCAAGTTCATGTGGTGAGCATAACAATCTTAACTCTTTCAAGCTGGCAGATTTTATTAAAAAATACTTTTCAAGGACGTGAAAATTAGACATTAGTTGAGGGAATGTGAAAGATAATCAAATTGGCTTACTAACTAAGTAACTTTCACCAAATTTCTAGTTAGCTACATTATTACTTAACACACAGATGACTAGTTAATACAATGTAAAACACCAGTAATGGTTAACATTAGCTAATTGATGAACTGTAATTTTCTGACTGACAGCATAGTTGATCAACACTGTTAGCACCATGGAGATGGTTAACAATACAAAGATGGTTAATACTAATTAACTGATTATTTGTATAATTTGTACAAATATACCTACTTGTTGCTTCATATTATGTATTACAATAGGTTAATATGCCATTAGAGGCTAACACTGATTACTTCTTTATAACCAACTACTAGAGCAGGCATTCCCAATCTTTTTTTAATGCCATGGACCTATAACATTAAGCAAGGGGTATGTAGACCCCTGGTTGGGAACCCCTATACTAGAATATCACATATAATGCTGGAGGAACTCCACAGGTCATGCAAAATCTATGGAAAGCAATAAAGAGTCAGTATTTTGGGCTAAAGCCCTTCATCAATACTAGACCTGTTCTTCACTCGGAACCACCTGTTGCCCCGGGGTCAAGAGGTGCAGGCAGACCCAGAGCCCAATCTGGAGCCTACACCTAGTAAGAGGACTCTGCAGAAGAGCAGGGCGACTGCAGGACCAACAGCAGGAGAGGTTAAACCGGACCCCACCCCTAAGAGGGATACTGATTCAGAGAATGATGAATGGTTTATGCTGCCTCTTGCTAACTCCCCATTGAGTGAGGAAGAGACTTCCAGCCCTTCTCCCGCTGAGTCAGGTGAAGTTGGGGAGGCGCTGGTTGGATATCTGTGGACAGCCTGGGTTGTAACGGGATGCTGCATGAGATGAAGCAGGGATTGACCACGAGACAGAGGGGTCTGAGTTACAGGTGGGCACGGCTGATAGGCCGGGGGAGGCCTCACCAGGTAGACCAAAAGTATCCCCAGTAGTGTCTGAACCTGAAGAGTTAGGAGAGAGGGGATAGAGGTCTCAGAAAATGAGGAGACCACCAGATAGGCTGGCCCACATATGGGAGATTCATCCAGAAGTTTAAGATGCATGGGATCCTTGGAAAATGGCCATTTAGATTCAGAACTGGCTTGCTCAAATAAGATGGAGTATGGTGGTCAAAGGGACTTATTTTAGCCGGAGGTCTGTGATTAGTGGTGTTCTGCAGGGATCTGTACTGGGACCTTTGCTGTTTGTGATGTATATAAATATTCTGGTGAAAATATAGATAAGTGGGTTAGTAAGTTTACAGATGATATGAAGATTGGTGGTGTTGTTGATAATGTCGAAGAATGGCAAAGAATACAGCAGGATATAGATCAGAAACAGACCTAGGTGGAGAAAAGGCAGATAGAGTTAATCCAATCAAACAAGAAGTGCTGAATCTTGGTAGGTCAAATGTAAACAGACAGTACACTGTTTTTGGGCAAGAGTGTTGATGAACAGAAGGATCTTGGGGTCCAAGTTCATAGCTCCCTGAAGGTGGCCACACACGTGGATAAGATAGTTAAGAAGGTATATACATACTTGCCTTTATTAGTCAAGGCATTGAATTCAATAGTCAAGAACTTATATTGCAGCTTTATAAAATTCTAGTTAGTCTGCATCTGGAGCATTGTCTTTAATTCTGGTCACCCCTTATAGGAAGGATGTCGAAGCTTTGGAGAGTATACAGAAGAGGATGCTGCCTGGATTAGAGGGCATGTGCTATCATGAGAAGTTGGGTTGTTTTCTCTGGAGCTGCACAGGCAGAGGGGAAATATGATAGACGTCTATAAGAATATGTGAGGCATAGATAGATTAGACAGATTGTACCTTTTTCCCAGTGTTGAGATATCTAATACCAGAGGTCATGCATTTAACATGAGGGAGTTAAGTCCAAAGGAAATGTGAATGGCAAGTTTTTTTTATGCAAAAAGGAGGGAGGTTGCCTGGAATGTATTGTCTGGTGTAGTGGTACAGGCAGAAATATTAGGGAATTTTAAGAGATGTTTAGACAGGCACAGGAATGTGAGGAAAATTGAAGGATACGGTCATTGTGTAGGCGGAAGAGATTATTTGATTTTTAATTTAATTGGCTCAGCGCAACGGTGGGAGTCGAGGATCCTGTTCCTGTGCTGTACTGTTCTCTGTTTTATGTTCTATAATGGGCTGACTAGCCTAATTCTGCTCTTATGCCTTATGGTCTTTATAAGTAAACCATGGCATGCAGTTGAATTTCCACTGTGATGTCCCTGGATATCAACATCCCGAAAGTCACTATTGGCAGGAAGTTCAGCTGGACCATCACTGGAATACTGGTGATAAAAGGGTATCCTGCACGTATTACCTCATCTCCTTATATCTAAAGGCTTTTTCTCCATCTGCTCTTCACAAGTCAAGAATGTGATGGAACACTTTGCAAATGTCTGTATAAGTATAATGGAAGAAGCTTGACTCCACGCAGGACAAAACCTCCTTGCTGAGTGATGCATCATTAACCACCCTCCACCACTGGCACACGTAATGACCGGAAGAGCACACGACGTAGGAGGATGATTACGCCATCTGGCCTATTCAGTCCACTCCACTATTTGATTACAGCTGATTTTCAACACTATTCTCCTGCTTTTCCCCCATAACCTTTGATGCCCTGTCAACCTCTTCTTTAAATATACTCAATGACTTGCCCCCCACAGCCCTCTGTGGTAATTAATTCCACTGATTCATCACCCTCTGGTTAAAATATTCCTCTTCATCTCTGTTCTAAAAGGACGTGCTTCTATTCTGAGGTTTGCCCTCTGATCCTAGAGTCTTCCATGATTGGAATCATCCTCTCCACACTAACTCTATCTAGACCTTTCAGTATTTGGTAGGTTTCCTCATTCTTCTAAACTCCAGTCAGTACAAGGCCAGAGCCATCAAACATAAAATGCTTTGAAAGTAATCATCTAGGCTTCTCCTGCAAGACTCATAATGTCTGTCACGAAAAAGCACAAGGACCTCTGGCTTTTGGGACTAGAACTTTCTGCATTCTTCCCTCAAAGTCACACAATGTCTTCCTCTAGAATTATATCACTATCCCTTCATCATTACTGGGCCTGAATTGTGGAACTCTCTGCCCAACGGAATTGTAGGTGTACTTCACCAGAAGGACCAGTTGGTCAAGAACCACCTTCTCAAGACCATTAAGGGTGAACAAGACTTTGATTGTAACAGACACATAGGCCGGGAAGAAAACCAAGAAATGGAAAAGTTATTCTTGAGTTCAGCATTACTTATTCAGACTTTTACTAGTAGTTTTATCTGCAGAAGTTCAGGAAGGTAGTTCATTACAACTTTCTTGAGAAAAATTAGGAACGAGTGATAAATACTGACTTTCCTAATGAAGTCAAGGTCCCAAAATGAATTAAAAATAAAACTACTTTGAACCATGTTTATTGTTGACATCTGTGCTCAAAGGAGTGCCCAATATCATTCTATTGTATACAAAATGTAAAACAAATTCCATGAAAGTAATAACAGAACATAGGACTGGGAAAAAGGTCTTCCATAGAAAAGGTTAAATAAATAAACTTTATTTTTGGTTGGTGTTAGATCAGTAAAAAAAAACTATTGAACTTTCACTTCAATGTTTGATTAAGACTACTGGCTCTATGAGATTCATTGCTTTCCTGAATTGCCCTGGGAATCTGCTCTGAAAGAAGATTCTCAGATCATAAACATAGAAAATGCCAAAAAAAAGAGACTCAGGCAGCATCTTTAGAGAGTGAAATAATGTCTCAGGTCAAAAACACTCCACTGGATCGATGAAAAGTGAGAAAGTACATGTTTTCGGTGGCAGGGAAGAACAGATGGATAGAAGAGAAAGGTAAGGTGAAGGCTATGAAAGAATACATGGGAGAAATTATATTAGTGCTGACTGTGAGAGGGTGATAAAGACGTGGTAATTGCAGCTGATCTAACTGGATGAGGTGTAGTATGCACAGGTGAGTCAACTCTATGAGTCAGTAAATTCTTCAAGTCAATGACGTTTACTCAGAGCTAGGGTAAGTTAGAAATAAAATGTAATTTACTTGTAGAGAATGGTGGAGAGAAATACCAACCTTGTTCCTCATCTTAAAACATTAAACATGGGATACTGCAGCACAGATACAGGACCTTTTGCCCCATAATGTTAATTAAATGCCTAACCAAAATAATCCCTTCTAACTACACAAGGTCCATTCTTTGCAGATTCAATGCCAATCTAAAAACCTTTAAGGCAACTCTATCATATTTGACTCCAGCACCACCCCTGGAAGGTCACTGGGGCACCCGCCACTCTCTGTATTAAATGTCTTGACCCACATATCTCCGTTGATTGACCTTAGATGGCATGAAATGCAGCTGAGCTGCAGCACTGGGGATATGTTTGGCCAGAAGTTTAAAAGTATGGTTAAAGAATTTATGATGGTAACTGAAGGAAAAGCCAGACTCTGCGGCTCTGACAATATTGTGACATTGACCATTATTACACTCCTCGTAGATTTTGGGTCTGGTCGTTGTTACCCTACAGTCTCTCTCCGTATTAGAACTTTGTCAAGGTTCTATATCAGACTGTCTTCTGCAAAGCATTTGTTTGACTGCCACAAATTGATGAGACTGGGACATTCCATATCTCCGTTGATTCCTTTCTTTTTGGTCTTTCATTCATCCAGCTGGGCTTTAGTCTTTGCACCTACTTTTATAAATAGCGTTTTGGCTCCCACTTGAAATTCATGCAATAACTTTAGGGCACACAGATAGATTCTGGTTCTTTATACTCATAGAAGCCGAGTGCTTGTAACTTTCCTGAAGCTCCTTGAACTCTCTTCCAGCTTAAAACTAAGCCACATTTTGCAAGTAACCGCCTGATTAACATATCAGAAGCTTTCTCAGATATGTTGCCTACAAGAGGTGTTGTAGTCGGTCCTCTGCTTTCCTCACTTTCATGATTTTCTGAGCTGCATGGTCCTCCTTGGTCTAATATGCTTTCCAACCCAAGCCACAGAGGATGGCACCACATCTGTTTGTCCTGTGTTGGCCAGTGGTTCAAGGTTGTAGCATAGAGAGAGTTATGGCATCATCCACTGCATTGCTTAATTTGCGTTCAGTTGGCTTTATTGCAGGGCATGTGGCATGGAAGTGGTGGATGGATTTCCAATCAAGTTGTAGTTTTCTCAGCCAATCACAGTCGCAATGTTGGTCCTTCTGTTTTTAGCAAATTCAAGCTCAATGTGGCTTGTTGATTATTGTAGTTCATGGTTACAGAAGTCATTTCCTTTTCTCCAGTATAAGTTCTCAGTTGAATATTTGCAGGCTTCAGTTTATTATCTTTGAAATGCCATTCAAACTCATTTTGTGGAATGACTGAAACAGCTCAAGTGTTTAATTCCATTTTAATTAATTTGCCATTCGCTTCTTGCTTAAGCCAGATTACTTGTCAATTGTTAATTTTCACACTGCAAATCTCAAGGCCACACAAACCTGTGTCACTCGAATGATTATCATATTGTTCATCAACAGCGTGACGATTAGTGCACTGTTTCAAATTGCAACTTGACTTGTTTTTTTAGCATTTTCTCTTCCCTGTGCAGTCTTCCCAATATGCTGCTTGCATGTGTCCTACTTTGTTGCATTTTCTGCAAGTGTTGCCTTTAAATCTGCATTTGTTTAGAGTATGTGAGCCCCTACCTCAATGGTAACGCGATTTGTTTGGCCAGGTGGTTCCTGTTTAGACACCACCATTTTATTCATGCTCATTTTTGTACCTGACTGCAACTCAATTGCATCTCTGTCTACGTTTTCCACTGAAACAATGATTTCCACTGCTCTTTTGAATGTAAACTGTGCTTCAGTTAGGAGCTGTTTTGAAAGCTTCTTTTAAGATTGTGAGAACCTACACTCCGGATAGAAGCTTCCTTCACTGTGCTATCAGAATTTGGAACAGCCCTCCAGATGCTGTGGTTGGAAACATCTGTGACAATGGGGTCCAAGCCTTCAGGAGTCGAGTGCACCAACACCGATCATCTCTGGGAGGGAAGTCACATGCTTCTTCATAAGCTATCGTGAAGGGGACCAGGATGGCAATGCTTGGTTGTTGGCAGGTAGGGTTAATACCTGACTCTCAAGAGCACTTGTGAGTTATGTTCCAGCTGGACTTAGTCCTTAAGCTGCTAGAGAACAGTGTGGAAAGTTCAGGAGCTGTTTTCTCCCAGTAGGGATTAGTTTTTAGTTCCAAGTGCTCCTGTCACGTTTTGTCACCCTGTAACCTTATCCTTCAATCTCTCTGAATTATGGAGGACAGCATGCGTATAAATGTCTCACTCCAGCAGATTTCATCATGATCATCGTGTCTCCAGTATTTCTACTATTTTTTAATGTTTCTTAATTGTACATATGATTTTTTTTCTGTTTTATCGCTGAGCAGCAGTGAACCATCTGATTGGCCTATCAGAGTTCTCTTTGGGAATTAGTTGACTTGATCAGTGTTTCTGATTTGGCTATTGTTCACAATTGCACTTAATAAAAAAAAATCCACAAACTGAACGATCTCTTAGTGTATTACTAAGCCCATTACCAAACTGACACGAGTCAAAAAATGTCTTTAATTCAGTTACGTACATTGAAATGGACTCACCTCCTTTTTGTTTCTGATATAAAACCTAATGCTTTCTGTAATTACAATGGCTTTGGTTCTAAGTGTTCTTGCATCAATTTTACAACAGCAGCAAAGCTCATATTTGATGGTTTGGTTGTAGCAGACAAACTTCAAAGCAAACTGTATGCTTTTAAACTCAATAAATTCAGCAAAATTGTCACTCGCTTCTCATTGGCTATTTCATTTACTTCAAAATATTGTTCCAATAGCTCAGTGTACACGAGCCAATTACCCGTTGTGTAATCAAGCTCATCAATTTTTCTGACATAGCCAACCAGTTCTGCTCCTTTTTTTGTGACTATTATTACCTGGTATGCCATCTTAATGAACCCTGAATTCTGCCTTTCTCTTTATGAAGCCTTGGATTCTTCTGTTTACTGCCTCTTTTTGAAAAACTCTATTGGAGGGTCTCAGCAGGCTTGGCAGCCTGGAAAAGAGTACAGTTGATGCTTCAGTCTTCAGCAGGACTGAAGGGGAAAAAAATGAGGATTAGAGTTAAAAGGAGAGGGAGGGGAGAGAGAAGCACAGGGTGATAGGTGAAACCGGGAGGGGGAAGGGATGATGTAAAGAACTGGGAAGTAGATTGGTGAATGAGATACAGGTCTGGAGAAGGGGGAGTCCAACTGGAGAGAACAGGCCGTGGAAGAAAGAAAAGGGGGAGGACCACCAGAGGGAGGTGATTGGCAGGCAAAGAGATAGGGTGAGAGAGGGAAAAGGGGATGGGGGCATTACCAGAAGTTCAAGAAATCAATGTTCATGCCATCAGGTTGGAGGCTACCCAGATGGAATAAAAGGTGTTGCTCCTTCAATCTGAGTGTGGCCTCATCGCAACGTTAGAGGAGGTCATGGATTGACATATACTTGTATACATGGCATATACATGCACTGTAATTGGTTTAGTTATTTATTTACTTTACCTTTTTTCCTCTATATCATGTATTGCATTGAGCTGCTGCTATTAAGTTAACAAATTTCACAACATATGCTGGTGATAAAAAAGATTATTCTGATTGTGACATATTGGACTGGGAACGGGAAGTGGAATTAAAATGGATGGCCACTGGGAGATCCCACTTCTTCTGGCAGATGGAGTGCATGTGCTTGGCAACACGGTCTCCTAATCTATGTTGGGTCTTGCTGATATACAAGAGGCCACACTAGGAGCACTGAACAGTACATGACTCCACCAGACTCACAGGTGGAGTGTCACCTCACCTGGAAAGACTGTCTGGGACACTGAATGGAAGACAGGGAGGAGGTGTAAGGGCAAGTGTAGCACTTGTTCTGCTTGCAAGGATAAGTGCCAGGAGGGAGATCGGTGGAGAAGGTCGAGTGGACTAAGGAGTCACATAGGGACCGATCCCTGCGGAAAGGAGGAAGTGGTGGGAGAGGGGAGGAAAAGATGAGTTTGGAGGTGGGATCCTGTAGGAGATGGTAGAAGTTGCGGAGAATTACGTGCTGGATGCAGAGGCTGGTGGGATGGTAGGTGAGGACAAGAGGAACCCTATTCCTGGTGAAGTGACAGAAGGATGGGGTAAGAGCAGACGTGCATGAATTGGAAGAGATATGGTTGATGGTGGAGGAAGGGAAGCCTCTTCCTTTGAAAAGGAAAGTCATCTCCTTCGTTCTGGAATGAAAAGCCTCATCCTGGAATAAATGCAGCAGAGTTGGAGGAATTGAGAGAAGTGGATGATGTTTTACAAGTAACAGGTCGTGAAGAGGTGTAGTCCAGGCAGCTATGAGAGTCTGTGGGTTTATAATAGACATCAGTAGATACCTGTAATCAGTACACCCACTGCCATTCAGGGCCCCAAATAGTCCTTCCAGCTGAGGCAAAACTTCAGCTGTGAATCTGTTGTGGTTATATATTGTGTCATTACTCCCAGTGTGACCTCCTGTACAATGGTGAGATCCGATACAGATTGGGACACTGCTTCACCGAGCACCTGCGCTACGTCGGCCAGAAGAAGTGGGATCTCCCACTGGTAACCCATTTTAATCCCACTTCCCATTCCCATTCAGGCATGTCAATCCATGGCCTCCTCCACTGCCGCAATGAGGCCACACTCAGGTTGGAGAAATAACCCCTTATATTCTGTCTGGGTGGCCTCCAACCTGATGGCTTGAACGTTGATTTCTTGAACTTCCGGTAATGCCCACCCTCCTCTCCACTTCATCATTCCCTATCTCCCTTTTCCCTCTCTCACTCTATCTCCTTGCCTGCCCATCACCTCCCTCTGGTGGTCCTCCCCCCCCCCCATTTCTTTCTTCCATGGCCTTCTGTTCTTTCCAATCGGACACCCACTTCTCCAGCCCTGTATCTCTTTCATCGCTCACCTTCCCAGCTCTTCATTTCACCCCTCCCTCTCCCAGTTTCACTCATCACCTTGTGTTCCTCTCTCTCCTCACCCCACCTTTTATATCTGCTCCTCATCTTCTTTCTTCTCCAGTCCTGCCGAAGGGTCTCGGCCCGCCTGCCCTGCTGAGTTCCACCAGCATTTTGTGTGTGTTGCTTGCATTTCCAGCATCTGCTGATTTTCTCTTGTTTGTCAGTTGAAAACAATGATGATTTATACCTTGGTTATGCAAATTAGGTTGCAAATGATCTGATTATGGAAGAAAACTGTTATCTCTTAATCAAGATGTTGGATCATCAATTTTAACAGGGATATTCTACTGTGAAGGAAGATAAATAAAATGCTTTGAAATAAAATTAAGATGAGAATATTTTCTTCTCATTTGTAAATACAACTTTGTTAAATTACACAACATTAATTTAACTGAAGTGGAAAACAGATTTTAATAGCCTCACATTCATATGATGCTTACATAGCTTTGCTAAAAGAAAATGTATAAATGCAAAACTGAATGAATAATAGTTAATTGTTTCCAAGTGCAGAAATGAATTTACTTATTTAGCAATATAGTGTGAAACAGGTCCTTTCAGCCCAATGAACCGTATGCCCAGTGACCCACCTATTTAACACTAGCCTAATCACAGGGTAATTTACAATCACCCATTAACCTACCAACCTGTATGTCTTTGGATGGTGACAGAAAAAAACAGAGCACCCGGAGGAATACCATGCAGTTATGGGGAGAATACTGTAGTAGTTGAAGTTTGCTGTTATTGATTTATATAATATATAGGGGAAAACGTTTTTTCTGAAGCAACATATGAAGGAAAAAATGAAATAGGTTTGCAGACCAGGGTAGATTTGAGATGGAGTGATTCTGTGCTACTGCTGTCAGAGAACTCGTATATGCCTGAGCTGATATATCGCATTAAGGTTCGGCAAGGACCTTCTTTAATATTAGCCAGCTTTCTTACAAGACAACCCTTATTATGCTCCAAGAACATAAAGCACCGATACTTTGACTCAGCCACCTGGGAAGGTTAACAACCTTGTTTGAAGTTGCTCTAGGTAAGTAGGGTATATCCACTGTTGCTGGGCCAAGATGGCTTGATGACCCTACACTCAACAGCCTCTTTATTAGGTAGCTCTTGTGCCTAATAAAGTGGACACCGAATGTGTGTTTGTGGTCTTGTGCTGGTGTGACAATTCATTTAAAGTTTTGGAGGGTCGTGCATTCAGAGATGTTCTTCTGCACACCACTGTTGGAATGCAAAGTTATATGAATTACTGTTGCAAACTGCAGAGACTGTTGTGCATTAAAATCCCAGGAGATCATCAGTCTCTGAGATACTCAGACCAAGGTCTGTCTGGAAACAACAATGATTCCACAGTCAAAGTCACTTAGATCACATTTTTCCCCATTCTAATGTTTGATCTATACAATGGTCAAACCTTTTTGACTATGTTGTCTTCTTTTGTGCATCGAGTTGCTGCCACATGATTGGCTGATTAGATATTTGCATTAACAACCAGGTGTACAGGTGTACCTAATAAAGTGGCCACTGAGTGTACAGGTGTGTAAACTCTGAGGAGTATAGATAAGTCACAAGTTTTTCCTGGGGTTGGGGGGAAGGTGAGTCTAAAATCAGAAAGGCAAGAGAGGAAAGCTCTAAAGGAGACCTGAGGGGCAAGTTATTCAAACACAATGGTTAGATGGAATGGGCTGCCAGGGGAAGTGGTAGATGGGTACAATTATCATATGTATGAAACATGAAGACATGGTTCACTCAAAGAGCAAAAGCTTATAGGGATATGGGCCAAACACAGAGAAATAAGACCAACTCAGGTTGGCACCCTGGTCAGTATGGATGAGTTGGGCCTGTGTCGATGCTGTGTAACTCTATGACTCTGTGTTTTCTCCGATTCTGAGTCAGGATGTTATGTTGAAGCAGTATAAGACTTTGGTGAGGACAGATTTAGAGTACCATGTGTGCAATCTTGGTCACCTACCAACAGGAGAGATATCAATACACCTGGAAGAGTGCACCAAAATTAACAAGGAATTTGCCAGGTTTGGGGAACGGAGTCACAGGGAAAGGTTAAATATTCACTGCAGCGCAGAAGAATGAGGGAAGATCTTACCGAGTTCTGAAGGGTATAGATAAGGTGAATGAATGCAGGCTTTTTCCTCTCAGGTTGGGTGAGACTAGAACTAGAGACTGTAAGTTTAAGCTGAAAGGTGAAATGTTTAAAGGAAACTGTAAGTCGCTTGTATGTTCTCCCCGTGACAGCATGGGTTTTCCTCCCACAGTCCAGAGACATACCAGTTTATAGGTTAATTGGTCATTATAAATTGACTTGTAATTAGGCTAGTGTTAATTAGGTGAGTTGCTGGGTGACATGGCTCATTGGGCCTCTTAGGTTCTGTATTTCCAAATAAATAAAATAATTAAAAATAACTGCAATATTTAAGAGAAGTTTGGATTTGCACATAGGTAAGAAGTGTATGGAGTGCTAAGTCTGGATGCAAGCAGATGGGACTAGACAGAAAAAAAACAGGATAGCATGAACAAGATGGGCCAAAGGGTCTGTTTCTGTGCTGTAGCGTTCTATAGCTCTTGTTCTTGTCTCACTTCTCTGTGACAATACACAGGGAGGTGTTGCCTTGCAGATATTATTTCTCCAAAATGAGAAGATAATAGCGATAATGTTCTCTCAGCAGCTCATTTGTGTCTCCTGCTGAACACAGCAGCAAGGACATAGTCTGAAGATACTTGGAAAATAAAACCAACAGGGGAAATAATGGAATTAGCACTATGATTTCAAATCAAAATGTGTCCAATTGACGGGCTTGAAAGGCAGCTGTGGAAAACCGACTGGATTTAGTCAGAAATAATTCAGAGTTATAGAGTCATGCAGCATGGAAGCAGGCCATCTGGCAAACCAAAGCTGCAACTAATAACACAAAGCCTGCACTGATCCCAATTTATTCTCCTCACGTTCCCATCAACACTTCCTGTTCACTCTCACCGAGAACAGTATTCAGTGGATAACAACCTGTGTGTCTTTGGGATGTGGAAGGAAACCAGAGCAGATGGTCACATGGGGAACGTGCATACTCCACAGATACAGTTGTAGGTGTTAGGTCATTGAAAACTGTGCATCACTTTCTAACTTCACTTTCTTTCTTTCTGTTGCTTTCCAAAATGGCTGCACTTGTCCCATTTATTGAAATCTAAGGCACTGGAACTCTCAGGCAGAGAGTTGTTGATGAATAGATTGTACAGTGACAGCATCAGCTGAGTCAGAGGAAGTTGCACTGACGTTCAATTTTCCCTCCCATTCCAGCCCTGCACCCCACATGGGGACAGAACCCTCACTCTAACCCCCACCGCTTATTAACTTCAGCCAGTGTCAATATCATTCCAATGAATGCAACAACACTGTGTGAATCTGGAATCCAAAGGCCACGTCACAATAACAAAATGCTGAGAAGTTCCCAAGTGGGAATAGACAGCATCTCGGAAGCTGAACTCACAGAAAACCACTGGAATAGATTAATTGCTCTCATCAAATCTAACTAAATAACCAGCATCCGAGGGTTTACAGGAATTGGATGAGCACAGCTTAAACCAACAAAAAGTATAGGGTGATGATATAAACACCCAGGCTGACATTAGCAGATGGGGGAGAATGAGCAGAGGCAGACTCCACAATGCTCTCAACCTGAACGATTGTTTTGACTGAACACAGGTCTCAAATGCAAAGATGTGTAATTGCATGAAAATTCTACTTCATTTTGCAACTTTTCAACAACTGTCTGTAAAGGTTAATCTACCTAATACCCATTTCTTTAGATACCTTCAAGTTAGACTTTTCATTAACCCTTTATTATCTAGTTTTCCTGAGATGCCTGAGAAAAATGTTGTGGACCGGTTTCTTTGTATTTATCCAATGGGTAAAGGCTTAATATCTTTTATTCATGATAAGTTAGTGATCTTGAGGCGTACCCCCTTTGATAAAATTAGAACTGCTTGGGAGCATGATATAAATATTTCTTTATCTGATGTGGTCTGGGATTCAGTTCTTAAGTAGTTAATTCAACCTCTTTATGTGCTCACCAATGTCTTTACAGTTTAAGGCTGCACATAGGGCTCACATGTCTAAAACTAAATTGTCGCGGTTTTATCCTGACATTAGTCCTGTCTGTGACAAGTGTAAAGGGGGCGAGGCTTCTCTTATCCATATGTATGGATCTTGTCCTAGTCTAGAGAAATTCTTGAGAGAAGTGTTTTGATCTTTATCCCGTATTCTTAATTGCCACTTAGAACCTAACCCTCTGATTGCCCTTTTAGGTACCTTGGTGAGGCAGACATGCATTTGAGTCCGACTAAATGCAGAACATTATCTTTTGCCTCTCTTTTGGCTAGATACTTAGTTCTCCTTAGGTGGAGAGATGTTGCCCCACCCACTCATGCTCAATGGCTTAGTGATATTATGTCCTGTTTAGACCTTGAAAAAATTTATTGTTCACTTCTCAATTCAGACATGAACTTTCAAAAGGTGTGGGGACCTTTTCTTGAATACTTTCTTAACTCCCCTTTAGATTAAGTTTATTCTTTTTAATCCCTTACTTTCAGCTTTTTTTTCTCTCTGTAAGTTTTATGGTTTCTTTTTGATGGGAATTACATTATAGTTTTGGTAGTAGGCATTATAGTTCCTTTTTTTATTTATATTTACAGTTCTGTGGGGTCGAACGCTCTGATTATTTTTTTACATCTTGTAATGGTTGGCCTGGAGTTTTACAGTGGGAGGGAAGGGAGGATACTAACTTCATATGATTTTATTCTGGGTGCTGTTTCCTTATTGTTATGAATTAGATAATTGATACATTTATTTTGCACTGCATTAAACTTCACTTTGTAGTTGGGTATTTTGTTTGTACAAATGTTTGTAGAAATGCATAAAAAATTAATAAAAAATAAAATTCTTTAAAATTGAATCTTTCCATCCAGATCTGCTGTTAGCCAGATTCATACTCTATCATTGGTCTCCTTGCTTGGGCAGACTCTCTGTGGAAATGCCGATCAGCGGTGAATGATCTTTTTTTAATATATTCTTTATTAAATTTTTAAGAGAATTACATACAATGAATATAATAATAATGAAAATTAATATTAGCCCTCCCCTCCCCTTAACCCTTCCCCCCTTAACACCCCTGTCTAAAAAAAAAGAAAAAAGAGGAAAAAAAAGAAAGAAAGAAGAATTGCCTGGATATCGGAGGATCCCCACATGTACCATGGAGTTCAAAATAACTTTAGTTTATATCTTTATTTTTTCCCTAAATAACTAATAATTTTATCTTCAAAGGACCTGTATATTTAATCCTATCTTTTGTAGATAGGGGTGCCACATTTTCAAAAATATATCATATTAATTTCTTAAATTATAAGTAATTTTTTCATGGAATGCAGCTATATATTTCATTATTCCAATGGTCCATAGTTAAGTATGGATCTGATTTCCAAGTAACTGCAATAGTTTTTTTGGCTACTGCCAATGCAATTTTTATAAATTGTTTTAGAAATTTATTCAATTTAGGTTTCGGTATTATCCCTTCAATATCGCCTAATAAAAATAATGTTGGGCTATGTGGAAGTTGTATTCCAATAATTTGTTCCAGTAAAAGTCTTAGATTTATCCAAAAAGGTTGAATTTTAAAACAAGACCAAGTACAGTGTAAAAAAGTAACGATTTGTTGATTACATTGGAAACATTGGTCAGATAAATTTGGGTTTAATCTATTTATTTTTTGTGGCATAATATATAATTGAAGTAAAAAATTGTACTAATCTAAGTTGGACATTTATTGTATTTGTCATACTATCAAGACATAGTCTTGACCAATTTTTTTCATCAATTTTAATATTCAGATCAGTTTTCCATTTTTGTCTTGACTTATGAATTCCTGGTTTAATTGTCTGTTTTTGAATCAAATTATACATACAAGACATAAATTTTTTAATTTTTCCTATTTGTTTCTATTTCATTAGGTTTTGGCATTAACATGGTTTGACCCAGTTTATCTCTTAAATAGGCCTTTAATTGGAAATAACAGAAAGCGGTGAATGATCTGACAGGAGTTGTAAGGATCAGTTACCACTTAGGACTGGGTTCACAATGTGTGGTGACTGAAAAGCAAGTCCAGCCCTGAAAACAGTCCCAACGTGTGACACGCCAGTGTAGAGGTTATCACAATGGCTTTACAGCGCCAGCTGATGTAAAACGATGCATTTCACTGCCTGTTTTGATGTTGCGATGTACTGAGACAAATAAAGCTAACCTTATCTCTCCTCATCTGGATTCACCTATTGCATGCCACCTCTTGGATCACTCTTTCCCTTTTGTTCTAGTCAATCTTCCCCCTACCTCTACAGTCCAGATGAAAGGTCTCAAACCGAAACATCAACAGTGCATTTGCCTCTACAGATGCTACATAACCCACTGAGTTTCTCTAGCTGTTTGGATTTTTACTTCAGAGTCCATGTGTTCAATAACGAATTGCATTATCGGGGGGAAAGGGGGGAGAAAAGGCTAACATTTGCACATTACCACTGAATTCTTCGTATTCACTGAAATTACCAAGTCTCTAAGGTTTTGATTCAAACTTCACTTCACCTGAATATAAACTGGGGAATGTGCACACGCACTATCCTGCACACAAGTGTGCACACTACCACTGCAATGCCTGCATTGCATTCACAAGAGTATCAGGCATTGCATTTGTGCTCAGCTCATAGAGTGAGCCTTCAGTTCAAGGTTTTCTGTCTCGAAGAAGAAGGACTGGCCCACTGAGACAAAACTGACATAATTGATCAAAGGCATCTGGAATCGGTGAACTTTTCAACATTTCTGTCAGCTGAACTAAGCAGAATAGCAGGATCATAATTGCCATTTTCCATTGCTCCTAATCCACACATTAGAAAATATCACCTCGCACTCCTGTAGCCTAGAATGCAACTAGCATAGATTGAGCGAGAGGTCCTTAGTCCAGTATGGTGAACAAAGAAGTTCCACCACTACCTCTATGGACAGAAGTTTACCCTAGTGACAAACCACCAGCCCCTTGTTTTTATTTTCAATCCCAGTGACGTTTGCTACCTGGTTGCAACATTGGGCCCTTTTCTAAGCAGCCCATTCTTATGTTCAAGGGTACCAAGCAACACTGACAGCTTCTCATGTCCTCCACTGATGACAACTGAAGAAGAAAAGTCTTCATACTGTGACCCAGCAGAAGTGTTTCACGCAGCATTGGTGGACCAATGGAATGACCCGACATTGTCAGAAGTCCATGACCTCATCATGCAAGGATGGCAAGTTCATGGTAATCCTATGTTTTCAATGTTCTTAGTGAGACACCTGTCTGTATGTCAATGAACTCTGATGTTGGGTCCCATGTTGTGGTTCCTTCTAAATTGTGCACCAGTGATAGAAAATCTGCATGAAGGATACTGTACCTGAGTACAGACATGATGAAGAGTCTCACCTGGAACTATGTGTGGTGGCCGGGAATAGATATACAAATTGAAGACTTGGCCAAAAGCTATTCAGGATGCCAAAAGTTCAAAATGCACCCCCCCCCCCCCCACTGGAACCGTTACACCTGTGGGAGTGGCTGTCTTCACTTTAGCAAATAGTGCAAATTGATTTTGCTGGGCCATTTATGAACACCATGTTTCTGATTGCTGAGGATGCTCATTTGAACTGGCCTGAAATCAACCAGATCAGAAAAGACTGTTTCCACCCTGAGGAATATCTTCACTGGAAATGGCTTACCAGAACAAAATGTGAGTGACAACAGATCACAACACATGTCAGAAGAGTTCAGATTATTCATGAATAAAAATGGCATCAGATATTTCAAGTCAGGTCCTTACCACCCAACAATGAATGGGTTAGCTGGACGGTTTATCCAAAGCTACAAGAAGTCCAATAAGGCTATGGACCAGGAGGACATTTCTCAAAAGCACAAGGTGAATAATTTCCTTTTGGTGTATCGGAACTCTGGCAATAAGTCAAACACCTGCAACGCTGTTCATGAGCAGGGATCTGAGCTCTTGCAGAGACCTCCTGAAACCAGATCTGTGGAAGGAAGTGCGGAATAAACAGTTCAGGCAGTTGCCAAGTAAATCAGCAAGAAGCTTCGAGGTTGGACAAGAAGTCCTAGCGGATGCAGCTACTGGATGCTCAGCCGAAGAACACACCTGGGTTGTCTGCATCCAACAATACGGACACATTGCATCCTTCTGACTTACCTCCCAGTGATAATCGTGTCACCAACAGCAACATGACTCCTGCAAAACCTAATGCCACTCCACAGGTCCTGAAAGAAACCTACCCAAATACTGCATACTTAGCATAGTGAAGTCAGTTACCGACTGTTATTGTATAAACATATTTATTTGATTATGGTTTGTTAAAGTGAAATTGAATGTCTTGTTACATATACAGTCTTATGTTCCATTGATCTAAAGGGGGAGGAAGTGTAATGTATGGTTTATTTCTTTTAAAACAATGACTCTCCTTAGCATTGCTTACGGACTGAAAACTTACACATGTGTATTGATTTGTTGCTCTAGCTGCAAAGTGAATATATGTTAACTTCACCTCCCAGTGCGTGCCTTTATTTATTTCATATATAGTTGTACAGAACCAACACAGCCTGACCTGCTGAGCATTACAAGATTCCTTTGCTTTGTTTCAGATTTCCAGTATCTATCTTTTTGGATATTCATTCACTTTCCCCCATGGTGTGTGTCTGAGGAAGCTATATCCAGGCTCCTGCTGAAACTGAAATCAAAGACCCGAGAAAACAAAGCTGACTGCTTCAGATTCACTGCACACGTAGCAGGCTGCAATTCCCCTTTGATGGGGTTTATCTACAACTCAACAGAACGATTAAAGGTCATTTCATAGAGATAACAGATCTATCCTTTCATGCCCTGACCAATCAAGAATCTGTCAACCTCCACCTTAAATATACCCAATGACTTGGCTTTCACAGCTGCTTGTACCAATGAATTCCACAGATTCACCACTCTCTGACTAGAAAAAATCCTCCTCACTTCTTCTCTGAAAGGATGCCCCTCTGTTTTGAAGCAATGTCCTCTGGTCCTAGACTCCCCCACCATCAGAAACATTCAATGGGTTATGCTGCTAGCGTTTAGGGCAGTAGTGAAGGTCCTCCATAGAGTTCAGGGTTTCTTTCATCATGTCAGTAGCTTCTTCTCAGTTTTCCCTACTGTCAGTCATGCAAGTTCTAGGCGTAGGCTCAGGAATACTGACACACTCAGATGTAGAGGGATTCTTCATTGCTGTTTCCATAACAATTTTGTTTTACCAGTCAGAGTTGTTAGCCCTGAGCTGAACCCCCAAATTGGGACCACTCTTAGTCTGTCCTTTACTCTTTGAATAGTTTGGCATGGATGACCCTATCAGGAGATAAAGCATAAGCTCTGACTTAGAACCTTAGAATATTATTGCACAGAAACAGGCCTTTTGGCCCTTCTTGGTTGTTGCTGAAACATTTTTCTGCCTAGTCCCACGGACCTGCACCTGGACCATATCCCTCCATACACCTCTCATCCATATACCTGTCCAAGTTTTTCTTAAATGTTAAAAGTGAGCCTGCATTTACCACTTCATCTGGCAGCTCATTCCACACTCCCCCTAATGTTCCCTTTAAACTTTTCCCCCTTCACCCTTAACCCATGTCCTCTGGTTTTTTTTCTCTCCTAGCCTCAGTGGGAAAAGCCTGCTTGCATTCACTCTATCTATACCCATCATAATTTTATATACCTCTAACAAATCTCCACTCATTCTTCTACGCTCCAGGAAATGAAGTCCTAACCTATTCAACCTGTCCCTATAACTCAGTTTCTCAAGTCCCGGCAACATCCTTGTAAACCTTCTCTGCACTTTTTCAACTTGGACTTCAGCCAGAAAAGGTCTCTGGATCTTTGAGGCATGCAAGCCTCCAAACCACGACAAGGTTGTGGTCTTCTTGGAAGAAGTTTCAATAAAGTCACCCCTCATTCTTCTGAATGCCAGTGAGCACAGGCCTTGCTACTGGGGGAAGCCAGGAGCATCCCAGATACCTTTTCCTGCCCCAGAGCCTTTCTTATACCTCATCACGATAACTGGGACAGCATATTGTACAAATAAAACTGCCACCTCACAGCTCCAGGAGCCCTGGTTCAATCCTGACTTCCTACGCTGTTTGCACACTCTCCCTGTGACCACATGCTCCAGTGTCCCCACATCCCAAAGACATGTACTTTGATAGGTTAATTGGTCACTATTAATTCAAAGTTCAAACTACATTTATCATCTAAGTATACATGCAATATATAACCGTGAGATTATTCTTCTCTGTCTGCAAAGAAAACAAAGAACACCATGGAAACGACTCAAAGAAAAACATCAACTCCTCCCCTTTTGCACAAAAAACAGATTGCACAAATGTCAACAAGAAAGTAGAAGCAAAATCACAGAATATGAAAACACAGAATCGTAAGAGTCCAATTAAACTACAAACAAGCGAAAATCTGCAGATGCTGGAAATCCGAGCAACACACACAAAATGTTGATGGAACTCAGCAGGCCAGGCAGCATCTACGGAAAAGAATAAACTGTTGACGTTTCAGGCTGAGATCCAACATCAAGATTCATGCTGCCTGGCCTGCTGAGTTCCTCTAGGATTTTCAGAATCAGGTTTATTATCACCGGCATGTGATGTGAAATTTGTTAACTTAGCAGCAGAAGTTCAAGGCAATACATAATCTAGCAGAGAGAGAAAAAAATAATAATAAATAAAATAAAACATAATAATAAACAAGCAAATCAATTACATGTATTGAATAGATTTTAATAAATGTGCATAAACAGAAATACTGGATACTAAAAAAAGTGAGGTAGTGTCCAAAGCTTCAAAGTCCATTCAGAAATCGGATGGCAGAGGGGAAGAAGCTGTTCCTGAATCAATGAATGTGTGCCATCAAGGCTTCTGCACCTCCTACCTGATGGTAACAGTGAGAAAAGGGTGTACCCTGGGTGCTGTACGTCCTTAATAATGGACGCTGCCTTTCTAAGACACCACTCCCTGAAGATGTCCTGGGTACTTTGTAGGCTAGTGCCCAAGATGGGGAAGATTTGCAATCTTCTGCAGCTTCTTTCGATCCTGTACAGTAGCCCCTTCATACCAGGCAGTGATGCGGCCTGTCAGAATTCTCTTCATGGTACAACTATAGAAGTTTTTGAGTATATTTTTTTGACATACTAAATCTCTTCAAACTCCTAATAAAGTCTTGCCTTCTTTATAACTCCATCGATAAGTTGGGACCAGGTTAGATCCTCAGAGATATTGAACACCCAGGAACTTGAAGCTGCTCACTCTCTCCAGTTCTGATCCCTCTATGAGGATGTCAGTTGAACTACAATGCAATAAAGGTGAGGAAGGAGGTGAATGGACAGATGTAATACTTGGGCTGCTTGTTGATGTAAGTAGTCAGACAGAGGTGATGTCTTGGAAAGGAAAGTTGTATCCTTGAAACAGATATGACAGAAGCAAAGGTCTCCTTCGAAGGTGACGTAAAATGTACTTTTCAAAGCTTCGGTTTTATCTTGCATGCCCTGGAAAGGTCATTAAAATCTATTTATTTATTTGTTTATTTATTTATTTAATATTTTTTTCTCTCTCCCCCTCTTCTCCTCTTCTTCTATTCCTCACTCTGGCCTCTGACCTCTTCTCACCTGCCCATCACTTCCCCCAGGTCGCCTCCCCCTACCCTTTCCCCTATGGTCCAATCTCCTCTCCTATCAGATTCCTTCCCCTCCAGCCCTTTACTTGTCCTACACACTTGACTTTGCCTATCACTTTCTAGCTAGCCTCCTTTCCCTCTCCCCATCTTGCATCCTCCCCCTTCCTTCTCAGTCCTGAAGAAGGGTCTTGATCCAAATGAGCAGATGCTCATTTCCATGGATGCTGCCTCGCCTGCTGAGTTCCTCCAACACTTTATGTGTGCTGCTTTGGATTTCCAGCATCTGCAGATTTTCTTGTGTTTACGTTTCTCACTTTGGGTGTTTTATTACTCTATTGCATTGATGCCACTTGACGTTCTCAATTAAGACCTTTAGGGCAACTGTTAACGACCTCATTCACTCCTGACCCCATCAGACTGGCTTCAGGAACTGCACCAAAACTGTAAACAGAGACATAACCAAACGTTCACTCAAGTCAGAAAATCACGCATCATGGAACTGAATTTAAGTTCATAGTTTCCAACATTTGCATCATCAGAATTTTACAGTTCTCATGTCTGACTCAGTTGTAGACTGAGAGATTATTTACTGCAATTGAACAGTAACTCTGTTATCATCATACCATGGATATCATGGCAGACTCTTCGATAGTCCATGGCCTATTTCATTGAGTAATTCTTATAGTCCTAAAGACATCATGAAATAAACATTTTTTATCTTGAACACTAACTGACAGGAATTTAAGCAAAGTAAATTCAGAACAAAGATGTGAAAAAATTTTTTTAGCCAGAGGGTGGTGAATCTATGGAATTTGTTGCCACGGGGGGCAGTGAAGGCCAAGTCATTGAGTGTATTTAAGGAAGAGATTGATAGGTATCTGAGTAGTCAGGGCATCAAAGGTTATGGTGAGAAGGTGGGGGAATGGGACTAAAGGGGAGATTGGATCAGCTCATGATGAAATGGTGGAGCAGACTCGATGGACCAAATGGCCGACTTCTGCTCCTTTGTCTTATGGTCTTTGTCTTGTCTTATGGTCTAAATTTCTCCTCTGTATCAAGAAATGATGATAAAATATTTTATCACACAATTTACTAAATTAAAACATATAGACCGTTTTCCAAAATGTCTAGTTTTAGACAGCATAGAAGGCTATGAAAAATTACAGAAGCATCTTGTCTGTGCCAGTGGTGTAGTGGTACCTGCACCCATACTTAGGAGCAAGAGGTCCCGGGTTCAATTCCGACGGCTCCTTGTACAAGTTCCACATTGAGCGTCAAAACTAGCATCTCAGCCTTGTAAAACAGACAGATGCTAAAGAAACAACAAGGTTATTGCCCAATGTGCTTGAAGGAATGGGGAGGAACTTGATCAATTAGAGTTCAAGTCTGACACGATTTCCAACCACATAAATGTGATGTAGGGGAGGATGGTCTGATCTGATGGTCCCTGGAAAGTGTTATAGAACAATCAGATTGTGTTTGGCATTCGTCATCAGTTAGGGCATTGAGTACTTGTAATGCTTATAGAATACAGACAGCTCAATTGCTGTCGCTGACTGGCCTGTTTGAAGGATGTGGCAACTCTCACGCATTGGCTGGCTTCCAGTGTTGGGCACCCCAGGGCTGTAATAACAGAGTATGCAAGAGCCTCAGTCTCTTTTCACTAGGGGCTCCTCTTCAGACAGGGCTGAAGGACCACTGGGAAAGCATGCTGCCCACTTAGAAAGAATATTTTGTGTTGTATTTGTATAACCTGGGGCTTAACAAAGTGCTTGTTTAAGTTAGGAGTGTTTTTGAATGTTTCGTGTTGTAATTTTCTTACTTACTGGGCTTAGATGAGTACTCGTTTGATTTCCATGTTTGGTTGAGCATTTCACTGTTGCTTGTAAATAATAGATAGCATGCTTACTTATAATCAGTGTCTTCTGTCCCACTTGTCAAGTACACAAATCTGCTTCCACATTACAGTACAGGAGTTGGGAAATTTTGTTGCAATTATCTAAGATGTTGGTGAGGTCTCCCTTGGAGTACTATGTACTGTTCTGGTCACCCTGTTAGAGGAAAGATGTTATTAATCTAGAAAGGGTGCAGGAAAGATTTTCCAGGATTTTGCCTGGAATTTGGTATTGTGAGTTAAAAGGACAGGTTTCATGGACAAGAACTTTATTCCCTGGAACATAAGGAGATTGAGAGCTGAACTGATAGAAATACATAAGGTAATAAGGGTGAAAACGCATAGTCTTTTTTCCCAGGAAAGGGATTCTATAAACAAGAGAGCAAATTTGGCCAGGTGGGACTATCTCTGCAGGTAATACAGTTGGCATTGATGATTTGGGCCAAAAGGCCTTTCTCCATTTGTATGACACTGTGACTATGTGTCTCTATGACCCTGACTCTGTGTGAATCATGTGCTGGCAGAACGATCTAGTTTAATTTGACATCATGGCTAACACAAACATTGTGGGCTGAAGGACCTGTACCTATGCTGTACTGTTCTATGTCATAAACTAATACATTTTAATATGCATGCGGTGAACTACATATACCTGTCTGGACACGCCCCCCCCCTCCCCCACTGACTGCTCCTGTGGCTCCTCCCACAGACCCCTGTATAAAGGTGATTGGAGGCACTGCTCCTCCCTCAGTCTCCAGGATGTCTTGCTGCTGACGGTGCTTTCTTCCAGCTAATAAAAGCCTACCTTGACTCATGTCTCCGAGAGTTATTGATGGTGCATCAATGCATAAAGTCTACTTTAGGTCCATTCAGGATATGGCAGTACTAGTCATTTCCCTAATCAGAGAATCTTGAATTCAGAAATTTGTAGACATGGAGAGTTCCAAATTTTATAACAAAGTATTTGTACTTATGGCTTATGTGCTTATTTAATTTCAATAAAACAGAATCAAGAGGAAATTTTATGAGTCAAAGTCATGCAAGAATAAAGTAATCACTTCACAGCAAGCGACGATTTTCATCAGTTTCACTCAGCTCAATCAGTACAGCGTGCCTGTGCATAATTTAAAACAATGTACTTCAATGCAAATGTCTGGACAGCAATAAAGTACCTGTGTAACCTCATCAACATAACTTCTATTTGCACCATGGACCCGGTGATACTTTCTCTGAAGAACTATCTGTATCAGACTCTTTATTCAGCTTGTGTTCCACGATCTTGACTTTTAATCACACTTTGTTAATGTAGAAAGGAACTAAGTAAAAATTGAACAAGTTAATAAATGTCTTCTTTATAGTCTCTGTGGTAAAAACATCAAAGATCACTCGTTAAAATACTAATTAACTATTACCTAAGAAGCCTTTTATTAAATTAGAATATATATTGTATTAAGGTTCTAATAATTTTCCCAAAATCTTGTCTAATAGTAGCATTATGCAACCACAATATTATCAAATTAACTGTGGCAAAATATACTTAATAATTCCCTGCTTCATTTACAGTCATGTGTACTCCCCAATTTGGCACCAAATCACACACACAGTCCA
The DNA here is from genome assembly GCF_030144855.1 of Hypanus sabinus. Classification (NCBI taxonomy): domain Eukaryota; kingdom Metazoa; phylum Chordata; class Chondrichthyes; order Myliobatiformes; family Dasyatidae; genus Hypanus; species Hypanus sabinus. Next base: position 172,278,651 of record NC_082708.1, on the reverse strand, counting down.
ATCTGTGATTCTTGTTCTGTTCTAAGATGAAGAAGCATTTGACCAATGAAAGGAGGACAGACAAAGTTTCTTACCAGTTCTTTGCTAAGGATATTGTAAAAATGAGCTCTGAAACAGTAGATCGAGTCACCTGTACAGATCTCTGTTCAATGGGATGGGTGAAATAACACACTCCCAGCTTCCTTGGAGTCCAAACGTCTATCCATTTGATGCATCATCAATAACTCACTCTGAGATGTGAAGGCGAGATATTGGCTTTTATTGACTGGAAGAAGGAACAAGCAGTGGTTGACCACCATACTACATCCTGGAGACTGAGAGGCCGGGCTCAGGCCTTGATCGCCTTTATACAGGGGTCTGTGGGAGGAGCCACAGGAGCAATCAGCAGGGGGCGTGTCCAGACAGGTATATGTCGTTCACCACACCATGATATTTAAAGATTCACCCTGTGAGTAAAGAAATTATTCCATATCTCAGAGCTAATTGACTGAACCATTATCCTGAAAACATGACTTTCATTTGTGTGAACCTCAGTGATCAAAGGGAAAACTTAACTGCTTTCACCGGGACTCAATTTAGGAAATACAGTTGAATGGGCTTACTGCAGTGCACTTTTCACAAATATACTCAGTGGCCACTTTTTTAGGTACACCTGTACACCTGTTTGTTAATGCAGATATCTAATCGGGTAGTCATGTGGCAGAAACTCAATGCATAAAAGCATGCAGGCATGGTCTGGAGGTTCAGTTGTTGCTCAGCCCAAACATCAGAATGGGGAAGAAAGGTGATCTGTGACTTTTGACCGTGGAATGATTGTTGGTGCCAGACAAGGTGATTTGAATATCTCTGAAACTGCTGATCTCCTGGGATTTTCATGCACACCAGTCTCCAGAATTTTCAAAGAATGGTGTAAATAACAAAGACATCCTTTGAGCAACATTTCTGTGGGCCAGACTAACAGGAACAACAGACTAACTTAAACAACCATGCATTACTACAGTGGTATGCAGAAGAGCATCTCTGAACCTTGAAGCAAAGACCATGAGCTCAGTTGTCAGTTTATTAGGAGTAGGAGGTATCCATTTCTAAACAGGATATACTCTCTTCTCTTTACTGCCACTAGGGAGGATGTGCAGGAGCCTGAAGATTCACACTCAGTGATTTAAGGACAGTTTCTTCCCTTTGCTACAGGAGTTTTTAATGTTCCATGAACACTACCTCATTACCTTACGTACATTTTTTGTAATTTTTCTGATTTTATGACTTTGTGCTGCACTGCTGATGCAAAATGACAATTTTTATGTCATATAAACCAGAAACAATAAAGCTAATTCTGATTCTACTGCCTATTCCCACTAGTCCCACTGCCTATTGTACTAACGTCTTGATGCCTTCAATGGTACTGAACCTCCAGAGTACGGAAGTAGGTAAATTAAGATCCTATTCCTAATCTTCTAACCAGTTCCTTCATCATTACTGTGCAGGAGGAGGAAAAACTTTGAGGAAATCTCTGCCAGTTTTGGAATCTCTCCGGTTTCTCATCTACAATATCTAAAACATACATTCCCAAGACTTTTCTGTCTTTGCCTTCAATAAGAGCTTAGTAGGATCCCTTTCATATAGCTTGATGACAATCTACGGCATCGTTGTACTCTGCTTCATAAAACATGGAACATTACAGCACAGGAGCAAGTGCTTCAACCTATGACATTTTGCTAAACTAATTAAATTAGAAATTGCTCGCCTAACTAAACTAATCCCTTTTGCCGAGGGATGCCCATATCCTTCCATTCTTTGCATGTTCATGCACCTTGAAGAAATTTTAAACACCATTGTTATACTTGCCTCCACTGCCATCTCTGGTGGTGAATTCCAGCCACCCATAACTCTGTGTAAAATAGACTTCCCTGCATATCCCCTTTGCACATGCCCTCCCCCAACATGTTATGTCTTCTAGTATTAGACATTTCATTTCTAGGATAAAGATACTGGCTATCTATCTATACCTTTCATAATCTTATAAACTTCTGCCAAGTTTTTCCTCAGCCTCCTCACTCCAGGGAAAACAATCAAAGTCTATGCAATGATAAGAAAATCTGCGGATGCTGGAAATGCAAACAACACACACAAAGTGCTGGAGGAACTCAGCAGGCCAGGCAGCATCTATAAAAAAGAGTAAACTGTTGACATTTTGGGCTGAGACCTTTCATTGGGACTGGAAAATAATGATGACAAGTTAGACTATGAAAGTGGGAGGAGAGGAGGAAGAATTACAACATGGTAGGCGATACATAAAACTGGGAGAGGAGGAGGGGTGAAGTAAAGACCTGGGGAGTTGATAGGTGAAAGAGATAAGAGTCTGCCCAATCTCTTCTTATAACATATGCTCTCTATTTCATGCAGCATCCTGATGGAGCTCTTCTGCACTCTCTCCAAATCCCCTATATCATTCTTATAATGGGGTGACTAAAACTGAATGTAATACTCCAGATATAGACCAGCAGGAGTTTTATAAAGCTGCAATGTAATTTTCTGACTCTTTAACTTATTTCCTCAACTAATAAAGTAGGCATGTCATACACCTTCTTTACTGCTCTACCAATCTGTACAGCCATTTTGTTTTTAATGTCTTTTTTAAAAATTGGATTCTTCAGGTTTCTTGTCTTGTGACTGTCTGTAAGCAGACAAATCTCTAGGTTGTATAATTTATAGATACTTTGATAATAAATGTATTCTGAACTTTGAATTTTTGAGACATTTCAGGGAGCTATGAACCTCTACCACAAAATCCCTCTGTACTTTAATACTGTTAAGGGTCCTACCACAAATTTTGTACTGTCTCTTTACATTTTATCTCCCAAAGTACAACACCTCACACCTGGCCGGATTGAACTGCATTGGCCATTCCTCTGTCCATATCTGCAACTGATGTATAATCTGCTGTATCTTTGGTAATCTTTTACATCATCCATAAGGCCGCCAATCTTTACATGATCAGTGAACTTACTTACTTATGAATCCATCTATATTTTCATCTAAGTCATTTATATAACAGCAGGGTTTCTGCTACAGATCCCTGCAGAACAGCACTAGTCATGGGTCTCCAGCCATAATAACTTCCATCAGTCACTATTTTCTATATACTGTGAGCATTCCAATTCTGAATCCAAACTGTCAAGTCACATTGGATCCTGTGCATCATTATCTTCTGATGTGCCTACATAGGAGACTTTATCAGATACCTTGCTAAAATCCATCTGGGCAACATTTACAGCTCCACCTTCATAGTCATTTACATCATCTCCTCAATGACTGACTGTCCTTAATTAGGCAATGGTTTTTCAAATGCTCAGAAATTCGATTCCAAAGAATCCACTCCAATAGCTTGCGTGCATTGACAGAATACTCATATTTTTAGAGCTTTCCTGATATGCCTTATTGAAGAACATAAACATGATCACTGTTTGCTAGTCCTCCAGGATCTCAGCTTTCCTGATACGGAATATTCCAGATACCAAGCTCTTAAAACACTATGCTGACCTCTGTCACAGCAATATGTTACCAGGGCGATGTAGGAGAAAGCACTTCAAGTATGTTCTCAAAACATTCTTGGAATAAATGATCTAAACATCTGGAATGGAAAGGTAAACTTTACCCAAAAGTTGAATGCTTTATTGCCTGACACCTTTATCAAACTCAGTACAGTATGGCCAATGCTATTCCTGAGGTTCCAATATATCATGATATGTAAACCATACAGTAAGCTATTCTGGAATATTGAAGGGACATTAATGAACCATAATTCTATTGGCACACTGAGTTAAAACATTATTTTTTAAGACTGTGTATAAAAGTAGTCTTTTATTATTTTAAAATTTATCAATCGTAATGACTTACATCCAAGATAGTCCTGATTTGACCAATCGATAGATGTTAGAAGAAACAGGACATGTATCTCAGAATTCAGCACTGGTTTGAATTCAATGGAATGGGAAAAAGAGTACAGCAAATATGTTGACATTGAAAAATGCTGGAATGCTATGTGAATTGGAACTGAATGTGCTGAAAACTTAACTGAAACTCCATGTCTCCCCATACAGCTGGAGGGGCAGGCGATGGCTGAAGTCCAGTGCTAAGTTCAGTGAGTTTATAGTAATATAAAATGGTAAATTGGACGCTGATGGTTTTTCTACATTTTAACCTATTGCTTGTAAAGTTCATTTTGTCACTGGAAAAGCTGGTCACCTTTACCAATGGAGACAAAAGAGACCGTAGATGCTGGAAATGGAGAAATAAGCACCATGCTGGAAGATCTCAATGGAAAAAACAGCATCAATGGAAGAAAAGGTATTACTGATGTTTCACTTCTAACCCTGTATAGGACACAATCCAAAATGTTGAATATTTTCTTCCCCCCCCCACTTAAAATGCTGCCTGACCTGCTGAGTTCCTCCAGCAAATCATGTAACATCCTTAAACTGAGGTTCTTCATGCACCTTCTCTCAGTAAGATTTTTATCTCATTGAGGTTAAAACCAGAGTGAGACTCTTCCTGCACTGAAACTCTTGATTAAATGTGCATAGGTGTATCTGCCAGTGCTTTTAACCTGAACCTATCTGTGTTTCAACATTGACAATTCCTTCACTCTCATAAATGCTGCTCAACCCTTTTAGTTCTTCCTACAGATTGTTAGTTGCTTCATCATTGTTACCCTGCAGACATTGACAAAACCCCTCCTTTTTGAACATTGCAGTGCATTTGGTGAAGGTCACTTTCCCATCAATGAGAGTCCGTTCAGACTCTATTGGCTCGGATGGGCATAACATGTTGACCACGTGCCAGGCATCAGGCTCCTGAAATAGGCACAACATTCTGAGCTCTGAAACAGCACAATATGACCAAAAGAAAAGAGGAAGCACTTCAAAGATGTTCTCAAAGCTTTTAGTAAGCAACATAACATTTTTACTGACTGAAGATCCCTGATCCATGGTGTGCACACAAAATAATTTGGGATGGTATCAGATTCCCTCAGCACACAACAGCTCAGTAACATTGGTGGGTATAGAACATTACCCTCCAATTTTCCCATCTGTCTGCTCTATCACCCCTACCCATGGCAGAAACTGCAGATCCAAAGGCAGCCACAGTAGTCTATTCCCAGTCAGGGTTTAATGCAATTCCTTTATGAAGAAATCAATCAACACAACGTGAACAGTTTGTTTCACTCACACATAATGCACAAAAGTATTCTAATCTCTTTGCTTTATATAGAAGTGCTAAAGGAAATCTTTCTGTGGAACAGCATAGGAAATGGTGAATTTGATCAGCTTTGTCATTGTCTGTTTTTTTTAGTATTTATTGATTTATTTGTTCATTTTAAAGTACAGGCCTTCAGGCCCCACGAGCCACACTGCCCAACAACCCACCTATTTACATCAGCCTAATCACAGGACAATTTACAATGACCAATTAACCGACTTACTTGGACATTTCTAGACTGTAGGAAGAAACCAGAGCACCTGGAGGAAACCTATGCCTATCTGGGAGGAACGTACAAACTTTTTACAGAGGATACACTGATTAATCTCCAAACTCCAATGCTCCAAGCTGTAATAGCATTGTGTTAACCACTACACTCCTGTAGCACCACAAAGATGTTCTCAAAGCTTTTATAGAGTAACTTCCTATACTCCCTCATTACACAGCCTCAAAGAATGGTTATTGCAAAATTAAATGTATATCTCCCAAAGCTTTCTATTTATTAATGGACACATATATACATGATTTGGATGTGGCACAACATACAAAGTCTCCATTTGAAGAATTAACTCTTTGAAGTCCTCTACTATTATAACTGAGCAATGTGGGAGGTATCAATAGTAAATCATGAGGACAGTTTCTTCTGGAACAGCATCAGTTCAGAATCACATCTTTCATTTTCATTTATCTTTTTTATTCAAAGTAACAGAGGAACATAGCACTATTTGGGAAAATAAACTAGTGGCTCCTTTAATAAGTAGCTCCTGTATATGGATTCATATTGCTGTAGCCCATCTATTTCTCAAGGTTCAACATATTGTGTATTTAGAGATACTCTTCTGCACACCACAGTGGAATGCATGGTTACTTGAGTTATTGTTGCCTCCCCATCATCTTGAACCAGTGTGACCATTCTCCTCTAAGCTCTCTCATTAACAAGGCGATTTTGTCCACAAAACTGCCGCTCATTGGATACATTTTGTGTTTTGCACCATTACCTGAAAGCTATGGAGACTACTGTGCATAAACACCCCCAGATATTATCAGTTTAATAAATACTCAAACCACCCCATCTGACACCACAATTATTTCACAATTGAAGTCACTTAGATCACATTTTTACCCCATTCTGATTTTTGGTCTAAACAAAAGATGAACCTCTTTTTCATGTCTGCATGCTTTTATGCATTGAGTTGCTTCCACATGATTGACTGATTTGATATTTTCATTAATAAGTGTACAGGTGTACCTGATAAGGTGGCCACTGAGAGTAGATTAATTGGTGAAATTTTATTATGTATTTAACATTTCAGTAGTATTTGAGTTATGTTCTAAATATTTTGCTTGAGTAAACATTCTTGTTTGTTTAAATAATTCATTACAGGGTATATATATAAATAAGTGAATTCCATAAGTCATCATACTACCATGTGATGTGTGCATGCCTCACTTAAACTAAACATGAAGTTAGATTCCCATTTCGACTCTCATGTCTTCCTTTCAATTAGTTCAATTGTTTGAAGTTACAAAACATAATATTTTAGAATGCAGAATTGCAGTCAACCTAAATTGTTATGAACATATAGTGTGCCATTTTTGCCTTCCCCACAGCAACTTTACAGTTTTTAGGACAGATGGGTAAATGTCCTTTTTCCACTCAGTAGAAAATGGCAGGTTATTGTGTGGCTACAATATATTTTTTTCCAAGAAAAGAGAAAATACAATATGTGATTCAAATTCTCAGAAATGGCACACCATTGTTGATTATCATTAATTTGCAGATCATGTAATTTATTCTGCTTCCACAAGATCAAGGACAATTCAAAGTAACTTGATTTTCAACAAAATTACTGTTACGTAAAGATGTGCCGCTGTTATAAAAACCTGTTATTCTTCAAGCTGGAAGAATAAATTTCGAACCAATTGATGGTCTCATTTAAAGTACAATGATTGCTTGCTACATTTTGCAACTTGGAGATGTTGGAAAAGTCAAAGGATCATCCATAAAGCACAGTTGCTAGAATGATAGTCATTGAAAAGGAACATATATCCCTTTATTTGTTGTTCAAAGTAGACTGTAGCCCACTGGTAAACAGAAGCACCAGATTTTTTAAAAATTCTCTTGAGATTGTAGCTGTGAAGAACCAGCAGCTCCGGAAATGTGGAGCTTTCAGTGTCTTTGTCACTTACACCTAGATGATTCACTAACATTCCTCCTGGAGGGAAATCTGCTGTCCTTACTCAGACTATCCAGAACGAAAGGCTCTTAGCATCCTTCTGGACTAGTCCAGTAAACCATTCTGTTGAATGGACAAGTGGGGATGCTTACAATCCCTGAATAAATACAAAAATAACTCCTGAAACATTTTTTAATTTGTCCTTGTCCCTTTTGTGTAGCAATTTATAAGATTTAGCAAAGCTATTCACTCTTCTTTACTTCGAAGCTCTTTGCAAATTCAAAATGCCCAGGTGAAATTTTGAATGCTGTTCATTATATGCACAGCATGAGGTTTGCACTTTCAGTTCTGCTTTCGATATCCAACGGAAAACTTGAGCAACAAGGTCAATCTAACAGCTGCTGCTGAAACCACATGGAGTGTGACCAGAGAAATAGACATCTATGGGAGTCACATACCGGGTACAAGCACTTGCTTGTTTTGTTCACACAACATTAACCCTGCTTAGAAGAGCGCATTTAGACTGATGTGTTATATTCTGAGGCAACACAAATTAGAGAGAATAATGTGAAGCTGGTAAACTCCAAGGGTTGCTAACAAGCATTACAAGAATCTGTCAACTGCAAGCCTTCTCTATCTCTCTGACTCAGTAAGTTGAGCATCCAGGCCCCATTTTAGAAATTTTCAGCAATTGTACAAAACATTGGCAAGACCACCTTTGGAGTGTTGTTTAAAGTTTTGATCACCCTCATATAACAAAGACATCATTAAACTGCAAACAGTACAGAACAAACTTATGGCAATGCTGCCACGACTCAAGGACCCGAGTCCTGATTGAAAAGCAACAGAGCCTAGGCCTCTGTACCTCCCTCCGCAACTGGATCCTCGACTTCCTAATTGGAAGACCACAATCTGTGCAGTTTGGGAACAACATTTCCACCATGCTGATAATTAACACTGGCGCTTCACAGAGTTTTGTGCTTAGCCCACTGCTCTATTCTCTCTTCACCCATGACTGTGTAACTAGGCATAGTTCAAGCAGCATCTGGAAACTTACAACCACTGTTGACATCATTTCAGATGGTGATGAAAGGGTGTAAAGAGTGTGATATACCAGTTAGTTGAGTGGCATTGCAGCAAAAACCTTGAATTCAACGTCAGCAAGACCAAAGAGGTGATAGTGGACTTCAGGAAAGGTAAGACAAGGGAACACAATCCAGTCTTCATAGAGAGATCAGAAGTGGGGGAGTGAGCTGGGTGTTAATATCCCTGAGGACCTAATCTGGACACAACATATTGATACAGCTATAAATGAGGCAAGACAGTGGTTATATTTTATTAGGAGTTTAAGTATATTTGGTTTGTCAAATAAAACACCCGAAAACTTCTACAAATGTACCATGCAGAGCATTCTGACTCGCTGCACCGCCATTCAGTATGGGGGGGGGGGGGACTGCCACCGCACAAGATCAAAATAAGTTACAGAAAATTGTAAAATTAGACAGCTCTATCATGGATCTCAGCCTCCACGGTATCCAAGACATCTTCAAGGAGCAGTGCCTTAGGAAGGCTGCATCCATCATTAAGGATCCCCACCACCCAGGATATACCCTCTTTACGCTATTACTGTCGGGAAAGAGGTACTGAAGCCTGAAGGCATGCACTCAGTGAATCAGGAACAGCTTCTTCCCCTCTGCCATCCAATTTCTGAATGGACATTGGACCCACGAACACTATCTTCACTACTTTTTTATTTTTATTCTGAACTACTTATTTTAACTTAACTATTTAATAGACATATATCTAGAAGGGCTGAGATGGCCTGTTTCCACGCTGTAATTGTTTTATATATATATATATATACTTAATACAACTCAGTTTTTTTTTCGCGATGCTTATTCATCATGTATTTCATTGTACTTGTAAGGGGGGGTTTCTTCTTTTGTGGGTTTTTCTTTTGTGTAAGGGGGTTCTTTTGTTACTGCGTATGTTAATCAAAATGGCTTTTTTGTTTTGTAGGAATGCTTCTTTGTTATGATAAGTGCTTTCTCTGGCAGTTTGGGTTAAAATTACTGAAAACGAGAATTGTATTCGTTTGTTAACCAATTGGGATTAATGTTATTCTTTCTTCTGGGTCTGTAAGGTATTGTTGGCGGGCATTTTGGGGATTTGGAGTGAGAGGGTGAGAGAGAGAGAACGTGATGCTGTAAGTTGGGTGACAGAGTGGACCCTGAGCGGGGGTCCGAGGCCAGGAGGTTCGGCGAGGAGAGGAGATGAAGTCAGATGTGCCGGGGTGCTTGGTTGATCACTTCGGGTGGTCCTGAGCTATGAATCGAGGAGGTCTGAGGTGATTGAATGGTGGCCAGAAGACTTCATTAATTGAGCTCCAACGGTTTTGTACGAAATGGTTTGGACTTTGATAAGTTTTGGCACCTTTTCTTTATTTTCTTTTCCTTCATATCTACTGTATTGTTATTAATCACTTAGTTTAGTAATTTCTATAAAGTGTAATCATTTAATTGCACACAGTGTCCTGTCTGTTATTTGGCAGGGTGGGGACATCACACAGCATCCACACAAGCTGATTACCCAGTTTGGCGGGGCCAAAGGCTGCTCCCCCTAGACAGAAGCGAGCTGAGTGAGCCTGAAGTGAGCCAAGGGGCTACATACTGCTGCCATAAAGTTAATAAGTTTCACAAGATACGTCGGTGATATTTAATCTGATTCTGATCCTGATATAGAGAGACGTTGGGCAGGCTAGGACTTTATTTCTTGGAATTTAGGAGAGTGAGGAATGATGCAGTGGAGATGTACACAATCATGAGGGGTATAGAGAGAACAAAAACATATGGTCTCCTTCTCTGGGAAGTGGGACTAAAAACTAGAGGGCAAAGTGTAAAGGTGAGTGATGAAAAATTTATGAAGGACCTGAGGGATGACTTCTTCATGCAGAGGACCGAGTGTAAATGAAATGAGCTGTCAGAAAAAGGGATTAAGGCAGGTACCTATGGGTAAGTACAAGTACAGGAGGCATTTTGAGTGATACAGACCGAACATGAACAACGGACTGGCTTGGGACTATCACCATGATTCCATTTTTAGCACACAATCTGGACACCTGTTTTGGTGCCACTTTCAGGTGATGTGTTAATACAGATCTCTGTCATCTGCTCTCATAGATGGGCTAAAAGATTTCATGGCAATGTCATGTGTAGTTTTTCTGATGTTCTTGACTACATTTATGCTTCAGACATTCTCCCTAATTCAGGTTTGCTTGCCATTATTGCATGGGAGCTTGCTGTTCTCAGTTTAGTAGCTATTTTCCCCATGTCACTGCACTTGGGCCATTTGATAAAAGGAAACTCCCATTGGCAATAGATCACTTTATACCTGAGTGCAAACATGAGTCTTATTTACTTGTATTGAACAGAAGCATTCAAGGGGATGAGGTGAGGTGAAGCAAGCTGTTCACCCATGGAACACTTGCAGCTGCACCATCCAGGTCTTGTTGCATCTTGGTGTGGACTGCTTCATTATCTGAAGAGTCATGAATAGTGCTGAACGTTATGTAATCATTATCGAAGATTCCTACTGCTCACTTTATAATTGAAGGAAGGTCATTGATGAAGCAATTGAAGATGGTTGGTCTGAGGATACCACCTGAAGAACTACTACAGAAATGCCCTGTGGTAGAAGTGATTGACCTCCAACCAGTGCAACCATCATCTTTTATCCAAAGCGAATTTAATCCTGATTGCCAGAGTCCAATTTAGCCTGGGCTCCTTGATGCCATACTTGATCAAATGCTGCCTTGATGCCGAGTGCATTCAGTCACACATCACCTTTGCAGTTCAGCTCTTTTCTTTATACTTAGACTAAGTTAGGAGTCAGGTTACACTCAATAAGGTAGTGCTGATTTTCTAGGATGCAGTGGATCCTTCAGGATCGTTCCTATAATGGACCACCAAAGTCATTTCACAGAATGCCTCCTCACCAGAACAAAGGATGACGATCTTGCTTGGCTGAAAGTGAGAATGTCTTCCCTGTTAGATGCTTATCACACCACGGCAGCCTGCTCTCAGCTTGGCTGTGCAGGGAATGAAACTACAAACCATCTCCATAAGGAATGTGCACTTACCAAGAAGGGCTGGAATGGAAGGCAGTGATCTTTGTTAATGTTTGTTTCATGCAATGTCATTATACTGTTGCTGTCTCCGACCATCAAGTCTGCTCTGTCATTTGATCACAGCTGGTTTATTTTTCCCCTCAATCCCATTTCCCTGCTTTCTTCCAGTAAACATTGACTTCCTTACCTATCTACCCCAACTTTAAATATACCCAATGACTTGGCCTCCACAACCGCCTGTGGTAATGAATTCCACAGATCCACCTAACAAGAAATGGGCACCAGTGCCAGCACTTATTACCCACATTGTCCTAGAACTGAGGAGTCAATTAAAAGTCAACCTGATTGGTGTGTCTGGTATCTGAAAAGCAGATCATGACGGAAGCATGGCAAATACCCTTCCCTGAAGTACATTAGTGAAACAGATGAATTATTTCTGCAATACGGTTGTTGGAAGTTTAACCTAATCAGTCATTCATTAATAAAAAGCAGATTTATTTAATGATGTATTGTAATTACTATGTGGGATTTGAACTAATGGCTCTGGACCAATAATCCACAGATCTGGCTGCTTGCCCAGTAACTTCAATGCTACACAATTGTACCCTTGCTGCTGAAGATGATCAACCTGGTAAGAGATGACTTAGAGTCTGTTTGAATTGTATTGGTTTCTGGAGCAAAGAGTTATCTGAAATTGAATATTTCTGACTGTTATGTTTCTGGAGTCTGGGAAAACATGCTAAAAGATGTGTAGAAGCCTGGGTAGGTAACATAAACAGGAAATGGCCATAGTTTAGTCCTCCTGCTACTGCACACTTGAGAAGTTGGAATCTGTATAAAACTCCCTGGAATGGCTTGTCATAGAACACGAGTGAAAGAAAAACTGATGTCATGTAGGGTTTTAAGTAGTGATCCTGTAATTTGAATCATGACAAATGAATGTATTGAATTAAATAACTGAAAATATTATGAATAAAGCATACGTTTTAAGCTAAGGGAAACAGTTGTGGCTTTTACATGACTTGTTCATTGTCTGCTAGTATTCTTCAGGTAATGTTGAGAACAGTGATTCCTGGGTACAAGCAAAAGCCACGCTGGACAGTGACCCACCCTACCATGTCTCCAAGGTGGAGGTCTGTGTGACTCTAGAAGCCAATGTCCATGTGAGTCTGGAAGTAGAGATTCATATGCCAAACCCGACAAAGGGCAAAGAGGACAAAGCTGAAGATTGAAGCCTGATAGTCGAAGACTAAAGTTAGATGCCTGAAGGAGTCAAGAAGACCTGAGTTACTGTGGGGGGGGGGGGGGGAGTCAGAGGTTCGTGTGAGTCTGTTAGTCAAGGACTGAATGTCAGACCAATGATTGGAGCCCTGGCGTAAAGTTCAAAGTTAGGCGACCAATGTTTGTGAATCAGAGAATCCGGGGACAAAGGAATGAAAGCTTGGAGGTGGCCAGTCCTGGGGTTGGAGCCTGCCTAGGTGTGTGAGTGAGTGGGTGGGTGGGACATATGGGAAAGGGGCTTGTTTTGGAGTTGTTGTCTTATTTTGTTTTATTGCTCTTGCTGCTTGTGGTATTCTGCTGAACATTGCGGGCATGCCACGTTGGCACTGGAATATGTGGCAACGCTTGTGGGCTGGCTCCAGCATATCATGGGTGTGCTGATTGTGAACCACTTAATATATATGTGATAAATGAATCTGAATCTGAATATTATGGGCTGCTTCTTTAATATGGAGTTTGTGATGGAGCTCATGGGCAACCCCAGTCCTGGCTCCAATGGAGGAAGGCCGATGGATGAATAAATTTAATGGAATATAGACCCTTCTTCATCAGCATCATTTGCATTGGTCATCAGTGGTGAGTCAAATTTAGAAATAAAATTAATTTTGGCCCTAACCGTTCATGAATTAGTCCAGTCTCTTTTTCTACATGCAAACTGTTGCAGTCCATTACACTTATTGCAAGAACTCACCAAGATATGTTTGCGGCTTCTCTCAGACTTTGACTTTCAGCATCTGGGTCACAAGCTGTAGCTGAACAAGCAACAGACAGGTGGGTAGACATGTCCCCTCTGAAGACCTCTCTGACATACATCACCATGATTTGGGGAACAGATATAGGAGTCTGAAGACCCACACTCAGAGATTTCAGAACAGTTTCTTTCCTGGTGCCATCATATTTCTGAACAGTCCCTATACCAATGAAAACTAATTTGTTATTCTCTTTTTAAGCACTATGTATTTAATTATGTAATTCATTTTGTACCTTTGTGCTGTTCTGCTGCCACAAAACACCACAACACAACAACACAACAAAACAACACAAAACATGTCATATTAAGACATTGATAATAAATCTGGCTCTGATTCGTCTTTGTCGCTGGACTGATATCCCGGAACTCTCTAGTTAACAGCACTGTGACAGTTTTTTTTTCAGACCTGCTATGCAATAGCTCAATATGATAAGGTAAAGAGCACTTGGAGACGACCAATAGATCCTGTTCTTTCTAGATCATCAACATCAAGTTAATGATTTAGAACAAAGGCATGCATACTTTTCTAGTACTCTTTTTAGATGCTGGTCAATCCACTGTTCACCAAGATAGAAATTCTTCCTGATTGAAGCAATGTGTACTGCTATGAATGTACCACAGCTCTGAGGGGCCGAAGGGTGCGGGGTAGCCCCCTCCTTTGTGAGCATCGCAAGATCACTATTGAGTCAGTTCAGGAGACCCAGGAAATGAGAGAAAGACATGCAGAATCCACAAGGCATTGGAATGTGTCTTGGCCTCCGACGGAGACGGACTTGTGTATTGCATCCTGTAAGATGCATCGACGCCCCAGGCAATGAACTGAGGGGGAGGTTGGTGGAGAGATTGCATCATCTCAACCTGATTGACATCTGAGACCCTGTGAGTCAGGATAAAAGAGGGTCTGTGGGAACAGCCCCTCAGACACACCAGAAGAAATGCTAGTGATCCCGTAATAGCAAAAGCCAATGGGAAGGCCATGTGCGTTCATTTCCATTTGCCCCGGAATTGGTGTGCCTTGACCACGGAAGAATTTGTTTTTAGCTAACAACGGGGAAATCAACTCCCAACAACTCTCGAAGGATTGACATCATGAAAGGACTGGGCAAGTTTTAACCCGTCTTTCTCTCAAACCAAAACGCTGCAGCTTGAACGAACTAAAAGTGACTTTTATATTTCCATCGGACAATACCCCTAGACAATGATAGAGCTATTTCTTATTGATTATTATTATACCCACGCTTTTAGATTTAGTATTGATGACGTATACTATCTGTATGTCTGCATTGATATTATTTTGTGTATTTTTACAAATTAATACGATTAAAAATAGTATCATCAGACTTCAACGGACCTCTCTATCTTTGCTGGTAAGTGACCCAGTTACGGGGTACGTAACAGTACTACATACCTTCTGATGTCAGTCCGCAAATGTTACCATTGCTCAATCAGATTGTACCCATGTATGTTTTATTTATATAGTCTTGCATTTGATAGGTGAAAATGGGAACCATAATGTTCTCTGATCTCTCATGCATTGATGTTTCACTGATGACATCCATGGTAGTTACATCTGAGTGAGGATTATGGTTGATCTTGTCAGTATGATTGATAAGGTGCTAATTTCATACATACCACTGGGATTCACTTACTTAGAATATGTTCCAGAGATTTAATCAAGCATTTCGAGGTGAGCACAAAGTTATGTAGAATCCAATAAGCAATGAAGTTCAATTCACTCCTTAATCCTAATATTCAGGATCAGATAGTAAATTAGATTTGAAATTGTCTTTGCAGGAGAGTGGTAGTAGATGGTAGACAGGGTTGTAAATAGAGCTTTTGGCACATTGGCTTTCGTAAATCAATGTATTGAGTACAGGGGTGGTGTTGTTATTTTGAAATTGTATAAGAAGTATTGTGTGCAGTTCTGACCACCTACTAAAGGAAAGATATCAATAAGACAGAAAGAGTACAGATTCCAGAATTTGAGGGTGTGAGCGACAGGAAAAGATCATAGGTTAGGACTTCATTCTCTAATGCATAAGAATTGAGGGAGGGATTTGATAGGTATACAAAATTATGAGGGACATAGATAGGGTTTATGTAAACAGGCTTTTTCCACTGAGATTAGAACTAGAGATCAGAGGTTAAGGGGGAAAGGTGAAATAGTTAATAGGAACCTGAACTTTTTCACTTAGAGGGTGATGCAAGTGTGGAACAAGCAGGAATGGTGGATGTGAGTTTGGTTACAGCATTTAAGAGAAATTTGGATAATTGCACATTTAGGGGGGTTATGGAGGGCTATGGACCAGGTTTGAGTAGATGGGACTAGGAAGAATGACAGTTTGACATGTACTAGATGGGCTGAATGGCCTGTTTCTGTGCTGTAGTGCTCTATGACTCTATGATTCAATGACTCTAATAGTTTCAATCATCATCTGCTCTGTAATATCCTGATGTGGAAGATACATATCAGATTATGCCAATTTTTCCAAAATGTTAATTTACCCAGCATTATTATGAAGCTGGAATTTAAAAAAAAAGAAATAATTGGAAATGACCAACAGATCAGGCAGTCACTGTAGAGGGAAATAGAGTTAATGGGAAAATTCATCCAACCAGCCCATTTGTAGTTATCACTCTAACTAATCAGGACGGATGAAATTTTAAACACAAGAAAATCTGCAGATGCTGGAAATCAAAGAAGCACACACAAAATTCTGGAGGAACTCAGCAGGCTAGGCAGCATCTATAGAAAAGAGTAAACAGTTGATGTTTCAGGCCGAGATGTTCTAATGAAGGGTCTTGGCCCGAAACGTCAACACTTTACTCTTCTCCATTGATACTGCCTGGCCTGCTGAGCTCCTCCAGCGTTTTGCATGTGCTGCAGATGATATCTTATTTTAACACAAGTGATTCTGCAGATGCTGGAAATATCGAGTAATGTGCACAAAATGCCAGAGGAACTCAGCAGGTCAGGCAGCAGCTATGGAGGGAAAATAAGGGCCAAGGCCCTTCATCAGGACTGAAAAGGAAGGGGGAAGAGCCAAAATAGAAGGGAGTTTGGATTGGGAAGGAGTACAAGCTGGCAGGTGATAGGTGAACCTCGCTGAGGGGAAATGGTTTATGGATTTAGGAGGAGGGATGTAGGGAATGAGGTGAGAAATTTGGTGGTTATGCGTTGAAGAGGTAAAGGGTGAAGGAGCAGTAGCCCTTATATCCACAGGTGCATACATCAGGATCCACTTTACCGAATCCAGCTCTGCATTCAATACTATCATCCCCTCAAAACTAATCTGTAAGCTCCAAGACTTTGGCCTCAATATCTCCTTGTGCAACTGTTCCCTTGATTTCCTCACTTACAGACCCACATCAGGTCGGAATGGTAAAAACATCTCCTCCACAGTTTCCATCAGCACAGGTAACTAAGTGTTTTCTTGAGGGTAAACACGACTCTAATGCCATATTCAAGTTTGCCGATGACATCACTGTCGTTGGCCGAATCAAAGGTGATGATGAATCAGCACATAGGAGGGAAATTGATAATATGGCTGAGTAGTGCCACAACAATAACTTTTACTCTGGTCCTAGACTCTGCCACAATAGGAGACATCCTCTCCAATGCACTCTGTCTAGGCCTTTCAACATTTGATAGGCTTCAATGAGATTTCCTTCCCCTCGCCTTCTAAATTCCAGCAAGTACAGGCCCAGAGTCATCAAACGCTCCTCATATGATAAGCCTTTCAATCCCAGAATAATTTTCAAACACCTGCTTTGAACCGCACCCCTTTTTAGATAAGGGGCGCAAAACTGCTCACGATACTTCAAGTGAGACCTCATTAGTGCCTTATAAAGCATCAGCATTACATCCTTGATTTTATATTCTAGTCCTCTCAAAATGAATGCCAACATTGTGCTTGCCTTTCTCACAACTGACTCAACCTGCAAATTAACCTTAGAGAATCCTACACAAAGACTCCCAAATTCCTTTGAATCTCGAATTTTTGCATTTTCTCCCCATTTTTATTCCTTCTACCAAAGTACATGGCCATACACTTCCCAACACTGTATTCCATCTCCCACTTCTTTGTCCATTCTTCTAATCTGTTTAAGTCCTTCTGTTGCCTCTTTGCTTCCTCAAAACTATCTTACACTCCACCGATCTTCATATCATCCGTATACCTGGCCACAAAGCCATCAATTCTATCATCCAAATAATTGACATGCAACATAAAAAGAAGCAGTCCCAACACTGAATGCTGCGGACCCCACTAGTCACTGGCACCAGTCACTGGGTCCCTTTAATCCCACTCTTTCTTCCCACTAATCACCCTGTGCTCTATCCATGCTAGTATCTTTCCTGCAATAGCATAAGACCATAACACCATAGGATATAGGAACAGAAATAGGCCATCCAGTCTGCTCCACCATTTCACCATGGCTGAGCAATTTTTCCCCTCAGCCCTGATTTCCCAGGACATGACCTCTTCTCACTGTTGCAGTAAATTAATGAATTTCAGACTTCTTTCTAGCTCCAGAGTCCCTTTAATCTGCAGATATGTTTATGGAGCAGCATAAAGTTTATTAGCTCAATATCACTGGCTGCAATGGCTCCTGCCATTTTGTATTGACTCCTGGTAATCTTCATATCTATTAATCAGAACATCATGCAGCCATTTCATGTCTCACTGTGGGAAGCTAGCAACAGACAGGAGCCAGTAATGTATTGATATATATCAGGACAGGATTGGGATAACTGCAGCGTGGAGATACAGAGAATTAATTAGGCTACAAGGAGAGCTCCAAGGCATTAGTCCTCACAGAGCAAAGTGACACAGTTGTCCGAGAAACAGCAGTGAATTAATGAGACAATTTGGCGAAATAACTTCTCAAAATCACGATGACAGTGAGCATAGTGGAATCAAAAGCCCAGAAAGATAGATAACTGCATATATTTTTCAGTTTGACAATAGACAATAGGTGCAGGAGTAGGCCACTCAACCCTTCGAGCCAGCACCACCATTCACTGTGATCATGGCTTATCATCCACAGTCAGTACCCCGTTCCTGCCTTCTCCCCATATCCCTTGACTCCACTATCTTTAAGGGCTCTATCTAACTCTTTCTTGGAAGCATCCAGAGAACTGGCCTCCACTGCCTTCTGAGGCAGAGCATTCCATAGATCCACAACTCTCTGGGTGAAAAAGTTTTTCCACAACTCCGATCTAAATGGCCTAACCCTTATTCTTAAACTGTGGCCTCTGGTTCTGGACTCCCCCAACATTGGGAACATGTTTCCTGCTTCTGGAGTGTACAATCCCTTCATAATCTTGTATGTTTCAATCAGATCCCCTCTCATCCTTCTAAACTCCAGTGTATACAAGCCCAGTCGCTCCAATCTTTCAACATATGACAGTCCTGCCATCCCGGGAATTAACCTTGTGAATCTACGCTGCACTTCCTCAATAACAAGAATGTCCTTCCTCAAATTTGAAGACCAAAACTGCACACAATACTCCAGGTGGGGTCTCACCAGGGCCCTGTACAGCTGCAGGTGGACCTCTTTACTCCTATACTCAATTCCTCTTGTTATAAAGGCCAGCATGTCATTAGCTTTCTTCACTGCCTGCTGTACCTGCATGCTTGCTTTCATTGACTGATGTACAAGAACACCTAGATCTCGTTGTACTTCCCCTTTTCCTAACTTGACTCCATTCAGATAGTAATTTGCCTTCCTGTTCTTGCCACCAAAGTGGATAACCTCACATTTATCCACATTAAACTGCATCTGCCCACTCACCCAACCTGTCAAGCCACCCTGCATTCTCATAACATCCTCCTCACATTTTACACTGCCACCCAGCTTTGTGTCATCTGCAAATTTGCTAATGTTACTTTTAATTCCTTTTTGATGTTACTTTTAAATATTTGCTCTTCACAATGAACAGATTCCCTTTGCTTTTCTCTTCACTCCATTTAACTGTATATGAATGACAAATCAATATCACTCTTAGTAATTTGCTCAAGAACAGGGTTTGATTTTGTTCAGTTTCAAGTCAAGTTAAGTTTATTATCAGTTGACTATATACACATATATAGCATAAGT
The DNA here is from genome assembly GCF_030144855.1 of Hypanus sabinus. NCBI lineage: Eukaryota > Metazoa > Chordata > Chondrichthyes > Myliobatiformes > Dasyatidae > Hypanus > Hypanus sabinus. The sequence goes on along the minus strand of NC_082708.1, from coordinate 172,258,955 downwards.
AACCATATAAATTATATAGAAAAGAAACAATGTTTCTCTGAACCAGGGTGTAAAGCACAGTAGTACACATAACACAAGATAACATATAAAGGATAAAACTTATAAGGATAAAATCTACAGATGAATCACACATTAATAACAAACTAAAATGCATTAATGTTAAGTATTGCAAAGTACAGAATAGATTAAGCAGTGACACTTTGAATATGATGCAGCTGGGAGTTCAGAAGCCTCATGGCCTGGGGGAAGAAACTGTTTCTCATCCCAAACACTCTTGTTTTTATGGGTGGGATCCTTACAATGCTAAAAGGGCCCTGCAAACACAGTGGTCCTAATAAACCTCCCCGATAGATGGTTGGGATATCCCTATGATCCCCTCAGCTGTTCTCACAGTCCTTTGTAGGGTCTTCTGGTCCGATGCTTAAAATAATAGCCATGGAATGGAAATACAGTATTCGGACATGGCGTTCATCCAAAATAACTGATTCAGCAGATTGGAGTACATCTTTTACTTGGCCCTTAGTTTGAAAAGCTGACTTCTTTGGGGGAAGGGGTATCTGGTGGCTTTAATATTGATGTTATCAGCACACGTAGGACCCAGTTCAGCGAGATCAGCAAGGCTTTGCCAAGAAACGTGGATTGTCATGGAGTTGGTTATAGAGTATTCATGTTAAGCAGAAGAGGAATACGCTTTTCAGCCCATCTGATCATCAAGCACTCTTATGAAGTTCATTCGTTCGTTATATGCCATGGGCAATCATGATTGTTCTTGACAAATCTTTCTACTGAAGTGTTTTACCATTGCCTTGTTTTGGACAGTGTCTTTACAAGACAGGTGACCCCAGCCATTATCAATACTCTTCAGAGATCGTCTACCTGGTGTCAGTGGTTGCGTAACCAGGGCTTGTGATAAGAAACCCTGGAGATGTGAGGCAGCTGCTTTTCAGTTGAGTCACTCTGCCACCTAAACTGTGGCCTTGGTGCCCGTTAAGAAGCAACCTGCTGGTGAGTCAAACCTCCCAGCACGACGTTTGATTGATGACAAGTCGTCAGAAAATTCTCATGGAGGGTTGTTAGGCTGAAACTTGGCTTGCAACTTGCTGGGGTCTATCAGCAGTACTCCAGTTAGGAGTTATTGAATATGGGGTCCCCGACTAAATGTCAAGATCCTCTGTTGGCATAGATAAACTGATGAAGAAGACTCAGCATCTCTTAAACATAAGACGTGGAACAGTGGAGCCCAGGACCTCAAACCCACCATGTTCATAACGCCAAACTGACTAATCCTATCTCAAACTTCAAAGTTCAAAGTAAATTGATTATCAAAGTACATACAATACTGTGCAAAGGTCCTTGGCACATACTGTACATATAGCCATTGTGCCTAAGGCTTTTACACAGTTATTTTTTGGTCAACGTGGAGCAGAGAGCAAGTTTGTAAATCTGGCAGGTTGGGATTGGCAAGTGTGGAGTGCTGTGGGACAGCTGGCAATGAAGGAGTGCTGCAGTGGAGGGGTGGCACGAGTGCAGACACACCCAGCCCTGAGACACCAGACAAGCTCATTTGATTCCAAACAATTGATTTATTCATCATTACGGAGTGTTTCTCTGGTACTTGCCGCTCCCTCTCCTCTCCCTTTGTCCCCTGCCCCCCACCCCCAGTCCACAATAGTGACTCATATCAGAATCAGGTTTATCATCAGTCACATGTGTCAAGAAATTTGTTTTATTTCAGTAGTATAGTGCAATACATAAAATTATGACAGTACTGCGTGGAAATTTTAGGCATGCTAGCTATTTATATATGTGCCAAAGACTTTCTGCACTGTACTGTATACGTCACCATGTACAACCTTGCAATTAATTTTCTTGTGGGTAAACAGTACTCTATAAATCAGTCTGAAACGTCGACTGTATTTTCTTCCATGGATGCTACCTGGCCTGCTGAGCTCCTCCAGCATTTTGTGTGTGTTATTCCAGAGGAAGTGGTTGAGGCAGATACAATAACAAAATTTAAAAGACATTTGGACAGGTACATAGATAGGAAAGGTTTTGAAGGATATTGAATATACATGGAAAGCAGGAAAAACTTAGATGGGCAATGGCAAGTTGGGCAAAGGGCCCTTTCCATGCTGCTTTGCTCTATGCCTCTGTGTCTCTATCTTACTGCCTTTCAAACATGTCTGTCGTAACTGCTTCGATCACCTCACACCTCCACCAGGGATGCGTTCTAGGCACTTCATGCCTTGTAAAATCTCCTTTAACTATGCCCCCACTCACCCTAAACCTCCCTTGTATTTGACATTTCCAACTTGGGAAAAAATTCTCTGCCTGGTCTATTATTTCTGTCATATTTACAGGCAAGCCATGACAAGTATACAAACGTCTTACAAAGAGATTGATAGATAAAGTGAATTGGCAAATATAGCATAATGTGGAAAATCTGAACAAGCTCATTTTGGAAGGAAGAATGATAAAACAGATTGTTATTTAAATAGGGAAAGACCGCAGAAAGCTGCAGCATGAAAGAATTTGAGTACCTTTGCTCAAGAAATGCAGAAGGCTGGGATTCAAGTGCAGCAGATGATTGAAAAGGCTCTGGAATGCTGGCTTTTGTTTCAAGGGACTAGAGTGTTAGAGAAAGTAAGTCTTTCTGTAACTGTTATAAACATTAGTGGGATCACATCTGGAGAACTGTGTACAGTTTCGGTCCCCTTACTTAAGGAGGCAGTTTGGAGAAGGCTCACTGAGACAACCCAGATCCAAATGGAGTGTCTTATGAAGAAACTTTGAACAAGTTGGGTCTGTACTCACTGAGTTTAGAAGAAGGGAAGGTAGTCTTATTGAAACATATTAGTGTCTTAAGTGACATGACGAAGAAAATATTGGAACAATATGTCTCCCTATGTTGAGTCTCTGACCGGGGGGCACAGTCTCAGGAATAAACATACATTTAAAGCTGAACTGAGGATGAATTTCTACACTGATATTTAGATGCAGATGTAACGTCAAGATTTTTACTCCTCATGTATATGAAGGATGTAAGTTATGAAGTCAATTCAAGAATTCCATTGTGCGTGTTTCTTTAAATCCATGAATATTTTTGAAGCAAAGACTGATTTTAATCAATAAGGGAATTGAGAGTTATGGGCAGTGAGCAAGAAAGATATCTTGAATTTGGACTAACAGCATAAACAAAATGCTGGTGGAACGTAGCAACCCAGACAGCATCTATAGGAAGAAGTACAGTTGACATTTCGGGCCGAGACCCTTCATCAGATCTCGGCCCGAAAAGTCATCTGTGCCTCTTCCTATTGATGCTGCCTGGCCTGTTGCATTCCACAAGCATTTTGTATGTTGCTTGAATTTCCAGCATCTGCTGATTTCCTCATGTTTGCGTTTTTGAATTTGGACTATTCATGATTTTATTCAATGGTGAGCAAACTCAAAGGGCATTTTTCTGTGGTCCTATGCCTTTTGTATAAAATGAAAATTAAGAGGAGGAATTGGCCACTCAATAGTGCTCTAACATTCTATAAAATTATGATGGTTCTGATTGCAATCCTAACTCCATATTTCAATGTACCTTGGGATATTTAATTTTGCTCTAAAATAAATAAAAACTCTTCTTCCACTGACTTGTGAGGAAGACATTCAAAGACTGACAACACTAAGCTAAAATGTCATAATTCATTTGTGTTAAACTGTGATGATTAATTTTAGATTCCTTCACAAAGAAAACTTCCTGTTCATATCCATTGCAATAAGACCCCTCGGATCCTTTCATGTTTCAATCGTTTTGTTTGTTGATTGCCAGGAATTTCTTGGTGTAGAGCCAATGGGCAGATTTCCCAGCCTACCTGTGAGAGAACTGCAGGAAGTTGGTGCTTCACTCCATGGGGAGTCAAATTTCCATACTAGTTTGGGAAAATACACCTCCAGGAAGACTGAGAAAATGCAACCTTGAGCGGGAGTCACAAATTTCCTGTCTTATTCCTTGTGAGTCCGCCATCATGTTTGAACTGATAGTGATCAGTGATCAGAAAAATGTATAGGACAGGGAAAACTACTTGATGAATTGCATCCATGTTGGTCAGAAAGAGCTATTAAACTGATTCCCATTTCATACTTCTTAAATTGTAATGGGTTACTGCACATTAAGTGGATAAGCGTATTAAGTACTTACCCAAGTGCATCTGAAATGAGATAAAAGGTTACAAACATTTTTATACAGTGAGTTTCATATCTCCACCATCCTGTTCATAAAAAGTAATACTGTAACTCCTCCTTTGTCCTTTTGCCAACTGCATAAAATCTGTGCTCTTCAGAAAATGAAAATAGACTTTCCATAATGACTCCATGTCTCCAGTGAATTTACACAATTGTATAAAATAATACTGGGCTAAAGCAGGGAAATAGGACTATCTTGATAAGTCTTTGAACAGCTGCTAAAGACTTAATTGGTTCTCTTCTCCAAATTGCTCTGAGATCATAGTCTGGAATTTCAATTTCATCACCTCCAAGGTAATCCAGCCCAAGCATTGCCTAGTCCATGGAGTATCTCTAGTATTTTGTGTGTTGCCCCAGATCTCAGCATCTGCATTCTCTTGTGTTGCCAGAATGGCTTGTATGCCTGCAATAGAGTGCACCTGATGGTGTTTAGATTGCTTTCAAGATTAAAGCAGATGAATTAAGCGGATGAGTTTAGAGCATGAATCACCACTTGGAGCTATGATGTTGTAGCCATTACAGAGACATGGATGGTGCAGGGGCAGGAATGGCTACTTCAAGTGCCAGGCTTTAGATGTTTCATAAAGGACAGGGAGGAAGGCAAAAGAGATGGGGGCATGGCACTGTTGATCAGAGGTGGTGCCATGGCTGCAGAAAAGGAAGAAGTCATGGAGGGGTTGTCTACGGAGTCTCTGTGGGTGGATGTTAGGAATAGGAAGGGGTCAATAACTCTACTGGGTGTTTTTAATAGACCATCCAAAAGCATGCTGGGAGATTTAAATTTCCCAAATATTGATTGGCATCTCCCTAGACCAAAGGGTTTTGATGGGGTGGAGTTCGTTAGATGTGTGCAGGAAGGTCTCTTGACACAATATGTAGATAAGCCTGCAAGAGGAGAGGCTGTAGTTGATTTGGCATTGGGAAATGAACCTGGTTAGGTGTCAGATCTCTCAGTAGGAGAGCATTTTGGAGATAGTGATCACAATACTATCACCTTTACAATAGCATTGGAGAGGGATAGGAACAGACAAGTTAGGGAAACGTTTAATTGGAGTAAGTGTAAATATGAGGCTATCAGGCAGGAATTTGGAAGCATAAATTGGAAACAAATGTTCTCAGGGAAACGTACTGAAGAAATGTGGCAAATGTTCAAGGGATATTTGTGTAGGGTTCTGCATAGGTATGTTCCAATGAGACAGGGAAAGGATGGTAGGATACAGGAAGCATGTGTACAAAGGCAGTTGTAAATCTGGTCAAGAAGAAGAGCTTACAAAAGGTTCAAAAAACTGGGTAATGATAGATATCTAGAAGATTATAAGGCTAGCAGGAAGGAACTTAAGAATGAAATTAGAAGAGCCAGAAGGGGCCATGAGAAGGCCTTGGTGGGCAGGATTAAGGAAAACCCCAAGGCATTCTACAATATGTGAAGAGCAAGAGGATAAGATGTGAGAGAATAGGACCAATCAACTGTGACAGTGGAAAAGTGTGTATGGAACCAGAGGAGATGGCAAAGGTACTTAATGAATACTTTGCTTCAGTATTCACTACGGAAAAGATCTTGGCGAATGTAGGGATGACTTGCAACAGACTGAAAAGCTTGAGCATGTAGATATTAAGGAAGAGGATGTGCTGCAGCTTTTGGAAAGCATCAAGTTAGATGTACCCCAGGCTAATGTGGGAAGCGAGTAAGTTGATTGCTGAGTCTCTGGCAGTGACCATTGCATCATCAATGAGGACAGGAGGGGTTCTGGAGGATTGGAGGGTCACAGATGTTGTTCTCTTATTCAAGAAAGGGAATAGAGATAGCCCAGGAAATTATAGACCACTGAGTCTTACTTCAGTGGTTGGTAAGTTGATGGAGAAGATCCTGAGAGGCAGGATTAATGAACATTTGGAGAAGTATAATATGATTAGGAATAGTCAGCATGGCTTTGTCAAAGGCAGGTCGAACCTTATAAGTCTGATTGAATTTTTTAAGGATGTGCCAAGATACATTGATGAAGGTAGAGCCATAGATATAGTGTATATGGATTTTTGCAAGGCATTTGATAAGGTACTCCATGCAAAGCTTATTGAGAAAGTAAGGAGGCATTGCTTTGTGGATCCAGAACTAGCTAGCCCACAGAAGGCAAAGAGTGGTTGTAGACAGGTCATATTCTGCATGGAGGCTGGTGACCAGTGGTGTGCCTCAGGTGTTTTGGGGCCGCTACTCTGTGATTTTTTATAAATGACCTGGGTGAGGAAGTGAAGGGATGGGTTAGTAAATTTGCTGATGACACAAAGGTTGGAGGCATTGTAGATAGAGTGGAGGGCTGTCAGAGGTTACAGCAGGACATTGATAGTATGCAAAACTGGGCTGAGAAATGGCAGATGGAGTTCATCCCAGATAAGTGTGAGGTGGTTCATTTTGGTAGGTCAAATATGATGGCAGAATATAGTGTTAATGGTAAGACTCTTGGCACTGTGGAGGATCAGAGGGATCTTGGGGTCCGAGTCCATTGGACACTCAAGGCTGCTACGCAGGTTGACTCTGTGGTTAAGAAGGCATATGGTGCATTGGCCTTGATCAATCAGTGGATTGAGTTTCAGAGATGAAGGGTAATGTTGCAGCTAAATAGGACACTGATCAGACCCCACTTGGAGTACTGTGCTCAATTCTGGTCACCTCACTACAGGAAAGATATGAAAACCACAGAAAGGATGTATTGGGGAGCATGCCTTATGAGAAAAGGTTGAGTGAACTCGCCCTTTACTCCTTGGAGTGACAGAAGATGAGAGGTGACTTGATAGAGGTGTAGAAGTTAATGAGAGGCATTGATCGTATGTATAATCAGAGGCTTTTTCCCAGGGCTGAAGTGGCTAGCATGAGAGGGCATAGTTTTAAGTTGCTTGGAAGAAGGTACAGAGGACATGTCAGGGGTAAGTCTTTTACGCAGAGAGTGATGTATGCCTGGAATGGGCTTCCAGCAAAGATGGTGGAGGTGGATATGATAGGGTATTTTAAGAGACTCTTGGATAGGTACATGGAGCTTAGAAAAACAGAGGGCTATGGGTAAGCCGAGGTAGTTCTAAGGTAAGGACATGTTCGGCATAGTTTTATGGGCCGAATGGCCTGTATTTTGCTGTGGGTTTTCTATACTTCTAAGATTGTGAGGTCCGAAGATTAACTTTATTCGCCATATACATTTAGAAGTATTAGGAATTTGCTGGCATGTGTTGGTGCAACATGCAACAAAAACAACAAAATTCAAGAACTATAAAGAATTAAGAATTATATAAAAATAAAGTTAAAAGTACAGATATGAAATAAAATGAGCACAAATTCCATTATGTACAATTTTTACAATGTAAATGGTATTATAAATAGAGATTTGAAGTGTTTACAGTGCAGTGCAGAGACTGAGCTAACAGATAGAGAGGAGTGGGGCACTAGCTAGAATCATTGATCACATTAACCCTGTGGATGAAACTTCTAAGATGCTGTGAATTTTTTTTTCATATAGCCCTAAAGTGCTTTCCAGAAGGAAGCTTTTGGAAAAGGCAGCTTGCTGGATGGACAATGTCTTCAATGAAAAGACTCTTCCATTGTTTAAAAATAATTATTACAGATACATTTTAAGAAACTGGTACATCAGGGTTGAAAGGAAATGACTACACAAATAAGGCACAGGTCAGAATTGTGAGAGTTAGCCATAACTCGATGATAGTACACTCATTACTGTTTCAAAGGATTGTAGATTGAAATTGCCTTTAAGTGACTTGAAAGCCTGACTACTTCAGGGCAGTAACAAAGTAGGTGCTGCCTTGACAATGAGTAAACTGGACCCTTCCTTCCATTAGAGGTGAACTTTCAAGATTTCTACAGATGAACCATGGACAGCAGTCTAACTGGCTGCGTCATTGCCTGGAATGAGAGTGGGGGTGGGGGGGAACTACTGCACAGGATCAAAATAAACTGCAGGGAGATGTAAACTTAGTCAGCTCCATCATGGACACCAGACTTCGTAATATCCAAGAGATCTTCAAGGAATCATGCCTCAAAAAGGCAGTGTCATCCATCATTAAGGACTCTAATCACCCAGGTCATGCCGTGTTCTTGTTGCTACTATCAGGAAGGAGGTACGGAAGCCTGAAGGTATCCACTCATCGATTCAGGATCAACTTCTTTCCCTCTGCTATCCAATTTCTTAATGGACATTGAGCCCATGAACACTACCTCACTACTTTTTTTATTTTTATTGTTATACTACTTATTTAATTTAGCTATTTAATATACAGCATATGTATATACTTACTGTAATTCAGTTACTTCCCATTATTATGTATCACCTCGTACTGCTGCTACAAAGATGAAAAATTCCACAAAATACGACGGTGATAGTAAACCTGATTCTGATTCTGGATAGATCAAATTTCCACTGGCTCTTTTCAAAGCCCCATCTTACCTACCCACCAACCTCTATGTTTTGGCCAGAATTTCTCCCTTAAGCAGCAATACTGGTTACAGTCCTGATGAAGGGTCTCAACCAGAAATCTCAATTCCATTGATGCTGCCTGACCTGCTGAGTTCCTTCAGTATTCTATATGTGTTGCATTGGTCACATTGTGATTTATAGGAAAGTTGTTTATATAAACTGAGTTCCCTACAGTATTTCAGATATATTTTTGGTTGTGAAGAACAGTGAATGTCTTCAGGAATGAAAGTCAGAAGCAGAACAAGGTTTAACATTACTGACAAATCATGAAATTTGTTGTTCAGTGGCAGTAACACAGGGCAATACATAATAATATATTATAGAAACAAAAGTATGAAAATAAATGGTGTATAAAGAGCAAAATAGTGAGATAGTGTTCATCGTTCATGAACCATTCACAAATCTGATGGCAGAGAGGAAGAAGCTGTTCTTCAATTGTCAAGTGTGCCTTCTCAGGCTCTCGTACCTCTTCCTTGAAGGCAGTAATGCTAAGAGGGCATGTCCTGGATCAAGCTAAACTGCTGACAAATAAATTAAAATATCTTTATTTTAATTTCTATAATATGTAGAAGCAAAGGACACTGTCATCAGGAATGAAGATTGATGACATCTGCAGCCTCCATGGAGGAAATTTGCCTCAAGTAATGTTAAAAATATATACAATGTATTACTTTGAAAAATTGTTTTTAAAAAGCTAACTGAAATGTTCAGATTTTGCACTAAAAAGTCTGTAAATCGAAATAGTAAGAAATTTCAAATATTCATAATATATTATACAACAAAACATATGCAGGTCTTTGGACTGATCCTCTTCTATGTATACATCTACACTTGATCACTTTATTAGTTCCCTCTGCACCTGTTCATGGTCTCTTGCTGCCGTAGCCCATCTACTTCAGGAATCAATGTGTTGTGCATTCAGAGATGCTCTTCTGCACACCACTGTTGTAACATGTGGTTATCTGAGTTACTGTTGCCTTCCTGACAGCTTGAACCAGCCCTGATATTCTCCTCTGACCTCCCTCATTAACAAGGCATTTTTGCCCACAGAACTGCTGCTCATTGGATTTTTGTTTTGTTTTCCACATTGTTCTCTGTAAGCTCTAGAGAAAGCTGGAATGGAAATTCCTGGAGAACAGCAGTTTCTGAGATACTCAAACCTCCCAATCTGGTACCAAAAATCATTCAATAGTCAAAATCACTTAGATCATGTTTCTTACCCACTCTGATGTTTGGTCTGAACAACAACTAAACCTCTTCACCATGTCTGCATACCTTTGTTCAATGAGTTGCTGCCACATGATTGGCTGATTAGATATTTGCATTAATGAGCAGGTGCACAGGTGTACCTAATAAAGTGGTTCTTAAGTGTATTTTACAAAATATTATTCCATGTTAAGGGTAAAATATCAGGGAGGAAGTAGTAAAATTATTAGTAATTAGCTATAAAAACACAAGACAAAATAGTATTAGTTAAATAGAAATAATGACTGCCTTTCTCACTGTTGAATCATAATGAAATCGACATTTACCACTAACAGCTGGAAAACATGATAATGAGTTTCATTTCGGTTTATTCTTATTTTTTCAGCATTTGCACAGTTTGCCTTCTTTTGTGCAGTGATATTCCATTGTTGTTTTGTGTAGTTTTTCACTGATTCCCTTGTAATTTGTCATATTTACTGTAAACGCCCACAAGAAAATGAACCTCAGGTTGGTATATGGGGACATATACATAGTTTGATAACAAATCTACTTTGAACTTTGAAACAGTCTTGTTACATTTATTCAGCCGTTTAGCTTGAGTTCCTTGTGTGACATTTCCTCTGGGCATTATCATTTATCCTATTTAGCCTGAACAAGCAAAAGAGATCATTTAACCTTACAATGAAGGAAGGGAGACAGCTGATGTCTGAGATTTAATTGTGTTTGAATTCATCCTTCCATTGTAGATAAGTGTGGATTACAGTGGCATAACTAGTGGAGCTGCTGCCTCACTGCTCCAGTAACCAAAGTTCAATCCTGACCTCTACTACTGTCTACGCAGAGTTTGCATGTTCTCCCTGTGACTACGTGGGTTTCCTCCAGGTGCTTGGGTTTCCTTCCACACCCCAAAGAAATGCAGATCGGCAGGTTAATTGGCCACTATAAATTGCCTCTAATGCCCAGAATCCAGTTCAAGTGGTAGAATCTAGAGTGGTTTATGGAAATGAGAGAAAGATTCATGTAAATGTGTGCTTTATGTTCAGTTTAGTCTCAACAGGCCTGTATATGTGTTGTGTGAGCCTCTGATTTCTAAGCCAAAAATAACAAAAATGTTTAATGCAGGGGTTTCTTACCTTTTTTATCATGGACCCTTACCATTAACTGATGGGTCCATGGACCCCAGACTGGGAATCCCTGATTTAATGGAATCCTTTGACAGTTTAGTGGGAAAGGTCAAGATGAGTGATTTTGTGAAGTTTTTTTTAAATCAAGAAATGAGTCCATCTAAAACTCTGTTGTTGACCATTCAAAGAAATATCTGGTCTTGCATTTATATCCCAACTTACAATTTCCGAAAACATGTGGTATTTTTTCCCAAATTGTTCTGCCCACAGTCGAGTGACACTCGCCTGCACAATCTCTCGTGTGTGCTCTTTTTGTGCCTGCAATGAAGTAAAATAGTGTAGTGTGTAGTGAAACGAAATAAGGAGAGTTGTTCTGAACTTGTTCAAGTTTCTACCCTACTTAGGAAGTCTGAAATTCACATTGTAATTGCAGTTTAAAGATGCTTACACCATATACTGTATAATTTTGAAATAACTTTTGTTAGACCATGCAGTAAGTAATGTTTATTCAAACTAAGGAATTCACTTGCCGACTGAAGCCTGCAATCAGCTTGTTTTAAGAGCTTTCTGAATAGAGCAGTGGGTAATGGGCATATATTCAGATACTGTCCTTTGAAATGGTAATGTGAAAAAAGTCCATCACCAGCAAGGAGAAATCATCCCTCATGAAGTTGCCTATCATTCAAGCCATGGTCTCTTCTCACTGCTAACATTGGGCAGGAGGTACAGGAGCCTAAGGTCCCTCATCACTAGGTTCAGGAACAGTTAATACCCTTCAAACCATCAGGCTCCTGAACCAGAGTGGATAACTTCCTCATCTCAATGCTGAACTGGCTCCACAACCTGTAGACACACTTGTAAGGAAGCTACAACTCATGTTCTCAATATTACTTATTTTTTACTGTTTGGTTGATTTATCATGTTTTGAAAATTGTTTTTGTCAAACTTTCTTATTTATAGATTTTCATAAATTCTATTATATTTCTTTATTTTCTTGTAAATGCCTGCAAGAAAATTAATCTCAAGGTAGCATATGGTGACCTACACATGCTTTGATAATAAATTTGCTTTGACTTTGTTTTTGGTTTGAGACATAAATAAGCCCAAAACCTTACATATCTGTGGCATAAGATACAAAATGCTGAGTTTATACTATGTTTTGTAAGGCATGAAGGCAACAGTGGACTATCTGCTTTTCTAGAAATGGAAAGTAATATTCAATCCCCTCCAGTTCTGCTATGCTGAACACAACCAGTTTTCTCTACGTTTCCCTGCAAAGACTTGGGCTCCATAATTCTCCTTCTTTGTCTCAGTCATGCTCTGCCTTCTCAACATAAAGAAACTAAAATTTATTTTAGACATTTGACCCTAATAATCCCTTTGCTCATAAAATGCAAAATAGAAATACCTCTCATTGTTCTTCAGCTTGTGTTGGCCTCTACCATGAATACATATTATCTAGTTATTGGCTGAACAGCATAGCCTCGCCTCATTACAGATTGTAGTCATCTCCTGCTCAATTTGATTAAAAGTTAGTGATGCAAAGGGATATGCAAGCAACCCCCATCTTTCAAGAAGCCACTGACTGGTGTGTCTCTAATGGCTGCTCAATGATACATGAAGATTAAGTTAAAAGTGAAAGTAACACATCCAACTCACCTCATGACTAAAGAGACAACTCATGGAACAGACAGGAAGGAATGTGCAGGTTTTTAAGTTATAGGCTCATTTCTTTCAGAAAAGAATCGGTGTCAGATTCTAATAGTGTGATGGATATTATGGTTCTTGGATTTACTGAGCATGCTTACAAGAAAATAAATCTCAGGGCTGTATATAGTGACATATATGTACTTTGATTATAAATTTACTTTGGACTTTGAACTTCGAACTTTGCAAGTCCCAAGAAGCTGATTGCTAATCTCAGCTTTCTAGCATAGCAGCATGGCCTCTCCAATGGATCAGTGTTGTTTGTTACAAAGTTAAACTTCTAACCAATATTCATTGTTCTGCTTCTTGTTGTAGACAAGTAGATATGTTTAATCAATGTAAGACAATGGGGTTGTGTTAATTGGCTTGCATCATAGACAACACTGGCAAAATTATTTGCACCATTGTGACTCAGCTCAAGGAAGCTAGCAGAGCAAATTTATATCATCACCTAACACCTTAACCATTGTCACAGGGTATAGTTGATCAGTCAATACTTGGGATATTCATGCACTCAGAGAATCAGCTCTCACAGAACTAATTCTGGGTGTCTGGGGTCTCTGACACTCAGAAGCTTTTAGACTATCTGTGAGAGTCAGAATCAGGTTTAATATCATTGGCATATATTGTGAAATTTGTTAACTTTGCAACAACAATACAATGCAATAAATGGTAACATAGAAAAATAAATTAATTACAGTAAGTATGTGTATGAATATCAAATAACTAAATTTAAAAATAGTGAAAAAAACAGAACTAATAAAAATATGAGGTAGTGTTCATGGTATATCTGATAGAGCTTAAAATCTCCTGGTGTTTGAGCTTTGTGGACGGTGAACCCAATACTATGACAATAGTAGCTCACTGTAATGATTTTATTTGGATAGTGCATTATACTCAAAGTGTTTTCAGACAGTCAAGGGGAACCATCCAGGACAAAGGAGCACACTCATTTGGCAGAAGCATGCATTGTCTGAAATATTCAACCCCCAATACCAGTTTACTATGGCGGCAGTGTATACCATCTTCAACTTTGGCTCTGCTTGCTCTTCAGGATACCCCCAGAGAACCTCGCAACCCTATCAATCTCATCACCCAGGAGAACATGAGCTCTAAGCTGGCTTCTACCTAAATATGCACATTTGAGATACACATAAACCTGGCTTGAATAAATATGTTGATGTTCTTTCATCATCGCATCCTCTAAATCCTAAACATCCCTACTAGAGTGTTATATGACACATGAATTTCAAGAAGGCAGCTCACCTTGAGGCTTAAAAAGACAGACAAAAGTATTTGCAACACACGAATGAAGAATATAGAATGGAAAGTTTCATGAAGAACCTCCAGATTCATAGCGCCATAGAAAGAGTCAGCAAGCAAGAACTGCAATCCATTGAATCCACAACAACCATCAATTATCTTACACTAATCCTAATTTTTATGTTCCCCACATTCTCTTCCAGACCCTCCCCCCGTCACTACCCACTCACAAGTTTCAATACTGCCTGGCACTGAAGAATTAACTTACTAGTGGTCAATTAACCAACCAACTTGTGAGTCTTTCAAGTTGGGAAGAAACCAAAGGAATTCTATACAGTCATGGGAAGAATGTGAAAACTCTACACAGACAGCGGCAAAGGTTGGGATTAAACCCAAATCTGGCACTGTGAGATAGCAGCTTTACAAACTGCAGTACTATGCCACCTGGTAGATCTCATAGAATCTGTGGTGTGAATACCACAGATTGTGTATGGTGTGTTTTACCACACGTCCAACTTCTATCCTTTCCCCCATCACATTCTTCATCATGCCAGAAGCAGTAGAACACATACAGGAAATCCATGTCTTTGAAATTCAATCTTACCACAGAATGGATGTCTTTGTGCTAATGCAGCAGATGGGCAAGCCTCTAAACTTTGCCAGAAATGCCCCTTTCATCAGTCTCCCCTGTTGCCCTTTAGGCTGTGTCCAAATTCATTCTTGAAGGTCAGATTACTTCTTAAATATAGTTTCTATATTGTTCGCAGTTCCCTTTTGTGAACTGCCCTAGCATGCAAATCGGCAGGTGATTTAAAGTACAGTAACTATGGAGTTAACAAGAAGGGAGTGGTAAATGAATAATTGGTTTATTACTGTCACATGTCCTGAGGTATAGTGAAAGGCTTTGTTTCAGAACCCATCCATATAGGTCATTTCATTATATCAGTACATCAAGATAGTGCAAAGGCAAAGCAATAATCAACTGCGGAATATTGTATATCACAGTTACAGGGAAGGTGGAGTTCTGAGCCTGGTGGTATGTATGTTCTGGTTTTGTATCTTCTACCCGATGGGAGAAGGAAGAAGAGAGGACATCTGGGGTGGGAGACAACTCTGATAATGTTGATTCCTTTTCCAAGATAGTGAGAAGTGTATGCAGTTCCCATGGATGAAATAGTTTTTGTGATGTGCTGAGCTGTGTTCCCAACTCTGTGCAATTTGTTGCACTCTTAGGCAGGGCAGTTGCCATACCAAGCTGTGATGCGCCCACAAGGGATGCTTCTTTGTGGTGCGACTGTAAGAAATTGGTAAGAGTCATAGGGGACATAACAGATTCCTTTAGCCCACTGAGGAATTAGAGCTGTTGTTGCACTTTCTTGGCATTTGAGTTAATTGTAATTTGACTTAAGTAATGACTTAACTTCTGGGCCCAATGTTTTGGGCATTCTGTAAGTAAATTCTGCCTCTAGCTAACAGTACTGAGCTGATGCAGAGCTGTATATCTTATTGTCTCACTTTTCACATCAGAACTTATTACTATAACTCAACCTCAACCACATCATTTATCTTAAAATTATTACTTGCAAATTAATGTTTATGTGAGATTTTAAATTGGAAATCTTAATAATTCCTTGAGATACTACGACAATGTTTTCCAGGCTTCCCAAGTTGGAATAAACTACAACAGTTAGATCTTTCTCAGGGTGAAAATGCCAATGACAGTTTTGAGGAAAGAAGAGGATAGGTTAAAGTAGAATCAAAAGTCAGTCTTTACACAGAGAGTGGTAGGTACTATACCAGGAATGCACTGCCAGGGAAGTGGAAACAGATGAAATAGTGAGGCATTTAGACAGACACATGATTAGGGATGAGATTGGAGGTTTATAGACTGCATGCGGCAGAATAAATCAGTTAAAATTAGCAACATGGTCAGCTCAGACATTCAAAGGCTGAAGTTTCTGTTCCTGTGCTGTAGGGTTCTATGATCTATGTTCTATATTTGTGTTATAACATCAGTACTACCCACTTACCAGGTTCTGACTACGGCAGATACCAGATAAAGCTCATTATGTTCTTGGTAATATTGCCGCATGTGCAGTCAAGTCTAATTACTTAAAGGCATAGGCTTGGCACTGTTGTCAGAGCATTGTCCTTACTCTCTGCATAACTCCCTGAATTCAAAACAGATCCTTATTGTACGAGCAATAACAGGAAAATTCTGATTTAATATTTTTATCTACAACATTAATTTTGCATTTACCAATTTTGGGATGACGCGCAAAGCTCATGTGCTTGGGCGTTTTAAAATAAATTGAAGCAAAGTAACATGTGTATTTATTAGCTGGGCAGTAAATTGAATTGTTTTTTAGTACAAATTGAAAAATGGATTTCTAGAACATTTTAGGTTTGACAACGCAATCTTTATTTAGCTGAGTAACAAAAGCATAACTAGAGATAAAATGACTCACATTTACATAGCAACCCATTAAATCTAAAAGCACTTTTTGAGCAATAATATTTAAAATGAAGAGAAACATTTTGTTGAATTCTTAATCCCATAAATAGAAAGTCTCAAGTTTAACTGTTCTAAACTATGAGTCAGCAAAAATCCGGCAAATGGAGCAGTACAGAGGAATGAGGCATGACTTCATTGAAACCTAGTGAATGGTGAATATCCTTTTTAGAAAAGATATGGAGAAGATGATTCCTATGGTGGGGGGGGGGGGGGTCTAAGACCAGATGACACAGCCTCAGAATAGTGGGACATCCTTTTAAGACAAAGATGAGGAGAAATTTCTCTAGCCAGAGAGTGGTGAATCTGTGGAATTTGTTGCCACTGGTGGCTGTGGCAGCCAAGTCAGTGGATATACTTAATGCAGAGGTTGTTCGATTCTTGATTGGTCTGGGTATGAAGGAATATGGGGAGAAAGCTGAAGATTGGGGCTGAGAGGGACAATAGATCAGCCATGATGAAACGGTGGAGCAGACTCGATGGGCCAAACAAATCTGCTTCCGTATCTGGTGGTCTTATGGTCTTAAGGAGTGTAATGTGATAAAATGTGAAACTGGCCCTATTAACATTGTTCATTCATTATGTGCTATGGTATGTGACGTAGGTGATCACGGTCTTTCCATGATCATGTTTGTTCTTGGCAAATTTTTCTACAGTAGTTGTTTTGACATTGCCTTCTTCTGCCTAGTGTCTTCACAAGACGGGTGACCCCAGCCATTATCAATACTCTTCAGAGATTGCCTGCCTGGCATCAGTGGTCCAATAACCAGGATTTGTGATATGTATCAGCTGCTGATAAGACCATCCACCACCTGCTCCCATGGCTTCATGTGATCCTGATGGCGGGCTAAGCAGGTGCAACACCTCGCCCAGGGGTGATGTGCAGGCTAGCAGAGGGAAGGCAAGCCTTGCACTTCCTTTGGTAAAGACAGATCTGCACCCCACCACCCAAGACCCAAGGAAGAATTAAAAAGTGGAAGAAAATTATCTAAATGATGATAGATTGCCGAGTTGAGTACGGGTGTGTGATTCACAAGTGAAGGCATGATTACAACATACAACAGTACAGCACTGTACAGGCCATTCAGCCCACAAATTTCTGCCAACTTTTTAACCTACTCCAAGATCAACCTAATGCTTGCCTCTAGCATAGCCTTTCATTCTTCTTTCACCCATGTGCCTATTTAAATTTCTAATATGACCCTAATGTATTTGCCTCGACCACCACTTATTAGGAAATCTAACACACTGTTGTGAAGGAATTTAATATAAAAGAAGATAGCAACACACTTGCTTTAACTTTCCTCATATCCTCCTCTCCATCCTGAGTCTCTAATAAAATTTTCAAAAGATATACAAAAACTTCCTCCTTCTGTTATGTATGCTCTTCTCTTGATTAATCAAAATGGATAATTGACCATCACAATAAAAATAAGCAATGGTTCATAACTCTCTACTGGATTTTTGTTAAGTGCAATTCAGTTTATTTATTTATGTAATTTACTTATTCAGAGATACAGTGTGGAATCTGGCCCTTTGAGCCACACCGCCAGCATTCGACTGATTTAATCCTCACCTAGCCACGGGACAGTCACTCTGGGTCTTCTCCAGTCTGAGGACCTGGATGAACCATGAGATCTGATCAAGAATGTTACAAGAGATGCAGGTACGATCTCCGGAATGCCATCTCATGGGTGAAGTGGGAATTTCGGACTGGACTGGAATCAATGAGGGATGCTCGACAGCTGTGGCAGGGTTTGAATGCTATAACCTCCTACAAAGTTAAATCGAGTGACACAGACAACAGCAGGGCTTTTCTTCTAGATGAGCTCAATGCCTTCTACGAATGCTTTAACCTTTCGAATATGGAGGAACCCAAACACATTCCCACATCTCCTGATGATCCTTTGGGCTCAGTCTCTGAAGATGATATGTAAGTTGCCTTCAGGAGGGCGAATCCAAGGAAAGCGTCTGGTCCATTCAGGGTACCTGGTCAAGTACTAAGGACCTGTGCTGGTGTAGTCACTGATATCTTTAGCCTCTCATTTCGGCAGTGTGTGGTACCCTCCTGCTTCAAGCAGGCTTCAGTTGTATCAGTGCCCAAAAAGAGTGTGGTGATCTGCCTCATTGACTATCACCCAGCTGCATTTGCATCCACAGTCATGAAGTGTTTCGAGAGGCTAGTGAAGTAAAATATCAGCTCCTGTCTGAGTGGCAACTTGGATCCACTCCAATTTGCCTACTGGAGCAACAAGTCAAAGGCAGTTTGCAAGGATTTGGCATGATATCTAAAACTTAGACAAACTTCTATAGAAGTATGTATATTGGCAGTTTGCATCATGGCCTGGTATGGAAATACCCAATGGTCTCAAATGGAAAATCCTACAAAAGGTCATGGATATAGTCCAATCTATCATAGGTAAAGCCCTCCCCACTTTTGAACACATCTACATGGAGCACTGTACAGGAAAACATCATCCATCATCAAGGACTCCCACTTAGGTCATGCTCTCTTCTCATTGGTGAGATCAGAAAGAAGGTCCAGGATCCTCAGGAACCCACACTACCAGGTTTAGGAACAGTTACTACCCCTCAAACATCAGGCTGTTGAACCAGAGGGGATAATCTCACTCAACTTCACTTGCCCTGTCATTGAACTGTTCCCTCAAGCTGTCAACACTTCATCTCATGTTCTCGATAAATATTGCTTACTTATTTAATTTTTCTTTTGCACATTGGCTGTTTGACCATCTTGTTGAGTGAGGTCTTTCCTGATTCTATTGTGTTTCTTAGATTTACGCCCACAAGAAAATGTATCTCAGGGTCTATTTGGAGATATATGTACTTCGATAATAAATTTACTTTGAACTTGGAACTAACCGCTACGCTACCTTGGCACTCAGTTGTAGAAAATAAATTCTTGGCAACAGTTTGTAAAAGTAGGAGTTTTGTGGGAGGCTCCGACTGAGACACTTGATTTCACTCAAGTACAGCAGATTCGAAGTGATGTTATTATTGGTTACTCACCATTCACTGTAGCTCAGTTTAAGGAGACCATTTGTAACAGAAATCACACATCACTATGCCTACAGCATCTCTCCTAAGGGCACTGACTCAAATTGTCATTTAATTCTCCTGTCTGTTCCAGATGAATTTCACACCCTGAAAATACAACACTATTTACACTCTGTGTGATGGAGCTTCATTACTGTCTCACGGAAACTTAGGATAAGGCTAAACTATCCATTCTGCCTGAACAGATGTTTACTAGAGCAAAATAGGCTTTTTGGCCTGGCTGATATATACCATGGTAGGATTCCAGTTTCATCTCAGCCATAATGAATACACCTATTCCTTTCAGACCTACACTCACTCAGCTTGCCCTTACATTTAAATTGTCTTTCGAAAGGCCGGAGCGTCAGCAAAATTAATGCATAAAGTTATGAAAAGATGGAACAAAAGGTGCTGACATTTGTTAGTACGAGCATTAATAGCCAGGTGTATAGATCTAAGGCAGATGTGGGGTAGAAGGAGGACCTTTTTCACGCAAAGGGTAGTAGATATCTGTGACAGACTTCCTGGAATATGGGAGGAGTATGGGACCTCTGTGCGATAGGGGCCTTGGAAACAGGCCATCATTAAACACACTTAAAAGGATGATAAGAATTAGGCTATTTGGTACATTGAGTTTACCTGCTATTCCATCATCACCATATGTTATCTCTCTCAACTCCATTCTCCTGCTTTCTCCCCATAACCTTATTCACTGTGACTAATCAGGAGACACTTTAAATACACCAAAGTCTCGGCCTCCATGGCTTCTTGTAGCAATGAATTCCACAGATTCACTACCCTCTGGCTAAAGGAATTCTTCCTCATCTCTGCCCTAAATGGACATCCATCTATTCTGAGTCTGTGCCCTCTGGTCCTAGACTCCCCCACTAGAAGAAACATTCTCTCTATATCCACTTTATCAAGGCCTTTCAATATTCAATTAGTTTCCCCCCCTCATTCTCCTAAACTCCAGCAAGTACAGGTCCCGAGCCATCAGGGTCTCATCATAGGTGAACCCTTTCATTCCCAGAATCATCCCCGTGAATTTCCTCTGGACACTCTCCAACACCAGCGCATCTTTTTACAGATAAGGGACTCAAAACTGCTCACAATACTCCAAGTATAGTCTGACCAGTGCTTTATAAAGCCTCAGAATTGCATCCTTACTTTTATATTCTAGTCCTCTTGAAATGAATGCTAAATTGCATTTGTCTTCCTCACCACTGACTCAACCTGCAAGTTAACCTTTAGGGAATCCTGCACAAGGACTCCCAAGTCTCTTTGTACCTCTGATTTTTGAATTATCTCCCCATTTACAAAATAGTTTATGCCTTTGTTCCTTCTACCAAAGTGTATGACCACACACTTCCTGACACTATATTCCATTTGGCGCTCAATCCACTTAAGTCCTCCTGCAGGCTCACTGCTTCCCCAGTACTCCCTGCCCCTCCACCTATCTTCGTATCATCTGCAAACTTGGCCACAAACCATCAACTTCATTGTGTAAATCATTGACATATAACGTGAAAAGAAGTGGTCCCAATTCTGACCCCTGTGGAACACCATTAGTCACCGGCAGCCAACCAGAAAAGGCTCCCTTTATCCCCACTTTCTGCCTCCTGCCAGCCAGCCAATCTTCTATTCATGCTAGAATCTTTGTGCTTTTATCTTGTTAAGCAACCTCATATGTGGCACCTTATCAAAGGCCTTCTGAAACTCCAGGTAAGCATCATCCTCTGACTGTTTTTCATCTATCCTGCTTGTTATTTCCTCAAAGAATTCCAACAGATTAGTCAGGCAAGATTTCCTCTCATGGAGCACTACAGCAAGAAAGCAGAAGTCATCAACAAGGACCCCCACCATACAGGCTATGCTTTCTTCTCACTGCTGCCATTAGGAAGAAGGTACAAAATTTTAGGTCCCACACCATCAGGTTCAGGAACACTTATTGCCCCTCAACCATATGACTTCAGTAGCAGTGTTGATATCTTCATTCTCCACAGTTCGGAACTGATTCCACAACCTATGGACTTATTTTAAAGGATTCTACAACTCATGTTCTCATTATTATTTTTGAAATTTAACTTATTACTGGTATTTGGTTTTGCACAGATGGTCTTCTTTTGCACACTGGTTGCTTGTCAGTCTTGTATGTAGCTTTTCATTGATTCCTTTGTATCTCTTCAGTCTACTGTGAATGCCTTCAAGAAAATGAATCTTGGGGTAACAGATAAGTACTTTGATAATAAATTTACTTCAAAACTTTGAAACTTGTCTGTGACATACTTTCTATAAAGGTTCTGGGTGTGAAACAAAACTGAAAAGTTGGGAGAGGTCTGAAACATGCTGCCTGAAATGGAATATTAGTGGCACATTCCATCATTGATTTTCACCATTTGGCCACATGACCATAGGACATAGGAGTAGAATTAGGCTATTTGGCCCATTAAGTCTGCTCCACCATTCAATCATGGCTGATCCTTTTTTCCCCTCCTCAACGCCATTCCATGACCTTCTCCTCATAATCTTTGATGTGGTGTCTAATCAAGAACCTATTAATCTCTGCCTTAAGATGACCTGGCCTCCACAGCTGCCAGTCGTAACAAATTCCACAAATTCACCACCCTCTGGCTGAAGAAGTTTCTCTGCATCTCTGTTCTAAATAGATGTCACTCTATCCTGAGGCTGTGCCTTATCCTAAATTCCCCCACCATGGGACATGTCCTTCCATATCTGCTCTGTCTAGGCCTTCTAACATACAAAAGGTTTCAATGAGATACCCCCCCCCCCCACCATCCTTCTGAATTCCAGTGAGTACAGATGCAGAGCTATCGAAGTTTCTTCATTTGATAACCCTTCCATTCCTGGAACCATCCTTGTGAACCGCCTCGGGACCCTTTCCAATGCCAACACAACTTTTCTTAGATGCGGTGCCCAAAACTAATCGCAATACTCAAGGGGCAGCCTCACCAGTGCCTTATAAAGCCTCAGCATCACACCCTTGTTCTTGTATTCTAAACCTCTTGAAATGAAAGCTAACATTGCATTTGCCTTCCTCACCACCAACTCAACAAAGGGACTTCAAGGTCCCTTTGCATTTCAGATTTTTGGATTTTCTCTCCATTTGGAAAATAGTCTGCACATTTATTTTTAATACCAAAGTGCATGACCATGCATTAACCAACATTGTATTTCATTTGCCACTTTTTTGTCCATTCTTCTAATCTGCCTAAGTCCTTCTGCAGCCTACCTGTTCCTCCACCAATCTTTGTATCATCTGCAAACTTGGGAACAAAACCATCTATTCTATCATCTAAATCATTGAAACTCAGCATAAAAAGTAGTCCCAACATTGACACCTGTAGTTACTGACAGCCAACTAGAAAGGGATTCTTTTATTTCCACTCACTGCCTACCAATCAGTCAATGTTTCCTTAAGGAAACCATGCTGACATTGTCCTATCTCATCCTACGTCACCAAATACTCCAAAACATCATCTTTAACAATTGACTCCAACTTTTTCCCAACCACTGAGGTCGGGCTAACTGGTCTACAATTTGCTTTCTGCTGCCTTCCTCCTTCCTTAAAGAGTGAAACATAGAAACATAGAAAACCTACAGCACAATACAGGCCCTTCAGCCCACAAGGTTGTGCCAAACATGTCCTTACCCTAGGAATTATTAAGCTTTGCTATAGCCCTAGTATAGCCCTAGTGAAGTGACATTTGCAATTTTCCAGTCCTTGGGCACCATGCCAATGATTTTTGAAAGATCATTACTAACACCTCCACTATCTCTATTGCTACCTCTTTCAGAATCTTAGGGTGCAGTTCATCTGGTCTGGGTGACTTATGTACCGCTTAGGTCTATCAGTTTTTTCAGCATCTTCTCCCTTGTAATAATAACTGCACTCACTTCCCTTCCTTCACACACTACAACATCTGGTGCATCGCTAATATTTTCCACTGTGAAACATGATGCAAAATACTCATTTAGTTCATCTGCCATCTCCTTGTGCCCCATTATTATTTCTCAGGCCTCATTTTCTAGTGGTTCTATATCCACACTCATCTCTCTTTTATTTTTTTACCTATTTGAGAAAGCTTTAACTATCCACTTTGATATTGTTTTCTAGCTTGTTTTCATTTTTCATCTCTTCCCTTTAATAATTCTTTTAGTTGCTCTCTGTGGGTTTTTTAAAGCTTCCCAATCATCTATCTTCCCACTCAGTTTTGCTTTGTTGTATGCCCTCTCTTTTGTTTTTACATTAGCTTTAACTTCCTTTGTCAGCCACGGTTGTACTATTTGAGTATTTCTTTGTTTTTGAAATACATCTATCCTGCACCTTCCTCATTTTTGTGATGAAATGCTTTGAGAGGTTGGTCATGACTACACTGATCTCCTTCCTCAGCGAGGACCTGGACCTATTGCAATTTGCCTATCGCCACAATAGGTCAACAGCAGATGCAATCTCAATGGCTCTCCACACGGCTTTAGACCACCTGGCCAACACACCCATCTATGTCAGGATGCTGCTCATCGACTATAGCTCAGCATTTAATACCATCATTCCCACAATTCTGATTGAGAAGTTGCAAAACCTGGGCCTCTCTACCTCCCTCAGCAATTGAATCCTTGATTTCCTAACCAGAAGACCACATTCTGTGCAGATTGGTGATAACATCTCCTCCTTGCTGACGATCAACACTGGCACAGCTCAGGGGTGTGTGCTTAGCCCAATGCTCTACTCTCTATATACACATGACTGTGTGGCTAGGCATAGCTCAAATACCATCTATAAATTTACTGACGATACAACCATTGTTGATAGAATCTCAGGTGGTGACAAGGGGACACACAGGAGTGAGATATGCCAACTGGTGGAGTGGTGCCGTAGCAACAACCTGGCACTCAAAGTCAGTAAGACGAAAGAGATGATTGTGGACTTCAGGAAGAGTAAGACGAAGGAACACATACCAATCCTCATAGAGGGATCAGAAGTGGAGAGAATGAGCAGTTTCAAGTTTCTGGCTGACAAGATCTCTGAGGATCTCACCTGCTCCCAACATATTGATGGAGTTATAAAGAAAGCAAGACAGCGACTATACTTCACTAGGAGTTTGAAGAGATTTGGCATATCAACAAACACACTCAAAAACTTCTATAGATGTACCATGGAGAGCATTCTGACAGGCTGCATCACTGTCTGGTATGGGAGAGGGGTGGGTGCTACTGCACAAGGTTGTACATCTAGTCAGTTTCACCTTGGGCACTAGCCTACATAGTACCCAGGACATCTTCAGGGAGCAGTGTCTCAGAAAGGCAACGTCCATTATAAAGGATCTCCAGCACCCAGGACATGCCCTTTTCTCACTGTTCCCATCAGGTAGGAGGTACAGAAGCCTGAAGGCACACACTCAGTGATTCAGGAACAGCTTCTTCCCCTCTGCCATCCGATTCTTAAATGGACCTTTTTAATATACAGTATTCTGTTCTTCTGCATGTTTTTTAAAAAAATTATTCAATATATTTATACTGTAATTGATTTATTTGTTTGTTTAATATTATTTTTTTTTCTCTCTTCTAGATTGTGTATTACATTGAACTGCTGCTGCTAAGTTAACAAATTTGATGTCACATGCCGGTGATAATAAACCTGATTCTGATTCTGATTTTCCCAGAAACTCAAGTCATTGCCATCCCAGCCAACAGCTCCTTCCAATTTATTTTAGCCAACTCCTGTATCATACCATTGCAATTTCCTTTACTCCTCTGTAAAACTGCTACATCAGACTTTACTTTCTCCCATTCAAGTTTCAAGTTGAACTCAATCATATTGTGATCATTGGCTCCTAAGGGCTCTTTTACTTTAAGTTCCCTCATTCCTTCCAGTTCATTACATAACACCCAATCCAGTATAGCTGATCCCCTAGTCGGCTCAATGACAAACTGCTCTAAAAAGCCATTTCGTAGGCATTCAGCAGACTCACTCTCTTGAGATCCATTACCAACCTGATTTTCCCAATCGATGTGCACATTGAAATGTCCCAGGACTATCATATCATCGCCCTTTTGACACGGCTTTTCTATTGTAATCTGTGGTCCACATCCCAGCTACTGTTTGGAGGCCTGTATATAACTGCCATCAGGGTCCTTTTACTCTTGCAGTTTCTTAACTCAACCCATAAGGATTCAACATCTTCCTATCTTATGTTACACCTTTCTTCTGATTTGATGCCATTCTTTTCCAGCAGAGCCACGCCACCCCCACTGTCTACCTTCTTGTCCCTCTGATACAATACGTAACATTGTACATTCAGCTCCCAACGACAATCGTCCTTCAGCCACAATTCAGTGATGGTGACAACATCATTCCTGACAATCTGTAATAGTACAACAAGATCATCCACCTTATTTTTCATACTGCGTGCTTTGAGATATAACGCTTTGAGTGTTGAATTTGCTGCCCTTTTTGATTTTACATCACTAAAGCACTGATACTCATGCTGCTGGCTGCAATTTTATCCTATCAAGAAAGATGGAGTACTTAATCTGCTATAGTTTTCAAGACTACAAGAACTAGGAAGTAGCAGATGGCTGGAAATCATTTTTGATTTTCATGGTATCGATGTGTTTAAATCCTCCAGTGAATGTCCTCTGATTGATTCCGTAAATGCATCAGATCACTTTCCCTCAAATCTTAAGAATGGGCAACCAATTCCACATTCACCCACAGGGTCAATAAAGATGTTTCTGTTGAATACCCTTTCCTAGTCTTTGTGACTGTTGTATATTGTTAAACATTAGTTTTGTTCTCAGTTGCAAGAGTGTTTGTCTTCTCTGTGTTTACTCTATAAAACTACTAAACTCCAAGCCTGATTGTCAGAAGCTTTATGTTTAGGTATCACTCATGGAGCTCAAAAGTACCCTTCATCCATACCTTTTTTATTCTTGCTGTAAAATGGAGATCAGAATGATGTACAGCAGATTGCTAAGTGTGTTTAACCACTGGAAAATTAGTTACCACTTCTCTGCTCCATTTTGGTCATTTATGAGAAGTATCCAACTTATGACCACTGTTACAGGCAAGATCAACAACGATAATGAGGTAGAATATAGGAAAAGTGATTACAGATCTTGTGTCATGGTGTAAGAAGAACAGCCTAGCCCTAAATGTCAGCAATACAAAGGAGCTGGTTGTTGACCCAAGGAAGCAGGGTTCGGAGGGGTGAACATATCTTCTTCAACAAAGCAGCTTCAGCTTCCTTCGTATCCATATCACTTCTCATGGCCCCTCTGTATCATTGCATTATCATTTTGAATGTGTTTTGTATTTTTTACACTTTAGTCTCAGAAGAATGCTGTTTCATTCAGTTGTATCCAACCATGTATAGTTGAATGATAATTAAACTTGATTTACTTGATAAATATGACAAACTAATCTAAATAATATGAATATACAAACTGGAAGCAGGAGAAGGTCTCTTGTTCCCTCAAGATTGTTCCACATTTAATATGATTGGCTAACTTGATTATAATCCTCAACTGCTTATTTGCATCTCTCTATGTCCTATTTAGACTAAAAACATTTAAAATATAAACTACCTAAATTCACAAATAGTAACTTCTACCAAGCTGTCAAGCTTATCAACACATTCACCGCATCCATATCAGCCCTCCTCTCCTCAGCCCCTGAACACCCTTCATCACCCCACTTTATAGTTACTTGCACATTGTGTTTTAAAGGATTGAGCTTATATTTATATTTATTGTGTTTTTATGCTTACTGTGGTTTATTTGTGATTTATCTGATCCAGAATAACAATTATTTTGTTCTTTACACTTGTGTACTGAAGAATGAGAATAAACAGATTTTGGGGTCTGTATCGATAGGACACTCAAAGCTGCTGCGCAGGTTGAGTGCTGTTAAGAAGATGTATGGTGTGTTGGCCTTCATCAACTGTGGGATTGAGTTCAAGAGCCATGAGTTAATGTTATAGCTATATAAGACCTTAGTTATATCCACTTGGAGTACTCTCTTTAGTTCTGGTCATCTCACTACAGGAAGGATGTGGATACTATAGAAAGAGTGCAGAGGAGATTTACAAGGATGTTGCCTGGATTGGGGAGCATGCCTTATGAAAATAGAATGATTGAACTTGGCCTTTTCTCCATGCAGTGATGAAGGATGAGAGGTGACCTAAGAGGTGTATAAGATGATGAGAGGACATGAGGGGGCATAATTTTAAGGTGCTTAGAAGTAGGTACAGGGGAAATGTCAGAGGTAAGTTTTTCAAACAGAGTGGTGGGTGTATGGAATGCATTGCCAGTGACAGTGGTAGAGGCAAGGACAACAGGATCTTTTAAGAGACTGTTAGATTGGTACATAGAGCCTAGAAAAATAGAAGGCTATGCAGTAAGGAAATTCTAGTCAGTTTCTAGAATAGGTTACATGGTGGGCACAACTTTTATGGACTGAAGGGCCTGTGGATTTCTATGTTCTATAAACAATCTTAAATTTTGAAATTATAATAACTTCTCTCCCCTTTAGTAATCAAGTATTATCTAAAATGGATGGACTCTGCTTCATGCATCCTTTGGGGAAGAAAATCACAACCCACTGAGTGAAAAAATTCCACCTCATCCCTGTTCTGCGTGGGTGCCACGTATTTTTAAACAGTGACCCTTGTTCGCGATTCTCCCATGGGATGAGCTCAAGCTGATATATCTTTCAGTTAGGCCAACCTGCATTCTTAAGACCATAGGGCCATGAGACACAGAAGTATAATTAAGCCATTTGATTGAATGGTGGTGCAGACCTGATTAGTCAATGCATTACCTCAGACTGTAAGATCATAGGAGCATAAGGAATAGCAGAATTATGGCATTCATCCCATCAAATTTGCACTGCCATTCCATCATGGCTGATATATATTATCCCTCTCAATCTTAATCTCTTGTCTTCCTTTGAGATAACCTTGACACCCTTACTAATGAAAAACTTTCAACTTCCACTTTAAATATCCCCAATGACTTCTCTTCCACAGCCATCTGTGGCGATGAATTCCACCGATTCGTCACCCTCCGATTAAAGAAATTCCTCTTTATCTCTGTTCTAATGTGATGCCCTTCATTTCTGAGTCTTAGATTCTCAAACTACTGGAAACATCCACTGTTCATCTACTCCATCTAGGCCTTTCAATATTCAATAGGTTTCAGTCAGATTCATCCCACCCCCCATTTAGGAATTCCTGAACTAGGACTTCCAAGCCACTTTGCACCTCCAAGTTCTGAATTCTCTCCCCTTTTAGGATCTTTACCCATTCTTCTAATCTATGCAAGTCCTTCTGCAGACTCCCTGCTTCCTCAGCACTTCCTGCTCCTCCACCTATCTTTATATCATCCACAAACTTGGCCACAAAGCCATCAATTCCATTCTTCTAAGCTGGAGCAGGCACAAGTCCAGGCTGTCCAAAGTTTGCACAGGTAACAACCTTCACAACCAAATATTAGTGAGCTACTTCTAACCCATTTCTATCCTTCCTCAAGTACCCAGACCAGAGAACAGTACAGCTGAGGAACAGATTCTTTGGCCCATGAAGTCTGTGCCAGAACATGACGTCAAGTTAAATAATCCCACCAGCCTGCAAATGATCTGAATCTCCAATCCCCTTCCTATTAATGCTTCTCATACAGTACGTCACTAATGTTTCTGCTTCTACCATCACTTCTGGCAACGTGTTCCCTGAACATATCACTCTAATTTACACAGAGGCAAATCAAAGGAACTGTTTATAACTGTCTAGTATAAATGCTCATTGGAATTTTGAATAATATTTGGTAAATTGGTTAATGCTCATCAATATGCTTCCTGACAGAAGTGCTCTCTGACAAATGCCATTGCATCCGTCGTTCACCAGGTCCTGACAAACCTGGAAAACAAGGACACTTGTGTCAGAATGCTGTTTCTGGATTTCAGTTCAGCCTTCAACACTATTGTTCCACAGACTTTGCTGAACAAACACCTACTCCTTGGTCTAAGTACACCGCTGTGCAACTGGGTGTTGGACTTTTTCATGAACAAACTTCAGATATGCACAAATGCTCCTCCCGCTCCTTCACCCTTAGCATGGGTTCAAGCCCAGGGCTGCCTGCTGAGCCCATTGCTGGACAGTCTGCTCACATATGACTGCTTTGACAAACACCCAAGCCATCACATCGTCAGGTCTGCTGACAACACAACTGTAATGCTTGGGGCTATTGGCTTGTGTTTGTCTAGGGGAATATCCATCCACCCACCAAATCATGTCTCCCGTTTGCGTAGACGCTGTGTAAAGCACACTGGAACAAACTCGCACACACAGTATCAGACAGCACACAATGTACGTTTACAGATTACACTTTATGAATCTTACTGGAACTAGGCAATTAATAGCGATACAATAAAAAATAAAGAAAACGGCGCCAAAACTTATCAGAGTTCAATCAGTTCGTGCACAACCATTGCAGCTCAATTATCAAAGCGTTTGGTTCACCATTCAATCTTCTCCGAGCTTCTCGACCCGCCGCCTGGGACCAACCTTGGTGGTTGACCAGAGCGCATCCAGCACATCCTTCCTCTTGCAGTTCTCCTCCCAAAAAGCCTGCCACTGACTCCAGGTTCCCACACATCCAGATATAACAACATAGCTTCCGTTGGTTAGTTCCTCCGTTATCAATAATTATAACCCAAATATTTCAACTAAACAGAGCATTACCTCATCAGTTACCTACAAAGAAGCCATTTCATTAAAACGCTACAGAGAAGCCATTTTATATATGCAGTTAACATTAGTTAATAATCTGAGGACCCTGTACAATAGTGGCGGGGCTTATCACCAACAACAATGAGATGGCCTACAGACACGAGGACGTGCTTGAAGCTTAGTGTCAAGCAAGTTACCTCGCTTAATGTCAGTAAGACAAAGGTGATGATTATTGACTGCAGGAGAATGAGCAGCACTCAAAGCACCCTTTACGTCTGTGGCACAACAGTGAAAACTGCAGGCAATTTCAATGTCCGGGGAGTGCACATCACACATAACCTCTCAGGGTCCCAGGACACACCCTACACCATCAAGAAAGCTTATCAATGTCTCTACTTCCTGAGGATACTGAAGAGAGCTGGACTTTGCACGTCCATACTCATGGCATTCTGCAGGTGCACAACAAATATCTTTACCCTGCTGAGGAAGTAGTGGGGCTAGTGAGTGATGTTCACTCCGAGGTACTTGAATTTTCAACCATATCATCAATACTGTTGATGTAAACAGGAGCATGTGAATCACCACCACCCCCTTTTGTTTTGCAGCATTGAGAGAAGTGTTGCCATGAAAACATGTCACTTAGGCTCTACGTCACCTTCCTCTACTGAATCATGGTTATTTGTGATTTAGTCCACTGTGGTGGCATCATCTTCAAATTGTAGATGGACTTATGGCCTTAAGAGCATTGGGAGTAGTGTAGGGGGTGAAGACATATCCTTGCTGATAATTGTGGTGGAGGCGTAGTCACCATCCTTACTGATTGCAGCCTCTTGGTCAAGAAGCCAAGAATCCATTTGCCAATGGAGGTTTTGTGTCGGAAGTTGAGAAGCTTGGAGATTAATTTGTTTGGAATTATTGTATTAAAGGCAGTCCTGCAGTGAATCAACAATAGTTCAAAGTTTGAAGTACATTTATTATCAAAGCACATATAACTATATGCAATTCTGATTTATCTCCTTACAGGCAGCCACAAAACAAAACCCAATGGAACCCATTAAAAAAAGAAAACCAAACACCCATTGTGCAAAAAAAATACAAATCATGCAGACAATAAAAAGCAAGTAACATTCAGAACTAAAACTCACAGAAGTGAGCTCAGACACAAACCCGGCCAGTTTAGGAGTTTGCTAATTGCAGGCTTCAGTGGAGTGCAGAGTAATTCTCACTGTGTAGTGAGCTGAACACCACCATCCCCTGCCTCCAGCCCAGATGCCCTGACCTTTTCAATCTGGCCCTGTGCTTAAATTGACCAAAACTCAGGTCCTTACTTGCTCTTAGACATGGGCCCTGTCACTTTGATATGCTCTCGGGCCCAAGGCCTGGCACCTCCATTCAGCACAATAACATAATGTCATCTAATCTATTCACACATCATGACACACTTGGAACTTAAGTAGGAAAAGGAGTAGTTTGCATGATCAATTGTATTTGGTCAAAAAAGATCAGAGTTTGTCTACTAGTTCATCTCCAACAATGGCCAAAGCTATGAATTTCCTGAGTTCTCTCTGTCACAATGTTTTTGCAAAGGTGGAAAGAAGGCAAAGTATCTTATGTATCCTTTAACAAGCTGGCACAGGGATTATGAGCTTGGTGTTTCAACTCCTACCCCTGTATGTGGAAGATGTTGACTGGAAATGCTCACACTATTTTAACAAGTATTATCTCAACATGTATTATGATTACTTGACTCAGATTGATGGCTGATACAGTATAAGGCAATTTCAAAGCCAATTTGCCTACAGATTATTGAAAAATGGTATTGCATACTTAATTTTATAGACTTTAATTTATTATGTTGATCCCTTGGGCAGCTGTTTCTCACTGCAGGACCATTAGATAAATGATTAGAGAGATGATGTCCACTGAATACTTATCCACAGTCTACTGAATAATTATTCCAAAAGAAAGAAATTTCTAAATGGTTTGCCTATTCAATCCTTGTAAGCATAACTTGATTATATTACACTGTGGCTTGCTGTGGATGGCTATGTCTATAAAAACCCATTGAATTTTAATGACTTCATTAGCAAAACCACTGCAAGAACCAGCCATTCCTTAATATTCTGTAACGTACTGATTTGTTCTGAATAAACTCAAGGAAGCATTCAAAGTTCACTGCAAATGATTACCTTATACTACCTTGAGATTCATTTTCTTGCTGGCATTCACAGTAGAACAAAGAAATATAATAGAATTTATGAAAAACTACTCAAATTGACTGATAAACCAATGTGCAAAAGACTAATAGTGCAAATACAAATAAATAAATACTGAGAACATCAGGTATTGAGACCCTGAAAGTGAGTCTGTTGGCTGTGAAATCATTTCAGAGTTGAGCTGGGTGAAGTTATCCATGTGGTTTCCGCAGCCTGATGGTTGAAGGGTAATAACTGTTCCTGAACCTGGTAGTGTGGAATCTAAGTACCTGTAGCTAGCTCCTTTCTGATGGCAGCAGCAAGAAGAGACATGGCCTGGATGGTGGAGGTCCTTGCTGATGGATGTTGCTTTCCTGTGCCTATGCTCCTTGTAGACGTGCTCACTGGTGGAGATGGCTTTGTTTTTATGACGGACTGGGCTGCATCCACCACTTTGTCAGGTTTTACGTTCTTGGGCATTGGTGTCCCCATATGAGGCCAAAGGGAAAGATCTAAAAGCAGCTGGAAGAGTAGCTTTTTTCATACAAATGGTGGTGGATATATGGAACAAGACACCATAGGAAGCTGCAAAGTACAATTACAATATTTAAAGACAATCAAACAGATATATCAATAGAAAAAGGGGTTCCCAACCTTGCTTAATTGTGTTAGTCCATGACATTAAAAAGGCTGGGAACCACTGGTTTAGAGGAACGTAGACTAAACACAGCAATGACTAGTTCACACAATGAAATCTGTAGATGCTGGAAATTCAAGCAACACACACAAAAAGCTGGTGTTACACAGCAGGCCAGGCAGCATCTATAGGAAGCACTGTCGATGTTTCGGGCTGAGACCCTTCATCAGGGTGCGTCCTGACAAAAGGTCTTGGCCCAAAACATCGACAGTGCTTCTTCCTATAGATGCTGCCTGGTCTGCTGCGTATCACCAGCATTTTGTGTGTGTAGCTTAACTAGATGTCCAGGTTAGCATGGATGGGTTTCTGTGGTGCAATAACTCAGCTCCTGAGCTTTTGCAGCCCTCTGTAAAAGAGAATTACAGAAATTCAAGATCTTCTGAATGAAGAAATTTCTCATCTCATTCCTGAAGAGCATACTCATTGTTCTGAGACTGTGCCACATAGTTTAACGTTTCTCACCCAAGGGGAAAAAAATTCCTTCCTGCATCCAGCTTGTCAATCTTTAAGTTTCAAAGCAATTGCCTTCATTTTTTCTAAAACCTGGAGAATATAATCCCTGTCTACTCAGTCTCAGAAACCTACCAATCACTGGAAAATTTCTCATAAGTCTTCACTGCATTGTCTCGATGGCAAAAACATTCTCTTAGGAAAGATGAAAAATGCACACAATTTTCCAAATGCAGTCCCATTATGCTCTTTTAAAATTGCAGTAAGAATCCAGGTCATAACATATTTACAATTATCCAAACTATTTGTGTTGTGTCTGCATATTGGCTTTCAATGATCTGAGAGGCTACAAAAGAGTAGTGCACACACAAGTGCTGCCATAGTCGTAGCCCTCTCCACCACTGAAAGTATAATTAGGAGACATTGCCTCAAGAAGGCAGCACCTATCATCAAGGACCCCACTATCTGGGTCATGCCCTCTTGTCGCTGCTACTGTTGGGTAGGGAGTACAGAATTCTTAAGTCCCACAGCACCAGGTTCGGGAACATCTACTTTCCTACAGCCATGAGGTGTTTTGAACTGACCTGCAAACCCTACCCCTCCCTCAGCAACAGAACACGATGTACTTATTCTTTCTCTACAACATTCCTGATTGTGATTTTTGTACTATTGACTCATTATGCATTTTCTTTTTCTTCACTGTCTTGCATAACATATATAATAATATTCTGAATGTTGTCTAAAACTATGTGGCTCTTGCAAATGAGTTTTCTTTGCATCTATAGCTCACTGAACTTGAGCATATGACAAGATCATGAGTTAACAAAAGCCTTTTGAAAGTACACCACATCCACTGGATCCCCCTTTATCCATCGGCCACATCCTCAAAGAACTCCAGCAGATTATTTATTTAGACATGATTTTTCTTTTAAACATCCAGACTCATTGCTTACACTTTTTCTTTTCAAAGTGTTCTGATATTGCATCCTTCCAGTATTTCCCTGCAGGTGAGGTCAATCATTCCCTGATTCCTCTATTTATATTTTCTTAAATAGTAGGGTCACATTTGCAGCCTTTGAATCCAGAGAGACAATAATTAGTGTTCTCTCTGTAACAATATTTTTCAAAGCTCTCAAATAATATAGATCAGGTCCATGGGATTTATTGGCTTTCAGTCTAACCAACTTCTCCGACATTATTTTAGATACATGTTTATTTTCAGTGGACTGAGCAGCAGCAGATGGAGTTCAACCCGGAGAAGTGTGAGGTGGTACACTTTGGAAGGACAAACTCCAAGGCAGAGTACAAAGTAAATGGCAGGATACTTGGTAGTGTGGAAGAGCAGAGGGATCTAGGGGTACATGTCCACAGATCCCTGAAAGTTGCCTCACAGGTAGATAGGGTAGTTAAGAAAGCTTATGGGGTGTTAGCTTTCATAAATCAAGTGATAGAGTTTAAGAGTCGCAAGGTAATGTTGTAGTTCCATAAAACTCTGGTTAGGCCACACTTGGAGTACTTTGTCCAGTTCTGGTTGCCTCACTATAGGAAGGCTGTGGAAGCATTGGAAAGGGTACAGAGGAGAATTACCAGGATGCTGCCTGGTTTAGAGTGTATGCATTATGATCAGAGATTAAGGGAGCTGGGACTTTTCTCTTTGGAGAAGAGGAGGATGAGAGGAGACATGTTAGAGGTATACAAGTTATTAAGAGGAATAGACAGTGGACAGCCAGTGCCTCTTGCCCAGGGCACCACTGCTCAATACAAGTGGACATTGCTTTAAGGTTCGGGGTGGGAAGTTCAAGGGGGATATTAGAGGAAGGTGTTTTTTTTTACTCAGAGTAGTTGGTGCATGGAATGCACTGTCTGAGTCAGTGGTAGAGACAGATACACTAGTGAAATTTAAGAGTCTACTAGACAGGTATATGGAGGAATTTAAAATGGGGTTATGTGGGAGGCAGCATTTAAGGGTCAGCACAACATTGTGGACTGAAGGGCCTGTACTGTGCTGTAGTATTCTATGTTCTAAAATACTTAGTTTTTGCAGCTTTCTCAGAATTTTTTATTCTTTTGTGAATACTGACAATTACCTGACAAAATAAAACATTGGCAGGAGGAGTCATAATAATTGTAGCAGTGCGATCACTTAAGACAGTGTTCTTCTAGCTATAGCACAAAAAGGTTCTAAAGATTTGTCAATGCAGTTAAATAGATCCCAGAAGAAATAAATCATAGTAAACTGACAAGGTAAACTAGGCAGTCATGACACAAAAAGATAAGGGTAAAATAACACCAAATGCTCAAAACAACACATTGTGGTCAGCTGAAGATACAGGTAAAGTCCCAGGATACTTCCTTCCCTTTCATTTTGAATCTCCGTGTCCAAGCTGCACAGAAAAGTGAAAGCAACAGATTAGGCTGAATGAGTCAAACATGGACCTGTTATACTGGCCGACATCAGGGTCTACAGACTCTGCTGCCTACATCAATTCCACTTAAGGTAAATGAGGAACGTGAAGCCTGCTTTCACTCACCTCTGATCAACTGGGCATTACAGAGTGGAAGAAATATTCAGCCAGCTTCACTCTGCACGCTTTGTCAGCGCCAACCTTTCATTGTTTTAACAATGTAATGAGAGCAGCCTTGCAAAGCGATACCCAGAATCCACTCTATCTCAATGTCTAAACCCTTCTCGAAGTCTAAGCCCTTGCCTCTAACATACATCCACCTTTCCCTCCAGAACTTTCACCTCTACAATTCCCACCTAAACTAGAACAGCCTCAGCTTCCAGCTTGTGGGTGTCAGGAGTCCATTTGATACAAGTTGATAAAACCTTACTCAAAAGTCAAAATTGAGGCCATCGACATTTGGACAAGTACACGTGTCCACAGATGCAATGATAAATTTGTTTGTAGCAGCATACCAGTGATGTGCATCAAATAAGCAGCATTCACAAGAAAAATAAGAATGCAGCATATTCATTCATTGTTCATGTTGAATGATGTGGGCGATCATGGCCTTGATTGTTTTTGGCAAATAAATAAATAGATGGATAGTTAGGTAGATAAATAGCTGTGGAGTGTTGAACCTAAATCTTGCTGAACCTTCTAAATCTTCTAAAATAAAGATGCTGGCACATCTTCTTGAAGGATCTGAAGAAAGATTGACTGTTGATTCATTTCCATAGATGCTGCCTGACCCACTGAGTTTGTCCAGCATTTTTGTGTGCACTGTTTAACATCTTCCCTGTGATTGTATTCATGTGCTGTATGCAGATCTCATGATACGTTAATACCCAGGACTTTAAAGTTGCTGACCCTCTCCACAGATGTAGACTCACACATTTACCCTCATTTCCCCATTGAAGGTGAACAAATAGTTCATTAGTTTCACTGGTGTTGGACAAGTGGTAGTTGTAGCACCACTTAACCCCTCCCCAGTGTATAGATGCAACAAGACCAGTTCTGTAAGATGAATGTGTCAGTTACCACATTTCCCACAAGTACAATTACAGTGTAACTGATGCCTAAAAGTGAATCTACTACGAGGAAAGATGTGACTGAAATAACCATGAATGATGAAATGGACAGCAAGCACAGTTTAACAATGCTGAATTGCTCAATTTTGCACAGCCAACATTGAAGGAAATAACTAATTGTTATTCCATTAAAATCAATTAGTTTTGATGCTGTCCTCCACATGATGTCTGGTTCTGCTCCAAGTTATTAGTGCAATAATAATAGATTTGTCAAAGCCAAAGAGACACAAGCGTTAAACAGAGATCATAAGGAAACAGTATTGATTTAATCAGTCCATCACACCTAGAGGTCAAAGTCATAGGCCTATGATTTTGAAGGGCGTGAAGCCTGAAAGACTGATCATATCAAATGTGAAAGCTTTGCATTTGCCACAGTATCCTTCTGAAAAAAAATTTCCCCAGGGAAGATTTACTCATTTCAGTGTCTGGTTGGGAACCTTGAAGCTTTTTAAGTTTGCAATTTGCAAGTCTGATGTTGTAAAAAGAGGTCATTTATTCCTTTATAGACTATCTGCCATCATAGCAATTAACCATTCTTTCTATTAACTCACATCTCTATCTTATAGATAAGAAATATTTCATGTTACCAATTGTTTTTTTATGTTTGAAATTTCACTATACTGTTACAAGGTGGGGGCAAGTGTGCTGGGACCCAAAAACATCTTTCTTAGGTTCAATAAAATAGCGTTTATTATTCCTACACAGAGAACCAGGAAATCAAGGAGGACAAAGAGGAACACGAACCTTGGACTAGGAGACAAGGGACTTGGAAACTGGAACTTGGATCGCCATGGCCATGACTTAGACACTGGGAACATGGACCGCCACGGACCTTGGACTTGGACACTGGGAACTTGGACCGCCACGGACCTTGGACTTGGGACTGGGAACTGAACATCGAGCCAGGACTTCGCCTTCAAATCACCCCTGGCAGTTTGACCTTGCCCGGACCCAGTCTGGCGAATGAAGGCAATTTGCCGGCACTCCAATGCTGCCTTGATAACTCTGGCTTGTGGTAGCAACGGCAACTCACTAATGCTTCTTAACACTCTCATCCCAAACGGCTAAAGCCAGGGGCTTATAAACTGCCGGTTTGGGTCGAGAGTAAATTACCTTAATGGCCAAGCTCGAGGGGCAAGTGAAACGGAATTAGAAGAAAACAAGGAGTCAATGGTCCGGATCATAACGCAACCTAACTAAATTTAAAGGGGAACCTATCCAGACCATGCCATTTTCAAAGTTCAACAAAAATCCCTCTTTCTCTTGAAAAAAATACAGTTCTAGTATCATTGGAAAAGAGTAGTGTACTTTAGTAAGGTGATAACTACCTTAACTGAATTTTGGGAGAATTGGATATGAGAGAGAGAGAGAGAGAGAGATTGATTCAATCAGTATACACTGTCATATCCCAGATTTGAGAATTTCTGGTAAATTTTAAATTAGAGAATATGAGCTAGATTCTACTGATCAGAAGACCCTTGATTGTGTTCTTATGATGATGTACATTAATGTTGACATAACTATATTTATAATAGTAAAGGAATGTAGTGCAGGTGTTGGTAACCTGAGCTTAAAATACAGTAAATACTCAACATGTCAGGCAGCATCTACAGAGGGAGAAGCAGCGTTAATTATCTGGAGCATGTTCAACTTCAGCCAACAGTTCAAGTGAGAACCACTATCAAACAGAATTGGACCAGTCAGCATGCTCCTCACACCTGAAACAGAATATTACACTTGACCACAGGTTTATGACAGGACTCAGAGGTGAGAACCAAGCAATGGCTCGCACATCCACTGCGATTCCATTCATTTAAATGTGTTTCTGCCCAGGTTGGTAAAGAGAAGTGAAGTGGCTCGTTTTGCTTATTTCTTTATTTCTTATTTCTAAACATCAGCGGATCTGGAGGTTTAAGTTTTTCTACACAGAGGGTGGAAAATATCTGCAACAAGCTGCCAGAGGAAGTGGTGAAAGAAGATAAAATTAAAGCATTGAAAAGACATTTAGACATTGAACGCACCAAAATGTGTGGCAACATTTGAGGGCTGCCTCCAGCACACTCTCAGCCGTGTTGGTTGTTAATGCAAATAACGTATTTATGTTTGGATGTACATGTGGCAAATAAACTTGAATCTTGAATCCTGTTTCTTGAGACAGAACTTGGATGGGAAAGATACAAAGGGGTAAGTGTCTTGTATAGGCAAAGATGATCAGTGTAGATCGGTAGGTACAGATTATGGGGTCTAAAAGGGCTCATTTCTGTGTTGCACTGTTCTAAAATTCCTTGAATAATATTTGAATTAAATTATAATAGTTAAAATCGTTTTATATAATGCCATTAACATACCTCATTTTTATTGAAATTATCCCTTCCTACTCAAAATTCTCTGAGTATTTAAAGTATCCTGGCATCTGCAGACATGACCCAGGGAAACAGTAGGACAGGGAGAATGAAAGGCAGAGAAAGAGAGGAAAGCTGAAGAGTCAGTATCAGGGAGTAAATGATGATGGAGGTGGCAGACATGACAGGCATTTATTCTGGAGTCTTCCCCCTTCCTTCTCAGTCTGGAAGAAACATTGACTGCTTATTCATTTCCATAGTTGCTGAGTTCCTTCAGTATTTTGCAGACTTCCCAGTGTTTATGACAGAGAGTATTCTGTTGGTGGGATGAGAACTGAGGGCAAGCAATACCCTGTCCTTGTTCTGGATGGGTGGGTTGGAGGGGAGGTGACAATCGGTTGTGGAATCTGCACTTCTGACCCTGAGCTCACAGTCATCTCTTTTTTAATTCTCCAGCCAGTCCCTTAATAACTTCTCTGTCCTTGGCTCCCTGCGTTGTTTCAATGAACCTTGATGTCAGTTCAAGGAAAAGCACCGCATCTTTCAACTAGGCATTTGACAGCCTTCAAACATTGAAGCCTGAACAATTTCAGACCAACATTCTGCTGGTTGAATGCAGGCTGGACCCATCCAGTCCCAAAATTGTCCATTGTGTCCTGCATTTTACTCTATCAAAGAAATGTTATCACTTCCATTAATATAAATGGCATTCTGGTGAAAACTCTGAAGGATTTATAGGTGCTGAAAGAAATTCTACACAGCTTTGATTGCTGCTCATTAATATGTTTTGTTTGAAATGTCTCTGTGAAACACCATAAAATATTTTATGGTAGAAGTGTTGCATAGGTAAACCTGTTACAGTGTTGCTCTGCTGTAGTGAGGATGTCTTTTATTAAACAGATTTTTTTTCCATTTAGCAACAGCCAATTATATTATCTCAAGTGTGTTCTTCCTTCCAAAGTTCAAAAAATGTGCAAGTGGCATTAGATCAAAATTATGAAAATGTAAGCTTTATGCATAAAGGGCAGAGTTCAACCACAAAAAAACATCTTTTACTCTCCTCCAGACCACCTGAGTCCACCCAATAATATCTGCAGCATCCCATAATTGTTGAAGACAATGGTGATGTACAGAGCCAGCGAAGAATGATCAAAATGCACTGTCAAGTTGCTAATCTTAACCGCAAAGGCTTTCTCATTTTTTAAATTTGGGGATTAAATCACCTGTTGTGAATAAATGGTCCATTTTACAATTTCTATGGCTGATGCATTTGTGAAGGGAGGATAGCATTTTTCTCCTCTTATAAATAAATAAATCTTCACACCTCTTCTTGAATTGCCATAATCCTTGGGATGAAAGTACTACTTCAAGTCATCAGAAGTCAGTCTGCCATCTAAAGTCAAAGTCAGTTTGAGTTTATTGTCATTTCACAAGTTCATGTCTGCACGGGTGCAATGAAAAACTTACTTGCAGCAGCATCTCAGACACGTGGCATATATAAGTGGCAATCAGAGAAAAACATATATTAAATTTAAATTATATATTATTTTTAAAAGAAGAAAGACAATTGGAACAATAAAACAATGTCCATTGTAGTGCAAAGTGGTGTTACTCTGAGATAGTGATGAATATTGAGCAGGCTGGTTCAAAAACCAAATGGTTGAAGGAAAGTAACTGATGGTGTGGTACTTGAACCTTCTGTATTTCCTGCCTGATGGTGAAATGATGGCATGTCCCAAAGTGTGCGTATCTTTGGTGATTGATCTGGCCTTCTTGAGGAGATGCCTCATGAAGGTACTACCATTGGTGGGGTGATGTATTGGTTTGAGTCAGCTCTTTCACATTCAATTGCTGTATCTGACCACAATGCAACTAATCAGATTAATTTCAACAGTACAGCTGTAGAAGTTTGTGAGAACTTTTGGTGACATCCTAAACCAGACAATTAAGTTTTTTCATGACTTGGATCTACCAACAATGAAGAAACTGTGTTATGTTTCCAAATCAGGATTTCTGTGCTCTCCAAGAAGGCTGAAAATTAAGACAATTCTTAGGTATTGTTTCTTCCATTCATGACTTGACAATAAAAACAGAAAATGTTTTTAATACTCAGCAGGTCTGACTGCATCAGTGAAAGAGATACATTGCTGATGTTTCAGGTTGAGGACCCTTCATCATGACTGTAGTCTTGTAGATGATGGGGAGACTTTGAGAGGAAGAAAGCGATCTCCTCACCTGGGCTTGATTTTTTGATCATGGTGCTGATCATGCAGCAATTGTTGCAAACTTGATTGAACAAGACATAAGAACTAAAAGCTGCAGTAGGCAATTTGGCCCATTCCGCCTGCTCTCAATCATCTACCTCAGCTTTGCTCTTCTGCTTTAATCTTTATCTCCTGATTCAATGGTTCAATTTAGTGTCAGAGAACGTGTACAGTATACAACCTGAAATCTTTACTCTTTGGAGACATCCATAAAACAGAGAGAAAAAAATGAAGAATGAATGACAGAAAATGTTGGAACTCCAAAGCCCCCCCTCCCTTCTTAATATCATAATTTATCTGTTTCTGTCTTGAATACACTCAGCAACTCCATGGTTACAGAATTTGAAAGTTTCACTATTCTTGAATGAAGGATTCCTTTGACAGCTCCTTACTTTGAATAGCCAAATCCTTACTTTATGAACACAAGAACATCTGCAGATGCCCGAAATCCAAAGCAACACACACAAAATGCTGGAGGACTTCTCATGCTTTTTTCCAGCCCTGATGAAGGGTCTCAGCCTGAAATGTTGACTGTTTACTCTTTTTCATAGATGCTGCTTGGCCCGCAGAGTTCTTCCAGCATTTTGTGTGTATTGTTCCTTATTTTAGGATTGGATGTTCAGAAGACCAGTCTGAAGAAATATCAATTCAGTATCTACTGTGTCTCCCTGCAGAAGAATTCTG
Organism: Hypanus sabinus; assembly: GCF_030144855.1. Classification (NCBI taxonomy): domain Eukaryota; kingdom Metazoa; phylum Chordata; class Chondrichthyes; order Myliobatiformes; family Dasyatidae; genus Hypanus; species Hypanus sabinus. The sequence goes on along the minus strand of NC_082708.1, from coordinate 172,216,472 downwards.
TACATTTCTGGTAGGTTAATTCTTTTTGTTGTCAGATCGGCCAACATGGAGATCATTTTGGTGAATGTTTGCTAGACTCTCTCTGTTATAGGTGGGGAGAGAGACGAGTTGAAGGGTGATGAGACTGACACAAAATATAGGCAGTGCTTTATATATCTGGAGTAATGCATCCCTACTATTGTACTCAAATCTTTTTACAATAAAGATCAATATAGCTTCCTATTGTTAAATATAGTTAGAGATGGAGTCGGATGCACATCTGAACTGGCAGGGTTTGCAGGCCACTAATTTTTTGTACAACAGGGGAATTAAGGGTTATAGGGAAAAAGGTTGGTAGGTGGACTGGGTCCATGGCCAGATCAGCCTTTACCTTATTGAATGGTGAAGCAGGATTGCAGGCCAGATTGCCAACTCCTGCTCGTATTTCTTATGTTCCTATAATGTTTAATGTACCTAATGACAGCTGGCAATGCTGCCTTGCATAAGAACTAATAAACTTGATAAATAATAGAATATGAGACCTGTGGGAAAGATCCTAAGACATTGTAGATGGGCTATTTAAGGGTGTCTTAAATTAAGAATTGATTTTTGAACAAAAGGGTGTTCGTTAATACAAAGCATTCCATGAATAGTGAATTAATGATAGAGGAGGAATACGTTTTCTCACACCATGTCATCATGTATTTCAGAGGTTGCTGAGGGATTTTTCCTTATTTTGTTGCATTTTATTCTGTATTCTGTAGTTGTTTCCCTTGTAGTATCTCAATGCATTGATTAATAGTCTGTTATTCATTCTACCTTGGAACATTTGACAATAATAAACCAATTTGCCAAATTTATTTCCTGACTTTCTTAGTTTCATCATTTCACAAGTTCTCAGTGCTAATTTTATTTTTGGGAAATGCCTTGTTGACAATCAAGCTATTTTTAAACTATTCGATAGGTATACAGCTGAAGTACAAGGCCCAAGAGCTTGAATAAAGCAGCTTTCAGGGTGTAGATCCCAAAGAACAAACACAAATCCAGGGGTTTCCAACCTTTTTAATGCATGGAGCCTTACCATAAACTGACAGGTCTGTGGACCCCAGCTTGGGAAACATTGCACTAATCATTTTTGCCAATAATATAAGACAAAATAGTAAAAGCTTACGCAGAGCTAAAGATGGTACTGGAGGGCGCCTTCTATCAGCTCATTGGTGAAACAATCAAATTCTTCCTATTCTAATTCCTCTATTTTCCTTTTCTGGGTGGCTGGGGTCCTGTTGAGATCTTTGATCTACAGCGGCACTTAAACTGTGGTTTCTGAAGGCGGTGTGTTCCCATTTTTGGAGCCCGCTGATCAGCGGCATTTCAATATGTCCAGGTTCGGCCTGAAGTCAGGCAACTTTGGGGCCTTGCGCGGTTCTGTGGACATGAATTCTTGCTGGTGTCGTGAACTGAAGCATAGCGGAAACCGAAACATCGAAGACAGTATCAGAGGGCTCTGCATTTGGGATCTATCTCTCTCTCTCTTTCTTTCTCTCAATGATGAGGGACGGTTCTTGAGTTGGGGAACTCGAAATACAAGGAAGTACTTCAGACTGACTCTAACATCAAAATAATGTCTGTTGTCTCCCCTCTCACTGTGGAAGGAGCGATATTTGTCTCTTCCTTGTTCATGAGAGAGAAAGAGCGCTTGTGGGATGCTGAAATGTTGCAGTGAATGGTTAGTTTTGATGTACTGTACACCCTGGTCTCTCTTTGGGAGCCTTGTTGTTGTTTGCATGGTGGGTGGTGGCAATGCTGATGTTTTATACTAGAATAAGTGGGGGAGAAGGAGGGGGAAGGTTAATGCTACTTACTGCTGTTTGTATATGGGAAGTGGGTGGGGGTGTTTGGGGTTTTTACTTTTTTTTTTCCTTCATTCTTTGAGCGTTTTCTTGTTGTTCATGGTTGTCTACAGAGAGTAAGAATTTCAGGTAGTATAATGTGTACATTCTCTGATAGTGATTGGAACTATTGTGCACTTCTGCCCCGCTGGTGTGAAAAATGGGAACAGAGGCTTGCCTCAGGCCTACACCTCTGCTCTGAGAGCAGATCTGGGACTCAGTCTGATTTGGGATGCTGTTGGCTTACTTCTACAATTTGCATGCTGTGTTTTTCTCGCTCTCTTTCTCTGAACTGTGTTATTCGAATTTCTTGCTTTGTAGCTGCCTATAAGCATACAAATTTCAAGGTGTATAATATGTTAATAAATGTGCCTTGAATCTTTGAAACTATTGGACTATTGAAGATGCAAGTGGAATATAAATATTCTCACAGGTTAGCCTATGTAATTTACAAGTGTATCAAACAACAGAGGCTGAGACAGCCAGATGGAATGGAGGAATAGGTCAGTCAAAATAAGATCATGAGACATCGGAGCAGAATTGGGTCATTTGGTCCCTCAAGTCTGCTCCACCATTCAATCATGGCTGATCCTGTTCTCCCCCTCCTCAGCCTCACTTCACAGCCTTCAGGATATAGACATCCCAAAAAATCAGAATGGCTAATAAGGAAAGCCAAAGCCAACATAAAAGCCAAAGAGAGGGCATATAACGAAGCAAAAATCAGTGGGACATTGGGAGATAGGGAAGCTTTTAAATATCAACAGAAAGTAACTGAAAAAGTCATTAAGAAGGTAAAGATAGAATATGAAAGCAAGTTAACCAATGATATTAAAGAGGATACCAAAGCTTTCTTGAGATACAGAAAGTGTAACAAAGAAGCAGGAGTGGATATCGGATGACTGCAAAACAATGCCAGAGAGGTAGTAATGGGGGACAGGGAAATGGTGGAAAACTGAATAAGTGCTTTACATCAGTCTGTACTCAGGCTTCTGAAAGAAGTGGCTGAAAATATTGTGGAGATATTAGTAATGATCTTTCAAGAATCACTGGATTCTGGAATGGTTCTGGAAGACTGGAAATGGAAAATGTCACTTCACTCCTCAAGAAGGAAGAGAGGCAGAAGAAAGGAAACTCTAGGCCAGTTAGTCTGACCTCAGTCATTGGGAAAATGTTGGAGTCAATTGTTAAGGATGTGGCTTAGGCTACATGGGGGCACAGGATAAAATAGATCATAGTCGGTGGATTCTTGAAGGGAAAATATTGTCTGTCATGTTTGCTGGAATTCATTGAAGAAGTAACAAGCAGGATAAACGAAGGGGAATCGGGCAAGGTGTTGAAACTCATTGATCTGTTTTGAAGGGATGTTAATATTGAATAGCAAGCTGAAGTCACTGAAGGACATTGTGATGTAAGCATTTTTGCTGTCAACATGGTCCAGGGTTCAGTGAAGAGCCAATGAAATGCATCTGCTGTGACAGTAGGCAAATTGGTGTGCAAGTCACTTCTAAGGAAGGAGTTGTTATATTTCATTACCACCCTCTCATCACAGTAGATGTAAGTGTTACTGGACAATAGTCATAGAGGCAGGTTACTACATTTTCAGGTATAATTGAATCCTGCTTGAAGTAGCTGACTACCTCAGATTGTCAAAGCGAATGGTTAAAGATATCAGTGAACCCTCTAGCCAGTTATTCAGCACATTGTCTTTAGTACTCAGTCAGATGTCCCATCAGGGCTGAATGATTTCTGTGGGTTCACCCTCCTGAAGGATGCTCTCACGTTAACCTCAGAGACTGAAATTACAGGGTCATCAGGAACTGTGGGAGTTCCTGAAGGTCTCTTCATGTTTTGATGGACAAAGTGAACGTAAAGAGCTTTGAGGTACTCTAGATTTGGTCAGGTGTGATATAAGTACTTGGTTTCTACAACTTTCCTTTCAGTTCCGTGTTAAATGATACTCTTTCACTTAGTTCAAGATTTAAAATTCTGATACAGCCTTTTTCCAGACATTGTAATAATTTCCATATGTACAAAATGAAAAATACTTTGAACTGAATTCTACAGCCCCTTTAATTGACCCACTATCACTTTATTCAGAATGCCTATGAAACTGTCCATTGTTCATTAAATGTGTTCCAAGCACCTTCACCCTTTAAGTCAGAATTATTACAAGGAGTTTGCTTTAAATTTAAAGTTGTGTTTTTCATTTCCCACTTCATTTCAGAAGGAGTAGTGGATTCTGTTTAATTGGGCCATCAGTTAAGCAGCTGCTTATTTGGGGAAACTCTTAAAGAACAAGTACAAATCGAGAAATTTTCTGGAATTCTCTTTGTTTATTTGGGACACTATGCCACTTAATTGAGACAGGAGACAGGCTGAACAGATCCTAACTAGTATCCGTCACGCACATTTGTGTGACTGTTAGGTGTTACACCGTGCTACAATCAAACAGTTTTTAAACAGCATCAGTGTTTATGTTCATAAAACAGTGATTCTTATCACTGATAGATAGTGAGAAATAAACAGTAAGACAATTCAGAACCGTTTTGTTCAGTACCGTTTCAAGCATTCAGGCTTGGAGATGCCAGAAACAGCTGGGAATGAAAATGAAACAATTTCATTACTTGATCAGTGAACTATGAAGAATTTGAAGGTATGAAAATCACCTTTAATGTTACAATAAAAATGAAGGTTTGGAGGTTGTAGTAGTCAATAGCATTGTATGAAGGCAGTCCATTATCTACACTGGTGTCTGCACCGATTTTGTTCATTCTGTGCACTGAATGAATTCCTCCTTTGATAACTACTGGGAATGAATATAGTTTTATAGTACTGTATTATAGCGATTGGTAGTGATCTAATTTGTTCTGTAGTTCATTTAAATATATAATTTCTTACTCAGTTTGTGCTTTGTTATACTTTTTTAACTATTTGCATAAAACCAACTAATTAGGGCAGCCACTTAATTGGGTAAAACATTCTGTGCCAATATGTCCCTATTAACTGGAATCAACTGTATTTTCTTCTTAATTATCCTGTAAAATTTACTTCTTGAATTGCAAATATTCCTTAAAATGTATCATTTTGACCAGGGTTTTGGGCAACTATACTAAAATGCCCTAATGCTGATCATGGTCATAGTTTAGTATCTTTTTAAAAAATTTTCCAAGGCTGTTTTTTGAAGTTAAAGGTAATATTGAATGCATATTAGTTTTTATTTCTGCTGTTAACTAATCTTTCTTTGCAGTTTATCTTTTACTAATGTTGTTGCCCTTATCTGCACTGTCTCCATTTCTGAATGAGGGATGATGTCCCATGCATGAAATCTCACTAAAGGCAATAGATTCATTCGGGACTACAGTGCAACTAATACAGCTGCTCCCTCATGGCTGCAGCATCTCAGAATCAATGCTGAACTCCAGTGCTGTCTGTGTATAATTCTCGTGTTCTCCCCTTGACATGGTACGGTAACACAGCACGGTGGCGTAGTGCAATTGCTTTACAGCGCCAGAGATCGCTGATTGGAGTTCATTTCCCACCAGTGTCTTTAAGGTGTTTGTATGTTCTCCCTGTGATCGCGTGAGTTTCCTCCAGGTGCTCCAGTTTCCTCCCACATTCTAAAGAGATAGGGTTAGGGCTCGTAAATTGTGAGCATGCTATGTTGGCACCAGAAGCATAGTGACACTTGGTAACTGCCCAGCACAATCCTTGCTGACTTGGTTTGATGCAAACAGTGCATTTCACTATATGTTTCAATGTCCATGTGACAAATAAAGCTAATCTTTAAATCTTTGACTGCATGGATTTTTTTCTCGTTCTCTGGTTTCCTCCAAACTTACAAAAATATATGGGTTGGTAAGTTAATTGATAAATGTATATTACCCTGGAGTATAGATAGGTGGTGGTATTGGGGTGGGTGGGAGCTGGAGGCTGGGGACTGTAGGGGATGTGGGGGTGGAGTAAAGTGGGATTAACAATCGAGGGGCAGCATAGATTGAGTTGAGATGAGGCCCTGTTCTACGTTTTATACTCTATATGAGATAGCTCATTGGTGCAGATGTCATTTTAAGCACAAAATCATTGTTCTCCTCACTTTGGACAATGGCACACTGCCTAATATTGTCTTCCACTGAGATTTTGGCTCCCCGTAACTGATGATGCTTAGCATTAGTAGCTGTCTAGTTCTTAAATGGGCTTTGAAGCCAATAACATTTCACCTCCAAATTCACTAGCTTGCAGTGCTGTCATTGAAATTGAATATTCTACTTCAGTTTTTAAAAAAACACTGTAACCACATATAACATTTAAAATAAAAACATAAAATGTTGAGGAAGGCTCTCCAAGGATCACACTTGGAATATTGTGCTCATGGAAGGATGTGGAAGATTTAGAGAGGGTGCACAGGAGACTTACCAGGATGTTGCCTGCATTAGCGAGCACGTCCTATGAAAACTGGTTGTGTGAGTTCGGGGTTTTTTTTCCTTTGGAGCAAAGGAGGATGAGCAGTGGCTTGTAAAGTAATGCCAGATACAGTAAGGATAATAGACCAAGTGGACAACCAAAAATTTTTTCCCAGATGAGGGGCATAATAATAAGATGATTGGAGGGATGTCAGAGCTGTTTTTTACAGAGAGTGGTGGGTGTGCAAAAAACTCTGCTAGAGGTGATGGTAGAGGCAAATACATTAGGGGCCTTTAAGAAGTGCTTACATAGGGAATGAATGATAGAAAACTGGAGGGTTATGTAGGAGGAAAGGGTTAACTTGATCAGAGAGTATGTTGAAAGGTTGGCACATCATTGCTGCCTGAAGGATCTGTACTGTTCGGTTATGTTCTGTGTTCAAAGGCAGATAGAGCTGTAGAGAGAGAAACTGAGAAAACATTTCAAGTTACAGAACAGAAGTGGCTCAAATACATTAAACTATTGACAGCATTGAAAGGTCTTTCTCTCTGTAGCCATTTTTCAATGACACAAACTGAGTTTTCCTACCTTCTCTTTTGGAATCAGCGGAAGTCTGGAGTCTTGCAGGAGACCATCCATTCAGGGCAGGTAGTCCTGAGCTGACACTTAAATGGAGTAGAACTCTTGAGAACTCTTAAATACTCACAGATCTGGCCCAGTAAAAATCTGAATACATTCCCTGACAGGGTGATAGAAGGATTTTCAACTTTCAAAGGGGAACCAGATAAATACTTAAAAAAAAACATGACTCTCGGAAATGAGGAGAGTGGGATGGCTCCTTCAAAGAGCTGGCTAATACAACAGACCCGATCAACTCGTCTGGTGGTGTAAGGTCGAGATACAATGTCAAGAGACAGTTAGAAAATGATTTGACTGAAAGCCTTTGTAAAATGAGGTAGATTAAACATTTGCTTACTGAATGAATTACAGGAACATTTTATACTATCTATTGTAAAATGCTAGTTGTCTTCAAACATCTTGAATATTTAGAATATTATCACTTGCAATTTCATTTCAATATAGCTTTAATAGTTACATGAAAAGAAAACGGATCTCCAATTACAGCCTACAACACAAAATACAATGGGCAAAGCAAACCATCATAGTCAGTATCAAAAGAGACTTTGAACAGAAAACATTATGTAAGTATTTGAATTTATGTGACTGGGTGTATTTTGATGAGTATTTTTTGCTAGTCTGTTGTATGTTTATCATTGCTTGACATACCTATTTGACAACAACATACTTCAAAAGACTCACCTTTCCATCTAGCTGAATGTTCGAAATCAAAGGTAAGAACTGAGAACAGGTTATAAGGAACAAAGTGGGGGAACGGGTCTGATGGCAATTGTTCTGAGATTCACATAGCCTGAATGAGCCAGATAGATTCCTTCTATGTCATGGCAAAAAATATGAGAAATAAAGACGGGAATAAGAATGGGGTTTAGTACCACCAGCATATGTGGTGAAATTTGTTAACATTGCAGCAGCAGTACAATGTAATACATGACAAATACACAGCAGAAAATAACTGAATTACAGTAAATATATATATGCATATTGAACAGTTCAATTAAAATAACTAGTGCAAAAACAGAAATTACAAAAGCAGTGAGGCATTGTTTATGGGTTCAATGTCTGTTCAGCAATGGGGAAGAAGCTGTTCCTGAATCGGTGAGAGTGTGCCTTCAGGCTTCTATACGTCCGTCCCGTTGGCAACAATAAGAAGAGGGCATGTTCTGAATGGTGGGGGTCCTTAATGATAGATGCTGCATATCTGAGGAACTGCTCTGTGAAGATATTGTGGATTCTATGGAGGCTAGTACCCATGATGAAACCCATGATGATCTGATGAAACTTTCAACTTTCTGCAGCTTACTTTGATAAAAAAAACATTTATAAAACACTTTTTGTTCCATCCTGAAGATAACTAGGACTGGTCATTGCAACAATGGAAATTGTATTTCACCTATTAAATGTAATCGAAAGCCCAGCCATTTGGTTTAGCATACATGATGGATGTTTGAGATGTTTGAGCTGTCTGCCATTCCCTCTGAAAGTGCACAAGCTCATCCTCAAACATAAAGATAAAAATCTTTAAAGATGTTTAAAAGGTTGTCGTGGTGGGAGATTTTATTTTCCCAAATATCTATTGGCATGTCCCTAGAGCGAGGGGTTTAGCGTTTAACTGGAGTAAGGGGAAATATGAAGCTATCAGGCAGGAACTTGGAAGCATAAATTGGAAACAGATGTTTTCAAGGAAATGTGTGGAAGAAATATGGCAAATGTTCAGGGGATGAACGTTAGGAGTTCTGCATATGTACATTCCAACGAGACAGGGAAAGGATGATAGGGTACAGGAACCGTGGTGTACAAAGGCTGTTCTAAATTAGGTCAACAAGAAACAAAGAACTTACAAAAGGTTCAAAAAGCTAGGTAATGATACAGAGCTAGAAGTTTATAAGGCTAGCAGGGAGGAGCTCAAAAAAGAAATTAGGAGAGCCAGAAGGGGTCATGAGAAGGCCCTGGTGGATAGAATTAAGGAAAACCCCAAGGCATTCTACAAGTACATGAAGAGCAAGAGGATAAGATGTGACAGAATAGGATCAATCAAGTGTGACAGTGTAAAAACGTGTATGGAACCGGAGGAGATACCAAAGGTACTTAATGAGTACTTTACTTCAGTATTCACTATGGAAAAGGATTGGGGCAACTGTAGGGATGGCTTACAGCAGACTGAAAAGCTTGAGCATGTAGATATTAAGAAAGAGGATGTGGAAAGCATCAAGCTGGATAAGTCACCACCAAAGGAAATGTATCTTAGGCAACTGTGGGAGGTGAGGGAGGAAATTGCTGAGCCTCTGGCGATGATCTTTGCATCATCAATGGGAATGAGAGAGGTTCCGGAGGATTGGAGGGTTGTGGATGTTGTTCCGTTATTCAAGAACTGGAGTAGAGATAACCTGGGAGATTATAGACCAGTGAGTCTTACTTCAGTGGTTGGTAAATTGATGGAAAAGATCCTAAGAGGCATAATATGAATAGGAATAGTCAGCATGGCTTTGTCTAAGGCAGGTTGTGTCTTACAAGCCTGGAATTTTTTGAGGATGTGAAGGTACATGTAGTGTATATGGATTTCAGCAAGGCATTTGATAAGGTACTGCAAGCTGGGCTTATTGAGAAAGTAAGGAGGCATGGGATCCAAGGGGACATTGCTTTGTGGATCCAGAACTGGCTTGCCCACAGAAAGCAAAGAGTGGTTGTAGACAGGTCATATTCTGCATGGAGGTCAGTCACCAGCGGTGTGTCTCAAGGATCTATTCTGGGACACCTTCTTTTCATGAGTTTTAAAAATGATCTGAATGAGAAGTGGAGGGATGGGTTAGTAAATTCGCTGATGACACAAAGGTTGGGGGTGTTGTGGATAGTGTGGAGGGCTGTCAGAGGTTACAGCAGGACATCAATAAAATGCAAAACTGGGCTGAGAAGTGGCAGATGGATTTCAACCCAGGTAAGTGTGAGGTGATTCATTTTTGTAGGCTAAATATGATAGCAAAATATAGTATTAATGATAAGACTCTTGGGACTGTAGAGAAACAGAAGGAATTTGGGGTCCAAGTCCACAGGAAACTCAAAGCTGCTGTGCATGTTAACTGTGTGGTTAAGAAGGCGTACTGTGCAATGGCCTTCATCAACCACGAGACTGAGTTTAAGAGCCGAGAGGTAATGTTACAGCTATATAGGATCCTGGTCAGACCCCACTTGGAGTACTGTGCTCAGTTCTGGTCACCTCACTATAGGAAGAATGTGGAAACTATAGAAAGGGTGCAGAGGAGATTTACAAGGATGTCGCCTGGATTGGGGAGCATGCCTTATGAGAATAGTTTGTGTGACCTCGGCCTTTTCTCCTTAGAGCGACGGAGGATGGAGGTGACCTGATAGAGGTGTACAAGATGATGAGAGGCATTGATCATGTGGATAGTCAGAGACTTTTTCCAAGGGCTGAAATGGCTAGCATGAGAGGGCACAGTTTTAAAGTGCTTGGAAGCAGGTACAAAGCAGATGTCAGGGGTAATTTTTTTATGTGAAGAGTGGTGAGTGCGTGGAATGGGCTGCCAGCGGCGGTGTTGGAGATGGAAACAATAGGATCTTTTAAGAGACTCCTGGATAGGTACATGGAGCTTAGAAATATAGAGAGCTGTGGGTAACCTAGGTAATTTCTAAATTAAGTACATTTTCCAAACAGCACTGTGGGCCAAAGAGCCTGTATTGAGTTGTAGGTTTTCTATGTTCTATGATTGTAATGAATATTGTTTTAGTCATATTGATTCTATCCATTTCTAATCAAACAACACAATATCACTAAAAAAACATGAAATGCTGGCAGAACTCAGCAGGCCAAACAGCATCTATGGGAGGAGGTAATGCTGACGTTTCGGGCTGAAACCCTTCATCAGGAGAGACATCAGTCTCCTGATGAAGAGTTTCGGTCCGAAACATCGTTATTACCTCCTCCCATAGATGCTGTCTGGCCTGCTGAGTTCTGCCAGAATTTCATGTTTTTTTATTTATTTCCAGCATCTGCAGATTCACTCGTGTTGCAACACAATATCACTTCTGTTCAAACTGTGTTGAGATCTACCTTGAAATCATGAATTTAGAACAAGAGGAGGTCAAACCAGACAGGAGGAGTTAAAACCCTCAAACCAATCTAATGTTCAATAACAACAATCCTGTTCTGATTATAACACAATAAATTTACCCAAATTAATCGTTTGGTCAATTGACTGATGAAGAATCTCAAAGTTTAAAGTAAATTTATTATCAACATCCATTTTCTTGTGAGCATTGTAGAACAGAGAAATACAATAGAATCAATGAAAAACTATAAAGACTGACAAACAGCCAATGTGCAAAAGAAAACAAACTGTGCAAGTATTAAATATAGTAAATAAATAATGTTGAGAACATGAGTTCTAGAGTCCTTCAAAGTGAGTAAATAGGTTGAGCAATGATAAACACAAGAGATTCTGTAAATGCTGGAAATCCAGAGCAACACATACAAACTGCTGGAGGAAATCTACAGGTCAGACAGTATCTATGGAAATAAATAAATAATCAGTATTTTAGACTGAGACCCCCTTTCAGAATTGGAAAAGAAGGGTGAATATGCCAAAATAAAATGTGGCAAGAGGACCAGCTAGAAGATGATATGCGAGTGCTCGGTGGAGGGTGCTGATGCTTTTTTGCTGGTGGAGGTGGAGGGGAGGTCACTGCCACGTTTTAACTGTCATTCGTTCTTTGGGGCACTCCTTGGTTTTTGTGAAGAAAAAGAAATTCAGGATTTCTCTGACATTAAATGTACCTATTGAACCTATTGAAGCCATCAGGTTGGAAGCTACTAAGACAAAATATAAGATAGTGCTCCTCTAACCTGAGAGTGGACTCATCATGGCAAAAGAGGATGCCATGGACTGGCAAATCAGAATGGGAATGGCAATTGGAATTGAAATGGTTGGCCGTCAAGTAACTCCACTCTAGGATAAATGGAGTAGAGGTCCTCAATAAAGCAATCCCCCAATTTGCATCGTGTTTGACTTAAGTAGAGGAGGCCACATCAGGAGCACCGGATACAGTAACCTACTCTTTTGCCACAATGAGTCCACTCTTTATTCCTTTCTGTAGATGTTGCCTGATTTACTGAGTTCCTTCAACAGTTTGTGTGTGTTGCTTTCAGTTTCTCACTTCAACCACCCACATTCCCTCTCACCTGGTCTCACCTGTCATCTGCCAGCTTGTAGTCCTTCTCATCCCCCTGCTCTATTCTGGGTTCTTCCCTTTTCTTTCCAGTCTTGATGAAAGGTTTCCTTATTCCTCTCCATTGATTCTGCCTGACCTGCTGAGTTCATCCGGCATTTTGTGGATGTGGCTCTGGATTTCCAGCATCTCCCGAATCCCTTGCATTTACTATTACTTGCTTCACCTGCTAACTAACCATTGTAAATTACATTACTTCTGCTATCTCTCACAATTCAGATAAAATTAATCATTTGTTTCATTTTTCCTGTCAAAATGAGCAAATTGATATTTTCCACATTATGTCCCATTAGTCGGATTCAACTTGCAGATCAATATGTGCCACCTCTGTGGAATAACCCACTCACTCAACCCACCTTTATTCTTTTCAATCACCCCCATGTCCTTTTTATGAATTACTTTCCTGTAGTACCAGCCAACTGAGCAAGCATACCTCTAATCCTTTCCTCCTATCAGATAGATTCTTTGTAAAACACTGAGGGCCCAAGTCTCTCCAGGAGTATTGTGTCCTGTTCCATTCCCACCACAGCCTGGCAATGGTGTCCAGTTCTATTTGGAAACCAGAATATTTTGTTCCAATTCGGTTCAAACTACACTAAGTGTCAAATTTTGGTTAGACCTTATTTTGAATCTGGCTAATAGTGCATAATGTAGAAAATTTCAGATAGTGCATAATGTGGAGAATTTCTATTGCTCATTTTGACAAGAATTAGGAGGTGCTAAAGATGGTGCCAGAGGGTGACCTCTTCCAGTTCATCAGTGAAGCAGTTTAATTTCTTTCCTTTGGAGGTGGCTGGGGTCCTGTTGTAATCTGTGACCTACAGGTGCTCTCAAACTCTGGTTCTTCACAGCAGTGGGGTCACCATCTCAGAGCTCACCAAATGCCCTAGAGGTTTCGATATCTCCAAGAGCTGCCTGGAAGGTGTGCATATTCAGGGTGTGGGTCTGTGGATGGCACAGTTCCTCACCACTGTCACCGACTGAAGCATTGCAGGAGACTGAAACATTGAGACAGCAGTGACTACTGTTGAAATAAGCGACACTTCAGATCATAACATAGAAACAGCAAGCTGTTGGCCTCCCCTCTCACTGTGACAGGACCAATATATCTCTCTCTTTCATTAGTGAGAGAGAGTGTTAGTGGGATGTCAAAGTGTTGGGATGAACAGTAGCTTTTGACTGACTATAGAACATGGTCTATGGGGACTTGCTATTGCCAGCATGGTAGGTAGGTAGGGGCTGATAATTGTTGGAACAAGCAGGGGAAGTGTTGATGCTTTTGCTGGTGCTTGTGTTTGTGGGAGGGGGAGGAGGGCTTTTCTATTAATTATTCTTTTGGGATTTTCTTCTGTTTTGTGGATGCCTATGAAGAGTAAGAGTGCCAGGTTGTATACTGTATACATTCTTTGACATTAAATGAAACCATTGAACCATAGAGCAATGTGCTCACTTCAGGTGAGACCACAACTTTAGCCTAGATTCCACTTGTGGTCTACTGGAAGATATATAATTAAAATATTGTTTTTGGTTAAATAGTGAGGGGAGAAAAAAGACTACAACAAAAAGGGTAAATTTCAAATTATTATTGGATGTTTTTCTATAGATAAAGCATAGAATGTAGAACAGTCAACATAGAACACAACACTAGAAAAACAGACACTTCAGCCCATGTCTACACAGCATTGCACTAAATCACTTCTCTGCATATCTATATCTCTAAGAGCTTCTTAAATGCCATGATTGCATCTTCCTGACAGTACATACCAGACACCCACCACTCTCTGGGTAAAACAAAACATGCCACACACATCTCCTCTGAACTTTCTCCGTCTCACTTTAAATGCAGATCAGCTTGTAGTTGACATTATCTTGCTATAGCTAACATCTAATAATATTGAACATCTTTTAGTCTGACACACCAAAGAGTCAGGGTGTCTGGATTATGGAGGTTTTAATGTAACTACATGTTGAATTGGTATCCGGGCTGAGGTGTTGATCAGCAAACATAACAAGATTGTGAAAGCTTTTCAGTTTTTGGACTGTCAATTATTTTTCTTTTGAAAATTTTGTTCCCTCTATGCTGTGCTGGTATGTGATTGCCCAGGGCCTGGAATGCACCTATGCACATATCCATTGTTGCTGCACAGTTGGAATTTCAGTTTATATAATGTTAAAATAATTTTGAAATTATGTAAATACAATTTTGAAATCTATGTTAAATAATTGTGAAATATTCTGCAGTTATGTGTTGATGAATATAAACCATAATTTTTCTAAATGATAAACATACCACAACCTTCACTTTGAAACATTTTAGAGCTTCAGTGTATTTACATTCTCAGAGTTTCAAATTACAGCACTTATAAATTGTAACAATAAACGCAGAATGGAAGTCGGTAGCTCATTGCTAATAAACCACTGGGCCACTGAATAATGACACTGTCTCATAAAACATTTTACTTTCCTCATTGTGATGGAGAGTGTTTCTAGACAATGGATTTATAATAAAGAAAGACAAGAAAATGTTTACAAAACATGAAAGATTTTCTTTGTTGTACTCTTTTTCATTTTACCCTTCAATTAATAAATAGAATCAAAAGTATGTGATTTTTCAATTTTCATTCTAACTATTCATAGTATGCATAATACACAAAAAAAGGTACCACACAGTTTTCAGGCGATGTAGAAGTTTCCTGATCAGAACCGTGACTGGTCTGCACAGCTGTAAAAAAAAATAGAGGGAACCATTGTTTGAAAACAATACATCCTGAAAGGCATTTATGCAATATTGTCATTTAAAAAGAATTAGAAAAACAGCATCATGTGCCTCAGCTGATCATTTAAATCAATTTTATATATTTTGTTTTATGTTATTTAGAGACACAGTGTAGAACAGGCCCTTCGAGCACAACAGGCCACACCACCCAGCAACCCACCCATGTAATGCTATCCTGATCACAGGACAATTTACAATGACCAATTAATCTGATAACCAGTACGTCTATGGTCAGTGAGAGGAAACTAGTGCACCCAAAGGAAACTCGTGCTCTTATCGGAAGAACATATACATTTCTTACGGAAGGTGCTGGAATTGAAGTCTGAACTCTGGTGCCTCAAGCTGCAATAGTGACACTATTTATTTCACTATGGTTTAGTCCATGAAAGGAATAGTGAGCAAGCGAATGAATAGTGGTTATATAATAACATGATAGCATTGGGGTTTTCAGGCAACTCTATATAAACTCAATGGCTATCACAAATAGTTGGTGTGAGTGGACTTTTGTGCATCATATCACTTGCTGGCAAGTGTAAATTCTCAGCAAAGTTGTTTCTGTTTCATCTTGGCATTGTGAACTCCTTGAAATCGGTGAGAATGAGTTTACTAGGCTGGAATGTTCCCTCTGCGAATTTGCAACAGGAACTGTCCAAGTAATGATTTCCCATCATTTGTCAAGGAGACACCTTAACATGTTAAACAAACAATGACCTTATATAACTTCAATATAGCAGTCTCAAAGGAAGTACACCAGTTCTTTTTATCCATTTTATTAAGGGAATACTCTAGTGAAAGCTTGTAGGATTTTGGATATAAAGCAGATTGCCCAGGCAGCACCTTGCTACTCTTGCCAGATCTTTCCAAGTAACCTGACAGGAATTGGTAAATTTTCAACATTTCTGCTGTAAGATCTGAATATTGTCAGCATTAGTTTCCAGCTCTATTGTAGCATCACCCACAAAATGCTGGAGGAGCTCAGCAGGTCAGGCAGAGTCAATGGAAATTATTAGATAGTCCAGGTTTCAGGCCAAGAACATTCTTCAGGACGAAGAAGGAAGGGAGAAGGAGCCAGAATAAAAAGGTGGGGGGAGGGGAAAGAGGCTAGGTGAAAGGTGAAGCCAGGTGGGTGAGCAAGGTGGAGAAGGAACCTGATAGGAGAAGAGAGTGGATCACAGGTGAAAGGGAAGAAGGAGGTGACCTAAGGGGAAGGAATCAGCAGGTGAGAAGAGCTAAAAGATCAGAGTGGGGAATAGAGAGGTGTAGGGGAGGGAAATTTGTTCATTAGAAGGAGAAATAGATATTGATGCTATCAAGTTGGAGGCTACACATGGGAATATAAGCTGTTGCTCCTTCACCCTGCAGTTGGCCTCATCTTGGCAGAAGAGGAAGACATGGAGAACCACGCCGGAATGGGAATGGGAATCAGAATTAAAATGACTGGCCACTAGGAAGTCCCACTTGTGGCAGACGGAGCAGAGGTACTCAACAAAATGCCCCTAAAAGAAGGGTCTCAGCACAAAACATTGACCATTTATTCATTTCTATAGATGCTGCCTGACCTGTTGAGTTCCTCCATCATTTTGTGTGTGTTGGTATGGATTTCCAGCATCGGAAACTTTCTTGTGTTTACTATTATATACCACTATAATAATATGCTAAGACTAATTTATCAAACATAAATATAGGTGAAGTTGCAAGTACACATTTGCAAGGTGCACACATGGAAGAGAACAGTAAGTGGATATTCCATGCCTGCTCTATTTGTGCTTTATATTTTAGGTTGGTCTCTCTTTACTTTCTTGAATTGTGCCTGAGACATATTGTACAGTCCCCACCCCTGCATGAACTCCTTACGGTCATATATGCGCTTGAGGCCTCACTTATCCTGCATGTGAAGCGATCCGCAAGCCTTGCCCAGACTCAGGCAGTAGAAACGGAGACGCCACCCATGAACAGCACATTCAGCCCTTGACGGCTTGCTATCTTCCGCCATTTCTAAATATTGCTGAGAATCAGACATTTTAAAACACTTGAAATAAATGTAAGTAATGAGAAAATTAAATACCAGCAAAAGCATATTCCAAAGCATATTTAACTGATTAAAATTAATTAAAAATGCACAGATTAATTGAAATTTAGAAAACAAAATCTTCCCTTCCCTGGTGGAGAAAAGAAATGAAAGTATGACACTCTGTACGGAATACTACTGATGACATTAAGACACAAACGTATGAAAAATAGCTATCAGAATACGAGACAGCGCTTCTCCCTATAGATGCTGCCTGGCCTGCTGTGCTCCACTAGCATTTTGTGTGTGTTGTTGTCAGAATACGAGAATGTCCCTTTAGAACAGTGATGAGGAGGAATTTCTTTAGCTAGAGCATGGTGAATCTCTTGATGGCCAAAAACAGCTGTGGAGGCCAAGTCATTTGGTACAATTAAAGCAGAGTTTGAAAGGCCCTTGATTAGTAAGGTTATCAAAGGATGGAGTTGGACAATCCACACCAGGGGTGCATGAAAAGAGCTACTTTTTAATCAGAGCAGCAATCAAGATTTTGAAGGCGGAATTTCACAGCAGGTTTTCTGAGTTGAGGAGTGGACAATCGGCGAGTGGCAGTGCGTAGAAAGAGTTACTTATCAGTCAGGTCCACATTCAAGATTTTAAAAGGCAGAGCTTTGAGGAGGTTTTCTCTCAGTTGGACAAACCACACCAGGGAGTGTGAAAAGAGCAGCTTTTTAATCAGGGCAGCGGTCATGACTTTGAAGGCAGAGTTTCACGGCAGGCTTTCTGAGTTGAGGAGTGACCAATCAGAAAGAGGGATTCACTAGAAAGGATCAATAAGAATAATCCAAGTGCAAGTGGTGCAGCCAGTCTTTAGAATGGCCATTCTTTTGGGGTGTGGTAGTCTTCACAGTGGCTCTGGTTATCGGGCTTAGACAAAATCAGGCTTGGATTTGGTATACTGTGTTGTAGGTTACTCTCTCCCTTTGTTCTATTTGCTCATTCCTCATCTGTTAGGGCATAGTCAATTAGTGAGAATGGCTCTGGGGTGGTGTTTTGTACTCTGTGTGGAATGTGGGAAGTCTGGGAGACTTCCAGTCTCCTAGATTAACGCAACTGCACCAGGTGCACCGAGTTACAGCTCCTGAGAGAACGCATTGAGGAACAGGGAGGTAGTCACACCTGAGCTGCAGGAGACAGGTAACTGGGTGACTGTCAGGAGAAGGAAGTTAAATGCACAGGCAGTGCAGAGTACACCTGCGGCCCCCTCAACAATAACTTTAGATACTATTGAGTGTGATGACTCACTGGGGGGTAGCCACAGTGACTGGGTGTCTGGCATTGAGTCTGGTGAAGAGTAGAGAGGTACAGAGGACTTCAGTGTTGATAGGAGATTCCTTAGTCAAAAGAACAGAGACAAGGTTCTGTGGGACCTGGATAGTGTGTTACTTCCCTGGCGCCAGCATCAGGGATGTCTCAGATCAGGTCCATGGCATTCTCGGGGTGAGAGTGAGCAGCCAGAAGTCTTGGTGCATATTGGCACCAATGACATAAGTAGCCAAGGTGAAGAGGTCCTGAAGAGAGATTTTAAGGAGCTGTAGGATATGTAGGAAGCTGAGAAACAGGACCTCCAGGGCTGTAATCTCTGGATTGCTGCCTGTATCACATGCCAGTGAGTGTAAGAATAGGATAACTTTGGCAGATGAATATGTGGTTGAGGATCTGGTGCAGGGGCTAGGGGTTCTAAATTATGAATTATTGGGATCTTTTCTAGAGAAAATATGACCTGTACAAAAGGGATAGGCTACACCTGAGCCCAAGGGGTTCCAATATCCTTGCAACCAGGCTGGCTAGAGTTGTTCGGGTGAGTTTAAACTAATATGGCAGGAACTGGAATGATAGTGCTGAAGATCAGATAGCTGGTTTACAAACAGATGCAATATGTAGGGAGACTCCTAGCAAGGATGAGTTGCAATGTAAAAGGAGAATAAAGGAATACAGGTGTTATATTTGAATACAGTTACAGACTGGCAAGTATGATAGTGTAGGCATCACTGAATCATGGCTGAACGAAGATTATAGCTGGGAGCTTAATGTCCAAGGATATGTATTGTATCAAAAGGACAAGCAGGTAGGCAGAAGAGGTGGCATGACTGTTGGTAAAAAATGAAATTAAATCACTAGAAAGAGGTGACATAGGGTCAGAAGGTGTTGAATCATTGTGGATAGACCTAAGAAACTGCAAGGGTAATAACATCATGATGAGAGATATATAAGACCCCTCCCCCCAAAAAAAAATTAACAGTGGTAAAGTTGTGGTCTGCAAATTACAACAGGAGATAGAAAATGCATCCCAAAAGGACAACGTTAAAGCAGTCATGAGGGATTTCAATATGGAGGTAGATTAGGAAAATCAGTTTCGAGAGTGATTCCGAGAGCAAAATTTCTAGAATGTCTATGATATGTTTTTTTAAAACAGAAGATTGCTGCAAAGACGTGACTGAGGAGATTGTGAAGGCATTAGTAATGATCCTTCAAGAATCACTGGATTCTGGAATGGCTCTCGAAGACTGGAAAATTGCAAATGTTTCACTGCACTCTTCAGGAGCGAGAATTGCCAACTAGTGGAGTGGTGCTGCTGTAACCACCTGGCACTCAACATCAGTAAGATGAAAGAGCTGATTGTGGACTTCAGGAAGGGTAAACCAAAGGAACACATACCAATCCTCATAGAGGGATCAGAAGTGGAGAGAGTGAGCAGTTTCAAGTTCCTGGGTGTCAAAATCTCTGAGGCTCCATCCTGGTCCCAACACATTGATGTAGTCATAAAGGAGGCAAGACAGCAGATATATGAGTTTGAGCGATTTGGCATTTCAACAAATACACTCAAAAACTTCTATAGTTGTACCGTGGAGAGCATTCTGACAGGCTGTATCACTATCTGGTATGGAGGGGCCAGTGCATAGGACCGAAAGAAGCTGCAGAAGGTTGTAAATCTAGTCAGCTCCATCTTGGGCACTAGCCTACAAAGTACCCAAGACATCTTTAGGGAGCAGTGTCTCAGAAAGGCAGCGTCCATTATTGAGGACCTTCAACACCCAGGGCACGCCCTTTTCTCACTGTGCCATCAGGTAGGAGATACAGAAGCCTGACGGCACACACTCAGCGATTCAGGAACAGCTTCTTCCCCTCTGCCATCGGATTCCTAAATGGACATTGAAGCTTTGGACACTACCCCACTTTTTTAATATACAGTATTTCTGTTTTTGAACATTTTTAATAATCCATTCAATATGTGTAATTTACCTGTTTATTTATTATTATGTTTTATTTTATTTATTATTACTATTTTTCTCTCTCTCCTTCTCTCTCTCTCCTAGATTATGTATTGCATTGAACCGCTGCGGCTAAGTTAACAAATTTCACGTCTCATGCCGGTGATAATAAACCCAATTCTGATTCTGATTCTGAAGTAGGGAGAAAGCAAGAAGAAAGGAAATTATAAGCTAGTTAGTGTGACTTCAGTGGCTGGGAAGATGTTGGAGCTGATTGCTAGCAATATGGTTTGGGGGTACTTGGAGCCACATGATAAAATAGGCAAACACGAGGAAATCTGCAGATGCTGGAATTTCAAGCAACACACACAAAGTGCTGGTGGAACGCAGCAGGCCAGACAGCATCTATAGGGAGAAGCAATGTTGACGTTTCGGGCCGAGACCCTTCGTCAGGACCATGGTCAGCATGGTTTTCTCAAGGGAAAATCTTGCCTGACAAACCTGTTGGAATTCTTTGAAGTAATAACAAGTAGGATAGACAAAAGAGAATCAGCTGATGTTGTGTACTTGGATTTTCAGAGACTTTTGAGAAGGTGACAAACATGAGGCTGATTAAGAAGCTATGAGCCCATGTCATTACAGGAAGCATTCTAGCATGGATGAAACACTGGCTCATTGTCAGGAGGCAAAGAGTGACAATAAAGGAAACCCTTTCTGATTGGCTGTCGGTGTCTAGTGAATTTCCACAGGGCTGTGTTGGGACCGATTCTTTTTACGTTATATGCCTATGATACGGATGATGGAATTAATGGTTTTGTTGCAAAGACTGCAGATGATACGAAGATAGGTGAAGGGGCAGGTAAGTTTGAGAAAGTAGAGAGGCTACAGGAGGACTTAGAGAAATTAGGAGAATGGGCAAAGAAGTGGCAGATGGAATATAGTGTCAGAAAGTGTATGGTCATTTACTTTGGTAGAAGAGATGAAAGTTGATTATTTTCTAAATGGAGAGAAAATACAAAAATATGAGGCACGAAGGGATTTGGGAGTACTCGTGCAGGTTTCCTTAGAGGTTAATTTGCCTGTTAAGTCTGTGGTGAGGAAGGCAAATTGATGTTAGCATTCATTTCAAGAGGACTAGAATATAAAAGCAAGGATGTAATGTTGAGATTTTATAAAGCATTGGAGTATAGTGTGCAGTTTTGGGCCCCTTATCTGAGAAAAAATATGCTGAAACTGGAGAGGGCTCAAAAGAGATTCACGAAAATGTTTCCAAGATTAAACAGCTTGTCAATTGAAGGGTGTTTGATGACTTTGGGCCTGTATAACTGGAATTTTGATGAATGCGGGGTGACCTAATTAAAACCTATCGAATGGTGAGAGGCCTTGATAGAATGAATGAGGAAAGGATATTTCCTATGGAGGGAGTGTCTAAGACCAAAGGACACAGCCTCAAAATAGAGGGGAGTCCTTTTTGAACAGAGGTGAGGAGGAATTTCTTCAGCCAGAGAGTGGTGGATCTGTGGAATTCATTGCCACAGGCAGCTGTGTTGGCGAAGTCTTTATGTATATTTAAGGCAGAGGTTGATAGATTGTTGATCAGTCAGGGCATGAAGCGATATGGGGAGAAGGCAGGAGATTGGTGCTGAGAGGAAAAATGGATCAACCATGATGAAATGGCGATGAAGACTCGATGGGCCAAATGGCTTAATTCTGCTCCTATATCTTATGGTTCTGGGGAGAAGGCTGAGGAACTGGGTTGAGAGGGAAAATAAATCAGCTATGATTGAATGGTTGAAGGGCTGAATAGCCTAATTCTGCTCTAGTGTCTTATGATCTTAATGACTTTAAACTGTGAAGTGGGTAAACATCCGACCAATCTAGTATATTGAGAGAAAGACATGTATTTTGGTAGGAAGAATAAAAAGTATCATTTATTTAAAAAATGATTACTGATTTATACAACATAAGAATAGTGCAGAAACAAAATGTAATAAGGTAGTGTTCGTGGATTCATGAAATATTCAGAAATCTGATGGCTGAGGGGACGAAGTTGTTCCTGAATAATTGAATGTGGGCCTTTGGTCTCTTGTATCTTCTCCTTGATGATAGTAACAAGAAGAGGGCATGTCTTGGACATGAGGGTCCTTATTGGTAGATGTCGCCATCTTGAGCACCACCTCTTGAATATAACTTTGACGGTGGAGAAGGTTGTGCCTGTTATGGAGCAGTCTGATCTACAATTCCCTGCAACCTCTTGCGATCCTGTTCATTGGAGCCTCCGTACCAGTCTGCGATGCAGTCAGAAAGCTCTCCACAGTACAGCGACAGAAATCTGCAGAAGTCGTTGGTAGCATACTGAATCTCCACAAGCCTCTAATGAAGTAGAGCTGCTGGCATGCTTTGTTGTGATTACATCAATGTTTTGTGTATATCTGAATGGCAGCGTTCCCAGAGTTCTGAGCTGCAGATGGATCTGGTGTCCTAGTGCATGATTTGCAGAAAGCTAACATATCGACATAGGAAATTACGACACATTTGGATAGCAGTAGAAGGATCAGTCCGAGTCAGCATGGATTTATGAAGGGAAAATCATGCTTGACTAATCTTCTGGATGTAACTATGAAAATGGACAAGGGAGAGCCAGTGGATGTAGTGTACCTGGACTTCCAGAAAGCTTTTGATAAAGTCCCACATAGGAGATTAGTGGGCAAAATTAGGGTACATGGTATTGGGGGCAGAGTACTGACATGGATTGAAAATTGGCTGGCTGACAGGAAACAAAGAGTAGTGATTAACGGGTCCCTTTTGGAATGGCAGGCTGTGACCAGTGGGGTGCTACAAGGTTCGGTGCTGGGACCGCAGCTGTTTACAATATACATGAATGATTTAGATGAAGGGATTAAAAGTAACATAAGCAAATTTGTTGATGACACAAAGCTGGGTGGCAGTGTGAAATGTCAGGAGGATGTTATGAGAATGCAGGGTGACTTGGACAGGTAGGGTGAGTGGGCAAATGTATGGCAGATGCAGTTTAATGTGGATAAATGTGAGGTTATCCACTTTGGTGGCAAGAACAGGAAGGCAGATTACTATCTAAATGGAGTCAAGTTAGGAAAAGGGGAAGTACAATGAGATCTAGGTGTTCTTGTACCTCAGTCAATGAAAGGAAGTATGCAGGTACAGCAGGCAGTGAAGAAAGCTAATGGCATGCTGGCCTTTATAACAAGAGGAATTAAGTATAGGAGTAAAGAGGTCCTTTTGCAGCTGTACAGGGCCCTGGTGAGACCCCACCTGGAGTATTGTGTGCAATTTTGGTCTCCAAATTTGAGGAAGGACATTTTTGCTATTGAGGGAGTGCAGCGTAGATTCACAAGGTTAATTCCCGGAATGACGGGACTGTCATATGTTGAAAGACTGGAGCGACTGGGCTTGTATACACTGGAATTTAGAAGGATGAGAGGGGATCTGATTGAAGCATATAAGATTATTAAGGGATTGGACATGCTGGAGGCAGGAAGCTTGTTCCCACTGATGGGTGAGTCCAGAACTAGAGGCCACAGTTTAACAAAAAGGGGTAGGCCATTTAGAATAAAGATGCGGAAAAACTTTTTCACCCAGAGAGTGGTGGATATGTGGAATGCTCTGCCCCAGAAGGCAGTGGAGGCTAATTCTCTGGATGCATTCAAGAGAGAGTTAGACATAGCTCTTATAGATAGCAGAGTCAAGGGATATAGGGAGCGGGCAGGAATGGGATACTGATTGTGTATGATTAGCCATGATCACAGTGAATAGTGGTGCTGGCTAGAAGGGCCGAATGGCCTACTCCTGCACCTACTGTCTATTGTCTAGACATGGTAAGTAATCAGGGAAGCTAACAGAATTAGAATTGGGATTGTTTTATTGTTGCCAAATGTACTGAGACACAGTGAAAAGCTTGCCCTGCATGTAGTTAATGCAGATCAAATCTTTACACAGTGCACTGAGGTAGAACAAGGTAAAACAGTAACAATGCAGAATGAAGTGTAACGGCTACAGAGAAAAATGTGCATTTAAGGAACAATGTAAATGTGTGGAAAAAAGGTTCAGAGATGGTTTACTATATTAGCTTCTTGTGAGGAAAGATTGAGCAAGCTAGGTGTTTGAGTCTACTGGTGCTGAGAAGAGTGAGAGGAGATGATTAAAATGACATCTAAGACACGGGGAAGACATGGAAAAGAAGTTTTCTCTCATAAAAGAACTAAGGGTCTCTGCTTAGAAGAAGCATTTAAAATAGAGATTAGACTTTTTTTTCTCTTTCAAATGGCCATGAATCTTCAGAACTATCTTACTTAAAGGCAATGGAAATAGACTATGAGTATTTTAAGACAGAACTAACAATATTCTTAATAAGCAAATCAGTAAATAGTTACTTTAGGTGAACAAAATTGTGGAGTTGCCCACCACATGGCTTATAATCAAATCAGCTGTGAACTTATTGAGTGATGAAGCAGGGTTGAGGGGCCAAGTGGCCTACTCTTGCTTCAAATTCATGTGCTTGCTTGTTTCTGTCCTGGTCAGTGAACCCATTCAAATAATGAGATTAAAGATTAGCTTTACTTGTCACGTGGACATCAGAACATACAGTGAAATGAGTCATTTGTGTCAATGGCCAACAGAGTCGGCACAGCCAGCAAGCGTCGACATGAGTCCAGTACCAACGTAGCATGCTCACAACCCCAAATGGTTGAAATGTGAACCTTAACCTGTACGCCTTTGGAATGTGAGAGAAACTGCAGTGTCCAGAGGAAACACACGTGGAACTGAACCACAATCACTGATCGTTGTCATTGTAAAACATTGTGCTAACCACTACACCACGTTGTGGCATGTAGTGCATACAAATGAACGTGGGACTCCACATTATTGGACTGGGCTGCATAATTGTCATTTTCCTTGTGGTGTAACTTTCTTATGCATGCTTGTAATTTTTATGTAATCACCTGTATACATTAATTGTTCAGTGAGTTTTTCAGTGGTTAGTTACTTCTGTATTTTTCTTGAAAGGTCTTGGTCCCAGTTGCAGGTTTCTTAAGTTACTTGAGTCCAGCTGTTTAACTAGTTAATGGTTATCTGTTGGAATTTACTGTTGTAAGTGGCCTGGTATAAGACTAGACCACTTTTGTTTGCTCTCTTTTCTCTCTCTCTTCATGCTCCTTCCCTCTCTTTCTTTGCTCTTTTAACACTTAATAGATGATCATAAGCAACAAGTTTTACACCTCATTTTTAAAATCTGAAGAACCTTTCGGAAAAGCATCAGAATCCAACAACATACACCAACTATGGTGGGCATAGAGTAAGGAGATGTAAAGATGCAGATAAAATATGTATCCTGCCTCCTCAGCTTGTGATCATCACTTGGGCAATGCTGAATCCCATTGCTGTCTGTAAGGAGTTTGCATGTTCTCCCAGTGATGATGTGGGTTTCCTCCGGGAGCTCTGGTTTCCTCCCACAGTCCAAAGGCGTACTGATTAGTGGGCTAATTAGTCAGTGTAAGTAGTCCCGTGATTAGACTAGGGTTAAATCAGGAGTTGCTGTGCAGCGAGACTCAAAGTGCCAGAAGGGCCTATTTCATGATGGAGCTCAATAAATAAATAAATAAATAAACAGACTGGTGGGTCTTAATCATTGGCTCCTTATCTCTGTTGTGTTATCACTATAATGTGCAGGTATTGACTGCAAGGAAACATCACTGAAGCTCAATTACTGAAACTTCTGCAAAGGTACAAACATTTTATCCCAGTACTAAATAAAACACAAGATACAAATAACATTTTCTGTAGAAGACTCAAACATTTGGTCACTTTCTCTACAGGATAATTTGTTTACACTCTGCCATAGTTTATTTCAGTATTGATTACTGCCACCTTACAAATCTCCACACATTGAAACATACAATTCAGAAAGGCCATCTTATTGACAGCAAGATAATAAAAATCCCGCTCAAACAGGAAAGGAGCCAGTTAGTAGATGAGGAGAGGTTTTTATGCACGCCAATTGCTTTCATGGTAAGCACACATTTGTCTTTAACAGGGTCAGCTGGCAGCTGAGTGCCAGCCTGATCTTCTATGGGCATGTTCTGCCTGACTGAATGATGGGAGGTTGGGACTATAGCAGTTCCAAATATGAAACAACCAAAAAAATGTTGACAGCTGACTAAATCTTTAACATCTGCCTTAGATGATTGTTAAACATGTCGAATACTGACATTATATCGAACATAGAACAGTACTACACAGGAAAAGGTCTTATAGAACACAATATCTGTATTGAATATGATGCCAATGTAAACTGCACATCTGCCTGCATGAGATTTACATCTTTCAATTCCCTTCCTGCTCTTGTGACTATTTAAACACAACTTAAACATGACTTAACTGCTTACTTGAAATAATAATAAGCACAAATAGAGCATGTTGAGTAACATATACAAAATATTGAAGGGACTCAGCAGGTCAGGCAGTATCTATGTATGTAATGTGACTGTTTGCAACCTACAGAAAATGTTGGAGAAACTCAGCACCTAGAGAGGAATAATCAAAGTTCAATGTAAAGTTATGATCTTGTTAGTTTCAGGTTTCAGTGTTGAATTGAAAATCCCTCACAGTCTAAATCAAACAAGCAAATTAACCATTTTAAGTTTATTTAAGGGTGGTGATATATCTCTACCAAAAGAGGTGTAAGGCTCTTCCCTCTGCTAGCCTGCAGGTAATTCTTAAGCAAGGTGTAGTACCAGCTTGGACATCCCCCCCCACCCCACAATCAGGGTTACGGGAATCCATGGGAGCAGGTGGTGGATGGTCGTATGAGCAATTAGTGCATATCACAAGTCCTGGTTATGTGACCTCTGATGTCAGGCAGACAATCTCCAAAGGGTACTTGGAAGTTTGTGCTGTATTGCTGAACAGGGTTGGGCCATGGCTGAGAAATCACTGATGAAAGGGAAGCAAGATAGAGGGCTCAACAATGAATCAAAACCCGATGGTATTTCCTGGCTACGGCTAAGATTCCCACACAATTCAGTCTCATCTGGGATGGAAACAGGAAATGGTGGTCAGGCAATACTTTTTAACAGAGAAGCAGAGTCAGTAGTTCAGGTCAATGACTCTTCATGAGAGCTGGGAAAGAAAAGAAATGTGTTTGTCATTAATTAAAACCTCTTGCTTTCATTCTGTTTCAAATCTGGAAAGGTCTTTGACTTGAACAGTTGACTCTCTTCCTCTTTTCACAGAGGCTGCCTGACCTGCTGAGAGCTTCCACCATATCTTGGTTTTATTTCAGATTTCCAGGATCTGCAGTTTCTTCATTTTTCAAAATACACTGAATGAATGGGTGTGCAAGGCTGCACAAGATATATACTCAGTGCCCACCAAGTGTATGTTTGCAGTCTTCTGCTAATGTAGCCCATCCATTTCAAGGCTCTACACACCACTGTTGTAATGTGAGGTGTTTTGAATTACTGTTGCCTTTCTGTCAGCTTGAATAAGTCAGGCTATTCTCCTCTGACCTCTCCCATTAACAAAGTGTTTTTGCCCACAGAACTGGTGCTCACTGGATACTTTTTTTTTAACACCATTCTCTGTAAACTCTAGAAAAGGTTCTCCTTGAAAATTCCAGGAGAACAGCAGTTTCTGAGATACTAAACCACCGCATCTAAACCATCAGCAATCATTCCACGGTCAAAGTCAATCTGATCCAATTTCTTCACCATTTTGATGATCTGAATTACAACTGCACCTCTTGACCATGTCTGCTTGCTTTTATGCATGGAGTTGCTGCCAGATATCTGGCTGATTAGACATTTGCTTTAATATACACCTGTACAGGTGTACCTAATAAAGTGGCCTCTGTGGGTATATGTGATAAATTAATCTGAATCTGTGGGTAGGCCAGGCAGGGTGCAGGGTTGCAGTAGTTGGAAGGAAAGGTAGGGAGGTCTTGCATTTTCATTACTGGCCCTCCGCTAGAAACATTGCCTAAGGAAAAATGCTCTTTGATGAAGTTGCCTAGGAGCTGCTCCAAGCTCTTGTTTTATATTCAATATGCAAGGGTTTCCTTTGGACACTGCAGGAGTCTGCCGCTGTATTTGTCAGAGATACATTCAGGTATTCAGATCGAGGCAAATTCACACTTACTGCCTTTCAAATGTACACATCCAAACAAATCAATGTTCCTCCAGACCAGGGTGCACAACACAGTATATATAATTCATACCTCATAACTCATAAAGTAATGCTACCACAAAAAAAAATAACAAATGAGCAAATAACAAAATTAACAAATTAACAAATTGCCGAAGATTGGCATTTAGCATAAGGCACATTTACTGTAGGACACAAGTTAAAAAGTAAACAGTATAATGTTGCTGGTGCTTTGTGTGTGACCTGGGTGGTGGCAGGTAGTTCAGTGTCTCATGGCCTGGGGGAGGAAGTTATGTCCCATCCTATCTGTCCTTGTCCTAATGGTATGGTGCATCATGCCTGATAGAAGGGGGTAAAAGATTCTGGGATGGATGGGAGGGATCCTTGACAATGCTATGAGCCCTGCATACATGCCACTTCTGATATATATATCTCAGATGGGTGGAAGAGAGACACCAGAGACACTCAGCAGACCTCACAAACCTTTGTCTGGTCTTCTAGTCAAAAGCCTTTCAATTCCTCCAGCTATTAATGCTTCTTTTCTTGTGAATCTTCTAACACCAGAAATAATGGCCAGAACAAAACGAAATCAAGCTGGTGACAAGCAACATGGTAAATCTTGCCTTTGATAGGAAGTGCATGCTCTTTTTCATTTCTCCTGGCATCTTATTTCCATTAAAACCACCCGCTTAGAGTCAGCAAATCAGACATGACAGAGATATGGCGTCATCCTGGGATTTTCTCAGCTGACCCAGAAGACTCAGCTAGGGGTAGTGCTCTTCATCCACTTCTCCGTTGGCGAGCATGAGATAGAATGCTTGCATGTTAAGTACTTCTAAAATTGAGATTCTCGTAGAAAAAGGAAGAGAGGGCTAATAACTAGTAAATAGGAATGTGGATGCTGCTTATGAGACTCTATAAGCATTGGTTATACCACAATTGGAGGATTGTGAGCAGTTTTGAGCCCCTTATCTAAGAAAGGGTGGAGGGTTGGAGCTATGTCTCCATCAAAGGAAGTGTAAGGTGCTCCTTTCCTCTGCTAGCTGGCAAGTAACCCTTGGGTAAGGTGTAGATTCTATTTAGCCCCCCAATCAGGGTCACATGAAGCCTTGGGAGCAGCTGATGGATGAAAGTATGAGCAGCTGGTTATCATGACTCCTGGCTCTGCGACCACTGACGCCAGGCAGGCAATCTCTGAAGATCATTGATAATGGCTGGGGTCATTGCCCAGAAGAAGGAAATGGCAAACCACTTCTGTAGAAATTTTGCCAAGAACAATCAGGGTCACAGACTGTGATCACCTACATCATACGTCATAGCACGTAATGGAGATGATGATCTAAGAAATGACGCGCTAGCATTCGAGAGGGTCCAAAGGCACTTCACAAGAATAATCATGCGAATAAGTTTAATTTATGAGGAGCGTCTGATGGCTTGGGGCCCATACTTGCTGGAGTTTAGAAGAATGAGGGGGGATCTCACTGAAACCTATTGAATATTGAAAGGCCTAGCTGCAGTAGCTGTGGGGAGGATGTTTCCAATAGTGGGGAAGTCTAGGACCCAAGAGCACAGCCTCGGAATAGAAGGACATTCCTTTAGAATAGAGATAAGGATGAATTTCTTTAGCTGGGGGTGGTGAATCTGAGGAGTTCATTGCTGCAGAAGATTGTGAAGGTGAAGTCTCTAGGCATATTTAAAATAGAGGTAATTAGGATCCTGTTTAGTTAGGGTGTGAAAGTTTGTGGGGAGAAGGTGGGAAATAGGGTTGAGAGGGATAATAGATCAGTCATGATAGAATGGCGGAGCAAACATGAAGGCCTAATTCTGCTGGTATATCTAATGATCTCGTGGTGACGGAACAGCAGACAAAGCCTAGAGGTATAGACATGGACTCCAGCAATGACGGTACTCAAGTTTCAGCAACTTCACTAATTGTTCTATAGCATGTACCCATTGCTGTAACAGAAAAACAGATTTTCTGTTAGAGCTGTAATCATTTATTGAATAATCAGGACCTAGTCTGGTACTTAATTAAATCTTCCTGTATCCACCATCATTTTATCAAAATGTAGTTTTACTGGTAATCTTGTCAACTGAGAATGTGAAAGCTCCACCACATTTGTGCTTAGTTAGGTCAGATTTGATGGTCTCCTGTTACACACCAGTTTTTAAGTAATTTAAACACCATCTCCATGTAACCTTTCAGAGGCACTGTCCTTAATTACCATGTAAAATCCATTCACATTTTACAACTGTTCTACATTCAATAAAATAGAACATCTGTAAACCGAAAATTGCCATTAAATCTTGCTACACACACAAACTGCCTGAGGAATTCAGCAAGGCAGGTAGCACCTATGGAAAAGAGTACAGTTAACATTTCAGGCTGAGGTCCTGCC
This sequence comes from Hypanus sabinus, assembly GCF_030144855.1. Taxonomy (NCBI): domain Eukaryota; kingdom Metazoa; phylum Chordata; class Chondrichthyes; order Myliobatiformes; family Dasyatidae; genus Hypanus; species Hypanus sabinus. The sequence goes on along the minus strand of NC_082708.1, from coordinate 172,185,696 downwards.
GAAGGATAGAAAGACTAGCTCTCTTTGTCATACATACATTGAAACATCAAAACATGCAGTAAACTGAGTTGTCTGTGTCAAATCAAACCAGTGAGGATTGTGCACCAAGACTTACCAGCGTTAACTATATGTTTTTGGAATGTGGGGGGAAACTGGAGCACCCACCGGAAATCCATGCAGTCACGGGGAGAACGTAGAAACTTGTTATTGACAGTAGCGGGAATTGAACCTTGATTGATGATCACCGATGCTGTAAGAGGATTGTGCTAACCACTATATCATGCTACCCTATTTTAGCCCACTCCTTTGGATTATCTCCAGTAATTTCCCTACTAATGTAAGGTTCATCGGCCTGTAGTTACCTAGCTTCTACCTGCTGACCAGTTGACATAAAGATTTCCACGCTTTCTTGTTAGGACAGCACCAAAAGAATAAAATCATTACAACATGCAGGAACTGAGAGAGGCTGAACACAGCAATTGCTGGAAGTCTAAAATAAAATGAACGCTGGAGGTACTTCAGGGATCATCCATGGAGAGAGAAAAAATTCAATTAATGTTAGAGGTGAACAATCTTGCACCAGAACTGACTAGTTCTGACACAAACGGGAAGTCTGTCTGTCTGAAGTCGACTTATCTGCTCAGTGTTTTTTTGCACAGTTTGCTTTCTTTTGCTCATTGGTGGTTTGCCAGTATTTGTGTATCATTTTATGTAAATTTGTATGTTTTTCTTGATTTTTTTTCTGTAAGTGCCTACACAAAATGAATCTCAGGGTAGTACGTTGTAACGTATTCATTGATAATAAGCTTAATTAAAGCATTGAAATTGGTGAAATCAGTTTTGAGTCCTGAAGCTGCACTATGTCCGAATGGCGTACAGGAGAGTGTTCCTCTACATTTCAGTGAATTCTATTGAAACACAAGAACTCTTGAACACATGGAAGTAAGAGCAGAAGTAAGTCAATGACAGAAAGGTCAGAGCAAGAGCAGGTGGACAATTAAAGTGACTGAAAACTTAGGGTCATCTTGATTGCCTAACCAGAGCTATTCTGCAAAACAGCCACCCACTGTGGGTGTGATGCCTTCAATGTATAGTTGCAATGCAAGACACTAGATTGGGGCTCCATCCTGATCCTACTTGAGCTGTTCAGCTCTTGGACATGATAGGACAGTGGCCAAACAATTGGCAACTTGGATTGTCCTGGAATCTCATGGACCTATCCAAGGCATGCTCCAGAAAATGATTCAGGAGAAAAATTATTCATAAGCAAATTTTGATTTTTAATGTCTGCAAAGCCCATGCTGATTGACAATAAATAATCATGGTGATGACAGATCAAGTAATATCTAATTGATGAAGTCATGATGAATGTATCTCAGCTCAAACCATCAACTGTTCATTTAACTCCATAGATGTTGCTTGACCTGCTGAGTTCCTTCAGCACCTCGTGTGTGTTGCTCAAATAAATCGGCTTGTAGGGAGATGAGAGTGGGATGTCGTGGGTCATGCAATGAAACATCCAACCAGAATTAAAACTCTCTTGACAACAGACGCAGCTAAATACTAACTAAATAAATCAAAATGAATAATAAATATAACAAAAATATTTAAGCAATCTAAATGTTGTTAAAAATCATTAAAATCCAAATTATGAAAAATAAGGAGAGAAGATCCTGAGTACAGAGATAATGCCTTCAAATACCCAGTACCTGATCTTCATACATCAATTCAAAACTTCCTGAAGGACTATTAATGACTAATTAGATATTTGGATATCAGCTAACTCAACGCAGCCCACTCAGTAACCATTTATTAATGGCAAGTATATATCTCTCACCAATTCATTTGCATTAAAATTAAAATTGTAATAGGCAGTTCAATTAACATTGTTCATTTTATACCATCATCCAATTATAGAATAACTTTTCATACCATCACTTTCAAGGTGAGATCTGACAACATTAACCTTTTATTCATGAATATTGCCATCTATCTGTCAGGGAGTTTTCATAAATATAGCCAACATGAACTCAAATCGTCAATTGTCCTCTTGTGCAGTAATAACTTTCTGACTCTCATTTTGGCCAATGCTCTTATGTTTGCTCCTGTGGCTCCTCGGGTCTGACTCCTCTCCCAGTCTTGACATTAAATTAGCAGCAGGAGCTGAAGCCAAAATTTGGGAGTTGGCAGTCTGGAGGAAAGTTGGCAGCAGGAACTACAGCTCAGCAGGGTGGAGCAGCCGTTGACTGCAACTGCTGATAACAACCTGCTGGTTTCAGGCGTTGTTGCCCAGTTCACGGTCAGTTAGTAAAACAACTTTTCTGGGAGAGAAATAAACCGAGAGTGATGTCTGAAGGACCTCTCACCTCTAGGTTCTAGTGACATATACATCTGTTTGTATATAGAAACATAGAACCATAAAAAACCTACAGCACAATACAGGCCCTTCAGACCACAAGGTTGTGCCAAACATGTCCCTACCCTTTAAATGACTAGGCTTAACTATAGCCCTCTATTTTCCTAAGCTCCATGTACCTATCCAAATGTCTGTTAAAAGATCCTATCATATCCGCCTCCACCACCTTTGCCAGCAGCCCATTCCACGTACTCACTACTCTCTGAATGAAAAACTCACCCCTGACATCTCCTCTGTACCTACTCCCCAGCACCTTTGTCCTTTTGTGGCAAACATTTGAGCCCTGGGTAAAAGCCTCTGACTATCCACATGATCAACACTTCTCAACATCTTATACACCTCTATCAGGTCACCTCTCATGCTCTGTCACTCCAAGGAGAAAAGGCCAATTTCACTCATCCTATCCTCATAAGACATGCCCCCCCCCACCCATCTAGGCAACATCCTTGTAAATCTTCTCTGCACCCTTCCTATGGCTTCCACATCCTTCCTATAGTGAGGTGATCAGAACTGAGCACAGTACAGTTTTTACATACGTCAGTGCATATACATCTATTTGTATATACCTGTGCATATCATGCTCTATATCAAAATACCTACATCTTTTACGAAACAGCATAAAGTTTATTCATAATCAAAAATTAATGACGAGAATTTATTGCTGGGTTCATTCTTTACATACATGGTCAATGTTTTCCATGCTGTTCTATTACATACATATACATTAATAGCAATGCTGCCTCTCTGGGGTGTTACACTAACTACTACAATATTTGAGGGCCTTTCTCACCCCCAGCCCCTTCCTCACCAGTAGGAGAAAAACCAAATACCGTGTTTCTACCCTTCTGAACCCTTTCTGTGGCTGCACCAATCTTCAGTGCATCCCTCAGCGCATACTCCTGTCACCTGTAATGCGCCAGTTGGCAGCGTTCTTCCACGAGTGTCTCAACATGACCAACTAGTTTCAGACTGACCAAAGGATGCCTTTCACCACATTGAAGATCTACCGGCAGCTCTTCATATTGTTGTGAGGAAGGATCTCGGCTTGAAACGTCAACTGTATTCTTTTCCATGGCTGCTGCCTGGCCTGCTGAGTTCCTCTAGCATTCTGTGTGCGATGCTTGGATTTCCAGCATCTGCAGATTTTTCTCTTGTTCAGTGCTTCATACTTGTCCTGCAAATGTGTCCCTGGGAACAGCCCTTAGGTCAGAGAGTCCTCTGTCACACATCTGCTGGGAATGAAACGCGACGCAGGTCCTTTCCTCTTTCTCCAGACCCTCTTCGCAAACCCACAGTCCACAAAGGGGTGGGCTGCTATCTCTTCCCCACTACAGTCATTCATTGGGCAGTGGGTTGTGCGGGGAATGCTCCAGGCATGCAGGAAGGATCTAACAGGGAGGGCCCCTTTCACTGCCCTTGAAACACCAGTTACTAAGAACTGGTACATTGATTGCTGTCTCTGATGCCTATGTGTTTTTAAGAAGGTGTGTAATCCACTTTACTCAGCAAGATCACTGTTGCAATTAAATTGCTTAGTTAATATATTGAGGAAATTACCTTCACTGAACTTTAATTAAAAGTTAACTGATTAATCAAGGTTAATATTAATCACTCATATTAAATTATTAAATCTGCACAGACCAATTTGCATATTAAGAGAGACTTAGCTATTGAAATTATGTGTTCACAATCAGATTTCTGAATGATCTATGAAGGCATGAACAGTTACCTCACTATTCAGCTTTTCCACATTTTTTGTAACTTATGGTAACTTTTTTATGTATTGCATTGTGCTGCTGCCACAAAACAACAAATATCAGTGATAATAAACCTGATTCTGATTGTGGCAAAGAGCACATAGAACATTCAACCCAACGAGTGACTTTGCAGTTGCTGGAAATCCAAGGAAACACACACACACAAAATGCCAAAGGAACTCAGCAGGTCAGACAGCATCTGTGGAAATTAATAAACAGTTGATGAGGGATGATGCCAGAATAGTTCGGCACAGACTAGAAGGGCCGAGATGGCCTGTTTCCATGCTGTAATTGTTATATGGTTATATGGCCAAAATAAAAAAGCTGGAAGAGTGGTAGGAGGATAGCTAGAAGGTGATAAGCGAAGCCAAGCGGGTCAGAAAGATAAAGGGATGGAAAGGATAGAATCTGATAGGAGAAGAGAATGGACCATTGGAAAAGTGGAAGGAGGAGGGGCACCGAGGGGGAGTGATAGGCAGGTGAGAAAGGGTAAGAGGCCAGAGTACAGAATAGAAGAAGAGGGGAGGGGGAGGGCAAAGTTTTTTTTTCTGGAAGGAGGTTGGCGGCTACCGAGGTGGAATATAAAGTGTTGCTCCTCCACCCTGAGGGTGGCCTCATCATAGCACAAGAGGACATGGACTGACATGTTGGAATGCGAATGGGAATTGGACTTAAAGTGTTTAACCACCAGGAAGTCCAGCTTTTGGTAAGGAGTGGAGATGCTTGACATAATGCTCCCCCAGTTTACCACAGGACTCACCAATGTAGGGGCGGCCAGATCTAGAACACCGGACACAATAGATGACCCAGGTAGATTCATTGATTTAGGTTCTGAATGGAGGAGATGAATGGGCATGTGCAGCACTTTGGCCACTTGCAGAGATATCAGCCTGGAGGGACAAGTGGATATGGTGACATAGATTGTTCATCACAAGTGATCTATATCAGCATGAATCTCCCCACAGGCCTCAATATCTAGCCCTGTCAGCACAACCTTATTTTCCATTCTCCTTCACACCAACTTCCCATTAAGTACATCATTGCTACTTCTTTCAAATTCAATATTCATCGAACATGGAAACATAGAACAGTATGTGTCTTTTGGCCCACGATGTTGCGCTGACTCTTTAACCTAATCTATGTTCAATAAAACCCTTCCTTCAACATAGCCCTCCATGTTTCACATTCTACCGACACTTCAGTTTGAACTGAATGCTGGAGTTATTAATGCCCTACAATTCTGGTCTCTCCCAAAAATAGAATGAATTTGCTTCATGCCTATCCTGTACAACCTTCTAAATATCCCTGCCTGGATTCCATTTTGGTTAGAGTCATATGATTACCTCTGCAGTGGGTTGGGGCTCTTGGTGGATCGACTGTAGCTTGCCCTCTTTATGGCTGACCTATAGGATGTTCAACTAGAACAGATCACCTTTATAATCACCTTTTACAGGTAACAAAGCCATCAGGTTCTTTTCAGTGTCATGAAGAAAAAGAATGTTAAATCTCATCAGGAAACACTGCTGCTGAGCCTCCAACCATTCACGCACCAGGGTTATAATCTAATGCATGTTCGCAGTTCGGTGATTGTTTTAATTTATGATCCAGGCAGTTTATTCGAACTATTGTACCTTTACTAGGGTGGTATGTGGAAGTATGCCTCGACTGAAAGAGGTGTAAAGCATTCCTATCCTCTGCTAGCCTGCAGGTCACCTTGAGCAAAGTGCAGCACCTTCTTAGCCCCCTTAGTTGGAGTCATGGGAAGCCATGGGAGCAGATGGTAGATGGTCCATTGAGTAGCTAGTGCATATTGCAAGTCCTAGTGATGCAACCACTGACAGCAGGCAGACAACCTCTGAAGGGTATTGATAATGGCTGGGGTCACCCCCGTTATAAAGACACTTCCCAGAGGAAGACAATGACAAGCCACTTCTGAGCAGTCATGGTCATGGAAATACAATGATTGCCTACGTCATACGACACGGCACATAATGAACGAGCGTACGCCTTTACTACGCAGAAGGAGGCCACTTGCCCATCAGGTCAGTGCCGGAGAAAAGCCCTCAATTCTATGATGGAATGAGATTAAGGATGTCAAATGGTACAGAATGGGAAGGATCACAGGGAACTGAACCTCAATATCTTTTAGAATTTCTACCCTTGAACCACGATTCAGTGTAACAATCAGCCCTTCCAATTATGTTAAGGCTGAATACTTAGTGACTGTTGTAATTTTCAGGCTGGCATGCAGCAAGGCCTTCAGCAGACAGGGAAAAATTGACTGATGATTTGTTTCATATGAAAAGACGTTGGGGTGGAAACATCTTTCAGGAAATCTAACCCATACCAGCCTGAGTGATACTCATTTCTCTTGAAGGGATTTATTTAACCTTTCTTTTTACTTTGATGATTGGATTGTTCAGAGGCCCCATCATAAATCTAGCCTGCCATCCCAGAGTGGCCAGATGTTAGTAATTGGGAACCTGTTAAGTACATGCCCAACAACATGAAGAATAAAGTAATTGTTCTCGTCTTCTTAACAACTGGAGCTCATTTATAGTCATTTATTCTGGCAGGTTTTAATAAACAGCTATAAAAGGTTCTCAACTACTTTATCCTCACCTACATTGTCTAGTGTAATTTGATTTCTGGATTGGCACTTACCTGAAATGAGTGCCAAGACACGAAAAACATGTTTCATTCATTTCTTTTATCCTAAAATCATGAACAAGGCAAAACTGTTCAATATGGGAATGCAAAAGCATGTTCAGGTCTGCCTCAACTACTTGCTTTAGAATGATGAGTAGATTTAAATTCATACCCTCAAATTGCACCTACTTCCCGTAATAGCACACTTGAATTGAAATAGCTCCTGTGAACAAAGGAGCACCTGCACTTGACTGAATTAGCTTCTCTTGGTTTAATTGTGACAGAATTACAGAAGTTAATTATGGACAAAATTGCTGAAAGCACTGTGTTTAAAAACTACATGTTATGTCCTTATCAGACCAGACCTGATTCAAGCAAAGAACATCTTGGCAAACCGGCTCTGGATTCTAAGAAGATTCGACAATATGGTGCATTGCCATTAAAGGCATTGTACAGCTTGAATATCTTTTACTCATTGTCTTGCCTCATCCCCCCGTGGCTACAGATATTTGGTTGTCTATGGGAAAAATACCTAGTGTTGTAGAAGAAACTATAAGAAATTATGTTATTGGATGAACACCAATTCCTCAACTCATGGAGCCATTGAATTATGGAGTTATAGAGCAGTGAAACAGGATTTTTGCCACCCACAATGATATTCACCATTTTACTTATCCAATTTGGGTCTGCTTCTTTCTATGTACTTTCCATTCATCTAACTGAAGATCCAGTCCTGATGAAGAGTCTCAAGTTGAAACGTTGACATTATTCTTTTCCATAGATGCTGCCTGGCCTGCTGAGTTCCTCCAGCATTTTGCGTGTGTTGCTCAGATTTCCACCATCTGCAGATTTTCTCTTGTTTGCCATCAAGCTTAAGAGATGGCACCATGGTTAATGGACCAACTGCAGTGAGATTTAGCAGAGACAGATTGAATGCCCCACCCCAGTTACATGATGAATTTCATGATGTGTTGGCTGAACTTAGATGGAGCTCCATTCAAGAAGATAAAGTTAAGGTACAGATTTGCCAGGAAGTGCTTATGTTGTTGGAAAAGGCGCAAGAGGCAGAATGGGCAAATCTGCTCCTAGCTTTCATTCCTAACCCCCAAACCCAAACTCCAGAAAATAATCGGTAATTCATAATTGCTTTATTATTGTCATATGTACCATGACAAGAGAGCAATACTTTGTGTTATGTGTCATACAGCAGATTTTTCCAAATATAAGTGCATCAAAATTGTACAAAAGTAAACACAATAAAGGAATGCAGAACATAATAACATGCACAAAATGCAGGATGAACTCAGCAGATCAGGCATCATCCATGGAGAGGAATAATGAGTCAATACTTTGGGCTGAGACCCCATCATCAGCCTGAATCTTTATTCCTCTTCATAGATGCTGTCTGACCTGCTGAGGTCCTCCAGTAATTTGGGTGTGTTACTTTGGATTTCTAGCATCTGCAGAATCTCAGAATGAGAATCAGATTTAATATTACTGACATACTGTATGACATGAAACATGCTGTAAATCTTGTGTATGTGTGCAGAACATAATGTTACAGTTACAGAGAAAGGGCAGTGCAAGAAGACAAATAAGGTTTAAGTGCTATGATGAGGTAGATTGAGAGATCAAAAGTTCAACTTTATTTATAAAAGGTTTGTTCAAGAGCCTTATAATAGTGGAATAGACACTTTTCTTGAGCCTGGTGAGTGCATTTAAGGCAGAGATTGAAAGTTTCTTGATTGGTAAAGGAATGAAATGTTATGGGGAGAAGGCAGGAAATAATGGGATTCAAATAAATCTGCCATAATTGAATGGCAGAGAAATGTTGATGGGCCAAATGGTCTCATTCTGCTCCTTTAGCTTATCTCGTATATATTCTCAAGTTTTTATTTCTTCTGTCTGTGGAAGGCGGGAAGAAGAGAGAATCATTGGGATGGGAGGAGGTCTTTAATTATGTTGGCGGCTTTGCAGAGTTAATTGGGAAGTGTAGACGAAGTCAGTGATGGGGAGACTGTTTCTTGTGATAGACTGGACTGTGTCCCAACTTTCTGCGATTTCTCATGGTCTTAACAGAGCAATTGCCACAAGAAATTCTTTGGACACCATTATCAGATAACTGCTCCAGTTACAGATGAAGCGAACACTATATATAGTAATCCAAGCAATTCAGAGCTCAGGTCACAGAAGCAAATAAACAAACAAGTTTAAATACAATTATATCATAGTTAAGTAATCTTACAACTGGAATACCAAGTGGAAGTCCATAGGATGTACTGATCTTGGAGACAAAGTAAAAAAGATCCATTCAATTGGTTACCAAGCAAAGAAGCCAAATGATTCCACAAGAGCATGAAAGGAAAACAGAGCAGAAGTGAGGAACTTGTGCTCACTTCACCATTCAGGAAGAATGAGAATGGTTAATCCAATCTCATCCTCAACATCAATTTCCAGCTCTCTCTCCTCATATACCTTGATTCTCCTGTAGTTTAAATGTCTGTCATTCTCCGCCTTAAATGCCCCATCTCCACTGTTCTCCAGGGTAGAACATTCCAAAATTCCACAGTTCTCTAAGAAGAAATGACTGAGTGAGTCTAACTTATACCCACTTGAGTTTAGAAAAATAGAAATGAATGCAGTAAACATATAAGATTCTAAGAGGGAATGATAAATATCTGGGAACTGAATTTCAAATAGAATAAATTTTAGAAATTCTTAGCAGGTCAATCAACATTTTTTGAGACAGAAATGTAATTAGTATGTCATGGTAAATTGCATAGTTTTTAAAATTGGTTGACTTACTTTCTCCACGGATGTTGGTTGACTCCTTAGTTACTACAAGGACTTTTAATTTTAATTTCAGATTTCCAACAGAGAGAGCATTTTCTTTATCATTGTCTTTTTCTCCTGTTGGAGAGTGCCTATAGTCTAGTTGGTTTAGTGTCAAAATGAGATGTTACCCTTTTATGACAAAGATGAGGATAAATTATTCGAATGGTTGTAAATGGTGTGGATTCCATATCCCAAAGGCTGGGGATCTTAAGTATATTCAAGAATGATTTTGATTGAATTTAGAAACCAATAACATCATATGACCATAAGATATAGGAGCAGAAGTAGGTCATTTGGCCCATCGAGCCTACTCCACTATTCAGTTATGGATTGATCCAATTTTTCCAGTCATCCCCACTCCGCTGCCTTCGCCCCATATCCTTTGATGCTCTGGTTAATCAACAGCCTATCTATTTCTGCCTTAAATGCACCCAATTACCTGACCTCTACAGCCCCACGTGGCAACAAATTCCACAGATTTGCCACCCTTTGATTAAAGTAATTTCTCCACATCTCTGTTCTAAGTGGACATCCTTCAATCCTGAAGTCGGGCCCTCTTGTCCCAGACTTCCCTACCATGGGAAGTAACTTTTCCATTTCTAATTTACTCAGGCCTTTTAACATTTGGAATGTTTCTTTGAGATCCCCCCTCATTTTCCTGAACTCCAGGGAATGCAGCCCAAGAGCTGCCAGACATTCCTCATATGGTAACCCTTTCAGTCCTGGAATCATTCTTGTGCATCTTCTCTGAAACCTCTCCAATGTCAGTATATCCTTTCTAAAATAAAAAAAATACCCAAAACTGCACACAATACTCCAAGTTTGGTCTCATGAGTGCCTTATAGAGCCTCATCATCCCATCCCCGCTCTTAAATTCTATACCTCTGGAAATGAATGCCAACATTGCATTCACCTTCTTCACTATGGACTCAACCGGAAGGTTAAGCTTTAGGGTATCCTGCACAAGGACTCCAAAGTCCATTTGCATTTCTGCACTTTTGAATTTTCTCCCCAACTAAATAATAGTCTACCTATTTATTTCTTCCACCAAAGTGCATGACCATACACTTTCCAACATTTTATTTCATTTGCCACTTCTTTGCCCATACCCCTAAACTATCTAAGTCTCTGTAGACTCTCTGTTTCCTCAACACTACCCACTTCTCCACCTATCTTTGTATCATCAGCAAATTTAGCCTCAAATCCATTAATCCCATAGTCCAAATCATTGACATTCATTGAGAAAAGCAGTGGTCCCAACACTGACCCCTGTAGAACTCCACTGGTAACCGGCAGCCAGCCAGAATAGGATCCCTTTATTTCCACTATCTGTTTTCTGCCGACCAGCCAATGCTCCACCCATGCTAGTAACTCTCCTGTAATTCCATCGGACCTTATTTTGCTAAGTAGCCTCATGCATGGTACCTTGTCAAAGACCTTCTGAAAATCCAAGTACACCACATCTACTGCATCTCCTTTGTCTACCCTGCTTCTAATTTCCTCAAAAAAAAATTGCAGTAGGTTAGTCAGGCAGGATTTTCCTTTTAGGAAACCATGCTGATTTTTGGCCTATCTTGTCATGTGCCTCCAGGTAATCCATAATATCCCTAACAATCGATTCTAATAACTTCCCAACCACTGAAGCCAGGCTAACAGGTCTATAGTTTTGCTGCCTCCCACCCTTCTTAAACAGTGGAGTAACATTTGCAATTTTCCATTCATCTGGTACAATGCCAGAATCAATTGATTCTTGAAAAATCATTGTTAATGCCTCGCAATCCCTCCAGCTACTTCCTTCAGAAACCCAAGGATGCATTCCGTCAGATCCAGGTGATTTATCCACCCTCAGATCATTAAGCTTCCTGAGCACCTTCTCAGACATAATTTTCACTGCATCTGCTTCACATCCCTGACACACTTGAATGTCTGGTCTACTGCAGATGTCTTACTCTGTGAAGACTGATGCAAAATATGCATTTTGTTCCTCTTCCATCTCTGTATCTCTCATTGCAATATCTCCAGCATCATTTTTATTGAAAATATACCTGGAACTCTCTTTTACCCTTGATATACTTAAAAAAAACTTTTAGTATCTTCTTTGATATTAGTCGCCAGCTTCCTTTCATAATTCATCCTTTCCTTCCTAATGACCTTCTTAGTTTCCTTCTCCAAGTTTTTAAAATCTTCCCAATCCTCTATCTTCCCACTAGCTTTGGCTTCCTAGTATGCTCTCTCTTTTGTTTTTACTTTGGCTCTGTCTTCACTTGTCAGCCACGGTAGAGTCCTTCTTCCATTCAAAAATTTCTTCTTATTTGGAATATATCTGTCTTGAACTTTCCTCATTTTTCACAGAAACTCCAGCCATTTCTGCTCTGTTGTCCTTCCTGCTGTGTCCCTTTGTGGTCAACTTTGACCAATTCCCCTCTCATGCCATTGTAATTTCCTTTATTCCACTGAAATACTGACACATTAGATTTTAGTTTCTCCTTCTCAAATTTCAAAGTGAACTCAATTTGGTTGTGATCACTATTCCCTATGGGTTCCTTAAACCTAAGCTCTCTTATCACCTCCGGATCATTGTACAATGCCCAATCCAGCACAGCCAATCCCCTAGTGGATTCAACAACAAGCTGTTCAAAAAAAACCATCCCTTGGAATTCCACAAATTTTCTCTCTTGAGATCCAGTACTGTAAACATCAGGAAATATAATGGTCAGATTTGACCTGTAGAATTGGCCATTGTCTCACTGAATGATGGAGCAGGATCAGGGAAGCCAACTGACTTACTCCTATCTGCAAGATGTTTATTCAATTGTCACTGGAATAATCCAAGTATGGACCTTGTCACCCTCCTGGTTGTTATTGATTAGAGAATCCTTATTCAATGCCAAGCTGCTCATGACATCAGTAATGTCAGTAATCCTCCTATTTTCTTCAAGCTCAAGGTGTAGCTATCAGCTGCAGCTATGCCTGGCTTTACATTGGCTATGTGGAACAGTCCATGTTACAAGCCTTCCTCGATAAAGCTCCCAAACTCTTCCTACGCTACATTGATGACTGTATTGGTGCTGCTTCATGCACATATGCTGAGCTTGCCAATTTCAGCAACTTTGCCTCCAACTTCCACCCTGCCCTTAAGCTCATTTGGTCCATTTCTGACACCTCTCTCCCCTTTCTCAATCTCTCTGTCTCTGTCTCTAAAGACAAACTGTCTATTGATATCTTTTATAAACCTTGTCTCCTGTAAAAATGCTACTCCCTATCCTCAGTTCCTTTGCCACTGCTGCATCTGTTCTTAAGACGAGGCTTTTGTTTCCAGAATATCAGAGGTGTCCTTCTTTAAGGAATGAGGGTTTCCTTCCTCCAACTTTGGTGCTGCTCTCATTCACATCTCCTCCATTTCCTGGACATCAGTCCTTGCTCCGTCTTCCCACCATCTTTACAGGGATAGGGTTCCTCTTGTCCTCAAATACCATAACATGAACCTTCGCATCCAGCACATCATTCTCTGCAACTTCTGCCATCTTCAACAGCATCCTACCACCAAATGCATCTTTACAATCCCCCCCACCATTTTTCTGCGGGGTTTGCTCCCTCCATGATTCTCCTTTCCATTCATCCCTCTTGAATAATCTCCCTTCCAACACTTATCCAAGCAAGCTACGTCTTTCCATTCACCTCCTCCTTCATCTCCATTCAGGATTCCAAACAGTCCTTCCAGGTGTGGCAACAACTGTTGAGGTTACCAACTGTATCTGGTGCTCCAGATGCGGCCTCTTCTATTTAGATTAAAGCTGATGTAATTTGGGGTATGGTTTGTTGTCCCATCCACAAAAAGCCGGATTTTGCAGTGGTCAATCATTTCAATTCCACTTCCCTTTCCCATTCCGACATGTCGGTTCACTCCCTCCTCTATTTCCATGATGAGGACATACAAAGATTGAAGGAACAACACCTCATATTCCATTGGGTATCCTTCAACCTGATGGCATGATCATAGATTTCTCTAACTTCTGGTAATTTTCCCCCTCCTCTCTTCTTCCATTCTCCACTCTGGCACCCCTCTTAACTCTTCTCTTTTCCTCACCTGCCTATCACTTCTCCTGGTGTCCCTCGTCCTTCTCTTTCTCCGTGGTTCACTATCCTCTCCTATCAGGTTCCTTCTTCTCCAGCCCTTTACCTTTTCTATCTAATACCTCCCAGCTTTTTACTTCCTCCCCCAGTTGCCTGGATTCACCTCTTACGTTCTGTCTTGTATTCCTTTCCCTCCCATCATTTTCTTCTGGTTTCTTCCTTTCCAGTCTTGATGAAGGGCCTCAGCCCAAATGTCAACTGTTTATTCCTCTGCTGCCTCACCTGTTGAGTTCCTCCCACATGCTCTGTGTGTTGCGCTGGATTTCCAGCACCTGCAGAATCCCCTGAGTTTATCTAAATTATCTTGTATCTCTCCCAAGTCCACTTTTTACCAGTATTAAAACTGAAAGAAATGTTTCTGCAAGGGGTTTGGATGGAGTAGGGTTTGTTAGGTGCATTCAGGAAGGTTTCCTGACACACTATGTAGATAAGCCATGAGAGGAGAGGCTGTACTGGGTAATGGACCTGGTCAGGTGTCAGATCTGTTGGTGGGAGAGCATTTTGTAGGTAGTGACCACAACTCTATCTCCTTCACCATAGCCCTGGAGAGGGATAGCAGCAGACAATTTGGGAAAACATTTAATTGGGGTAGGGGGAAATATGATGCTATTAAGCAGGGGCAAATGTTCTCAGGGAAACACAGCAGAAATGTGGCAAACGTTCAGGGAACACTTGCATGGCGTTCTGTATTGATATGTTCCATTGAGGCAGGGAAACAATAGTAGGATTAAAAAACCATGATGTAAAAAGGTTGCAGAAAATTTAGTAAAGAAGAAAATAAAAACTCAGGGAAGATTCAGGAAACTAAGTACCGTTAGAGCTCTAGAAAATTACACAGTTGTTAGGAAGGATCTTAAGAATGGAATTAGGAGAGCCAGAAGGGGCCCTGAGAAGGCTTTGGTGAGCAGGATTAAGTAAAACCCTAAGGCATTCTAGAAGTATGTGAAGAGCAAGAGGATGAGCCGTGTGAGAATAGGACCAATCAGGTGTGACCGTGGAAACGTGTGCATGGAACTGGAGGATGTAGCAGAGGTACTTAATGAATACCTTGCTTCAGTATTCACCAGTGAAAAGGACCTTGGCAATTGTGGGGATGTCTTACACTTGAGCATATAGACATTAAGAAAGAGGATGTGCTGGAGCTTTTGAAAAGTATTAAGTTAGATAAGTCACCGGGACCTGATGAGATGTACCCCAGGCTACTGTAGGAAGCAAAGAAGGAGTTTACTGAGCCTCTTGCGATGATCTTTGCATCATCAATAGGGACAGGAGAAGTACCAGAGAATTGGAGTTTTGCAAATGTTTTCGCCTTGCTCAAGAAAGAGAGTAGAGATAACCCAGGAAATTATATACCAGTGAGTCTGACTTCAGTGGTGGGCAAACTGTTCGAGAAGATCCTTAGAGACAGGCTTTATGAACATTTGGGATACATAATCTGATTAGGGATAGTCAGCATGGCTTTGCAAGGACAGGTCATGTCTTACGAGCCTGATTGAATTTTTTGATGAAGTAACAAAACACATTGATGAAGGTAGAACAGTGGATGTAGTGTATATGGATTTCAGTGATGCATTTGATAAGATTCCCCATGCAAGGCTCCTTCAGAAAGTAAGGAGTTATGGGACCTTGCTTTGTGGATCCAGAATTGGCTTGCCCACAGAAGGCAAAGAGTGGTTCTAGATGAGGTCATATTCTGCATGGAGGTTGGTGACCAGTGGTGTGCCTCAGGGATCTGTTCTGGGACCCCTTCTCTTCATGAGTTTTATATATGACCTAGATGAGGAATTGGAGGGATGGGCCCTCTAAGGTTGGTAAGCTGATGGAGAAGATCCTGAGAGGCAGGATTTATGAACATTTGGAGAAGCATAAATGATTAGGAATAGTCAGCATGGCTTTGTCAAAGGCAGGTCATGCCTTATGAGCCTGATTGAATTTTTTGAGCATGTGACTAAACACATTGATGAAGATAGAGCAGTAGACGTAGTGTTTATGGATTTCAGCAAGGCATTTGTTAAGGTACCACATGCAAGGCTTATTGATAAAATAAGGAGGCATGGGATCTAAGGAATGCACTGCTGGCAACGGTGGTGGAAGCGGATAAAATACAGTCTTTTAAGAGCGTCTTAGGTAGGTACATGGAGCTTAAAAAGAAGAGGGCTATACACTAAGGAATTTCTAGGCAGTTTCTATAGTAGGTTACATGGTCAGCACAACATTGTAGGCTGAAGGGCCAGTAATGTGTGTAGATATCTATGTTCTATGATGAAACTGGTGAGAAGATAATTGATTTGTTGGTTTTCAGATAGGTTTGAAAACGGTCATTTTAATTCATTTTGGGATTATTTTAATTCAAAACTTGCAGCCGCTTTGCACTAGATTAGAGACTTTTATAACAGACTATTGATCACAGCATATTTATAGAACATAAAACAGGTCCCTATCCCTCCATTCCTTGTACGTTCATGTGCCTGACTGTGAGCCTCTCAAGCACCTCTGTTGTACTCGCATCCACTTCCTCCCCAGCAGTGCATTCCAGAAGCCTACCTATGTTAAAAAGAACTTGTTCTACACACCTCCTTTGAATTTACCATCTCCCAATTTCAATACATTCTGGTTTTAGGCATTTTGACCCTGGGGATAAAGATAGCAACTATTTATCTATGCTTCTCAATCTTATTAGCTTCCATCGGGTCTTTGCTCAGTCTCTGCCACTCCAGAGAAAACAACCGAAATTTGTCCTCCTTATAGCTCATACTGGGATTATATCAGGTCTTTGTCAGAAAAAGACAGTATATCTCTCAGTCCCGTATTGCACTGTTGTTCTAAGTTCTATGTTAAATCCCACAATTGCTCTTTAACAGACTCAACTAAATCTCCCTTTACAAGTACTTAATCTATTCATCTTTGAATGTCATTTTTAATGTGTTTCAATCATGCCCTGAGGCAGACCATAACAACTTGAGATTGTGTAAACCTGTAGATATCTTAATTATGTCCCATTAGCTTGAATCCACATTGACTTCCAGTGACTGAATCACCTGCATGCAAATAATTCTGAACTGTACATGAATCTTATCATTTTACACGGGGTAGAAGGAAGTTTAAGGGGCCCATCGGTACTTGTGTTTGTAATGACAGTTTCCAATTCCCTGGGAACTTGTTAGAGTTCAGTGAGTCCATGAGAATAAAAATAAATTCCTCCCACTTGTCTCATAGTATGGCAAGATAATTATTGTTCATTCCTGACGACGCACTTGTTTTGAGCTCTTTTAGGCCATATTTGATTGCTATTTAATTTACATCAAATTTGTTCGTTCCACTTTGATTATTATCATCTGATGTTCTAGCCTCTTTGTGAGTATAATGATTCCAAGTACTAACTATCTCCCAACTTATTATCTGTTTGCTTACCTCTGTTGTGTTTCTCATCTCTTATTGCTCTGTCCTAGCACCATCAAAAATTATGTTTTAAGTGACAGCTGCTAAAGGAAAGAATCAGTAATGAACTCAAACGTTTCATCATCAAATCTTATACTTAATGTTTCTTCCTCTTCATTAAACACACAGATGTTAGCTCTGGAAAAAGGAACATATGCTTATCCCACTTGGCATAAGCATTAACTATTTCCAAATCAGTTTATGTAATGCACTGCAAAACCCTTTTTTAAGGTATTTTAAGGCATTGGACATTTAAAAGTGAATATTTAATTAGCATTGGTGACACAGCACTAACCAAAAGTGTTAATCACCAAGTACCAAACCCTATAAAACAATCACCAATGTTTTAAATCATATATTTTTGTTTTGTAGAATTTGCATTTTTATTACGCACTCAGTAGCCACTTTATTAGGTACCTCCTGTACCTACTGTAATAAAGTAGCAATTGAGTACTGCTGCTGCTGTAGCCCTTCCACTTCAAGGTTCAGTGTGCTGTGCATTCAGAATGCTCTTCTGCACACCACTGCTGTACCACGTAGTTATTTGAGTTACTGTTGTCTTCTTGTCAGCTGGAACCGGTCTGGCCATTTTTCTCTGACTTCTCACTTTTACCCACGCAGCCACCACTCAGTGGATGTTTCTTTTTGCACCATTCTCTGTAAACTCTAGAGACAGTTGTGCATGAAAATTCCTGGAGATCAGCAGTTTCTGAGATACTCAGACCACCCCATCTGGTCAAAATCACTCAGAATCAATCTCTTCATTCTATCTACTTCGCACCATCACACTCTCTGTAATTTAAAATGAACTCTCTTACTTCCTCAGTTCTCACAAAGATTCTTCAAATTGAAGCATTAATATCATTTCCTCTTTGCCACAGTTGCTATCTTGGACAATGACTCCCATCCACTCCATAATGTACTGGTTAGGCACAGGAGTACATTCAGCCAGAGACTCATTCCACCAAGATGCAACACTGAGCGTCATAGGAAGTCATTCCTACCTGTGGCCATCAAACTTTATAACTCCTCCCTCAGAGTGTCAGACACCCTGAGCCAATAGGCTGGTCCTGGACTTATTTCCACTTGGAAAAACTTAATTATTATTATTTACTTATTTATGGTTTTATATTGCTATATTTTTTCACTATTCTTGGTTGGTGCGGC
Organism: Hypanus sabinus; assembly: GCF_030144855.1. NCBI lineage: Eukaryota > Metazoa > Chordata > Chondrichthyes > Myliobatiformes > Dasyatidae > Hypanus > Hypanus sabinus. The sequence continues at coordinate 172,167,300 of NC_082708.1, read as the reverse complement.
TGTAACGAAAACCAATTTCTCTTGGGATCAATAATGTATGTCTGTCTGTCTGTCTGTCTATCTATCCAGTTGAGTGTTTCCAGAGGCTTCTGTTCTTATTTATTATAGAAGTTGGGTCATGCTGTTCACTTCTTCTGACATTTGGTTCACCTGACAACAGGGAAGACATAGTTTCCTTAGCAGAGGAGTCAGTAACCAGGGAACTTACGGCATATTTATTTTGATTCAGAGAAAGGGAAGAGGGGAACTGAGGAAGTATTTATTCACCCAAAGCATGGTAGGGGTCTTGAACTCACTATCTGAAAGTGAGGAGGAGGTAAAAAACCTGACTACATTGAAAAAGCACCAAAATAAACATTTTAAAATCTATACTATGCAGGACAATAATAGAGTTCAGTAATGGAATTAGCCTAAAGAAAGATCATATAATTGTTGATTAATGATATGGCAGGTTCAATTATGCTCTTTTGTCCCATAAATTTCTGTGATTCTAAGTTCTGGGGACATTTCTGCACAGTGTACAGTAGTAAAAACCAATAGTCCCAACTGCATGCAAGAATGAATAAACTGCACCTCAACATATAAAAGCAATTTAATACCCTCTGAATACAAAGGATATGATTACAAAAAAAAAGCAGCATTAGAATATGTTTAGCTGGCATGAAGAAGTACCAATATGTAGCAAAACAATTTAAAAATAATTGCCCATGATGCTGGTGGTGATTGATGGTTTACAGGACTGTGTTATTATCTCTCCAACGTCCCCCCACAGTGGGTGGAAGTCCGTTAAACAGACAGAACATCAACAGTCAGTTTTCATGCTCTTCCCAATTGAACCAAGTAATGTTGGTACCCCTTGCTGATTATTCCAGCAATCCTCTTTTGATGGACCTGTCACTTTTACTGTCTGGGTAACAATTCTATACTTCAATTAGAAACTGCTTCCCACTTGGAGAAAATGCATCCAATCTTCAATGCAATCATCAAAGATTTATTCCAGTACCTCGCTCCCACTCTTAATAAACTGGAGATGTGGAGGGGGAGGGAGATGATGGAACAACTTGCTTCGTTTTATTCATTTTTGCTTTTATTTTATATAGTGATACAGTGCAGAACATGTCCTTCTGACCCAATGAGCCTCACCACCCTAACAACAAACCGTGGGTCACTAGTGACCTAAAGGCTCTTCTCAATCACTAAAAGAGAGCCTTCAGATCAGAGACAAGGAGGAATTGGAACATGTGCAGAGGGAGCTAAAGGAGAGCAACAAGTAGGCTAAAGAGGAATATGGGAGAGAGCTGGAGAACAAGCTTGGGTAGAAGAGCACATGGGAAATGTGACCATCTGGCTTCAATCAGCCGATCTGTACAGCCTCAGAATGCAGCCGTGAATGGGGCAATGAGTTAAACCAATTATTCTTCCATAGGTATGACAATTGTCCTCATGCTCACACTCCCCTAAGCCACCAGTCCAGGTGCTGAGGCACCCAATGCTCCCTCAGCACCAACTCCTCCCCTCCTCCCTCCTCATTTCAACACGTGGATGAACAGCTTAGGCTACCACTCCTTCCCTTCCTTGCCCTGCACCTGTCATTCACACTTCCACATACCAAATGCTTTCGTCCCAATTTTCACCTCCTGCAGCGCCAACCTTCCACCGATTCCCCGGTCGTCATGGACTCACCTTCATTACTGAGCAGGTGAGAAGGGCTCCTGGGATCTCAGACACGGCAAAGCATCGGGGCTGGATAGTATGAAGTCTTGAATAAGTGTGCTGAGCAGTTGTGTGGGTTTTTGCAGCTCATTTTCAATCTGGGTCTCAGCCTGGAAAGGGTATCAAACATCCTGTGTGATGACTCTGTGTTTTCAAGCTATCTCTGCCTCTGGAATTTAAGTACCGCAATAAGATTACCCCTCAATGTCCTACAGTCCATGAAATAAAATGCTAGTCTATCCATCCTCTACCTATAACTTAGTTCTCCCTATAACCTATAACTTAGCATCTTCCAAAACCTTCTCTGCACTCTTTCCAATTTAGTGATGTCTTTCCAATAATTTACCTATAACAGTGCAACCAAAACTGTACAAGTGTTCCAAATGCACTCTCACCAATGCCTTCTACAACTGCAGCATAACATCCCAGCTTCTATACTTAATTCCTTGATTGAAGAAGACCAGAATGCCAAGTGTCTTCATATAAAATTAAAGCAGCATGTCAATGGACACTGAGGTTGTCATTCTGGGCTGGGAAAAGATCAAAGTAATAAAAGATTAATTTAAATAAAACATCCTTTTTCTGGGAAACAAAGTTCTTTAATTTATGATACTGTGAAGAAGGAAATAGGATAGTGTAGGCAAAGTAGGTGAGGTATAGAAGCCTTAGGTCTGACACCACGAAGTTCAGGAAAAGTATGAGGCTCCTGACTTGGCATGGATAACTTCACTCTTCACAACTGTGAACTGATCCTAACAACCTACAGACATACTTTCAAGGGCTCTTTACAACACGTGTTCTCAGTACTTTTTTTGTATTTGCACAATTAGTCTTCTTTTGCACATTGGCTGTTTGTCAGTCTTTGTTTGTGCAGAGTTCTTTTTTGGATTTTTTTTACTGATTTCTTTGTTTCCCTATCAATGCCTGCAAGAAAATTAATCTCAATGGAGTACTTGGTGATAAATTTTACTTTAACTTTGACTTTGAAAGAAGGAAAAAGCAGAGTCATATCCACAAACCGGTGATCATAAAGATAGGAATATGCAGAAAGCAGATATTTGCCCCATGAAATTAAAAACATTTTGCTTGTCCCTCCAAAACCTAGAGATTTTAACATCTGTAAATCAGCAATTATGTTTATGCTAAGGGTTTCACAGTGACCTTTAATCAGGTTCTATGTAATTAAGCCACAGTTCTGCAGAAGTAGGAATATGTAGCTGACCTTCTTGAGTTTGACTGGTTCCACTCCAGTTTTGTGGCTCTGAGGTGACATATAAGACCAATTTGGGAACTGAGGATTGAGCATTGGTGGCTGATGGGGCAGGCAGAAGGTAGCTTGTGATGCAAAGCATTCCTTCTGTACCCTCAAAACTTCTGCTTCAAAAGGGCAAGAATTATAGCAGTGCTCAAAAAGAGCACAGTGAGCTGCCTTAACAAAAACCATCCAATAATACTCGTCTATAATGGTGAAGAGCTTTGAGAGATTGGTTATGACTAGAATTTACTCTTACCTCAGCAAGAATATGGACATACTGCAATTTGCCTATTGCTACAAAAAATCTATGGTGGACACGATCTTATTGCCTCTTCATGTGGCCTTGGATCACCTGGACGATCCAAATACCTGTGACAGTATACTGTATATTGACTAGAGCTCAGCATTTAACACAATCATTCCTACAGTTATGATCGAAAAGTTTAAGAACCTGGACCTCTGTACCTCCTTCTGTAACTAGATCCTTGACTTCCTAACTGAAAGACTACAATCTGTGCAGATCAGAAATAGCATCTCCTCCTCGCTGACAATCAGCACTGGCGCACTTCAAGGATGCATGCTTAGGTCACTGCACTACTCTCCCTACACCTGTTACTTTGTGGCCAGGCACAGCTCAAATGCCATCTATAAATTTGCTGATGATGCAACCATTATTGGTAGAATTTCAGATGGTGACAGGAGGGTGTACAGGAGCAAGATATCTCAGCTAGTTGAGTAGTGTAACAGCAACAACCCTTGCACTCAATGTCAGTAAGATCAAAGAGAGTGAATTTCAGAAAGGGTAAGGCGAGGGAACACACACCAGTCCTCATGAAGGGATCAGAAGTGGAGAGAGTGAGCAATTTCAAGTTACTGGTTATTAATATCTCTGAGGATCTAACCTGGGCCCAACATATCAATGCATCAACAAAGGAGGCAACACTGTGGCTATATTTTGCTAGGAGTTTGGGGAGATTTGGTATGACAGCAAAAGCACTCTAAGTTTTCCACAGACAGAGAGCAGTCTAACTGGCTGCATCACTGTCTGGTATGGGGCAGGGGTTGGGGGGGGGGGGGGTTGGGGTGGGGAGCTACTGCACAGAATCGAAAGAAGCTCCAGAAAGTTGTAAAATTAGTCAGCTCCATCATGGGTACTGGCTTCCATAGTATCCAGAGCCTCTTCAAGGAGTGATGCATCAAAAGGTGGCATCCATCATAAAGGACCCCCACCACCCAGGACATTGCTAGCATTAGGAAGGAGGTACAGAAGCCTGAAAACACACACTCAGCAATTCAGGAACAGCTTCTTCCCTCTGCCAACCAACTTCTGAATGGATATTGAACCCATGAACACTACCTCACTACTATTTTTATATATACTCCCAAGTGCCTTGGCGTCTCAGTTTTTTGTATTTTTTCCCATTTAGAAAATAGTTAATTTTTTCGTTTCTTCAAGCAAAGTGCATGACCATACACTTCCTGTGTTTCATTTTTTTTAATTATTAGGTTTTGCCTTTTACTGCTGCTGCAACGTTAACAAATTTCACAACATATGCCTATGATAATAAACCTGATTCTGTTTCTGATTCCCTTGAAACATTGTCTCAAGGTTCCCAGGAGATAATCAAAATGTAACATTTCTACAAGAAATCCTTGAATTGTTTCCTCTATCTTTATGGTAGTCTACCATAAGATATAGGAGCAGAATTAGGCCATTTGTCCCATCAAGTCTGCTCAGCCATTTCAACATTGCTCATCAATTACCCCCCTCAGCCCCAATCTCCTGCCTTCTCCCCATCTCCCTTCATGCCCTGACCAATCAAGTATCTATCAGTCTTTGCCTGAAACATACATAATGAGTTGGCCTCCACAGCTACTTATGGCAAAGAATTCCACAGATTCAAGCTCTCTGGCTAAAACAATTCCTCCTCACCTCCATTCTAAAAGGACACCCCTCTATTCTGAGACTGTGTCCTCTGCTCTTATATTCTCCCACCATCACAAACTCCTCTTCACATCCATTCAATCAAGGCCTTCACCATTTGATAGTTTTCAATGAGGTCACTCTTCAGTCTTCTGAATTCTAGTGCATACAGACCCAGAGCCATTAAACGCTCTTCATACAACAAGCCATTCAAATCATTCAATCCTGGAATCATTTTCATCACCCTCCTTTGAACACTCTCCAGTTAAAGCACATCCTTTCCAAGATAAGAGGCCCAAAACTGTTCACAATGTTCCACGTGAGGCCTCACCAGTGCTTTATAAAAGTCTTAATATTGCATCCTTGCTTTTATATTCTAGTCCTGCTGAAATACTAACATCCCATTTGCCTTCCTTACCATAAACTCAACCTGCAAATTAATCTTTAGGGAATCCTGCACAAGGACTTACCAATTTGTTTACACCTCAGTTTTTTTGTATTTCCTCTCTGTTTAGAAAATGCTCAACCTTTTCATTTCTTGTACCAGGATGCATGACTATATATTTCCTGACACTTTATTCCATCTATCAGCTCTTTGCCAAATTCTCCTAATCTATCTAAGTTCTTCTGTAACCTCTCTACTTCCTCAAAACTGCCTGCCCCTCCACCCATCTTCATATCATCTGCAAACTTTGCAACTAATCCATCAATTACATCAACCAAATCCTTGACATATAATGTAAAAAGAAATAACGCCCGATGAGAGCAAAGGAGTTGAGCTAAACTTGCCCAGATCATCCAGGGCAATACTGAGCCAAGATTCTGTCTTTTCTCAATCAGGTCATGAGTCCATGACTATCAGTTTGAGTGTGGAATCTATGATCCTTGCCCAATGCATTACTGAGGGAATACATCAACGAAATGTTTGAAAATAACCAACATAATTTTTTCTGATATCGTGGGTTGTAATTACTCTTCAAACAGGTCACTGAGTGTGAAACAATGAAGCATAACAATAGCAGTAACACTGTAAAAATAGTAGTATAGCAGGCAACACTTTACCTTTTATCTGAGCTTCAATTTCTTGTATTTGTCCCAGATCCCCTGACCCCTAACAATGTAAAACTCTATTCTTATCTGCCTTCAAAGTTTTTGTGTCTGAGCCGCCCTACCTCATGTGGAGAAATGGTGATAAAATGGAAGATGCTGTGTAAATAAAACACTTACTTTTTATCACTCTACATGGTCCATCATTACCTGCTCCACCTCGGGTCTCTCAGTTATCAATCTCTTCCCGAGAATGATGGGAAAGAGACAGAATACAACATAGCTACATAAAAGAATATATCTGAGAGAAAGATCTTTGAGCCCTACTTGTCCATGCTGACCAAAATGCCAATTTAAACTCAACCTATTGCCATTGTTTGACCAGTATCCCTCTAAAACTTTCCTATCCATCTACCTGTGTGTTCATATTTTAACTTTGTTATTGCAATTGCTTTGAACACTTCCTCTGGCAGCTCATTCCACACAGATACCACCCTCTGCAAGAAGAAGTCACCCTTAGGTCCTTTTAAAAACTTTCCCTCTCATCTTAAACCTTCTGCTTCTCATTTTTTAAATTCCTTTTCACTGGATAGTGCAACTCCTCTTTATCTTCACCCCTCATTATTTTACACACTTCTATAAGGTCTGCCCTTGGTCTCCCCTGCTCCACAATCCTATACCTCTGACATACCACAAGCCATTGAGAATAAGAGTGACCCTGGGTGATCTGTGATATAAGGAGCATGTTGTAAATTATACACTATTTATCTAAAAGGCAAGTTTGTCCCCATTTTTTTCCCAAATGTATTCTTCCATATATTTAATTTTTTGATTTTGGACTGTTTTTCTGGATCTCAGCTATTTTCTGTCCCTTTGTGTTGCAATTAAAGATCATCTATCATTCACTTTGACTGACATCATTAGCAGTCCCCATAATTGACAGCCATTTCACAGTAATAATCATCATCTACTTTCTTGCAAATTATTTTCCTTGCTTCCAGTTCCCTGTCCTTGCCTAGGACAAGCAAATCCCGTAAATTCTTGACCTTCTAATTATACCATGAGCTTTCCCTGAACACAGTGCAGAATATGTATTTAGATATGGCTGAAGAATTGGGAAAGTGTTCAGAATTGTTTTGTTTTATTGCTGGTTACATTGACCTGGAAAGAACTCATTGGAAAATGCAATGAAAGCAATTACAATAGTAAATTTCAGAATTGGATATGTTGTAAAAGAAAAAAATATAGCAGGCAGATGGGAAAGATGGGTGAGTAGGACAAAATGGAATTGGTTTTAAGTGTTTTTACAAACAGGAAGATTCAACAATTCTATCATGAATTATAGATCTTGATCTGCATCTTGGCTGCAAGCTATCTGTGCTTGACCCTCTTTCTAACAAATATTGAGTAAATCACAGCTTGATTCACTACTACATCAAGCCAAGTTCAAGTTCATTCAAGTTCAAGTTTATTTTCACAGGTGCACATATACAGGGCATAAATGCCATGAAACTGATCTTTTTTGCAGCTGCAGCACAATATATTACAAACATGACAATCATAAGTTAATGAAAGCTAATTTAACTTAAATTATAGATCACTTGTAAGACAAAGTAAATGTAGCGGTTGACAGAAAACAGTTGCAAGTGGAGGGGTGAAATAAAGAGCTGGAGACTTGATTGGTGAAGGAGATACAAGGCTGGAGAAGGGAGAATCTGATAAGAGAGGACAGAAGGCCATGGAAGAAAGAAAAGGAGGGAAGAGCACCAGAGGGAGGCGATGGATGGGCCAGGAGATAAGGTGAGAGACTGAAAAGGGGATGGGGAATGGTGAAGGGGGGATGGTGGGGGCATTACTGGAAGTTTGAGAAGTCGATGTTCATGCCGTCAGGTTGGAGGCTACCCAGATCAAATATAAGGTGTTGTTCCTCCAACTTGATTGTGGCCTCATCATGACAGTAGAGGAGGCTATGGATGGACATATTGGAATGCAAATGGGAAGTGGAATTAAAGTGGCAGCCACTGGGAGATCCCGCTTTTTCTGGCAGGCGGGTTGTAGGTGCTCGGTGAAGCGGTCTCCCAATCTAGTCGGATCTCAGCGTTATACAGGAGGCCACACTGGGAGCACCAAACACAGTATATGACCCCAACAGACTCACAGGTGAAGTGTCACCTCAGCTGGAAGGACTGTTTGTGTCCTGCATGGCCATGAGGGAGGAGGTGTAGAGTCAGGTGTAGCATTTGTTGCCCTTGCAAGGCAAAGTGCCAGGAGAGTCAGAGGAGGGAAAGATGTGACTGGTGGTGGGATACCGATTGAGATTGCGGAAGTTGCGGAGAATTATGTGCTAGACACGGGGATTGGTGGGGTGGTAGATGAGGACAAGAGGAACCCTATCCCTGGTGGGGTGACAGGAGGATGGGGCGTTGGGCGGACATGCGTGAAATGGAAGAGATGTGGTTGAGAGCAGCATTGGTGGTGGAGGCAGGAAAGCCCCTTTCTTTGAAGGAGGACATCTCCATTCTGGAAGAAAAAGCCTCATCCTGAGAGCAAATGCAGCGGAGGTGGAGGAATTGAGAGAAGGGGATGACATTTTTACAAGTAACGGGTTGGGAGGTGTATTCGTGCCAGTTGTTGTGAGAATCCGTGTGTTTATAATAGACATCAGTAGATAAGCTGTCTCCAGAGATAGAGACATAACAATTGAAAAATGGGAGGGAGGTGTCGGAACTGAGCCAGGTAAATTTGAGGGCAGGGTGGAAGTTAGAGGCAAAGTGGATGAAATCAATGAGTTCTGCATGGGTGCAGGAAGTAGCACCTATACAGTCGTGGTTGTAGTGTAGGGAAAGTGGGGGACAGCCACCAATGGAGGCTTGGAGCATAGACTGTCTTACGTAGCCAGCAAAAAGGCAGACATAGCTGGGACCCATGCGAGATCCCATGGCTACACCTTCTGTTTGAAGGAAGTGGGAGGAGCCAGAGGAGAAATTAAGAGTGAGGACAAGTCTGCTTGATGGAGGAGGGTGGTGGTAGAGGGGATCTGGTTGGGTCTGGTGTCCAGAAAGAAACAGAAACCTTTGAGGCCTACCACTCCATCAGCCACCATAATCAGCACATAATTTGCTGCAACTTCCACCATCTCCAACAGTATCCCACCACCAAGCACATCTTTCCGATGTAGATGGGGAGACCGCTTCACCAGGAAAAGCCAGCTCTCCCTGTGGCCACCCATTTTAATTCCACTTCCCATTTCCATTCGGATATGTCAATCCATGGCCTCCTCTATTGTCATGATGAGGCCACACTCAGGTTGAAGGAACAATCCCGTAAATTCTGTCTGGGTAGCCTTCAACCTGATAGCATGAACATCGGTTTTTCAAACTTCCAGTAATACAACCACCGCTTCAACATTCCCCCATCCCTTTTTCTCCTTGCTTGTCCATCACCTCCCTGTGATGCACTTCCCCCTTTTCTTTCTTCCATAGCCTTCTGTCCTCTCCTATCAGAATCCCCCTTGTCCAGCCCTGTATCTCTTTCACCAATCAATTTCCCAGCTCTTTCCTTCATCCCCTCTCCCAGTTTCACCTATCACCTTGTGCTTCTCCCTCCTCTCCCTCACCTTCTAACTCTACTCCTCATCTTTTCTTCTCAGTGCTTCTGAAGGTTCTCTTGCTGAATCATCGACTGTACTCTTTTCTATAGATGCTACTTGGCTTCCAGCATTTTGCACGTGTTGCCTGGATTTCCAGCATCTACAGAATTTCTCTTGTTTGCGATAGAACAGCAAGCTGTTTATTGTTCACTATATTATTAACTGTTTACCTGCGCTATGCACTACGTGAATTTTGAATTATATCTTTATTAAATTTTGGTCATATTTTATGTGAGACCTGTTATGTGGGTCCACCATAGGCTGGCCAAATCCTGTTTCATTTGTAAACACGAAGTACACTGCAGATGCTATGGTCAAATCAACACATACAACGGATGCTGCCCAACCTGCTGAGTTCATCCAACTTGTTTGTACATCCTGTTTCATTTGGTTGTGTATCTGCACAGTCAGATGACAATAGCATTGAACTTGAACTTGAATTTACTTTGGTAAAGATGGAAGATTCAAGGTTGCTATGTACATGGACTGACTGTATGAGCGTAAAATGATATTAGGCGATGTGTATATAGTGATGGAGGTGTGGGTTAATGGGTGGAGGTGTTGATCAGCCTGATGGCTTGGGAGAAGACCTGTAGCTGTTTTTGAGTCTAGCGGTTTTGATGTGGATAGCCTCTTACTCGATGGGAGTGGGGCAAGCAGCCCATAAGCAGAGTGTATGGGATCCTTTATGATTTTGCTGGCATTTCCTGTCACCTTTCTGTATATATGTCATCGGTGGTGGGTAGACCAGTGCTGGAGACTGTTGGGTAGTTTAACTACCCTTTGTAAAGACCTGCTGTCCACCACAGAGTAGTTTCCATTCCACACAGTGATGCAGAATGCTAGGACACTCTCAACTGCACATCTGTAGAAGGTCATGAGTATTGATGTGCATAGTCCAGCTCTCTTGAGCCTCCTCAGAAAGTAGAGGCATTGATGAGCTTTCTTGACTGTGAAGGATGTGTTCTGGCACCAGCACGTGAGATGAGTTACTTTATGCAGTGCTCATTCAATTAAGGGAGCCTCATGCAGAAAATCAGGGTTACCTTTCTGTGAGCAGACTATCATTGCTGCTCAACCTTGAACATTTTTTTCCCTTGTAAATGAAAGATGGCCCTTCATTTAATGCTATCAATTCTGTGCTTATCCATCATCTTCCTGGTCCCTTTGCACAACCACTATCTGCAATCAAAGCAAGTTTTTTTGAAAGTATTCCAGAGCTTCCAATACTTTCTCTAAAATTTTGCAGATCCTTTCAAGCACCACATCAATCTCCAATGTGAGTCAACTTCTAGGAGACCTGAATTCTCCTCAACTGTTCAATAAATCCAAATGGGCGTCCTTTTTCCCTTCAAAACCTGACAAATTTCTTCTTACACAATGGAATGTGATGATGCATTAAGCTTCTGTCTCCTCTCCATGGACTGTCAAAGCACTTAGCACTGAAATAAAACTTGCTTTTTCATGATGGTAAATTGCATTCAAACTGTGTTTACATTTTTCTGTCAACTAAGGCTTAACATTTAGTTAACCCAAAAGTTTCTCCTATAGTTAGTCCTCATCTTTTTCTCAAAGTAAACATATTATATCAACAATAAAATTACTTAACCTTTTATTATCTGTAACTTTAGTTTGTTGTCATCATTTTGCATCTTGTAGATTAGCAAGACCTGCTGCTTCCTACCTAATATTAATTGCTGTGCTAATGTCACTACTCTATTAATCTAATGTTTTCACTTGTCTACAAGTATAATATCCTTTCCGGAAGGATCACCTGATCGTTTATCTCTACAACATTTATGGTGTCTTACATTGTAGAAAATACTGCAGCTGTTGTTTTCTCCTCTTACTACAGTGTTCACACTTCAAAGTATATTTTGTATAAGTTATCTGCACCTCAGATTTCCTGATGTAAACTGTGCCTTACATTATCATCCCCACTTGGGACATGGTAAAAAATTTCCATTGATGTTTTCTGCCACGTATAATTTCTCAGCTGTCCCCAAGCACAATTCAAGTCTTTATATTTTAGGCTAACAATCTTTGTATCTCATCCTTTATCTCTTCCTTTATGATCCAAACTGCCCAATTTTTATCTCTTCATAAAATTTGTCATCACAGAATCAGAGGTGAAGAGGGTCAGTGACTTTACATTCCTTAGCGAATGAGAGGATCTTCTTTGGGTCCAAAAGACATAGGAATAAAATTAGGCCATTTGTCCCATCAAGTTTGCTCCACCATTGTATCATGGGTGATTTATTATCCCTCTTAATCCCATTCTCCTGCCTTCTGCCCATAATCTTTGACTAATCAAGAACCTATCAACCTCCACTTTAAATATACTAAGTAATTGGCCTCCACAACGGTCCATGGCAATCAATTCATCGGATACACCACCCTCTGGCTAAAGAAATTTCTCCTCAATTCTGTTCTGAGGAGTTGACCTTCTATTCTGAGGTTGTGCCCTCTGGTTCTGGATTCACCCACTTTAGGAAAGATCCTTGCTGCATTCACTCTATCTAGGCTTTTCAATATTCAATAGGTTTCAATGAGTTCACTTCATTCTTTTCAACTACAGCGAGTACAAACCAAGAAGCATCAAATACTCTTCAAATGTTAAAAGGTAGGCAGAGGGGGTGTTGAAGGGTCTTGGCCTGAAATGTCGGCTGTACTCTTTTCCAGCGATGCTGCCTAGCCAGCTGAGTTCCTCCAGCATTTTGTGTACTTGGTAGAGAGGGAGAAGCAGTTCTGTTGGTAAAATAAAAATGAAAATCAATTCTTTGAAAAGAGGTCACATAGGTTTGGAAAATGTAGAATCCTTGTGCATAGAGTTAAAAAACAGCAAGGGTAAAAAGACCCTAATGGGAGTTATACACAGGCCTCCGAAAAGTAGCCAGGATGTGGGATATAAATAACAAAGGTAGATACTAAAGGCATGTAATAAGGGAAATACTACAATAGTCATGGGAGAATCCAGTATGTAGCTAGATTTGGAAAATCAGGTTGGCACTGGATTCCAAGAGAGGGGATTTGTCGAACATCTACAAGAAGATTTTTAGAGCAACCTATGAGAACCACTATGAGAAAGGCAATTATAGTTTAGGTGCTGTATAATGGACCAGGTTTGGGAGCTTAAGGTAAAGAATCTCATTGGAGGTAATGAACATAATATGATAGAATTCACGTTATGGTTTGAGAGGCAGAAGAGAAAGTAATATGCAAACCTGTTACAGAGGATAAGGGAAATTACAGAGGCATGTGAGAGGAACTGGCCAGAGCTGCTTGGAAGGGGACACTACCAAGAATGACGGCTGGATAGCAGTGGCTGGAGTTTCTGGAAGTGATTTGGAAGATGCAGGACAGATATATCAGATGGATGAAGAAATATTCTAAAGGCAGAATGAGGCATATATAGCTGACAATGGAAGTCAAAAACAGCATAAAAACAAAAGTGAGGGCATAAAATATTAACAAAATAGTGTGAAGTTAGTGGATCGGGAAGCTTTTGAAAACTACCAGAAGGCGAGTAAATGAGCTGTAAGGAGAGGAAAGATGAAATATAAAGGTAAGCTTGCCAACAGTATAAAAGAGAATACCAAACATTCATTTTTCAGATATATAAAGAGTAAGAGGGAGGAGAGAGTGGGTGTCAAACCTCTGGAACATGATGCTGGACAAGCAATAATGGTGGACAAAGAATGGCAGACAAAATTAACAAGCATTTTGCATCAGTCTTCACCATGGAAGACATTAGCAGTATGCCAGATGTTCGAGAGTGTCAGGGGACAGATTATTAAGGAGAAGGTTTTTGGGAAGCTGAAAGATCTGAAGGTAGATGAACCCCATTCCCTCCCCCCAGGGTTCAGAAAGAGGTAGATGAAGATATTGTGGAGGCATTAGTAACGACCTTTCAAGAATCAATAGATTCTGGAATAGTTCTGGAGGACTGGAAAACTGCAAATGTCATTCACTTTAAGAAGGGAGGAAAGGTGAAGAAAGAATTATAGCGTAGTTACCCGGACTTCAGTGCTTGGGAAAATATTGACGTCCATTACTAAGGATGAAGTTTCAAAGTACTTTTGATAAAATAGGCCAAAGTCCTTAAGGAAAAATCTTGCCTGAGAAACCTTTTGGAATTCTTTGAGAATATAACAAGCAGGATAGACAAAGGAGAGTCAGCGGATGCTGTTCACTTGGATTTTCAGAAGGCATTTGACAAGGTGCCGCACAAGAGGCTGCTTAACAAGATAAGTGTCCATGGTATTACAGAAATTATACTAGCATGGGTAGTGGATTGGCTGATTGGTAGGAGGCAAAGAGTGGGAATAAAAGGGGCCTATTTTTGTTTGTTGATTGTGATGAATGATATTCTACAGGGACCACTTTATTGGGACCATTTCTTTTCAGGTTATAAGTGAATGATTCGATGAAGGAATTAATGACTCACTAGCCAAGTTTACAGATGATACGAAGATAGGTGGAGGAGCAAGCAGTCGTGAAGAAGCAGGGTGGTTCCAGAAGGACTTAGAAAGATTGGGAGAACGGGCAAAGAAGTGGCAGATAAAGTATAGTGCAGGGAGGAGTATTGTAATGCAATTTGGTAGAAGGAATAAAGGCATAGACTATTTCCTAACTGGGAAGAAAATTCAACGGTCAGAGGTGCAAAGGGACTTAGGAGTCTTTGTGCAAGATTCTCAAAAGTTGACTTGCAGGTTGAATCAGTGGTGAGGGAGGCAACTGCAATGTCAGCATTTATTTTGAGAGGACTAGAATATAACAGCCAAAGGTATAATGCTAAGGCTTTGTAAGGCATCGGTCAGACTACAAATGGAGTATTGACAGCAGTTTTGGGCCCCTAATCTACATAAAAATGTGCTGGAGTTAGAAAATGTCCAGAGGAGGTTCATGAGAATCTGATGCAATGAATGAGGCGAACCCAAGTGTGGGACACAGGCATGGAGATTTAGTTAGGATGCAGACGTGAATGGCAAACAGGAGCGAGAGCAGGAAGGCAGGAGACGGATAGGAGTTATCTTGACTGAGAGCATAGAGAGAGTAATGTTAGACAAAACTCTTCTTAGCACAGAGAGACAGAGTTATGCAGACAAACCTCGGTGCTGAGTAAAACTTTAGAAGACTTATCTTGACGCAGAGAGGCTGGGTTTCACAGCTTAATCTCTGAATTGGAGTTGAAAATTTAAAAATAACCTTGACACGAAGAGAATGAATTTCACAGGTAATTCTCGATACTGGAGCAAAACTTAGAACACGCAGTCCTTAGCGGCCGGGAAATGTTAATTACCGCACAGGTAAAACCAACGATCTGGCAACTAGTGGTTGTAACACCGTGGTTCTTTTGCTGCAGGTCCTGATGGAAGCCAGGTGTGCTGTCAAAGGGAGTTAGGAGCAAGTAGGAAATTAACAGTTGGAGCCGTGGCACAATCAAAGGAAATTAGGAGGAAATGGGGAATTAACTATATGGACTGCGACAGAATCATTCTGGAAAAGAAAGGGTAAACATATGAGGAGAGATTGATGGAACTGGTTCTGTACTTGATGGAGTTTAGAAGAATGAGGGTGATCTCATTGAAACTTATTAAATGTTGAAAGGTCTGGATAGAGTGGATGTGGAGAGGATATTTCTCTGGATGAAGATGAAATTACTTCACCAAGCACAGAAGATGTGGTCTTTTCAAACACTGATACACAAGCCACAGCCACTCACTCTGGAGAGAGTCATCATAGTCCAGGTCAGATGAGAGATAACCCAGGTCAGATTGCAGACCACAGTACCCAGGTAGATCCTTCTCATGATGGCAGTGGTGAGCTGGTAGAGAAGAAGAGGAAGCTCAAGTGGCCAGCAATGGCAGACGAGAAGGCTTGGCGTGTGTTTGATGAGGATATCAGTGTGATGTTGGAGAACACTCTCAGGGGAACATCAAAGAGAAAGTTGGAAGTGATGGGCGATATGATTTATAATGTTGGAAAGTACAGGTTTGGTTTAGTTGAGTTGAAGAAAGCAAAGCCTACACAGCAACCAAGGAGGCACCAGAAGGAGATTAGTAGGTTGAGGAGAGAGCTTAGATCATTGAGACAGAGGTGGAAGGTAGCAAGTGAGGGTGACAAGCCAGGGCTTGCTGATCTCTGAGAGCAGTTTCGAATGAAGTTAGCATCACTCCATTGAGCAGAGTCACAATGTAAAAAGAGAAAAAAGAGAGAGAAGGCAAGAAAGGTGTTCTTTGAGAACCCTCAGCAGTTAACAAAGAGGTTGCTTGAACAAAATAAGAGCGGACTGCTTAACACCTCTCAACAAGAACTTGAGGGTCACCTGGCAAGCACTGACTCTAATGAACAGCGGGAGGCTCCTTCGCCTGACATGTCAGGGCTTGTGAAGCCGACTGAGCCAGGAGTGAAGTTCGATCTGTCAGAACCCAAACTGGCAGAAGCCGAGCGGTTCATCAGAAAGACAAGGTCAGGTTCAGTGCCAGGACCTAATGGAGTGCCGTATAAGGTGTTCAAGAAGTGTGAAGAGCAGAGGAAATACTTGTGGAGATTGTTAAAGGTGGTGTTGAGACAAGGTGTTGTTCCTTTGTCATGGAGTGAGGCTGAAGGAGTACACATCCCGAAAGAAGAGATTTCTATTACATTGAATCAGTTCTGACCAATTTCACTCCTGAATGTAGAGAGGAAGACTATGTTTGGCATTCTAGCAGAAAGAATATCTTCATTTGTGATAGAGAATGGATTGGTAAATACATCTGTGCAGAAGGCAGGAACACCAGGCTTCCCGGGATGCCTTGAACATACTAGTATGATATGGCATACCATCCAGGAGTCGAAAAGGTTGAGAAGAAATCTGGCTGTAGTTTGGCTTGATCTTGCAAATGCATATGGTGCTGTTCTCCATGTCCTGAATGAGTTTGCAATGGATGTCTGCTAAGGCGAGGAACTTCGTTATGCAGTACTGCAGTGATTTCCGGATGAGGTTTTCCACTCAGCAGTTTACAACTAGGTGGCAGAGCTTGGACATTGGTATCCCAATGGGATCTGTGATTTCACCCATCCTTTTTGTGTTAGCCATGGAGGTCATTGTGAAGGCTGCAGAATCAGTGGGACTAGGTGTTGCACTTGATGGCGGAGGGGAATTGCCACCAATACGAGCGTTCATGGATGATCTCACCCTTTTGGGTCCTAGCACTGAGGCAGTGGAAAGTGTACTATCTAGACTCGAGGAGCTAATGGATTGGGCAAGAATGCAATTCAAGACCAAGAAGTCAAGGAGCCTTGTTCTTAGGAGAGGAAAGCTGGTTGACTTTCATTTCACCCTCTGTGGAGAGGAGATTCCATCCATTCAGGACCAACCAGTTAAGAACCTCAGGTGATGGTACACAGAGGAGCTGAGAGACACCAAGCGGGTTCAAGAGAACAGATCAGCAGAGGTCTGATGTCTGTCGACAAGTGTGGCTTGCCTGGCAAGTTGAAGTTGTTGTGTTTGCAGTACGGACTGATGCCACGGATAATGTGGCCACTAACTGTCTATGAAGTGGCAATGTCCCATGTTGAGGCAATGGAACAGAAGATCAACAAGTATGTGAAGTGGCTTGGAGTACCGAGCAGCCTCACAAATATTGCAATCCACAGTAACCAGACAAAGCTTACCATCCCAGTGCAATCCTTTGTGAAGAGGTCAAGGTAGCCAAGGTAGGATCATTCTTGATGCTTCGAGACTCAAAACACCCTGTCATCAAGAACATCCAACTGGATGTGAGATCAGGCAGGAAGTGGTCAGCCCGGGCAGCAGTTGATGAGGCAGAGTCTAGATTGAAGCACAAGGAGACAGTTGGGGCTACCCAGCTGGGCCGCCAGGGACCTGGATGGACAACTCACAAGTGGTGGTCATCTTCTACAGGTAAGGAGCGTCGTAAGCTTGTAACGCATGGAATACGAGAGGTAGAAGAGGAGAAGAGGTTAGCTAAAGCAGCTGGCCTGACCAAACAAGGGTCTTGGACCTGGTGGGAAAATGTTGAACAACGACATCTATCTTGGAATGTTCTGTGGCAGATGGAACTGCTCCACATTTCTTTTCTATACAGAGCAGTGTATGACCTGCTCCCAATACCTGCCAACCTCAGCACCTGGTATGAAGATAAGATGGACAGGTGTGCTACTTGTGGTGAGAAGGGAACACTTCAACATATTTTGAGTGAGTCAATCTTTCCAGCGGCTTGTACACTTGGAGACATAACAACGTTCTCAAAGTTGTAACAGAAGCGGTTGAGCAGAGGGTACAGCAGCACAACTTATCTCATGACCCATGCTGCACAGAACATCGCATATCATTTGTGAAAGAAGGCTCAACTGATGATCAACTGATGACAGCACAGGACAGTTAACATCTTAGTCCACGTGTGTTTTCAATTCAATTCTTTCCTATGGTCAGTGAGTTTAGAACCAAGGGGCGCAACATCAGAACAGAAGAATGACCCTTCGGAATAGAGATGAGAAGGAACTTCTTTAGCTGTAGGGTGGTAAATCTGTGGAATTAATTGTCATGGGTGGCTGTGGAGGCTAAGTCACTGAGTATATTTAAAATGGCAGTTGATAGGCTCTTGATGAGTCTCGGTGTCAAAGGTAATGGGAAGAATAATAATTCAGCCATGATATAATGGCAGAGCAGATTTGTTGGGCCAAATATTCTAATTCTGCTCCCATGTCTTATGGTCATATAGCTATTACCCTTCAGCCATTACGGTCCTGAACCAACGTTATCAAAATTACCCTCACACCAACACTGAATTGATTCCATAACCTATAGACTCACTTTCAATAACTCTACAGCTCATTTTCTCAATATCATTTATTGCTTGTTTATTTATTATTGTTTTGTTTTTAATTTTGAATTTTCACTATTTGTCATTGCTTGCACATTGGTTGTTTGTTCATCTTTGTTTGTGTGTTGTTTTTTATTGATTTTATTGTTTTTTTTGTACCTGCTGTATATAGTTGCAAGAAAATGAACATTGCAGTAGTATATGGTGACATATATTTCACATACTTAGATAATAAATATATTTTGAATTTAACTTTGAAATATCCTTGAATAACTCATTCCTAACCACGGTCATTTTGTTAGCGCATCTCTGAGATGGCTATTAGATCTTATCATTTTGTTCCTATTTGTTCCATTGATTCACTGGCTTTCTTACAGCTGCAAGTATGAACAAGGAGCTGATCAGTTCAAGAGTTTAATGGCAAGAGCTGTTCTTAACTCTGGACGTCTGGGCTTTCAACCTCCTGTACTGTGTCCCAGAAGGGATAAGAAAAGGGAATAGCCAGGGTGGGAGTAACCTGTTGAACAATAGTTCAACTTATTGAACAATACTACGGCCTATGCCATTGTATTCAAAGAGATATCTAAAGATGTCTCTTTGAATACTCTGGTATTGAGCCTCTATAGTTCCTGTTGGCCTCCAGTTTCCCTCATATCCTGAGTGATTCTAAACTGAGTTTGGAAATGGTCCAGTAATCTGCTTAGTTCAGCTGAAAATTAGGAGGAGATAGTAAAGATTCAGACTTGCCAGCAGTGTACCAATCTCACAAGCAAATAATCTGGACCTCTAGAATCCTCCTCGCCTGCAGGCATTTTGTAAGTCAGGGTTTAACCCGGGGGGGAAACATAAAAAGGGAGTGGGCTGAATGAAATTTAAATATTTACTCAATAAGCTTAGTTATTTACTCACTGAGTGATTTTATTCCTGCAAGTGCTGCGGCCCCTTCTATGTAACCACCTGCCAGGCCTGTTAAAACTGTTAAATCCAGAAATGGTTGTGAAGGATTTGGAGGTGGAATTTCTACTATTCGCACATCCCATCTAAACCAAGCTCACCCATACTTAGTGATTAAAATTTAAGTCTTGAATTTTCCAATGTCTGCAAATCATTTTCCATCATTGTGTTTACGACAATGGATGGTCTGAGGTACCTTTGAAAAATGATGTAATCTGCTCAGCAAGCTTTAAATGTACAGATTGACTGAATGATCACACTCAGTGTTAATTTGTTACCCTTTCACCTTTCTGACCTCGTAAAACTGCCTGTCATTGGCTGACAAGCACCAGCTGCACATACATCTGCACATTAACATCTGGGTTCCTGAAAATTATTTATACTAACATATGCAGGAGAGGTGTTCAGTGCTCTTAAGCATTTGTTTCTTTAGTTGCTTTGTGCTAAAAGAACGAAAGCTAATGAAGACTTGCATTTATATAGCAACTTTCATTGTTCCATAACATTTTACTATCAGTTGAAATACATTTGTATTGTGGGTAACAGGGCAGCCAAAGTAAACAGCTTGATAATGACCATCTAGTACTTTTCCATAAGATTGATTGAGGGATAAACGAAGGAAGATGCAGAGACACCATTCTTGCTCTTATTTAAGGTTATGCAGTTGCAACTGTTCTGGTCCACAGAGCACTTGATTAAACATTACATCTTAAACAGAGAAAGCCCCCATAGTACATCACTTGTTGAATGTTGCAAAGGAACTTCTATAGTTGTGCAGAGGAGGCCATACTGACTTTTTGTGTAGGCACTGATATATAAATGCCAATGCCCAAGACCGCAGAAGTCTACAGAAAGTGGGTGAATGCAGTCCGGTTCATCACAGGCAAAGTACTCCCTACCATTGAGTACATTTACATGGAGTGCTGCCCCAAGAAAGCAGCACCCATCATCAAGGATACCCACCATCTAACTATGTTCTCTTCTCGTTGCTGCCATTGCGAAGGAGGTACAGAGCATTAAATCCCATGCCACCAGGCTCAGGAACAGTTATTACAATCAGGCTTCTGAACCGGTGCACATAACTTCATTTACCATTACTCTGAGCTCAGACTATGACCCACAGAATTACTTTCAAAGACATCACAACTCATGGTCACATTATTAATCCTTTTTGCCAGTTTGTTTTCTTTTGGACATTATTATTTGTCAGTCTTTGCCTATTTGTGTATAGTTTTCAATAAAATTTATTGGTTTTTTTCATATGAATATCTGCAAGAAAATGAATCTCAAGGTAGTATATGGTAGCATAAGTAATTTGAATTCATAATAATAAATTTGTTTCGAATTTTTTATCTCGGCATTGATTTCCATTCCTCTGGATAGCACTCCATATCAGAGTATGTCAAAGGCAACCCTCTATACCATGAATATTAGGAAAAACCCTGGAACTGTTAAGATTAATTCTCTGAGCCTAGGTATACTAGCATTAGCACTCTGCACCTGTGAATATTAAAATTAACTCTATCTCTGGAGTGTTTGTGGTTAACTCACTATACTTTTATCTATTTGTTGATTTATTGAGATAAAGCCGCCCAGCAACCCCTGACATATCCCTAACCTAATCACGGGACAACCTACAATGACCAATTTATCTACCCACCAATATGTCTTTGGACTGTGGGAGGAAACCAGTGTACCCAGAGGAAACCCACGCGGTCACGGGGAGAACATACAAACACCTTACAGGCAGTGGCAGGAATTGAACCTGGATCACTGATGGTGTAAAGTGTTGTGCTAACTACTACCCTACCATGCTGCCCCAAATTTTCCTTGAGGCTGTACGGTTAGATATCTGTACCTGATGTTGTTAGTGTGACTCTGTGTCTGGATCTCTTGGGGTTACATCTCTATAACCAGTCCATAAATTAAAATATAATCTTCAGCGTCTGGTCACATTCCTAATTGGCTCATTTTTATTTCATTTTGTTTTGAAAGGAACAAAAGCAAAAATGAATACAAATTAAAATAACAACACACACAAAATGCTGGTAGAACACAGCAGGCCAGGCAGCATCTATAGGGAGAAGCCCTGTCAACGTTTCGGGCCAAGACTCTTCGTCAGGACAAATTAAGATACTGCTTTTTGCATCCAGAAAGGTGAAACAGTAAAAGAATGCAGATTATAGAGGGGCTCTAGTCAATAACTATCCAAGACAGTGAATACCAGTGTCAAGTACAAAAACTCAAATTCCTTTGTGAATTTTGCTTTAGATCCTTAACTTGAATAAATTTTTCCACCCTGCTGAAAAACAAATAAATTTGACATAATCTTCAAAAGGGCTTTTGACATGTGCTTAAGTATAGCTGGTAGTTTTGATGTCACCTTGGAAACCAAGGCGTTTGCTCATTTGAACAAACATGTTTTTCCATAGAACGGTAAAATTAAATGCCACCTGAACATGCAACGGTTTTGAATGTAGCTTCACACTAAGGGCTACATCAAATTAAAAAGATAATAAAACCATACAATGGTTTCATGTTCCGTTAACAGTTCACATTCCATCTCCAGACACTTACATTCTCACTTATGTCACTGATTGATCAATCTGCCTTTTGTTTAGTTATTTATTGCCACATTTCCAATGAAACATACAGTTAAATGCTCTGTTTACATTAACAACCAATAAGGATGTGTTAGGGGCAGCCCACAAGTATCGCCATGGATTCTGCCATCTACGCATCACGCCCATAACATTCAGCAGACCAACGCAAGTAACAACAACAGCGGCAAAACAATTGCCTGAGCGATAAGATTGTTCTGGCAACTCCAGACTTGCACTTGTTCAGTCCAAAGGACAAACTGAAATTTGTTTACAATTAACTATACTGTTAAAAATTTTTGAAGGCACAAACCATTAGAGAGTCATAGAGGTTTGCAATGCAGAAGGAGCTCATCTGGTGTCCCAAGCCAACCAACAAACAGGAAATAAACCATCAGCACTGCACAAAGGATGTGGAGGAACTCCACAGATCAGCAGCATCTACGGAGGGAAATGGACATTCGCCGTTTCAGGTCAGGTCGTTTATGCAGACAGCCACTAGATCATTAGTAATAGCTAGGAACAGCAGAGAGTAGGAACTGCCTGGACACAGTTCAGAATGTCATGTAAACTCACCTCCATGGAATCTGTCTCAATAAAGCAGCCAGCATAATCAAAGACCCTACCTATCCCAGATATTCTCTTTACTTTCCTCTCCCCTCAGACAGAAGACACAAAAGCTTGAAAGCACATACCACCAGGCTTAAGGACAGCTTCTACCTGACAGCAGCACACAAAGTTGTAACCCTGTTCATTGACTTCCAATTACAATACAATGGACTCAAAGTTCAAAGTAAATTTATTATCTAAGTACATTCTGTATATTTCACCATATACTACTGATGCACCATCAATAACTCTCGGAGACGGGAGGCGAACAATAGGCTTTTATTAGCTGCAAGAGACCACGATTAGCAGCAAGAGACCACCACACAACATCCTGGAGATTGAGGGAGGAGCAGTGCCTCCAATCACCTTTAGACAGGGGTCTGTGGGAGAAGCCACAGGAGCAGTCAGCAGAGGGACGTGTCCAGACAGGTATATGTAGTTCACCACAACTACCTTGAGTTTCATTCTCTTGAGGGCAACCACAGTAAATACAAGAAACACAATAGAATCAACGAAAGACCACACACAAAATGATGGACACCAATATATTAAAAAAAC
Organism: Hypanus sabinus; assembly: GCF_030144855.1. Classification (NCBI taxonomy): domain Eukaryota; kingdom Metazoa; phylum Chordata; class Chondrichthyes; order Myliobatiformes; family Dasyatidae; genus Hypanus; species Hypanus sabinus. The sequence continues at coordinate 172,144,160 of NC_082708.1, read as the reverse complement.
AACAAACTGTGCTAGTACAGAAAGAAAGAGAACATGAGATGAAGAGTCCTTGAAGGTGAGTCCTATTCGGTGATGCAGCAAATTAAGTTGAGTGAAGTTATCCCCTTCAGTTCAAGAGCCTGATGGTTGAGGGGTAACAACTGTTCCTGCACCTGGTGGTGTGGGTCCTGAGGCTCCTGCACCTTTCTCCTTACGGCAGCAGTGAGAAGACAACATGGCCTGGATGGAGGGAGCCCTTGACAATGAATATTGTTTTCCTGAATGTCATGTAGATGTGTTCAGTGGTGGGCAGGGATGGACTGGGTGGTATCCACCACTTTTGTTAGCTTTTCCATACAAGGGCATTGGTGTTTCCATACCAGGCCATATACTTTCCACCACACATCTACCTCACAATCAACTTTGTTATGATCTTGCAGATTATGGTCTAACAGCACTTCAACTGTTGCACATTATTCTACATTCCTTTATTATTTTATCTTGTCCTACCTCGACACAATGTGTAATGATTTGATCTGTATGAACAGTATGCAAGACAAGCTTTCTCTGTATTTTGGTACTTGTAACAATAACGAACAAATTCCATTTCCAATAATAATTCAATCCATTAGGAGGAGAGCTTAAGACTGCATAACGGGTTGTAACAATCTCAGCTTCAGATCATTCAACTGGTGGGGCTCAACTATTTTAATTATCAATGGATAGAAACATGGGAAACAGAATGTTCAATACCAGAGAATAATTTACATACTGCATTATATTACATTACATCACACATTCTTATTCAACCAATCTTAATACTGTAATCTAAAATTTGACAAGGGTACTGATGAAGGGTAAGCCTTCATGCATTGTGATTGGGACAAATAATCAGCTGATGTCAGGAACTCCACAGAAGAACCAAGAAGTGCTCACCTGTAGCAAGAGAATGTCTAACCGCCAAGCTATATGTTGAATGCACTGCCATTAAGAATCAAAGGGTTATCCTTGATCAGAAATCCGATTGGGCCAGTCATACAAATGCCATTGCTACAAGTTAAGGTCAGAGTTTAGATATCATGTAGTGTTTTGCTCTCATCCTGACACCCAAAGCTTTTCTCCTTCTGAAACCCACAAATCGGGAACGTGGCAGAACATTCTCCACTTACCTGATGAGTTAAACTCCAGGAACACTCCAGAAACTCCTGGCTAAAGCAACCTGTATACTTGGCAGCAAATGAAGTGTCCTGAAAGTCTTGTCCTGCAACAGTGTGTGTACTCATGTGGCTATGTGTGCAATTTACATAATGCACTCTACCAAACATGCAGGGAAGCTCGGTAAGTTGCATCATTTAAATTGTACATGTGGCACCTCCTGAAACCACTCATGAACCAAGATGAATCAAAATGCTCATGGGATCAGCAGCACTTGCAAGTTCCACTTCATCGCTGATGGCCATGCACAGTGGTGCAATGCTGCTCATAACTCAGTGGATTCAAGCTCAGCTCTGTCCTTGGGTACAATCTGCGCATTGATCTAGTGATAACCTGGGATGCTCCAGTTTCCTCCCAAGTTTCAAAGAAGTGCTAGTACTTAGCATAGATGAATGGCAGGAGAATGAAAGGGAAATTTGACTGGCCTATGAGAAAAAGTGAGTTTCAGGGCAAAAGGAAAAAAAGAAGAGGGGATTTGGGACTAATGGAATACAGTGCAGATGCAAGTATTCAATTCTGATGTAGGATTTCAACCATAAATATCGACATCTCTTTTCCCTCCTCAGATACTGCTCAACCCACTGAGTTCTTCCAGCAGACTGTTGTTGCTCAAAAAGATGGGATATCCTCTTTCTTTTAGTACTATGCAGTCACAGAGCCATCTCATTTTAAATTTACTTACAATTAGCTTATTCATGTACTGTTCTGGGCATAGTATTCAAGGGCTATGACTCACGTTGCATCACAAGACCATCATATTCTTAGCTGGCTGTACTCAACTTATGATTGAGCTTAATTACCTTGATGGTGAATTGTTTAACATTCAACCATTCTTGTTTCCCTACAACCATTAGAGTCCCGAACCTACGTGGATGACTTCGCTCATCATAACTCAACCTACAGATTTCCAAGGACATTTTTACAACTCATTTTCTCAGTATTACTTATTTTAGTTGCACAATTTATTTTCTTTTGCATATTGTTTATTTGTCAGTGCAGTATTTCATTAATTCTGGAGTATTTCTTTATTTTTCTAAACATGCCCTCGAGAAAATGAATTTCAAAGTAGTATATGGTAATACACATCAATGTACATTGATAATAAATTTTACTTTGACTTTGAATTTTGAATTTAAATAATTATATCCACTACTTTGTTAGTGAAAATAATAATCAAATTCCCACAGCACCCTTGTGTCTTTCTAATTGAATACCCCTCTATGGAGCCAGATTGGACTGATAAACCAAACAGGCTTCTACTATAACATAATAATTCAGGTATGCATCTTTTCTTTGGAAATAAATTGTATTTTTTCCATCATTTCTAACTTTAAATCCAGAATTCCTACTTAATGACACTGTGGGAGTATTTTCCCTATTAGGTGATTAGCAGTGATCAAGTTAAAGATGCCCTTGCCAGTCAAACCCACAACACTCAAATGATTTGGCAATTAGAAATGTCAACACTGACTGCTCTCATAGAAAATGATGCCTGTCCTGCTTGATATTACATCAAAGACCTTCTGGAACAACAACAGCTGATGCCAAATGCTGAGGTTGAACATTACCAGTTGAGATGGGCCAGCGGCCATGGAGATGACAATTTGATTAATGTGATTTTGTAAGGAATAGACAATAACACCATACTCCTAAAATAAAAGGCGGAAGATTTACCACTATAAATAACTGCTGCTGACATTTTTATTCTGAACTCATATTGAATGTATTGACACAGCTGATCAACAGCACAAAATTCATCATCACGTCACAGTCATTATCAGGGCCGTCAGAACTACAGTGGGGGGATCGATGCACTCTGAATCAGAGGAGCAAAGTGAAATGCTGGATCAGTAGTAAAGTTCCAAAAGATCCTCCAAGAGTTTTTAGTCGAATGGGCCAATGCTTCTTTGGATTGGAACAATTGGCAAATCATAGACACAAAAGATTCTGCAGATGCTGGATATCAGAGCAATGTACACAAAATATAAGTCAGGGGAGTGAACAGAAGATGTTCTGGACCAGGATATTTTGTAAGAACTGGAAAGAAAGGGGGAAGATCAATTTGCAACCTTTACATTTTGATCAGTTACCTTAACTTGCATGAAGGTGTAGAGGAGATTCACCAGGACACTGCCTGGATTGGAGAACACTATGAGAAAAGGCTCAGAAAGCTAAGGCTTTCCTCTTTGGATTAAAGGAGAACAAGAGGTGAATTGACAGAGGTGTATAAGATTATAAGAACACAATACTCCAAGTATAGCTTCATATGTCTATTGCTTCCATCTATGTTTGGATTATAGTCCCATGCCACAACCTCACCATTTTGGCATTTCATTTTCAACCACACTTGGTACCGCCCTCTGTACTCCTCATTGGATCAAAGCATGCATGACTCTATGACTCTGTGTACCTCACTGTCACCTTTGCAAAGGTGTATAACTTACTGTCCATTGTGCCGCTGGCATTTAGGGTAGCAATGAAAGCCCTCCATCTCTGTCTGTCCATATCGTCACACACAGATGTAGAAGGGTTCTTCAGAGTGTTTTCCATACCATTTTTTTGACCAGTCAGGATTGTTAGCCCTGAGCTGAATTCCTGAACCTGGATGAGTGGTGGATCACTCTTAGTCTGGTCTCTACCCCTTACCAGATTTCCATGGGAGACCCTAACAAGGGCCAAAGCACAAGGCTTTGACTTTAGTCAACATACTGTACCTCTCTGGGTCATTGAGGTATGCAAACTTCCAAACCCTACGACTTTTGTGGTCCTCTTGGAGGAAAAGGAAGGGCAAAGTATTGAAATTAATCAAGTTATTCTGTATTCAGGAGTTTGAAAACAAGCCAGGAATGTTAAACACATATAATCAGAGAGATGGAGACCACTCACCTCACTGAGTCTATGCTGATTTTGGAGGAAGCTCCCTCATCCTTTCTCTCCCCATTGGTTTGCTTTCATTATTTATTTGATGCATATTTCTAATCCCCATGCAAATATTTCCATCCATCCATCTGTTAATCAATTCCAATATCTATCCAGCCATCCATCTACCATTCAGCCATCATCCATTTAATATCTATCGCCTATTTATTATCTATCCAACCACCATCCATTCATTATGGATATGATTTTTTTTCAGCACCTATCTATCCATCATCCACCAATAGAAACCTTTGACCTTCATTGTTCCTGGTGATTAAGTAGATACTTCTCAAGTGTTGTGAGACTGTCTGACTCCACCCAGCCAGTGTCATCTGGATTTAAGCCGGCATCTGATTGAAAAGGGTTTTTTCTCAGGTCTGCTCTGAACCCATTATCCTTTAATTAAATCCATGTCCACTAGTTTTAATTACCTCTTCTCTGCAGGTCTGAATGGGGGCTGTCAAATCTGAGTCTTTAACTCCCATTGCAATTAACATTCTTAACATATTTTTGCTCAATTTCATGGATTTTTCCAGAAGCTTAAAATCAGTGTTAATGTTGTGAGCAGCACATGTTTAACACATATGCCAAACTTCAATTTTTTGGCGCTAATGTTTCGACAGATTGGTGAAATATATGTTAGTCAGAGAATCATAGCCATGCCTTGAAGCAGAGACATTAGGAAGGAATTTCACATGGAAAAGAGCCGTGGAAATTTGAAACATACTTCAACAAGCAGATATTGACACAGGGTCGATAGGTGACTTTAAACCAGACATTGGTAGTGACAGAAGTCTCTTCAGATACAAAGGAATCTGAAGATAAGCAAATCAACTATGATTTATGGAGTTGGATTAGTAATGATTAACAGAGCAGTTTGGAGTGCCTTGCTTACTGTTGCTTGTATTTCATATAAATCATATATTCTGCATGTAGGGCATACTATCCCAGACCATCAAAATGCTGTATTACTCTAAAAGTCCATCTGGTTCACCAATATCCTTGGGCTGCATGACTTAAGGATTTTGGCATGAAACATCAACTGCTTAATCCTTTCCTTAGATACTGCTTGATCTGCTGAGTTCCTCCAGCATTTTATTTATGTTACTCTGCATTTGTGGCATCTGCTGAATCTCTTGTGTTCACTGTAGTATAACTATCTCTTACCTGTCTTCTCAATTAGCCCAGAAGACAGAAGGCTGTTCAATTGTCTCAAATAATTTCAGTAAAACAAAATTTTCTCCTCTCCCTACAACAATGGGAAGCTTCCAAAGATAGTTGCTGCTCATGTTAGGACTTACACAGAAAATATTAGTTGTTGGTTCAAGTTATTGCTCTACTGAACAAGTTCAAGAAAAAGATATATAGAGGCCAAGATTTTTAACTGGAGCAGAGGTTCCCAACTAGGGGTCCACAGATCCCTAAGTTAATAACAAGGGTCCATTGCATAAAAAAATTTTGGGAAACACTGAACCAGAGAATTCCTTATGACATATACTGCCGAAGTAACAGTCACTCATATCAAAGAAAGTAAATCAAGAAAGGTCATGTGACCAAAACTACAAGTAAGACTCTGGTTGGAAACTTCTCAGCAGTATAAACCTTTGACTCTACGACCTCCATGCAGAAGTGCATAGTTTCCAAGACATTGTGATATATTGGGAAGATAAAGGGAATCCTTTAATTGCTGGAATTAGCCTTGTGAACCTCCCCGGAACCCTCTCCAATGCCAGCACATTTGCTCCTGGATAAGGAGCCCAAAACTGCTCATAATTCTAATTTGGAGTATGGTGTGGAGTTTTGGCCACCTACCTACAGGAACAATAAAAACAAGATTGACTGAGTGCAGAGAAAATTTACAAAGATGCTGCTGAGACTTGAGTCATAGGGAAAAGTTGAATAGTTTTGGGTTTTACTCCCAAGAACATATAAGACTGAGGGGAGACATGATAGAGGTATGCAAAATTATGAGGGGTATAGATAGAATAACTGCAAGCAGACTTTTTCCTTTGAGATTGGCTGAGACATGAACTAAGGTAAAATGTTTAAGGGGGATATAAGGAGAACTCCTTCAGTCAGAGTGGTGAGTGTGTAGAATGACCCACCAGTGGAAGAGGTAGATGTGAGTTTGATTTCGACATTTTAAAGAAATTTGGATAGGAGATACTGGACTTGAGTGGGATCCCCGGATCCCCCCCAGTGCCAGTGTCAGGGACGTCTTGGATCACGTCCTCAGCATTTTAGAGGACAGGGGGAGCAGCCGGATGTCTCGGTACATATTGGTACCAATGACATTGGAAGGAAAAGCCAAGAGCTCCTGAAGACAGAATTTAAAGAGCTAGGCAGAAAGCTGAGAAGCAGGACCTCCAGGTTAGAAATTTCTAGATTGCTGCCTGTGCCACGCACCAGAGAGGTTGGAAATAGGATGATTTGGCAGATAAATGTGTGGCTGAGAAGTTGGTATAGGGGGCAGGGTTTCAGGTTCTTGGATCATTGGGATCTCTTCTGGGCAAAGTATGAACTGTACAAAAGGGATGGTTTGCGCATGAACTCGAAGGGGGACAAATATTCTGGCGGATAAGTTAGTTAGAACTGATGGGGGGTTTAAACTAATTTGGATGGAGGTGGAAACTGGAGTGAAGGGACTTAGGGCAGGACAGATGATAAAAAGCAAAGATAGCATGCAGTCAGTCTGTCAGGAAGGATAGGACAGAATTGTACCCAGCAGGGTGAGTAGCAGCACATTAGGGATGCAGAATCAAAAAGGATAGCAAAAATAGTAGTCAAAGTATTATATCTCAGTGCACAGAGTATAAGAAATAAGGTGGATGAAGTTGTTGCACTTTTACAGATTGTCAGGTAAGATGATGTGGCCATCACTGAATCATAGCTGAAGGATGGATGTAATTGGGAACTGAATGTCCAAGATTACATATTGTATCAGAAGGAGAGAAATGTAGACAGAGAGGATGGTGTGGCTTACTGGTAAAGAATGGTTTCAAAAAAAGTAGAATGATTTGACAGGATTGGAAGATGTTGAATCCTTTTGGGTTGAGTTAAGAAACTGCAAGTTATATACAGACCTCCAAACATTAGCTGGGTTGTGGACTACAGATTACAATGTGAAATTGAAAATACACGTCAAAAGGGCAATGTTATGATTGTCACGGGAGATTTTAGCATGCAGGTTGATTGGGAAAATCAGGTTGGTAGTAAATCTCAAGAGAGTGAATATGTTGAATGTCTACAAGATGGCTTTTTAGAGCAGTTTGTCATTGAGCCTACTAGGGGATCAGGTATACTGGATTGGGTGTTATGTAATGAATCAAAAGTGATTAGGGAGCTTAAGATAAAGGAACACTTAGGAGCAGTGATCACAATATGATTAAGTTCAACTTGAAATTAGTTAGGGAGAAAGTAAAGGCTAATGTTGTATTATGTCAGTGGAGTAAATTACAAGTCAAGTCAACTTTTATTGTCATTTCGACCATAACTGCTGGTACAGTGCATAGTAAAAATGAGACAAAGTTTTTCAGGACCATGGTTTAAATGACACAGTACAAAAAACTAGATTGAACTACGTAAAAAAAAACACAGAGAAAGCTATACTAGACTACAGACCTACACTGGACTGCATAAAGTGCACAAAAACAGCATTACAATAAATAATAAACAGGACAGTAGGGCAAGGTGTCAGTCCAGGCTTCAGATACAGTGGAATGAAACAAGAGTTGGCCAAAGTAAATTGGAAGGAGAGGCTGGCAGGGAAGACAGAAGAACAGCAATGGCTTGAACTTCTGGGAAAACTATAAAGAAGGTGCAGGATAGATATATTCCAAAAGCAAAGAAATACTCAAACGGCTGAACAGTACAACCGTGGCTGACAAGGGAAGTCAAAGCTAACGTAGATCAAAAGAGAGGGCATACAACAAAGCAAAATTTAGTGGGAAGATAAATGATTGGGAAGTTTTTAACAACCTACAGAGAGCAACTAAAAAAATCATTAGGAGGGAAAAGATAAAATATAAAACAAGATAGCAAACAGTATCAAGGTGGATAGAAAAGTATTTTTCAAGTAAAAAATGAAAGAAATGAGTATCAATATGAGACTGCTAGAAAATTAGACCAGAAAAATAATAAGAGGTGACAAGCACATGACAAATGAACTAAATGAGTATTTTGCATCAGCCTTCACCATGGAAGACACTAGCATTGAGCCAAGTGTTGAATGGTGTGAGGGAAGAGAAGTGAGTGCCTGAACACCTGTGCAACTGGATTCTAGATTTCCTGACTGGGAGATCTCAGCCAGTCTGGATTGGATGCAGCATTTCCAACACCATCACACTGAGCACGGGGGCTCCACAGGGCTGCGTGCTCAGTCCACTGCTGTTCACTCTGCTGACCCACGACTGTGCTGCAACACACAGCTCGAACCACATCATCAAGTTCACCAATGACACGACCGTGGTGGGTCTCATCAGCAAGAACAACAAGTCAGTGTACAAAGAGGAGGTGCAGCGGCTAACGGACTGGTGCAGAGTCAACAACCTGTCTCTAAATGTGAACAAAACAGAAGAGATGGTTTTTGACTTTAGGAGAGCACGGAGCGACCACTCCCCGCTGAACATCGACTGGGGCTCGGTGGAGATTGTTAAGAGAACCAAATTTCTTGGTGTTCACATGGAGGAGAATCTCACCTGGTCCCTCAGCACTAGTTCCATATCAAAGAAAGCCCAGCAGCGTCTCTACTTTCTGCGAAGGCTGAGGGAAGTCCATCTCCCATCCCCCCCATCCTCAGCACATTCTACAGGGGTTGTATTGAGAGCACCCTGAGCAGCTGCATCACTGCCTGGTTCGGAAATTGCACCATCTCGGATCGCAAGACCCTGCAGCGGATAGTGAGGTCAGCTGAGAAGATCATCAGGGTCTCTCTTCCCGCCATCATGGACATTTACACTACATGCTGCATCCACAAAGGAAACAGCATTATGAAGGACCCCACGCATCCCTCATACAAACTCTTCTCCCTACTACCATCTGGGAAAAGGCACCAAAGCATTCGGGCTCTCACGATCAGACTATGTAACAGTTTCTTCCCTCAAACCATCAGACTCCTCAATACCCAGAGTCTGGACTGACACCAACTTACTGCCCTCTACTGTGTCTATTGTCTTGTTTATTATTTATTGTCATGCCTGCTCTGTGTTGTACACTTTATACAGTCCTGGGCAGTCATGTAGTTTAGTGTTTTTTTCTGTGTTGTTTTTACGTAATTCAGTGTAGTTTTTGTACTGTTTCATGTAGCACCATGGTCCTGAAAAACATTGTCTTGTTTTTACTGTGCACTGTACCAAAGGTTATGGTCGAAATGACAATAAAAAGTGACTTGACTTGACTTGACTTGCTATTAGAAGGGAGAGGTACTCAAAAAGCTGAAAGATGTAAAGGTACATGTCACCTGGTCCAGATGAACTGCACCCTAGGCCTCTGAAAGAGGTAGCAGTAGAGATTGTGGAGGAATTAGCAATAAACTTACAAGAATCATTGGACTCTGGCGTGGTTCCGGAGGAATGGAAAATTACAGACGTCACTCCATGCTTTAACAAAGGAGAGAGGTGACAGAAAGAAAATCATAAATCAATTAGCCTGACCTCAATGGTTGGGAAGATGTTGGAGTCAATTGTTAAGGTTGAGGTTATGGAGTACTTGGTGACATAAGACAAGATAGGACAAAGTTAGCATGGTTTCCTTATGAGAAAATCTTGCTTAATGAACCTGTTGGAATTCTTTGAGGAGATTACAAGTAGGATACATAAAGGGGTTGCAGTGGATGTTGTGTATTTGGCTTTTCAGAAGGTCTTTGACAAGGTGCTACACATGAGGCTGCTCATCAAGTTAGGAACCCATGGTATTACAGGAATGTTACTAGCATGGTTAGAGCATTGGCTGATTGTTAGCAACCAGAAAGTCAGAATAAAAGGACAAGAGGGCACAGCCTTAGGATAGAGGGGTGGCCATTTCAAACAGAAATGCGGAGAAATTTCTTCACTCAGGGGGTGGTCAGTTTGTGGAATTTATTACCACAGGCAGCTGTGGTGGCCAGGTCATTGGGTGTATTTTAGGTAGAGCTTGATAGGTTCTTGATTGGATACAGCATTGAAGGTTATGGGAAGAAGGCCAGGGAGTGGGGCTGAGGAGGGGAAAAACAGATTAGCTTCACTGAGTGGCGGAGCAGACTCAATGAACCAAATGGTTTAATTCTGCTCCTATGTCCTATGTGAGGCCTTATGGCCTTAATGTCTTGTCCTAGAACAACCCCCCACCCCACCATGAGAAACATGGTTTCCACATCTACTCTGTCTAGGCCATTCAACATTCAAAAGATTTCAATGATATACCACTCAACATTTTAAATTCCAGCGGGTATAGGCTGAGAACCATCAAACGTTCTTCATATGATAACATTTTCATTCCTGGAATAATCCTTGTGAACCTCCTCTGAATCCTCTTCAATGCATTTTTTCTTAGTTGAGGATCTCAAAACTGTTCATCATACTCAAGGTGAGGGCTCACCACTGCCTATTAAAGCTTCAGCATCACATCCCTGCTTTTATGTTCTAGACCTCTTGAAATGAATGCTAACATGCCTTCCTCACCACTGTTTCTACCTGCAAGTTAACCTTTTGGGTGTTCTGCACAAGGACTCTCAAGATGCTCTGCATTTCAGATTTTTGGATTTTCTCCTTGTTTAGAAAATAGTTTGCACATTTATTTCTACTACCAAAGTGCATGACCATGCATCTTCTAGCATTGTATTTCATTTGCCACTTTCTTGCCCATTCTCCTAGTCTGTCTAAGTCCTTCTGCAGCTTACCTGTTTCCTCAACACTGCCTGCCGCTCTTCATATCACCTGCAAACTTGGCAACAAAGCCATCTATTCCATCGTCTAAATCAATGAAATGCAGCATAAATAGAAGTGGTCCCAACACCGACCCCTGCAGAACACCACTAATCATGGGCAGTCAACCAGAAAAGGATCCTTTTATTCCTACTCACTGCCTCCTATCAATCAGCCAATTCAATGGTCTCATGGTCTACATGGATGGGAGAGGTATGGAGGGCTATGGTCTGGGGGCCAGGCTGATGGGAGGAACCGATTAATAGTTTGTTACAGACTAGATGGGCTGAAGGGTCCATTTCTCTGCTGTTGTGTTTTGTGACCCTATAACTTTATAATTAATGATTGTTGTTATGGAAGGAAATTGAGCTGCTATATCTATATTGTAAAAAATACATATAGTCATGGCTGCAATGCATTCCTCTGTATTTTTCCATTTTTCAATGATTAATCAGAACAACCCACCATGGGGTCTGGATGCTGCATTTTAGTTCTGTGACCTATGTACATATAAACTGACTGAGCCTCAACTCCCAACGTACTGTGTAGAAACAGACTGCATGATAGCAAAAAGAATTATTCGAAGCTTCACTTCTAATCAAAGTATGTATCTACATACAGCTCTGAGATTTGTCTTCTCCAGATAGCCACGAAAATAAAGAATATGAAATTCAGAGATAATCCCCCGCACAGAAAAGAACAGCACCCCATCATTAACACCCAAACCCCTACCCCCCTCCATACAAAACTGAACAGGTAAAAACCTTTAAAACCTCCAACCCCCACACAAAATGGAACAAAAACATTGACCCCCAAACCCCACTCCTCCCCCACAAACAACTAACAGAACATAACAAGAACATCAACCCCCAAATCCCCTTCCTTTGCATAACTAAATGGAAAGGAATGGGCGAGAAAATACAGTATATATAAACCACAAGTCTGAAAGAGGCCACAGTCCATAAACACAATAGTTCAAGGCATTGCACAGAACCTTTATCATCAAAAGAGAGATACCACATGAGTGCAGAGACCTATCTCTCTGCTTTAGAGAGCCACACAGTGATAGGCCACTCATAGGTTCCTTCTCCGGCCGAGATCAAAAGGCAGGCAGTAGGTGTTGAGCTCTCATTCATCTTCCGCATTCGCCTTGATGTCTCAGTCTTCATTGATGCTTTAGTCAGCGATTAACAGATGCTTTAAAGAGACGGTTCTCTGAACCAAAGTGTCAAGTACAGAAGTACAAAACACACAACCTATGATAATTTATGAAGGCAAGGCTAAAATCTACAGATGAATTACACATCAATAACAAACAAAAATGCATTAATATTAAGTATTGCAAGGTACGGAACAGATTAAGCAGTGACACTTTGAATATGATGCGGCAGGGAGTTCAGAAGCCTCATGGCCTGGGGGGAAGAAACTGTTTCTCATACGAGCCATTCTGTTTTTTTCGCATCATAATCTCCTGTTTGATGATGGAAAGTCAAAAAGAATGTTAGATGGATGGATTGATTCTTAATAATGCTAAGGGCCTTGGTAGTATTAGGTCAGTGTGCAGCTCTCCTCATAAATGTCCCTAATAAATGGTAAGGAGATCCCCCTGATCCTCTCAGCTGTTCTGACGCTCCGTTGCAGGGACTTCTGGTCCAATGTTGGACATCTCCCTTACCAGATGGAGACGCAGCTTGTCAGGAAGCTCTCAATGTGAGTCTTTTTTCTTTTCTTTCTTTTTCAATATTTTTATTGATTTCTTAAATAAAAGAATACAGAGTACAGTAGGATATATTATATATATTGATAACAATATATTGGAATCACAAATATAGTCTCATTACCCCATATCCATGTAAATTAAATTTAAACGTAATACTGAGAAAAGATAATTTTATTATACAAAAAAATCTAAACCCACTACCAGAAAAAAACAGCTGCTTGGTTAAAAAAAGGAAAAAAAAAATCCTTATCATATAGTAAAACATTCTCAACTAATATCTGTGCTTAATAGCAAATCAAAGATTTTGAAAATAATTAAAAACAAGTCCCCACAATGTTAAAAAATTCTTGTCTAGGTTCAGAAATTGAACAGTGAATCTTCTCTAAATTTAAGCAAGACATAACATCATGTAACCAATGAGCATGAGTAGGCGGAGTGGCATCCTTCCACTGAAGCAACAATGCCCTCCTGACTAGAAGAGAAATAAAAGCCAAAATGTGCAAATCAGATGACTCCAAAATAATATCCTTTCCTCCAACAATACCAAATAAGGCAGTCAAAGGATTAGGTTTAAATCTTACTTTAAAAAGCACTGAAAAAGTTTGGAATACTTCCTTCCAGCATTTTTTCAAGACTTGGACAAGTCCAAAACATATGGATTAGTGAAGCTTCTCCATTGTTACATCTATCACCATAGGGAAATATATCAGAATAAAAATGAGACAGCTTATCTTTAGTCATATGGGCTCTTTAAATTGTAGAAGGGAATGATGGGCACATAACAATGAGGTATTAACCAATTTAAAAATTTCATTCCAAGTATTCTCAGAAGTTGGAATCTGTAAATCTTGTTCTCAGAGATCTTTAATTTTGTCTAATGGAATATTTCTCATTGCCAACAACATACCAGAAATATTAGATATAGATCCATTATGGAAGGGTTTCAAATTAAAAATTGTATCAAGTAAATTCTTATCTGGACTTTTAGAAAATGTATGTACTTGAGAACGCAAAAAGTAACTGTAAATATTGAAAAATAGTGGGTTTTGGGTAGGCTATACAATGTGAGTCTAACTTCATTTTTTACTTTGTGAGGAGCATGTATGACCCAATTTGATGATATATGACACTCATGTACTTCATACATATAACCATAATGGATTATTTTAATGAGAAGGGATGTTTAATCAGACAATATATTTACAATATTATTCAAATATTACAGATATATTAAATACATAACATAAATGCCAAGAAAAGGCAGGCGATTGGAGCTGAGAGGGAAAATGGATCGGCCATGATGAAATGGCAGAGCAGACTTGATGGGCGATATGGCTTAATTCTATTCCTATAACTTATAGTCTTAACGTCTATGGAAATAGAAGAGGATACCTCCCACTTAGAATCTCTTCTAGTGAAGATGGGATGGCAGTGGACAAATTCACCAAATCAACTAATTCATGAACTTGCCAAGTAGACAGCATTCATAAGACACAAACAAAAGGGAGAGCTGTATTATGAAGGCAATTTTCTGACCTTTGTACATATGCACTAAGTATCATAGGCATGAAATTTGTATTATCGGAAGGATGTATTTAGAAGCAAATTCTACAGATTTGAAGGAAGTTCATGGTTAATAACCATATAGAAAGAAATGTAATCCTCTAGTTTATCACTGGTATGAGGGTTTTTTAAAATATAGGAGAGCTTAAGAGCATTGCTTACTTAAAGTTACTTAAAGTTAAATAGCCATGTTATGCTGAAGGGGCTCATTATTATGTTTATAAAGCATTTATAGTCTAATAAATCACCAAGTTGTACTACTTATGAACCTTGACAACTATTACTCTAATTGATTGGATTCAGATGTTGAGAGAAGCTGTGAGCTCACCAACCCACAGAGAGAAATCAAACGTAAAACTAATACAAATGACAAATTCTCAGTACTTCCTCATTTGGCAAATGTGATCTTCAGCAACAGTCATTTTTATTGGATTTGTTTATTTTTGGGATCTGGTCATCACCAATAAGGCCAGAGTTTATTGCCTAGCCCTAATTACCTTCGAGAAGGTGGCAGTAGTTATCTTGATGACAGCTGCATTCTTCCGGGTGAAGGTACTCACACACTGGCCTTTCTGAATTTAGACTGGCCTCTGTGAAGAAAGTCGAGAAATTTCAAGGTTAGTGTATGACGAGGAGGACGACTTATTGGTGTCCTCATGCGCCTGAAGCTCTTGTCTTTCCTTATGGAAGATGTTATGGGTTCAGGAGGTGATCTCAATAGTCAGACAAGTAACTGTAGTACATTTTGAAGATGGTACATATGGTGGCCACCATGCTCCAGTAGGGGAGAGATTGAGTGCTGAAGATAATGAATGGGATGCCAGTCATGATGGCTGGTTTCCATTGGGAAACGAGCTTCTCAAGTGCAGCTGGATCTGCACGTATTCCAGCAGGTGCTACTCATCTGGGAACTTCACTCCAAGTTTTCTTAAGTGATGTGATTCCTGGCTCTCCTTCAACTGAGCCAGACACAGCAGCAAAGCACAATGGTTATTAAAACACTGTCAGAAGTTCAAAGTAATGTTTATTATCAAAGTATGTATGTGTCACCACATATAATCCCGAGATTCACTTTCTTGTAATCATACTCAACAAATCTATAGAATAGTAACTACATCAAGATCATTGAACGATAAACCAGAGTACAGAAGACAACAAACTGTGCACATGCAAATATAAATAATTAGCAATAAATGACAGGAACATGAGATAAAAAGTCCTTAAAGTGAGATAATTGGTTGTTGGAACATTTCAATGATAGGACAAGTGTAATTATCCTCTTTTATTCAAGGGCCTGATGTCTGGGGGTCCTAACTGACCTTGAGCCTGGTAAATCAAGGTTCCTGAGGCTCTTGTACCTTTTACTAATGAGACGAGAGCTGCTTTCCTATGAGAGTGAGTCAGGGTCTGATCTGGTCATGGCTGTGACGTAGGGGTTCTTATACTGAGACTTTGATGGATTCCAAGTGTGCCATCATTAAAGAGAATTGGAAGCAATTAGGGAAATTAATGATCAGGACCATGGCATTATCAAAGAAAATTAGGATCAAGACTGGAAGTTAACAATCAGGATCATGACATTAACATCAACATCAATGGAAGACATCCCCATTATCGCTCCCGCTTCCAGTGGCATGGTAGGGTCTAAGACGGCTGCAGGAAGTTTTCTGTTGCAGAGAATGTCCAGACCTAGCTTCAATGTGAGGAATGCCCTTTCGGCGCTTAACGGCACGTGTTTGCTAGATGGCCGTTGACCCCACGAGTGGGTTCATCTGTCCTTTGAAAGGATTTGCTTTTCATCCTGCAGGGTTTCTAGCCACCCTCCTCACCAGGCAAGCCTGGAGGGGTGGGGGAGCCGGTTTAGTACCCAAACACCTGACCATGCAACAGATAGTACTGGGTTACACGGTGCCAGAAGCGTTCAGATGAGTGACCTGACATTTGCAGTAACAACATTGCACTCAATGTCAATAAGTTCTGATTGTCCACTTTGGAAAGGGTAAGATGGGGGAGCACACAACACTCCTCATCAAGGGACCAGAAGTGGAAAGTGTAAGCGATTTCAAGTTCCTGCTGTCAACATTTCTGAGGATCTATCCTGGGCCCAACATATCCATCAGTTACGAAGAAGGCATGACAGTGGCTAGATTTCATTAAACATTTGAGGAGATTTCGTATGTCTTGGTGACACCGCACCTAGAATATTGTGTGCAGTTTGGTCCCCTAATCTGAGGAAAGACATTCTTGCCACAGAGGGAGTACAGAGAAGGTTCACTAGATTGATTCCTGGGATGGCAGGTCTTTCATATGAAGAAAGACTGGATTGACTAGGCTTATACTCACTGGAATTTAGAAGATTGAGGGGGGATCTTATTGAAACGTATAAAATTCTAAAGGGATTGGACAGGCTAGATGCAGGACGATTGTTTCCGATGTTGGGGAAGTCCAGAACGAGGGGTCACAGTTTAAGGATAAAGGGGAAGCCTTTTAGGACTGAGATGAGGAAAAACTTCTTCACACAGAGAGTGGTGAATATGTGGAATTCTCTGCCACAGGAAACAGTTGAGGCCAGTTCATTGGCTATACTTAAGAGGGAGTATGGAGAGAAGGCAGGTACAGGGTTCTGAGTTGGATGAACAGCCATGATCATACTGAATGGCGGTGCAGGCTCAAGGGCCAAATGGCCTACTCCTTCACCTATTTTCTATGTTTCTACCAAAGACATTCATCAATTTCTACCACTGTACCATGAGCAGCATTCCAACTGGTTGCATTACAATCTATTATGGGGGAGGGGATCAAGAAAAACTGCAGAAAGTTGCAAATTAAGTCAGCTCCATCATGGACACTAATCTTCCCAATATCCAGGGCATCTTCAAGGAGCAATGCCTCAAAAAGGCAGCACCCATCATTAAGGACCCCCTCAGCCAGGTCATGCTCTCTTCTTATTGCTACCATCAGGGAGGCGGTACAGGATCCTGATGACTTCTTCCCCTCTGCCAGCAGATTTCTGAATGGACATTGTATCCACGAACACTGCTGCACTTCTTTTCCTCTTTTTGCCCTGCTTGTTTAATTTAACTTTATATATATATATAAAAGTTACTTCTTAATGTAAGTTACTGTTTTTATTATTATGTACTGCTGCCACATAACAACAAATTTCATGACATATGCCAGGATTCTGATTCTGAGAATCCAGAAACTACCTGACACATTCCAGGATCCTGCAGCAGTTTGAGTCAATCTGATGACTTACATAGGCACAGTCAAATAGCAAATGTCATTCACCAAAATCTTGCTTTAAAAGACAACATACCTTTCTATAAATACAAGCCTGATCCTGTTTCAGAGTCAGTCTTACACATTATATTATGATCTATCTATTATTACAGATAGGACAATTCATAATAGCTATCCAGATATAATATTACAGGATAAATAAGCAAGAACAACTTACTTAACAGATATAGCCATTCGAAACACACATAATATACAGAAATCATAAGTGAAAAGCACCACAAATATGCTGAATTACAAGAGGAAATTGAAGGGCTATGGAACATGAACTAGGTATATATTGTCCTATAGTAATATCTACAAATGGCATTATCCAAAAGTCATTATGCAATAGCATTCAACAATTAGGCCTATACAGCAATATTCATGTAAATCTCTATAAAGCCACAATACTAAACACCACTATAATAGTCCAAAAGTTCCTAGCAATTGAGAAATGAATGTGCTTTGCTATGCCCATACCTCAGGTTTTACCAGCTTGAGAAAAAATAAAAATGGTATAAAATTTTTAAAAATTGGATAGGTATATGGACAGGAAAGGAATGGAGAGTTATCGGCTGATTGCAGGTTGGTGAGACTAGGTGAGAGTAAGCGTTTGGCACGGACTAAAAGGGCCAAGATAGCCTGTTTCCGTGCTGTAATTGTTATATGGTTATATAATAATAATAATAACCAACGGATAATGAAACCATAAGATAATATGGAGCACTGGAGTAGAATTAGGCCATTCAGCCTATCAAATCTGCTCCATCATTTCATTATGGCTGATAAATCATCCATCTCAATGCCATCATCCTGTCTTCTCCCATAAGCTTTGGCACCCTTACTAATCAATAACCTATCAGTCTCTGCTTTAAATGTAGCCGATGACTTGGCCTTTTCAGCCATCTGTGGCAATGAATTCCACAGATTGTAGCTAATGAATTTTCTCCTCATCTCTTTTCTAAAAAGATGTCCTTCTATTTTGAGGTTGTGCCCTCTGGGTCAAGGCTCCCACATGATTGGAAGCATCCTCTCCATATCCACTCTGTCCAGCCCATTTAATATCCAATAGGTTTCAATGTGATTCCCCCTCGTTCTTCTAAACTCCAGTGAGTACAGGCCCAGAGCCATCAGTCACTCCTTGGATGTTAAACCATTCATTCCCTGGATCATAATGCCTATAATCTCTTGATGTTGAATCAGCCTGCTGAATGATAACTACATTTTCTATTCATTGTGAAGGAATACTTATTTTCCCTTATTCTGAATGTTTGCTCCAGTAATTTGTGAGATCTGTATTGCTGGTAGCTCAAGATTCACATTTGAAACGTAAGAACTGAAAACTTCTATCTATCCTTTCTTTGCAACCCTCACTGATGATGCTCAGGTTCAATGAATAAGTTCCTTGCTGAATAATATAAAGACTGAGTGTGTTCCCTTTATGCTGTGCTAATCAGAATTCAATGTAGTTTTTTGCCGCAGACTGCTCCACAGCACTTAGCCAATTGGGCTTCTGATTATCGTTTGACAGATGTGTCATTGTAGTTGATATCCAGTCCACTTTACTGATTGCTGCGCTGCGGTAACTTGGCACCTTAATACTCTGGCTGTCATCACTCCCAGATATCCTAACAACTATTCCATCATCTATTCAGCACTATTCATGAAATCAGTATGTCCCCAATTTCCCCCTGCGTGCAACATCCCGCATTAACTTTTCACCCGTCATTTAAACCTGTGGTTCTGTGGTTACCCTTGGCAACTCCATAAAATCAAATTACACCCTCAACCTTAACTCACCTCACACCCCAGCTAAATCTATCAGCATTGTCCAGATATTTACTGGATCTAGGTGATGCGTGTGGATTAGAAATACTCCGTCCCTCAGCAATAATCCTTGGGACATCTCCCCAGCCTGACATTTTCTTCCTTATAGAATATCCGTGCAGCTGTTCCCTAAACACATGCAGTGCCTCCAGAAGGCATCATCCTTCATTAAGAACCCTCACCATCTGGGACATGCTTTCTTCTCATTCCCACCATAAGGGAAGAAGTACGGGGGATTGAAGACCCATACCCAACATTTTAGAAACAGCTTCTTTACCTCCACCATCTGATTTCTGACTAGTCACGAACCCATGAGCACTCCCTCATTATTCCTCTTTTGAACTGTTTATTTATTTTATATTTTATTCTAACATAGTAATTTATTATGCCTTGCACTGTACTCCTTGGGTGATGGGGTGGAGATACATCTCTACCAAAGGAGGGGTGAGGTGCTCCTCCCCTCCGTAAGCCTGCAGGCCTCCCCTGGGCAAGGTGTAGCAATGGCTTAGTCCCCCACCCCACTTCCTCCCCCAATCCGGGTCATCTGAAGCCATGGGAGCAGGTAGCTGGTGCATATCGCAAGTCTGGGTTATGCGACCACTGACGCCAGCCAGACAATCTCAGAAGAGCTTTGATAATGGCTGGGATCATCCTCCTTGTAAAGACGCTGCCCAGGAGATGGCAATAGCAAACCACTTCTGAAGAGAAATTTGCCAATAACTATCATGGCCATGAAAAGACCATGATCACCCATTTCATACAACATGGTACATAATGATAACAACTGCACTGTTCCTGTAAAACAACAAATTTCATGACTGATTTTGAGATGTACAGCTCAGATGCACACAAATGTACATTATTGCATATAAGCTGTTGGTCAAAGTGTCATGGTCCAGTCTGTAAAATCCACATTCCGGTTCACGGTCTAGTCCATGCTCCTTCTTCCAGTTTGCCCCAGTTTCTGTTGAGGCAGCTGATTCTTGATTGGGCTGGCTTCATAAATAGCTCCAGGATTCAACCTCTGGCTGCTAGGTTTTTTCTGTCTGTATCCCTTCCCTTCACCTTCCTGTCTGGAGCCTTACCCTGTTTGGAACTCTATGTCTGTGTTCATGCCTTTGCTAGGTAGGTCTGGCCGTTCTGCTGCTACCTAGTGTTGGGAACTGTCTTGTTATGTTCAGTGTTCTGTGTTATGAGTCCCAGCCCTATGTCCTGTACCCAAGGAGGGGTCCTGGCTTGGTGTTCCATGTTCCTGTCTCTCCCTTGACTCTGTGTCCAGCGTTCCTGTCTCTCCCTCGACCCGGGCTCTGTGTCCAGCGTTCCTGTCCCTCTCTCTCGACCCGGGCTCTGTGTCCGGCGTCCCTGTCTCTCCCTCGACCCGGGCTCTGTGTCCGGCGTTCCTGTCTCTCCCTCGACCCGGGCTCTGTGTCCAGCGTTCCTGTCTCTCCCTCGACCGGGGCTCTGTGTCCAGTGTTCCTGTCTCTCCCTCGACCCGGGCTCTGTGTCCGGCGTTCCTGTCTCTCCCTCGACCCGGGCTCTGTGTCCGGCGTTCCTGTCCCTCTCTCTCGACCCGGGCTCTGTGTCCAGCGTTCCTGTCTCTCCCTCGACCCGGGCTCTGTGTCCGGCGTTCCTGTCTCTCCCTCGACCCGGGCTCTGTGTCCGGCGTTCCTGTCTCTCCCTCGACCCGGGCTCTGTGTCCAGTGTTCCTGCCTCTCCCTCGACCCGGGCTCTGTGTCCAGCGTTCCTGTCTCTCCCTCGACCCGGGCTCTGTGTCCAGCGTTCCTGTCTCTCCCTCGACCCGGGCTCTGTGTCCAGCATTCCTGTCTCTCCCTCGACCCGGGCTCTGTGCTCTTGTCTTGTTGATGTGCCTTGCCCAGCCCGGTGCTGGGATTCCCTTGTCCTGTCCAGGAGTCTCACGCCCTGCCCTGTGCCTCTCCTCATCCTATAGCCACATCCTGTCCTTGCCTGTTTCTGGAATCTGAACACAAGTCAAGACCCGGGTTCTGTGTCCTTGTCCAATCTTTGGCTCGGAGACCAAGCCCAGGCTCCTAGTTCCCATTTGCATGTCCTGGTTCTGCTATCCTTGTCAGTCCTAGCCCAGGCCTGAAATCCTTGTCTCATCCGGGGCCTGTGTCATGTCCAGTGTCCTTTCTTTCCTACTTTCCTTGCTTCCTTCTCATGCCTAGTCCTGTTCCTGGTAGTTCAGTGTCTGTGTCTTGCATATGGGTCCACTCTCAATGCCCCCCATTATGACACAAAGGACATTTGGAATACTGAGAGCAATTTTGGGCCCCATATCTAAGAAAAACATGCTGGTCTTAGGGCCAATTGGAGGTTCACAATAATGATCCTAAAAATGAAAGCCTTAATGTAGGAGAAGAATTGGATGGCTCTGTGCCTGTACTTGGTGGAGTTCAGAAGGATGAGGGGGAGGAGGGGGCATTTTACTGAAACCTACCAGATTCTGAAAGGCCTGGATAGAGTGGACAACAAAGGATGTTTCCACTGGTAGAAAAGCCAGAATTCTAGGGCACAGCTGCAGAATAAAGGGACTCCCCTTTAAAACTGAGATGTGTGGGGAATTTCTTCAGCTGGGGTGGTGAATCTGTGGAATTCATTGTTCCAGGCTGCTGTGAAGAGCAAGTTATTGGATGTATTTAAGGCAGAGATTGATAGGTTCTTCACTGGCAAGGGGGCTAAAAATTAGTGTAAAGTCAGAAAAATAAAATGGAGAAAAATAAATCAGCCATGATAAATCAACAGTGGACTTAAAGGGTTGAATGGCCTAATTCTGCTCCTATTTCCTGTTGTATTACGGTCTTGTGGTCTTAGGAAGTATTGGTGAGCTGAGTGACTTGAAGTTCATGTCCAGAGAAACTTGAAGGTGGCAGCGCTAGTGGATAACATCGTTGTAGACATATGGGACACTGAATGCAGGGAGATTTATACGCTCTAAAACTTTGATTAAATTGGGCCTCATCTGGAGTACTACATGCATTTCTGGCTTTCCCACTGTAAGAGTAATTGGATAGCATGAGAGATGGAACTAAGGTAATTCTCCAGAATGTCTCCTGGGGTGGGCATGTTCCATTTACGATGAGTAAGCCGAAAAGCTGAGTCTGATCCATCAGGAATGGACAGGAGGTTAAGAAGGGGCTTGGTTGAGGTAGACATAAAGCTGTGAGGGATATTGACATTCCCATATTAGAGCAAATCAAAACAAGAGGAGATAAAGGAAGAGGATCAAAGGGATAGCATGGATGGATTCTTATGAGTTCGCACGAATATGGTAATCTGAATGGTCCTTTGTGAACGACTGATGAAGCATCAAGCTTTTGGACTTCATTCTCACCAAGCAACTGCAGCAACAGCTGTGAAAACAATCTACAGAGTGTAAATGTAAGAAAAGAAGGGACACACAGCTTCAGCACCTTGCTAGTGGAAATTGCGTTCCAAAAGGTGGTTAGGGACTTGTACCAATCATTATTGTTGCAGCAATAGCACAGAACAATTGTGAGTCAATTGCCTTTTGCTGATGATGACTGAGGATGGGATACTGCTTAGAATGTTAAATGCTGCTCTTTGTGTAGCTCTGTGAGATTTTAAGTATTGGCCTGGATAACTAGAACAGCAGGAAAAACGTTGGTTTTAATAAAATGAAGGAAATAATTCCTGATTGTGCAGTGCTCCAATACTATTTCCCAGGAATGTCAACCTACAATCAGTGGCTCCTTTATTAGGTACACCTGCTCGTTAAAGCAAATATCTAATCAGCCAATCATATGGCAGCAACAGAATGCATAAAATCATGAAGACATGGTCAAGAGGCTCAGCTGCTTTTCGGACCAAACATCAGAATGTGGAAGAAATGTGATCTAAGTGACTTTGACCATGGAAGGATAGTTGCTGCCAATCAGAGTGGTTAGAGTATCCAGAAACGGTTGATCTCCTGGGATTTTCATGCACAACAGTCTCTAGAGCAGGGATTCCCAACCTGTGGTCCACAGATGCCTTGCTTAACGATATTGGCCCATGGCATGAGAAAGGTAGGGGACCTCTGCTCTAGGGAATGGTGCTTCAAACAGAAACATCCAGTGAATGGCAGTTCTATGGGCAAAAGTTCCTTGTTAATGAAAGAGGTCAGAGGAATATTGCTAAACTGGTTCAAGCTGAGAGGAAGGCGACAGTAACTCAAATAACCTCCGATTACAACAGTAGTGTGCGGAGGAGCATCTTTGAATGCACAACATGCAAAACCTTGAAGTGGATGAGCTATAGCAGCAGCAGACCATAAATAAGAGGTAAATAATAAAATGGCCACTGACTGCATATTCGGCAAAAAAGCCCAGTATGGACATTTCAGGTGCTGAGGGAAAGGATTGATCTTTTCTTTGCAGGCTTTCATCTGTTATGTGACCATGGATTTCATTTACTGTGGGCATCACCTTAAATACTTGGATGAGGCAGGAGTATGACACGATAACATAATAACAGAATGCAGACTGCTGGAGCATTCAGTAGAGAGAGAGTTAAGACTTTGGACTGAGAGTAGGAGCTCGCCACAGTAATGGGTGAAGTCTGATACTTTCCCATGCCCAAAGGATTGGGTGAATGAGTGGCACATAGTGCATGTTGAATATGTGACTGTCACTACTTATGATCCATATGTGGATTTTTGGAGTATTCTGTGGCAACCACTTTCATTAACCCTTATATGGATTCGGGTGTATTATGTGGTGACCACTTGTGCTAAGGAATATTCCGTGACTGTCACCTTGTGATATCTCTACGTGGATTTCAGAATACTACTCGTCGGCTGAGATCTTCTGTGACTGTTTCTTCGCTTTCCCAGCATGGAACCTGTGGAATTCTTTGATCGCCTCCTTGTTGCATTTTAATGTGGATTTGCAAGTTTCTCCTCTCACCTATTCCGTGGGCTACTGGAACTTTCTAGCTTGCAATCCTAAGACTTTAAGAAGTGACCCGAAGCCTGACAGTTTGGGAGCTTCAACACATAGCTCTGTTAACTTCTGTTTAGAAGAGGAGTTTGTTTAATTTTCTATATTTTGAGTAGATGCTAATAAATATCATGGTTTAACATTAAACCCTGACTCAGTTTGTGGTCTATTGCTGCTTTAAACACATTAAACACATCAAAAACAACTTCAGTGCCGAAAGTTTGGAATTGTAAAATGACTGAGATTGGGAGTTGAATATTCCAGGATTTTTAGCTTTTAGAAGAGATTAATAAATTGGATTAAAAAGGGCGTGGCAGACCAAAAATAAGGCAGCAGTATTAAATGAAATTTGTTCAAAGGATTAAGCTGAATTATTTTGAGTGCAGCTAAGAAACAACATGGAGGAGAACATATCGGCAAGGGCTGCATAGGGTAAATTGGAAAACTATGTCAAGCAATATGACAGTACATCAAATGATATTTAACATTTAAAGATTTAGCACACAGTTTACAATAATTTTACATTTTAAGAGACCAAAGTATTTGCTGATGACGCCACTCTGTTGGCAGAATCTCAAATAGCAATGAGGAGCCACACAGAAGAGAGATCAGCTGGTTGAGTGGTGTTGTTGCAACCAAGGAATTGATTGTGAATTTCAAGAGAGGAGAAGTCAAGAGAACACACACCAGTCTTCGTTGTGGAAAGGATGAAGAGCTTTAAATTCCTAGGCATCAGTATCTGAGGATCCAATATATTGATAGCAGCATGAAGACGGCACACCAAAGGCTAAACTTCATTACGAGGTTGAGGAGACTTGAGTCACCAAAGACTCCAGAAAATTTCTACATACATACAAGGAAGAGCATTCTAACTGACTGCTCTCCGTTGATATGGAGAACATTCTCTGATATTGAAGTTCAATGCACAGGATTGAAAGAAGTTGCAGAAGGCTGTAGACTTAGCCAGCTTCATGACAGCTCATAAAGAAAAGAATAAAATGCTAACAGAAAACATAAAAACAGACCGTAAAGACTTCTACAGAATTGTGAAGTACAACGTGGCATCTACATGCAGGTGCTCTTGTGCATAATTTACAAAATATTAGCAGGCAACTACAGCAGAGAATCGGGAAGATCTTTATTGGAACAGGGTTGAAGCTCAGTAAGAGTGAAGTTCTGTTGCAATTGGACGGGAATTTGAGGAGGCCACATCTGGAGTACAGTTTTGGTCCCAATATTAATGCTCTGATTAAGATTTCTACTGTTATGCTAAGTACTTTTATTTTAAAAGTTTTCTGCAAAAGCAGTGTGCCCTTCTATGAGGGGTGATTGATAAGTTCATGGCCTAAGGTAGGAGTCAATTTTAGAAAACCTAGCACATTTATTTTTTAACATTGTCCCCTCCTACGTTTACCCACTTAGTCCAGCAGTCATGGAGCATGCAGCTCCAGGATCTTCAGAACGTGTCCACAGCAGGGGTGATGGATAAGTTCATGACCTAAGGTAGAAGGAGATGAGTTATATAGCTCTCGTTATATGCACATGCAGTTCAACTCTTTGAGTCTTTATGTAGAAAGTTTGAAGTTATAACTCATCAGGGTGATTGATAAGTTTGTGGCCTGAGGTAGAAGGAGATAAGCTATTAATTTCAAATTTTTTGTATAATCACACAAAGAGTTGATCTGCATGTGCAAGTAATGAGAGCTGTATAACTCATCTCCTTCTACCTTAGGTCACAAACTTATTAATCGCCCCTTGTGGTAAGAGTGTTTTGGCTTTAGCTAAAGGAGCCATGTTGACCAACTTAGGAATGTTGGCTTAGAACATGCTGTAACTTTCTTCCCAGTGGGATGCCATGGAACATTCAAGAGCACTGGGTGGGATCAGATTTCTAAGGACTGTAGTCCTGGTATGAGGTCTTTTGGTGGGGGCAGAAGACAAGGGAGGATGTCTGCAGAAATCTGCCTGAAGGAGACATCTTTGTAAGAAGTGTTTTGTGCAGATGAATGGTTCCAAGGAGGATGTGTCAATACTCCTGAGTTAGCCAGTTCATTAACCAGATGGTCTTCGAGGGAAGGTCCAACTGTGGCTGGTGAATGTAGGTTCAGTGCATGAGTACAGCAATAGATCCGACTACATCAGAAATGAGCTCTGACGTTTATGTGCACATTGGACTGGTATAACTGTAATGGGCCCTTTTATTTTTCTTTTGTTTTTCTCTAACTGTTTGTTGAAGTTGAAAATTTGGTGAATATAGTTCCTTTGTAATTTTATGCTGGTGTACTTTTCTGACGAATGAGAATTTTCCACGGGGTAGGATCTACACAGCATTTGCTACAATCAAAGTTCCTTAATTGGAACATCCCAATTCTCCTGTCAGGTGGAAGCCAAATCTGACTGACCCTAGATGTATCTTGTTTATGAAAGGTGGTCTTCTCATCATTGAGTCATGTGGCTGTTAGCAAAGTTAGCTAACAAGACAATTTTTTATATGATGAGTACATTTGTGGGGTGCTCGTCCACGTTCTGGATGCTGTATGAATGCTGTACAAAGATTGATTAAGCATTTTTTGTTTATTTAAGCTAGTGTTTAAATTAGCGTTTGTGGAAAGCAAAGTGTGCTGCAATTAAAGTATGTTATTATGGATGCCACGGTGTTTAAGGTTTGGTGCAATATGAAGAGGGTATCCACTTTTAATGCTTGTGTTCTGAGCAGAGTGGATGTCCAATTTCCCAACAAACTGCTACTTAGATTGCTGAGTTCTGTAAAAGCGTTGGGGAAAGTTACACTTGACTGGTGTTTTGACCAATCAGCTGGTACGGATGTTGTGTTAGTCCAGACTACCAGTGATGTGACTGAAGTTGTGCTGCCCGATAGGAGATGGGAATCTAGAGAGACAGGGCCATGGTTGGTTCATATCTCTAGAGAAGTGGGGAATGTAGCTGAGGGTGAAGTCTTTAAAGACAAGTTGTTTCCTTTTCTGCAAAGTGAGGACAAAGATCTCTAATGTGAGGTCTAATAAGTCCTTCAGCTATTGACTTCTGAGCTGGTTTTGACTATTATATCACTGGTTGATGAATGCCAACGTGTATCTGTGGAGAGCTAAAGTTATCATAGGTTGAGAATGTTCTCTGGAGTTAAGCCCACATCCAACGGGGAAGATGAATATAAGGCCTGGGCTGAGCAGACATCTGAGTTACTAAATGAACAGCAGTGCTCAAATAACATGAGAACAGACTGGTGGAGAGTTAAAGGATCTGGAGACTGATTTAGTGAGGTCCCCAAAGACAGAAAACCCATTAGCTACATCAGTTAATTACTTGCAAGCTCTGGAAGGTGCATGTAGCACTTCTGGATGTTCAGCTGATCTTATGAAGTTTAGACACACTTTCCAGGAGGGAGGAGAGAAGCTGTCTGCCTATCTTTTCAGGTTGGAAAGACTGCTGAACTGTTCATGCCATAAGGGGGGCATTCAACTGTCTGAGGAAAATTGCTTGAGAATGGAGCAATTTGTGAAGGACATGTTACATGATATGATCACTCTACGTACTCAAATGACTCACAAAATGCGCCCTCCATCTTTTTCCTCTTTAGAAAAGAGGAAAACATGATTGAGAAGCAGAACATTTCCAACAGCTGAGAAATGTCTTCAGTGTTCGCCTCTGCTGCTGAAGTCACCCCTGATGCCACAACAATAGAGCTTTTGAGCAAATGAGGTGAGAAGTCTTCGAGCTGTGCTGACTTGATGAATGTCTGTTAATCTTTCAGCTAAACATGATATGTCCGTTGGGAAACTCAATCCACCTGTAAGACATACTAAGCAGAGGAATGCTCCTGAGAAGTGTCTTTTGACTAGACAGGTGTCTGGTATTTTCTGTTTCAACTGTGGAGAAGATGGACATTTCAAGCAAGACCTTAAGGGACAGGAAGATCTTTGAAAAGTCAGGAGTTATTCAAATGAAGAAGAAAAGAAGCAAAACTAGGGAGAGACCCAATAAAGGAATGACCTGGTATCTTGGAGAGAATACGTTCCAATCAGTGTAGCAAGGAAAATACTAAAGTACAAAACACTATGCCTGAAGGTTTAGTGGGAACATGTTCCAGTGCATCCATATGGATTGAAGGCATTCATGCTAGTGCTATACTTGACACAGGTTCTCAAGTTATTTTTAATTTGTACATTATTTTACAACTGTTCTTTGGCGTATTTATCATTGATGCCACTCAGCACCCTTGAGATTGGGGGCTTAGTACTGATAAGTACCGGAAGGTGGGCTCTGTCGTGGGCACAGAACTGGAGAGTATGACATCGGTGGCAGAGCAGAGGGCGCTGAGTAGGCTACAGTCAATCATGGAAAACCCTGAACATCCTCTGCACAGCACCATCCAGAGACAGAAAAGCAGCTTCAGCGGCAGGTTGCTGTCAATACAATGCTCCTCAGACAGGATGAAGAGATCATTACTCCCCAACGCCATTCGGCTCTACAATTCAACCACCAGGGGCAAGACATGTTAAAGTGTTGGGGTTAGGACTGAGCTTAAGTTACCACTCAATGCACTTTAGTAAACTGTTTAAGAACTTTTTAAAAGCTATTTATTAATGCTTTTTGGGAGGGTGATTTTAGATGCATATCATATTTATACTGAGTTAAATACTGTATGTAATTAGTTTTGCTACAATAAGTGTATGGGACACTGGAAAAATGTTGAATTTCCCCTTGGGAATGAATAAAGTATCTATCTATCTATCTTTCTATCTATCTATCTATATGATGGTTACTTGTAATTGAAACTGGAGCCTTTGGAAGCAGATTTTGGATTAACTGAGACTATTAATACACCAGTGTTGAAAACAGTGAAGCTTCCATTCTTGTGCGAGCAAATACTCCCTTTCCAAGAATCTCCTCGGGAGCATGCAAGGAGAGAAATGGAGAGAATTTTCTGAAAACCTTGTCCAGTCACCCTATGTTCAGAGCTGCTTTTAAGAAGGTCCAAGTTCCTCCTAAGCAGAATGATGAGCAGAAATGAGGATCTGTGTGGTAGACCCAACCTAAACCTGTCGTGTTACATCTGGGAGGGGTAGCCAGAGTAACAGAAGACATCCCTTTCCAGGAGACTGAGTTCAGTCAGATGGCAGAGGGGCCTGAGTAATTTTTGTTAGTGTATGATCTGTTATTTTTCTGGTGAATAATGATTTTCCATGGGGCAGTATTTACTCTTACCTGATCCTATGCCCCTATGATGTTGCTGAATGTAAAGCTTTCATTGCACCTGTGCATACATGTACTTGTGCATAGGACATTAAACTTGACTTTGCCTTTGACAGTGACTCACTCTTTACAGGTAATTGATGATCTGACCACCCCAACTCCCTAAGGAGAGGTCTGAATTGCCTAATACAACATAGAGAAAAAATTAAATTGGATTATTAAATTGTGAAATTGGCAAATAGGTTAATTATTGTCACAGCGAAAAACTTGTTTTTCATTTCATCCACACAGGTCATTTCATCACATCAGTACATTAAAGTAGTACAAAGGAAGGCCATAACAGAACTTAAAATAAAGTGTTACAGTGACAGGGAATGTGTGGTGTGGGTAGACATTTAAGTATAAGGCAACAACGTTTGTTAAGGATTGGTGTGAGAAGAGCACTAGAAGTCTGAACATGGAAAAGACAAGGGAAATGATTGTGGACTTCAGGAAGGTGCAGATGAACCATTCCCCTCTGATTACATGGCTCCTCCGTAGAAAGAGTTACTGTACAGACACTAAATTCCTGGGAGTACACATCATGGATGACCTCACCTGGTCCCTTAAATTATCCCCTCCCTGATCAGGAAGGCACAGCAGCACCGCTTCTTCCTAAGAAGACTGAGGCAAGCAAGGCTCCCCACTCCCATCTTAACTGTGTCTTACAGGAGCCCCATTGAGACGAGTTCCATCTCCATCTGGTATGGAAGCTGTCAAACATCAAATCAGAAGTCCCTTCAAAGGGCTGTGAGAACAGCTGAGGGGATCATAGGGGTCTCCCTGCCATCCATCGGAGACAGTTATCAGGAGTGGTGTGCATGCAGGGCCCTTAGTATTATCAAGGATCCCACCCATCCATCCAGCATCCTCTTTGACTTTCTACCATCAGCTAGGAGACTGCAATGCATTAAAACTACAATGGTCGGGATGAGAAACAGTTTCTTCCCCAGGTTGTTAGGCCTCCGAAACCCCTACCACATCTCATTCAAAGTGTCACTAGTTAATCCTTTCTGTACCTCACAATATTTAACATTAATACACTTCAGTTTTTCACTTAGCGGTGATTTTTCTGTAGATTTTGTCCTTCTCTGCATAAGTTATCATGTGCTATGTGTGCTATTTGTACTACTGTGCTTTACAAGCAGGTTCGGAGAAACATTGCCTCATGTCCATGTACATTATATGGTTATAAACATTATATACCTGCATATAAGTGCCAATAAACTTGACTTGACTTGATAACGAGGTAGACTGTGAGGTCAGGTGTCCATCTACCAGGGACTGTTCAATAGTTTAATAACAGTGGGATAGAAGCTGCTCTTGAGTCTGGTGGTGATTGCTTTTAGGCTTTTGAATTGCTTGCCTGTTGGCAGGTTGTGGTCTCCAAAGAGACGATGGATGGCAGGGAGGCAAATGTGGAATGTCTGGGGTGGGTGGGGTTCTGATTTTGTTGGTTTCCTTCCCAATGTAGTGACATGTGTGAAAAGAGTCAACGGAGGGGGAAGATGGTTTCCGTGGAGTGTCCGTAAGTCTCCGCAGTTTCTTGTAGTCAAAGCAGTTGCCATACCAAGCATAGTGATTGGTCGTTATGACGGTCCGGCATCACTGAGTTGTGGCTGAAAGAAAGCCATAGTTGGGAGCTTAACAGCAAAGGATAAATTTATATCAGAAGGACAGGAAGGAAGGCATAGGTGGTGATGCGGCTCTGTTGCTAAGAGATGGAATTACATCTTTAGGTAGAGGTGTCACAGGGTCAGAGAATGTTGAATCTTTGTGGGTGGAGTTAAGAGATCGCAAGGGTGGAAAGCCAAATATAGGCCTCCAAATCATAGCCAAGATGTGGGGCTGAGATTGGAAAGGGAGCTGGAAAAGGCATATAATAAGGGTAATGACACAATTGTAATGGGGGACTTCAATATGCAAGGGGGTTGGGAAAATCAAGTTGATGTTGGATCGCATGAGAGGGAATTTGTTGAATGCCTACAAGATGGCTTGTTAGAGCAGCTTGTGCTTGAGCCTACTCAGGGAAAGACTATCTTAGATTGGGTGTATGTAATAACCCAGAATTGATTAGGGAGCTTAACGTAAAGGAACCATTAGGAAACAATGATCACAATATGATAGAATTCATACTGCAATTTGAGAGGGAGAAGCACAAGTCATATGTATCTGTATTGCAATGAAGCAAAGCAAGATAGAGGCATGAGAGAGGAGCTTGCCCAGGTGGATTGGAGGAGGATACTGGCAGGGATGACAGCAGAAAAGAGATGGCTGAAGTTTCTGGGAATAGTTCATAAGGCACGTGAAAGATGTATCCTACAAGAGGAAGAAGTTTTCAAATTGCAGGGTGAGGCAACTGTGGCTGACAAAGGAAGTTGAGGACTGCATAAAAAAAAGGAAAAGGCATACACGGTAGCAGAAGTGAGTGGGAAGCTTTTAAAATCCAATGAAAGGCAACTAAAAAAGGAAAAGATGAAATGGGAGAGCAGACCAGCCAATAATATGAAGTTTTTTTAGTTATTAAGAGTAAAAGGGAGGTAAGAGTTGATATAGCATCACTAGAAAATGATGCTGGTGAGGTTGTAATGGGGGACCAAGAAACTGCAGATGAACTTAATGTGTACTGATTCTGGGAATGGAAGAGTTAACATCTGAGGAGTGTTTGCCAGCTATGGACCCGTACTCACTTTATTTAGAAGAATGCAGAGAAAACTCATTGAAACCCACAATGTCAAAAGGACTATATAGGGTGCACGTGGAGATGTTTCCTATGGTGGGAATATCCATAACTAGAAGGCACAGCCTCAAAATTGAGGGGCTACCCTTTAGAACAGAGGTAAGGAGGAATATTTTTAGCCAGAGAGTAGTAAACCTGTGGAATCCTCTGCCACAGACTGTGGTGGAGGCCAAGTCTGTGCATATATTTAAGGCGGAAGTTGATCATTTTCTGATCAGTCAGAGCATCAAAGGATATGATGAGAAATCAGGTGTATGGGGTTGAGTGGGATCTGGAATCAGCCATGATAAATGGCAGATCAGACTTGAAGTCCACAATCAGCTCTTTGTCTTGTATTTCAATGTGAATTGAATGTATTTGAAGGAGGTATAGCTTTGAAGGGGACATTGCTTTGTGGATCCAGAACTGGCTTGCCCACAGAAGGCAAAGAGTTCTTGTAGAAGGGTCATATTCTACATGGAGGTCGGTGACCAGTGATGTACCTCAGGGATCTGCTCTGGGACCCTTATGCTTCGTGATTTTTATAACTGACCTGGATGAGGAAGTGGAGGGATGGGTTAGTAAGTTTACTGATGACACAAAGGTTGAGGGTGTTGTGGATAGTGTGGAGGGCTGTCAGAGGTTACAACGGGACATTGATAGGATGCAAAACTGGGCTGAGAAGTGGCAGATGGAGCTCACCCAGATAAGTGTGAGGTGGTTCATTTTGGCAAGTCAAATATGATGGAAGAATATAGTATTACTAGTAAGACCCTTGGCACTGTGGAGGATCAGAGTGATCTTGGGGTCCGAGTCTGTAGGACATTCAAAGCAGCTGTACAGGTTGACTGTGGTTAAGAAGGCATACGGTGTCATGGTGCAGTCGGGGAAGTCTGTGTTCCACTTCACGGTCTAGTCCTTGGACTCCGGGTCTTCCAGCTGTCCCTTGTTTCATTTGGGCTTAATTATAGGCACCTGATTCTCGTCTTCCAGCTGGGAAAATAAGTGGCCCTGGGTTCAAGTGTGGGTTCTGGTTTGTCTTCTCAGTTTTCCATCATTGGGTAAGCCAGGCTGTCTTTGCTGTTACCCTGAGGTTGGATCTGTCCCCCTCTGTCCTTGCCTCCATTGGGTAAGACAGGCTGTCTTTGCCGTTACCCTGAGGCTGGACTGTTACCTTTCCTTCCCCTTCTTTCTGCAGTCCTTGGCTGGAGCCTTGCCCTGAACCCTGTGTTGCACAGGGCCCCACCTGTGTCCTTGCCCATTCTCACCGTCAAGACTGGAGCCTTGATGTGTTCAGATTAGGAACTGTCTTTCGTTGATTGGAAGTGACTCTTTGTATCCATGACTTTGCTAGGTAGGTCCAGTCGTTTGCTGCTACCTAGTGTTAGGAACTGTCTCATCGTGCGCAGCTTTCTGTGTATGAGTCCCGGCCCTACATCCTGTTCCCAAGAAGGGGTCCTGGCTCTGTGTTCTGCATTCCTATTCTCCCTCAACCAAGGCTCTGTGTTCCTGTTCTCCCAAGTCCAAGTTTGAGTTTCATGTCCTCGTCCAGCCCAGGAGACCTGCGTCCAGCCCCTATGTCCAGTCATGTTGCATTGCCATGTCTGGTCCTCACCTAGATCTGGAGTCAGAGACCCAGGTTCTGGGTCCCTGTCCAGTCTCTGGTTCGGAGTTGTTATCCAGGTTCCAAGTTCCTCGTCCAGATCCCGCTTTCCTAGTCTAGTCCTAGCCCAGGTCCTGTATCCTTGTCTCGTCCAGGGCCTTGTCTTGTCCAGCATCATTTCTTCCCCACTTCTCTTGCTTTCCTGACACACGTAGTCCTGTCCCTAATACTTCAGTGTCTGTGTCTTGCATTTGGGTCTGTTCCCAATGCATTCGCCCCCCCCCCCATGACATACAGTATATTGGCCTTCATCAATTGTGGAATTGAATTTAGGAGCAAAGAGGTAACGTTGCAGCTATATTGGACCGTGGTTGGACCGCACTTGAAGTACTGTGCTCAATTCTGGTTGCCTCACTACAGGAAGGATGTGGAAGCCATAGAAAGGGTACAGAGGAGATTTACAAGGATGTTGCCTGGATTGGGGAGCATGCCTTATGAAAACCGGTTGAGTGACTCGGCCTTTTCTCCTTGGAGTGACGGAGGATGAGAGGTTACCTGATAGAGGTGTACAAGACGATGAGAGGCATTGATTGTGTGGATAATCAGAGGCTTTTTCCCAGGGCTGAAATGGCTGCCACAAGGGGGCACAGGTTTAAGGTGCTTGGGAGTAGATACAGAGAAGATGTCAGGGGTATGTTTTTTTACGCAGACAGTGGTGAGTGCACGTAACGGTGGTGGAGACAGATATGATAGGGTCTTTAAGGGACTTTTGAAGAGGTGCATGAAGCTTAGAAAACCTACAGCACAATACAGGCCCTTCAGTCCATAAAGATGTGCCAAACATGTCTCTACCTTAGAAATTACTAGGCTTACCCATAGCCCTCTATTTTTCTATGTTTCTATTTTCTATGTGCGCAGTATATGGAATAAGGTAGATGAACTTGCAGCACAATCACAGATTGGTTGGTATGATGGTGTACACATCACTGAATTATGGCTGAAAGATTATAGCTGGGAGCTATAATTCAGAAGAGGTGATATAGGGTTGGAAGGTGTTGAATCATTGTGGGTAGAACTAAGGTAATTCAAGGGTAAAAAGGCCCTCAGGGGAGTTGTGTACAGACTCCCAAACAGTACTAAGGATGTAGCTTACAAAACAAAAAGGGAGTTAAAAAATGCATGCCAAACGGGCAATGTTACAACAGTCATGGGGCACTTCAATATGCAGGCAAATCAGTTTGGTTGCTGTATTCTAGGAGGGGGAAATTCTAGAGTGCCTACAAGATGGCTTTTTAGAACAGCTTGTGGATGAACCCATTAGAGGATCAGCAATTCTCGACTGGGTGTTGTACAATGAACCAGAATTGATCAAAGAGCTTAAGGTAAAAGAACTCTTAGAGACAAGTGGTCATAATATGATCAAATTCACCTTGAAACCTAAGACAGAACTGCTAACAGCTGTATCAGTTTTACAGTCGAATAAGGGTAATTACAGATCATGAGAGAGAAGCTGGCTGGAATTGATTGGAAAAGAACACTGGCAGGGATGATAGCAAAGCAGCAATAGCTGGAAGTTCTGAAAGTGATTCAGAAGGCACAGGATATAGACATCCCAAAGAGGAAGAAGTATTTTAAAGGAAAGATAACACAACCATGGCTAACAAGCAAAGTCAAAGCCAATATAAAAGCCAAAGAAAGGGCCAATAATAGGGCACAAATTAGTGGGAAGTTAGAGGATTGAGAAGCTTTATATAAAAAAAACAACAGAAGGCATCTTAAAAGTCATTAAGAAGGTAAAGATGGAATACAAAGGTAAGCTAGCCAATAATATTAAAGAGGATACCCTTTGAAGAGAACAACCAGAGGGTGTGGTATATATTGGAACCAACAACGTAGTTAGGAAAAGAGAGGAGGTCCTGAAAACAGAATACAGGGAGTTAGGAAGGAAGTTCAGAAGCAGGACCTCAATGGTAAAAATCTCAGGATTACTGCCTGTGCCACATGACAATGAGTATAGGAATAGAATGAGGTGGAGGATAAATGCATGGCTGAAGGATTGGAGGAGGGAGCAGGGGTCCAGATTTCTGGATCATTGGGACCTCTTTGTGGGACAGGTGTGATCTGTACAAAAAGGACAGGTTGCACTTGAATCTGAGGGGGACCAATATCTTGGCGGGGAAGTTTGCTAAGGCTACTGGGGAGAGTTTAAACTAGAATTGCTGGGGAGTGGGAACCAAACTGAA
This sequence comes from Hypanus sabinus, assembly GCF_030144855.1. NCBI lineage: Eukaryota > Metazoa > Chordata > Chondrichthyes > Myliobatiformes > Dasyatidae > Hypanus > Hypanus sabinus. The sequence goes on along the minus strand of NC_082708.1, from coordinate 172,107,983 downwards.
GAGATGGAGGAAAGGGTAGTTGGCTCACAAATTGAGAAAGTGAGGAGGAGGATAGGCAAGTTACAGAGAAGGGATGCGCTCAGACTGATGGTTTGAGATGTATCTATTTTAATGCAAGGAGTATTATGAACAAAGCAGAGCATGGATCAGTACTTGGAGCTATGATGTTGTGGCCATTACAGAGACTTGGATGGCTCAGTGGCAGTAATGGTTATTGAGAGTGCCAGGCTTTAGATGTTTCAGAAAGGACAGGGAGGGAGGCAAAAGAGATGGGGGCGTGGCACTGTTGATCAGAGACAGTGTCACAGCTGCAGAAAAGGTGGACATCATGGAGGGTTTGTTTACAGAGTCTCTGTGAGTAGAAGTTAGGAACAGGAAGGGGTCAATAATCTACAGGGTGTTTTTTATTATATAGACCAGGGACGTCGAGGAGCAGATAAGGAGACAAATTCTCAAAAGATATAACAATAACTGGGTTGTCGAGGTGGGAGATTTTAATTTCCCAAATATTGATTGGCATGTCCCTAGAGCAAGGGGTTTAGATGGTGGAGAGTTTGTTAGGTGTGTTCAAGAAGGTTTATTGACACAATATGTAGATCAGACTACAAGAGGAGAGGCTGTGAGGCTGTACTTGATTTGGTATTGGGAAATGAATCTGGTCAGGTGTCAGATCTGACAGTGGGAGAGCATTTTGGAGATAATGATCAAAATTCTATCTCCGATACCATAGCATTGGAAAGGGATAGGGACAGATAAGTTCAGAAAGTGTTTAATTGGAGTAAGGGGAAATATGAAGCTATCAGACAAGAACTCGGAAGTATAAATTAGGAACAGATGTTCTCAAGGAAATGTATGGCAGAAATGTGGCAAATGTTCAGGGGATATGAGTGGTGTTCTGCATGGGTACATTCCAATGAGACAGGGAAAGGATGGTAGGGTACAGGAACTGTGGTGCACAAAGGTTTTTGTAAATCTGGTCAAGAAAAGAAAAGCTTACAAAAGGTTCAAAAAAACTTGGGGATGATAGAGATCTAGGAGATTAAGGCTAGATCAGGGTGGGCAAACTTTTTGACTTGTGGGCCACAAAGGGTTCTTAAATTTAACAGGGGGGGGGTTGGACCAGGAGCAGATGGACGGAGTGTTTTGGTAATGCACCTCATAAGAGAAAATAAAATATCATGAGATATGTAGAAAACATGTGCTTTAATTTCAATTGAAAATGAACAAATGCATTACAACAAAATATCTGTCTTTGAAGTCCCATGGCATTTAGCTATTTATTGAAATGACTTTTAAAACACTGAAAATTAAATGAATAAAATACAGTTTTTTTTTAATAGTAACAGTTATTATCTTAAAGCACTGAAAATTCTGTTATCCTTCAAGATATTATCATCATCACTCTCCTCCTGACTGTCTATATTTCAAAAACGGTAGGATATGCAGGTCTACTTGTCCTGCTCCTTCTTATTCAATTGTCCCCTGTGCCAAAACTCAACAACGACCAGCACAAAGACAGAACAGTGACAGCGCGCCAGTATGCGGAGCGTGTTATTTGATCTGGAACACATTTTTTTATTTTGAGAACGTACATGCACCTGCGCACTACTCATGTCCATCACTTAACAGAAATGACATTTAACATGTAAGGCTTATTGAAAAAATATTTTCAAATGCATTTTTTATATAACACAACGAAGAAACTTATTTTTAATTTCAGTGGGAACAGTGTTGTTGGTCTCCCTTTTTAGCCAGCGCATCAAAGTCTGGATTTAGTTTTGTTGTGGCGATTCTCAGGATGGATCTGAGGTGTTGGTCAGTTAACTTGGATCTGTGGCTGGCTTTGTTGATGTTCATGATGCTGAACGCCTGTTCACACAAATAGGTCGAGCCGAACAAAGAGTAAAGCGCAAATGTGGAGTAATACGCTGCACCTCAACAAAGGTCAATGTATATAGAGTGCGTCATCTATTGGGAAAGCACCAGAATTGCAGGGAAAAACGTTAACAAGGTTTATTAATATAATTTCATCAAGTTCTGTGGGCCGGATTAAAAAGCTTAACAGGCCGCATATGGCCTGCGGGCCGTAGTTTGCCCATGCCTGGGCTAGATCATACTGTGTATGGAACCGGAGGAAATAGCAGAGATATTTAACGAATACTTTGCTTCAGTATTCACGACAGTAAAGGATCTTGGCAATTGTAGGGATGACTTACAGTGGACTGAAAAGCTTGAGCTTTTAGAAAGTATCAAGATGGATAAGTCACCAGGACTAGATCAGATGTACCCCAGACTATGATGGAAGGTGAGGGAGGAGATTGCTGAACCTCTGGCAATGATCTTTGCATCATCAATGTGGATGGGAGGGGTTCCGGAGGATAGGATGGTTGTGAATGTTGCTCCTTTATTCAAGATAGGGAGTAGAGATAGCCCAGGAGATTATAGATCAATGAGTCTTACTTCAGTAGTTGGTAAGTTCATGGAAAAGATCCTGAGAGGCAGGATTTATAAACATTTGGAGAGACATAATCTGATTAGTAGTAGTCAGCATGGCTTTGTCAAAGGTAAGTTGTGCTTTATGAGCCTGATTGAATTTTTTTGAGTTTGTGACTAAACACATGGATGAAGGTAGATGTAGTGTGTATAGATTTCAGCAAGGCATTTGATAATATACCCCATGCAGGGCTTACTGAGAAAGTAAGGAGGCAAGGGATCCAAGGGGACATTGCTTTGTCGATCCAAAATTTGTTTGCCACAAAAGGCAAAGAGTGGAGGCAGATGGGTCATATTCAGCATGGAGGTCGGGATCTGTTCGGGACTCTTACTCTTCGTGATTTTAATAAATGACCTGGTTGAGAAAGTGGAGGGATGGGTTAGTAAATTTGATGACCCAAAGGTTAGGGGTGTTGTGGATAGTGTGGCGGGTTTTCAGAGGTTACAGCGGAACATCGATAGGATGCAAAACTGGGCTGAGAAGTGGCAGATGGAGTTCAACCCAGATAAGTGTGAAGTGGTTCATTTTGGTAGGTCAAATATGATGGCAGAATATAGTATTAATGATAAGACTCTTGGCAGTGTGGAGGATCAGAGGGATCTGGGGTCTGAGTCCATAGAACACTCAAGGCTGCTACGCAGGTTGACTCTGTGGTTAATAAGGCATATGGTGCATTGGCCTTCATCAATCGTGGGCTTGAGTTCAGGAGCTGAGAGGTAATGTTGCAGCTATATAGGGCCCTGGTCAGACCCCACTTGGAGTACTGTGCTCAGTTCTGGTTGCCTCACTACAGGAAGGATGTGGAAACCATAGAGAAGGACCAGAGGAGATTTGCAAGGATGTTGCCTGGATTGGGAAGCATGCCTTATGAGAATAGGTTGAGAGAACTCAGCATTTTCTCCTTGGAGAGATGGAGGATGAGAGGTGACCTGATAGAGGTGTATAAGATGATGAGAAGCATTGATTGTATGTATAGTCAGAGGCTTTTTCCCAGAGCTAAACTGGCAGCACAAGAGGGCACATTTTTGAGGTGTGTGGAAGTAGGTATAGAGGAGATGTCAGGGGTAGGCTTTTTATGTAGAGAGTGGTGAGTGCATGGAATGGACAGCCAGCGATGGTTGTGGAGGTGGATATGATAGGGTCTTTTAAGAGACTCCTGGATAGGTACATGGAGCGTAGGAAAATAGAGGCCTAAAGCTAACCCTAGTTAATTTCTAAAGTAAGGACCTGCTCGGTACAGCTTTGTGGGTGAAAAGGCTTGCATTATGCTGTAGGGTTTCTATGTTATGTGCCTGTTAGATACATAGAGTGTAGAAGAGAGAGGAAAGCGGATATCTCAGTGCTGGGAAACAGTCCTGGAGAGGTAGTACTGGAGGACAATGAAATGGAGGATGAACTAAATGACTATTTTGCAGTGGGTGACACTAACAGTATGGTGGAATTTCCAGGCATCAGGGGTCATGAAGTGTGCAAAGTTACCATTAGTAGAGAGGAGGTCCTTGGGAAAACTGATAAGTCACCTGGAACAGATGGTGTACACTGCAGTGTTCTAAAAGTAGTGGCTGAAGAGATCACGGAGGCATTAGTAATGATCTTTTAAGAATCACTGGATTATGGAATGGTTCTGGAAGACTGGAAAATTGCAAATGTCACTCCACTCTTCAAGAAGAGAGAGAAACAGAACAAAAGAAACTATAGTCCAGTTGTTCTGACCTCAGGGGTTGAGAAGATGTTGAAATCGATTATTAAGGATGAGGACTCAGGATACTTGGAGGCACTTGATAAAATAGGCTGTAGTCAGCATGGTTTCCTGAAGGACAAATCTTGCTGACAATTCTGCTTGAATTTTTTGAAGAAATAACAAGCAGAATAGACAATGGAGAATTGGTTGATGTTGTGTACTTGGATTCTCAGAGGTGCCACACATGAGGCTGCTTAACAAGCTACAAGCCCATGGTGTTACAGGAAAAATTCTTGTATGGATGAAGCAGTGGCTGATTGGCAAGAGGCAAAGAGTGGGAATAAAGAGATCATTTTCTGGCTGGCTGCCAGTGAGTAATGGTGATCCACAGGGATTTATGCTGGGACTGATTCTTTTTGTTATGTCAATGATTTGGTTGATGGAATTGAAGATTTTGTTGAAAGGTTTGCAGATAATAAGATTGGTGGAGGGACAGGTAGTTTTGAGGAAGTAGGGAGGCTACAGAAGGAATTAAACAGATTAAAGAGAAATCATAGATGGAATATAGTGTTGGAAAGTGTATATCCATGCATTTTGGGAGAAGAAATTAAAAAGTTAACTATTTTCTAAATAGAATGAAAATACAAAAAAAAAGAGGTGCAAAGTGACTTGGGAATTCTTGTGCAGGATTTTCTAAAGGTTAATTTGCAGGTTGAGTCTAGTGAGGAAGACAACTGCAATTATAGCATTCATTTCAAGAGAACTAGAATGTAAAAAGGATGTAAAGTTGACATTTTATAAAAGACCAGTGAGGCCTCACATGGAGTATTGTGAGCAGCTTTGGGCCTGTTATCTTAGAAAGGATGTACTGAAACTGGAGAGGGTTCAAAGGTGGTTCACAAAATAGATTCGAGGATAGAATGGCTCATTATGAAGAGTATTTAATGGCTCTGGGCCTATATTCGCTGTAATTCAGAAAAATTAGGTATGACCTCATTGAAACCTATCAAAGGTGAAAGGTCTTAAGAGTGAATTGGGAGAGAATGTTTCCTCTGGTGTGAGAGTCTAAGACCAGAGACCACAGCCTTAGCACAGAGGGGTGTCTTTTTAAAACGGAGATGAAGAGGAATTTCTTTAGCCGGGGAGTAGTGAATCTGTAGAATTCTTTGTCACAGGCAGCAGCAGAGGCAGTCTTTATGTATATTTAAGGCACAGGTTGATAGATTCTTGATTGGTCAGGGAATGAAGAGGTACAGGGAGAAGGCAGGAGATTGAGGCTGAGAGGAAAATTGGATCAGCCAGGTGGCCTAAGTCTGCATCTATACCGTATGGTGTTAAGGAACTTGAAGATCTCTGCTCAGTCTGTAGTCTGCTATATGCAGTTCCATTTCACTGCAAAGCTCCCTAGCGTTATTAGCTTGTTTTAGATTTACAAAAAAGAACTTAAAAAAAACAGAATAAGTAGTGCAAGAAGGGAGCATTTAAAAAAAAACATAATGAGGAATTGTAAATGGGTTTATTGTTCATTCAGAAATCTGATGGTGGCAGAGAAGGTGCTGGTTCTAAATCATTGAAGGTGTGTCTTCAGTCTCCTGTACTTCCTTCCTGATGGTAGCAATGAGAAGAGGTAGCAATCCTGCGTGATAGGGTTTGTTAATGATTGGTACTGCCTTTTTTAGGCACCATCTTTTGAAGACAGTGCCCATGGTGGAACTAACTGAGTTTACAACTTTCTGCAGCTTTTTCTGGTCCTGTGCAATGTCCCCTCCAAAGCATTTATTTTAATGCTAGGAGCATTGTAAGAAAGGTGGATGAGCTTAGAGCATGGATTCATACCTGGAAATATGATGTTGTAGCTATTACTGAAACATGGTTGCAGGAGGGGTATGATCGGCAGCTAATTATTCCTGGATTTTGTTGCTTCAGGTGTGATAGAATTGAAGGGACAAGAGGGGGAGGTATTGCATTGCTTGTCAGAAAATATTACAGCAGGGCTTTGGCAGGACAGATTAGAGATCTCGTCTAGGGAGGCTATTTAGGTGGAATTGAGGAATGGGAAAGGTGTATTAACATATATAGGGGTGTATTATAGACCATCTAATAGGGAGCAAAAATTGGAGGAGCAAATTTGTAAGGAGATAGCAGATATTTGTAGTATGCACAAGGTTATGATTGTGGGAGATTTTAATTTTCCACACAAAGACTGGGAAGCCCATTCTGTAAAAGGGCTGGATGGTTTGGAGTTTGTAAAATGTGTGCAGGATAGTTTTTTGCTGCAATACATAGAGGTACCAAATAGAGAAGGGGCAGTGTTGGATCTCCTGTTAGGGAATGAAATAGGTCAGGTGACGGACATGTATGTTGGGGAGCACTTTGGGTCCAGTGATCACAATGCCATTAGTTTCAATATAATTATGGAGAAGGATAGGACTGGACCCAGGGTTGAGATTTTTGATTGGAGAAATGTTAACTTTGAGGAGATGCGAAAGGATTTAGAAGGAGTGGATTGGGACAATTTGTTTTATGGGAAGGACGTAATAGAGAAATGGAGGTCATTTAAAGGTGAAATTTTGAGGGTACAGAATCTTTGTTCCTGTTAGGATTAAAGGAAATGTTAAATGTTTGAGAGCCATGGTTTTCAAGGGATATTGGAAACTTGGCTTGGAAAAAGAGAGCGATCTACAATAAATATGCAGCATGGAATAAATGAGATGCTCGAGGAATGTAAAGAATGTAAAAAAGTCTTAAAGAAATTAGAAAAGCTAAAAGGAAATGAGGTTGCTTTGGCAAGTAAGGTAAAAATAAATCCAGAGGGTTTCTACAGTTATATTAAGAGCAAAAGGATAGTGAGGGATAAAATTGATCCCTTGGAGAATCAGTGGACAGCTACGTGTGGAACCGAAAGAGATGGGGGAGATTTTGAACAATTTCTTTTCTTTGATATTCACTAAGAAGGATATTGAATTGTGTAAGTTAAGGGAAACAAGTAGGGTAGTTATGGAAACTATGATTAAAGAAGAGGATGTACTGGTGCTTTTAAAGAATATAAAAGTGGATAAGTCTCTGGATCCTAGCAGGATATTCCCTAGGACCTTGAGGGAAGTTAGTGTAGAAATTGCAGGGGCTCTGACAGAAATATCTCAAATGCCATTAGAAATGGGGATGGTGCCGGAGGATTGGTGTATTGCTCATGTGGTTCCATTGTTTAAAAAGGGTTCTAAGAGTAAATCTAACAATTATCGGCCTGTAAGTTTGACGTCAGTGGTGGGTAAATTAATAGAAAGTATCCTTAGTGATGGTATATATAGTTATCTGGATAGACAGGATCTGATTAGGAACAGTCAACATGGATTTGTGTGTGGAAGGTCATGTTTGACAAATCTTACTGAATTTTTTTGAAGAGGTTACTATGAAAGTTAATGAGGGTGAAGCAGTGGGTGTTGTCTATATGGGCTTCATTAAGGCTTTTGACAAGGTTCCACATGGAAGGTTAGTTAGGAAGGTTCAATCGTTAGGTATTAATATTGAAGTAGTAAAATGGATTCAGCTGTGGCTGGATGGGAGATGCCAGAGAGTAGTGGTGGATAACTGTTTATCAGGTTGGAGGCTGGTGACTAGTGGTGTACCTCAGGGATCTGTACTGAGTCCAATGTTGTTTGTCATATACATTAATGATCTGGATGATGGGGTGGTAAATTGGGTTTGTAAGTATGTAGATGATATTAAGATAGATGGTGTTGTGGATAATGCAGTAGGTTTTCAAAGCTTGCAGAGAGATCTAGACCAGTTAGAAGAGTGGACTGAAAGATGGCAGATGGAGTTTAATGCTGATGAGTGTCAGGTGCTCCATTTTGGTAGGAATAATCCAAATAGGACATACATGGTAAATGGTAGGGCATTGAAGAATGCAGTAGAACAGAGTGATTTAGGAATAATGGTGCATAGTTCCCTGAAGGTGGAATCTCAGGTGGATAGGGTGGTGAAGAAAGCTTTTGGTATGCTGGCCCTTATAAATCAGAGCATTGAGTATAGGAGTTGGAATGTAATGTTAAAATTGTACAAGGCATTGGTAAGGCCGAATTTGGAATATTGTGAACAGTTCTGGTCACCGAATTATAGGAAATATGTCAACAAAATAGAGAGTACAGAGGAGATTTACTAGAATGTTACCTGGGTTTCAGCACCTAAGTTACAGGGAAAGGTTGAACAAGTTAGGTCTTTATTCTTTGGCAAGCAGAAGGTTGAGGAAGGACTTGATAGAGATATTTAAAATTGAGGGGGATAGATAGAGTTGACGTGAATAGGCTTTTTCTATTGAAAGTAAGGGAGACTCAAACAAGAGGACATGAGCTGAGAGGGGGCAAAAGCTTAGGGGTAACACGAAGGGGAATTTCTTTACAGAGGTAGCTGTATGGAATGAGCTTCCAGTAAAAGTGGTAGATGCAGGTTGGATATTTTTTTAAAAATTGGATAGATATATGGACAGGAAAGGAATGGAGGGTTATGGGCTGAGTGCAGGTCGGTGGGATTAGGTGAGAGTAAGCGTTCGGCATGGACTAGAAGGGCCGAGATGGCCTGTTTCTGTGCTGTTATATGGTTAATTCCTTATGATGGTGATATGGTTCTTTTTTATTATCCAGCCCTCAACCTACTTCTCCTGTTTCTTTGCTTGCTTCCTTGTTCTTGCTTGACAAATGGTTCATTCAGCAGGTTTGCCGTGTCTTCCCTGAAGACAGACAAAAATTATCTGTTTAATTTTTCTGGCATTTTCTTTTTCCTTGTTGTAATTCACCTGTCTCTCCGACATGTGTTTCTCCCACATGCTCTCCTTTTTACGTAGCTGCAGAGGTTCTTAAATCCATTTTACAGCGCAGTTTAATCTCATATTTTATTTGCCCTTTATCAATTTTCTTAAGCTTTAAAACCTACAACCACTATTATTTCTGGAAATTTTATAAGGCTCTTCCTTTGACCTGACTTTAATTTCTCCTGTCAGACACAGAGGGACTATATTTCTTGTGAGCCTTCATTCTTTTTAAGGGAAAATCTTTGCAATCACAAAACTTCAGTATTTTTCCACCTTGAAAAAGCTATTCTATCTATTTCTACTCTCGCAGATAACCTTCCATTTTTTTTAAGATACCAATTCACTTACCTAAGTTGAAGTGACAGGGATTTTAAAACTTTTCAAGTTGTTTTAATAATTAAATTACCCTTAATTTGTTTTAATTTAACAAACTAAAATATTTAATATTATAAATTTTTTAAAAACTTTAAAATAGGCAAAAAAGGTTAAAAAATAAATGAAGCAATTCACAAAATACTGGAGGAACTCAATATGTCAGGCATGATCTATGGAAGGAAATAGGAAGTCAGTGTTGCATCTTGAGGCCCTTCTGAATGAAGCTGCTCTACGTGAAGTGCCTTGACACAATGCTGACTGTCCATTTCACCCAAGATCTTGCTTATCCCGCTGAGTTTCTCCAGCACCTTGTGAGTTCTTCATATCCAGGCATCTCCAGTTTATTGTGTCTCCTTAAAATGTATGTGACTGAATTTTCAAATTAATTTTCTAATCCCCACATCAGTTATCTCCTTTCAGATTATTGGGGATTCTGATTTTGGGCTGATCTAGCTTGCAGAAGTGGAATTCCCAACATTTTGCAGTGAAATCATAGGATGGCCATGCTCTGCAATAGGTTGTCATGTGTGGTTGTGCAGCAATGTCTACTTCAGATCTGTTGTGAAAGTATCTTGAGTCATTGCCTCATGCTTTGGAAGTGCAATTCAAATGCACAGGAATGTAAGAAGCTATGTACAATAAAGCTGTCCTCACAATGGAGTGAGTAAAATAAACGTTCACAGGACTGATTCCTGAATGTCAGAACTGACAAACCTGTGAAAGCAGCTGCTGAGAATTGTTAATTCCACACAACTTCATGGTCACCTGCTTTCCCTCCATCGGTGGTATCTACTTTCTAGCTCTGACTTCTCATCCTTATTTCTCCAGTCTTGATGAAGAGTCTCAACCCGAAACGTCGGCTCTACTCTTTTCCATAGATGGTGCCTGGCCTGCTGAGTTCCTCCAGCATTTTGTATGCACTGCTAGAATCAATTCATTGGTCGTCAGCATCATAGCTTGTCACACCAGACAACCAGCCACTCTAGTGTTGTTTGGTTGATGTTAAGCAGGTCAGTGTCAGCTGAATCAGGTGAGTGTGGGTAGTTGTTCAGAACACGTTCAATGTTCTGTACCCTTTTGCCACACTCACAGGATTTCCTGGTCTTTAACCCCACTTCACCATATTGTCTCCCATCCTATAAACTCCCGCTTTTGCTTTAAGAGTGCACCACTTCCGTCTGTCAAGCAGTGCCACGTCTGGCAACATTTCTGTGGGGCCTTGCACTGTTTTGTTTGGTGGGGTTCAGGTTTCTGTTTGTTGCCAGAGGTCAATCCTGTATGTTTGGGGGGGATGTTCCGTATGGTAGTTCCTCCATTGTAGCAAAGCTTTTCCTCGATTTTAGGTGGTTGGAAACTGGCACATGATGATGTAGTGGGTGCCATAGATCCGAGTTTGTTTACCTTTTTCAATTTTTGTTGTAGTGTGTCTTTGGATCTCTGGGGGAGCAATGCCTGCAAGTCTGTAAATGATGTTAGTGGGTGTGGGGCGCAGAGTGCCCATGATTATTCGGCAGGCTTTGTTAAGCAGTGGGTCTGATTTCTTCACATGGGCTGATCTGCCCCACACAGGTGCACAGTATTCTGCAGGTGCATAGCAGAGTGCTAGGGCAGTAGATCTAAGTGTGCGAGCATTAGCTCCCCATTTCGTGCCTGCTAATTTTTTCAAGAGAGAATTGTGAGAGCCAACTTTCCTTCGGAGTTTTTGGATGTGGGTGGTAAATGAGAGCGTCCTATCCAGTGTCACACCCAGGTAGTTTGGAGTTGGATGGTATTCAAGCTCCTTCCCACACCAGAAGATCTCGAGTTTCCGAGCTGCTTCTCGATTCCTCAGGTGGAATGCACACACTTGAGTTTTTGATGGATTTGGGTTCAGAGACCATTTTTCATAATACTGCTTCATTGCTTCGAGGACTGCTGTAAGTCATACTTCAACTTCTTGGAAGGTGTTAGCTTGTGTTGCTATGCATAGGTCGTCTGCATAGATAAACCTGTGTGTGTTGGGAAAGGTTGGTTGGTCTGACCGTTTGTGTAAACATTAAATAGTAGAGCTGCCAGGACTGATCTCTCTGGTAGTCTGTTCTTTTGTAGACACCACCTACTCTTAATTCCATTCATTTCTACATAAAAACAACAATTTTCTAGGAGGCTTCGTATTACTTTGACTGTGGTTTCGTTCTTTTAACATTTTAGATAAATTCAGTAGAAGGCCTCTGATTCAGTGTTGTATGCTGCTGTTAAGTCAATTATTGTCTGAATTAAGTTTCCAAATAGTTGCCCATCCCTTACTGTTAAGTCAACGAATACTGCCCCTGTAATTTGTCACATTTCATTGGTCTTAATGACATTGGTGTTGTTGCGACACCACTCAACGAGGTGATTATAGCTTGTTCCTGTATGCCCCCTCTTCACTGTCTGGAATTCTGCCAACAATAGTTATGTCATCAGCAAATTTCTAGATGGCATTTGAGATGTGCCTAGCCACACATCATGGGTGTAGAGAGAGAGCAGAGTAGAGGGCCAAGCACACATCCTTGAGGTGCACCAGTGTTGATTATCATCAAGGTGGAGATGTTATTTTGATCTGCACAGATTCCAGACTTTGAACACTAAAAAGGAATTTTTGTTCTAATTGTGTTTCTTCCTGTTTACAGTTGTGCATAATTTATATTTAATTTGGGTTTTACTTGTGACTGCTGCTTATATGATTCTATGTGCCTGTCAGACTGCTGTAGATATGATTTTCATTGTGGCTGTGCATACATGTGCTTGTGCAAATGACAATGAACTTGGATTTGACTTTGACAGGTGCCTCAGCTGCTACCCTTCCATCCCAGGCCAAGTGAAGCCCAGGATGTGTTTAATTGCAAGCAGCTGAGTACAGATGGTTTCTGTCACAGCCACTGACTATTGCCAGCTCAATTTAACACAGGCAGTAGTACTTGTTCACTTGGGACGAGATCATGTGTCCTTCAGCTTCTGGTTAAAGTTTGTCAGAAAGTGGTGTTAAAGGTTTGTTTTGATTTGTGCTAATCTCTTCCTGAAATTAAATGTCGAACTCCAGGAAGGAGTGGCGATTAAGGATGCCCTGATTCCAATTTAAAAGATTATTACCAAAAGCATACAGTTGAATGAGCAGCTCCAGAAAGTATTCAGAATCTTAATGAGAATCATTAGTCAAGTGATTCAAAATTTATTTTGACTTGACATTAGTTTATACCTCTCCCAAGGCTATCAACATTGGGATTTACAATCAGTTGCTCTACAGACAATTCATATTGGTTGCAATATACTGTATATCACATTGATGGTTTCAGTAATTGCTGTTGGCATTTTTGTTAGTGCAAAAATTTCCTCAACAGGCACAGATATTGTAAAAATTGCTGTGATTTCAATATAACAGTTTATAATGATTTCTTATGGTTTGTTTTACGTTTTACATGTAGGGTCCAGAAATGAAAGCATTTGTGTGTGGGAGGGTGGGGGTTGGGGAAAGTATATTTTTTTTAAAAAGTATTCCGGGACTCTGGCAGAGAAAGTTGAGCACTTTTCCAAAGAAAGTGTTTTGGTTTGACACCAATGACTCAAGCAAATTTCTACAAATGTACCATCAAGAGCATTCTAACTGTCTCTGTCTCTGTCTGGCATGAAAGGGCAAAGCTGCAGATGACAGTAAAGTCAGCAAGCTCCATCATGGGCGCTAGTCTCCCGGCACTGAGGACATCTTCAATAGGCGATGCCCAAAAAGGCAGCATCCATCATTAAGGATTCCCACCATCTGAAGCATGTACTATTCTCATTGCCACCAACAGAGGAGAGGTACAAGGGATTAAAAACACACTGAACATTTTAGGAACAGCTTCTTCCCCTCTGCCATCAGATTCCTGAATTAACAAAGAACCTATCAACTCTACCACACCACATTTTTTGCTCTCTTCTTGCATTTATTTCATTCAGTTTTTAAAAATATATTTCTACTTGTAATTTGCAGTTCTGTAACATATTGCTGCTTCCCCTCCACCATCACATTTCTGAATGGACAATGAACCTGTGAACACTACCTCAGTATTTTTGTTCTCTTTGCACTACATATTTATCTTTATATCTATATTTCTTACATAAGTTATAGCATATTTTATGCATTGCACTGTGCTGCTGCAAATAACAAATTTCACAACATACTGTATTTCAGTGACAATAAATCTAATTCACTGAGAAATTTCAAAGATTTTTTTAAAGCAAGCGGTGCAGGTGCATTGTGCATGATGGCCTCCTGTGCATCATGAGGAAAAGGGGCCCCAGATACTATCAAACCCTCTCAGAAAATGGAGAAAGCAGTATCCACCTATTTCATTATCCGTTAGCATTACCTGTCACTGTGTCCAAATGGCGACAAACATAGTGTCACTTTTTGCTTGGACAAACTCTGCTCTTTATCTTTCATGACCCTAACCCATCCATTCCATCCATCCTCTAGCCTCCAATATGGAAACAGTATACAGTAATAGCCAACAGCTTCACAAGACCAGACAGGCACAAAATTAGCAGAAAAATGGGAAGATGAATTTCACTAGAGAGATATCCGTAATGATTTTTATTGATTTATTCATTGAAAAATACAGCAAGGTAGCAGGCCCTTCCAACCTAACAAGCCTGCACTGCCCAACTACACCCATGTGACCAATTAACCTATTAACCCACATGTCTTTGGAAGGTTGGAGGAAGCTGGAGCACCCACAGGAAACCCGTGCTGTTACGGGGAGAACATACAAACTCTTTACAGCAGCGGCGAGAATTAAGCCCAGGCTGCTGGTGCTGTACTAGCATTACTTTAACCACTACATTACTATGTCACCTATTAACCCTCACATTTCTTGGATTAGTCCACTGAGTAACTGGAGCTAAAATTCCAAGTGAAAAGGAATTAAATAAATCATAAACTGAACTTGGATAACAGACTTTGCTGTTTTACAACATTAATCCACTTGCCTTCTTTCTGATTCCCAGTGATCAACAGATTTTGACAAATGCTTAGATGCCATGGCTACCTGATAGCTACAGTCTGAGTTCTCAAAGTGATTTCTGGTGATCATTTTAACTTAACACTTCACTGGGATTCATTCACAAGTGCTAGTATAAATATGCAGTGAAGGTTCCCTAGCAAGGTTTGGCATAGAGCAGCATTTCTCTCTCTTCCCAATGGTATGCCTGAAACCTCTTGTCACTTAAGACGTGTGTTTAAAAGTCCAAGCTTATTTTGTCATCTTGAGATCTATTGTTCCAGAGAATACAGTTTCTAAATTCAGAATTCAATGAATTCATTTAAAGAATGCAAAGGTTTTGACTGTTCATCATCTCTTTATTGAATATCAGGTGCCATTTAGATGTGCAAAGGATAGATTTTGTGCTCTCACAAGAAGCATAAAGTTGCTATTTCAACAACATTGTGGGTATTGTTTCAGAATGTTTATGTTCCTGATCTAATGATCTAAAATCTTTGCTCAGATCATACTACAGCAGCTGGGGAAGTTCAAATTAATAAGATGACTCAACAATAAAGGTCAGTAGAGGCCCTGCCAGTGATCTGTACAGCTGGTGAAAGAAGGGGAAAAGTAGTTTCTATATGCCCTCAGTGTAAGCAGGCATACTATTTCTCTCTAGAAGCAGAAAGCATGGCCTAACCTTTTCTTCATGGAGCAATCCTCCCAGCTTTTAACTAATCCGGACTGCAACAGGCAACTTCTCTACTGACATCTCTGCCCAGCTCATGGGATCGATGCTGAACTGCAGACTTTACAGAGCGAGCTGCAAGATGCCAGTTAACCTGATGATGAGGTCTGGTGATTAATGTCTCGTCATCCCCAGGATTCCTTCCTTTGGAAAATTTCCTTGACATGAAGGAATGTCTGGGCCAATATTTCCATTTGACTGCAAAAAGCCAGAATCAGATTTATTATAACTGAATTATATGACATGAAATATGTTGTTTTGTGATGGCAGTCAGCACAAAAACATAAAACTACTATTAAATTAAAAAGTATAAATAAAGGAATAACAAGATAGTGTTCGTAGCTTCATGGAATGTTCAGAATTCTAATGGCTGAGGCAAAGACGGTGCTTCTGAATTGTTGAGTACGGATCTTCAGGCTTCTGTATGCCCTTCCCATTGGGAGTAACGAGAAGAGTGCTCATCCCAAATGGTGAGGGTTCTTGATAAATGCCACCTTCTCGAAACATCACTGCTTAAAGATATCCTCAATGGTAGGGAGGTTTGTGCTTGTGATGGAAGTGATTGAGTTTACAACTGTCTGGAGCCTTTTGTGATCTTGTGTATTGGAGCCTGGTTATGAGGGAGTGATGCAACCTGTCAGTGATCTCCACTCTATGAAAAGTTAAGTGTCTTTGTTAACGTACAGTTCTCCTCAAACTCAGAATGAAGTAGGGACCTTGGCATATCATGATGATGATGTTGAGCCCAGGATAAATCCTCTAAGATATTGACACCAGGAACTAGAAGCTTCTCTCCCTTTCCACTGTGTAATGATTCTCAGTTAAGGAGGAGATAAGGTTCAGGAGCATGGTGGTGGGGGGGGGGGGGGGGGGTCATGGTCATGTAGCAGTAAACATAATGCTTTACAGCGCAAGCTGAAAGATTGGGGTTCAATTCCCAAAGCTATCTATAAGGACCTGGAACACTTTCCCTCTGATTGCATGGGTTTCCTCCAGGTGATCTGATTTCCTCCAACTTCCCAAAGACTTGCAGTAAGGGATAGGGTTAATAAATTGTGGGCATGCTATGTCGGCATAGGAAGCATGTTGGCACTTGCGGACTGTCCCCTGCCCATCCCCGATGCTAAAAATACACCTTTATGCATGTTTCGATGTACATGTGACAAATAAAGCTAATTTTTATCTTTAGGAGTCGGAATTGTAACAAAGTTTTGATGCTGAAGAGTTTACATTGCTCGATATCTGGCAAGGAGGACCAACAGGGTTTTCAGAAACTATTGAGGATTTTCATGCCAGAAGAAGGCACTAACTAATACACCTCTGCTTCACTGCAATTAGATCCCACATCCTTGAAGGGACTTAAGTTTGCTTTTACAGTTTTGTATCTGTTCAATGATGCAGCTCACGTTTTCAAACTGCAATCATTCAACTCATTATAAGCAATTATGCAGAGATTTATTTGATTAACAGTGCAATGTTTATGTAGCATGTCTGCTAAATATTTCATGATTTCACAGGAATAGGCCTTCAGCAATTATATACCATGTTTAAAGCTTATTTTGAGCATAATCAATTTCATTAAAAACCCTCAAAATAAGATTTACAAACTCTCCCAATGGAACATTTTAAAAATCGCAAAACATGATAACCATTCAGGTTATGATGCCGGGAATAGAACAGTTATTAATTTTGGCACTGAGCATAAAGGGAGTTGCAACGTTAAAACTATTGAAGAAAGAATTTCTGTTACATAGTTTGAGAATGAAACACCACTTGGAAAATGGTTAAAATCCATTTACAAAGTTAAGATGCGTTTAAACTCTGAAAGTTAGATGATGTTGCATTAGTTTTTAAAAGTTGCAAGAAATGCGCAAATCCCAGATTATATGTTTAATACCATTATTACTAGGCTGATACATCCTTAATTTTGCATTTGAAATGGCTGCGTTCCCTCTGTATCAGGATTACTGAACCCTACTACATCCTGCAAACGGAGGTGCAGAGATTATAGGTCCTTTAGATTGCCAGTGGCAGTCAAGGTCAACACCTTCGGTCAAG
Source organism: Hypanus sabinus (assembly GCF_030144855.1). Classification (NCBI taxonomy): domain Eukaryota; kingdom Metazoa; phylum Chordata; class Chondrichthyes; order Myliobatiformes; family Dasyatidae; genus Hypanus; species Hypanus sabinus. The sequence goes on along the minus strand of NC_082708.1, from coordinate 172,090,841 downwards.
GTGGCACCAAGCTGAGGCCTCTGAAGTGGTGGTTTAGACTTAGTTATTTTAGATTCACAGGGTTGGAGGACTGTGTGTGACTGTGAGTGAGGAACAGGGCTTGTTTTGCTGTGTTGTTTTGTTTCTTGCATTGTTCTATGTTGACCTGCTAAGCATTGTGGGAATGCTATGTTGGCTCCGGATTGTGCTGTGATGTTTGTGGGCTGCATCCTCGGGCTGTGTTGGCTTTTAAAGCAAATGATGAATTCCACTGCCTGTTTCAATGTGCATGTGATAAATTAGCGAATCTGAACCTGCATCGACATGCAAGCAGGTTGCGTCTGCACCACAGAACAATTTAGGCCACTCAGCCAAAACTTGTGTTTATTAAATGCTTTTTAGTGGTCATTTTGATCATGCTCCCAGATCCTTAGCAGGATTGATCTAGGAAAATGTCCATTCTAGAACTTAAGGCTCAGAAGGTGTAAGTTTTCTCACTGAGAAAAGGGTGAAGCTAAATATCAAAGCCAATTCCAGAAACAGCACTAAAAATGGCAAGCTTACAAAAAAAGGCAAGCTTTGTTACTTTTTTTTCTCATTGTTTGGCAACGTATGCTAGGAAAGCTACCTGACTACAAATCCCCCTATTTCAATCTTGTTAAATGATTTTCAAATTCATCTACAACATCTAGAGTTTTAACTTCACCATGAATGGGCCCAAGCCTTGCTGTGAAAGGAGGAGGGTTGGGCAAGGGGCTAGATACCCCATTCTGTTAAAACTCAGTGCTACAGAAATGCCAACCGAAGCTCCAAAGGCCGCATCTCTGGGTGAGGAACCAAGAACATGGGCTACTTCTGGAGACAACAGGAAAGATTTGCACAGGACAGAAGACGCTGGTAAGCTACTATCAGCAGCCTTTGCCCCAGTAATGGTGACGGGCTTAAGTAAATATCTAGAATTCTCAACCACAAGAGATGAATGGCATTTCTCATCGGGAGTGTAGTAAGATAATCCAGTTAAACAAATGGCCCATGTTTGAATAGAGTTTAAAATTATTCTAAATTCAAATGTTCAAAGGGGCCTGTTCACTCATCCTTTAGCATGTAATTTATATTTTGTAGGCTCTTAAGTGCAGATTGCCTCATGTTTAATTCACTTAATTGTATTTCAAAATGATTCTCAATTGACATCTTTTGTAGTATGCTAAAGATTTTTCATTTTTTGCTGGTCTTGGACTGAAAAATGAGAAACAATGTATTTTAAACAAACTGTAACAGTTAGACAAGAGAATAGTTATATCTGGGTGATAGATGAGGAATTTATTAATACCCGGTACATGCCCCCTTCTCATTGTAACCATTAGGATGAAGGTACAGAAGCCTGAAGCTGCACACACAGTGATTCAGGAACAGCTTCTTCCCCTCTGCCATACAATTTCTGAATGGACATTGAACCCATGAAAACTACCTCACTTTTTTTTAATTCTGTTTTTGCATTACTTATTTTAACTTAATTACTTAATATATGTATACTTCCTGTCATTCTTTTTTCTATATTTATCATGTATTGCATTGTACTGTTGCCGTAAAGTAACAAATTTCACGACATAATCAGATTTAATATCACTAGCATTTGATTCTGATACTGAATACGCAAGTTCAACATTTAGCAACAGATGATTATTGGTGTGCAGACTGGGCACAGATGGCATTTTCTTCAGTCTCGTCTTTCCTGCTTTTTTGTGAGGCTCTGTAAACCTTCCTCCTGCATGCCTAGTTCTATTCTTCAAACCTCAGGTGACAGATGTCCATGTACAGCCTTTCACAAGTTTTGCTTCATTTCTTTGACTCTAATGGTGAAAAATGCAATAGACTGCATGTGAACTTTTTGCTTTCCCTGGGTCAACACCTTCCTCTGAACTCAGATGAGTCTCTGCTTTGGGGGTCTGGAGTCTGTCGTGTGATCATTGTAGTCTGCCTGATAGAGCTGATTGAGGGTAGCTATTGCCTCAGTGCTGACATGTCAGCTGAGGGGAGCACATTGATATACTTCCATTTTTCCTTCCCCTCAGATTTAGTGGATGTTGCAAAATCATTAGTAGAATGTCTTTGAGATACTGCACAGTAACAGGCCCTTCTGGCTCCCTGTGACCAATTAACCCACTAACCTGCAGGCACTTGGAATGTGGGAGAAAACAGGAGCACCTGTAGTAAACCCACATTTACAGTTGCCTAAAAGACCATGGGTTTTGAGGCATCTAAGATCTTAATCATCAAATGCCCTTTTCATCAGGCAGCTAGAGGCTATGCTGGAGCATTGAATGTTGTAGTAAACCACAACATTAATGCCAGTCTTCACTGAGAATCAGTCAAAAAGTCCCCCTATTGTTGGAGAACAGGGTTACTTCAGGAGCATGTTGGTAAAGGACATTTGCTTGCATATCTTAGAACATAAAACATAGTACAGGGCTTTGGCCCATGATATCTGTGAGCATAATGGCAAATTAAAGTTCAAAGTAAATTTATTACCAAAGTCTATGTATATCACCATATACAATCTGACATTCATTTTCTTGTGGGCTAACTCAATAAACCCATAACAGAATAATAACCATAATCAATGAAAGACCGCTCCAACAGACATGTTGTGCCAACACAAAGAAAGAAATAATAAATAAGCAATAAATATTGAGAACATGAGATGAAGAGTCCTTGAAAGTGACTCCATAGGCAGTTATTAAACATCCTTTCTGCGAGGACATAATTCATTTCATTTCATTCCCTGCATAGTTATGCATTGTATTGTGTGTGAATCCATCCCCTCATGTGACTTAGTGAATGAGTCAATGCAGCCATGGGGTACAGACAAACGTGTGGATCATCTACACTCTGTAACATTGCCGGCTGACCTTTGCACGTGGCATTGGTGCTGCAGACTGAACAATTTCCATTTAGTCCTGTAGATTATTACTGAGTGCTCTAGCTTCTGCCCTCATTCCAAATACATAAGGGTCAAGAGGTTAATTCATCACATGGGTATAATTGGATGATGTGGGATTATTGGGCCTGAAGACCTGTACCATGCTGTATCTCCATATAAAAGACATATTCCAGCAATGATGTTTCTGCAAAATCCACTAAATTCATCTGGAAGAAGCTTGTTGCAGGTGAGATAGGCAACCCTGCAGTGAGAAAGACTGAGAAAAGTGCTGGGACATTGACCTGGTCTTGCTTGACCATTCTTCCTTAAGATTGGCTCTGATATGGGCCTGTTGCTTGTAATCATGGGTCACATGCATCTCAAATGGAGACAAATTTGAGCCATTAGCCAATTTTGAGGAGGCTGTTTCAATTTCCCTTCTGATTCAAGGCATTATTGGGGTAATAGTTTATAAGTACTGAAGAAAGGGGATCAGCAAGACAAGGACAGAGCATGGTTGGATACTTAAAGGTTAAAAAAAATAGGACGGGGAATACTGAGGGGTAAAAGGAGGATGATGGGGTGTGGGCAGAGGGAGGAGGGGAACCATTTCCTGCAAAGAAAGCACAATCATTGACATGGAAACCACTTCTCTGCTAAATTCACCTATTGTTTGCCTGGTATTGCCCCTCCCCTCCCCTCACCTCTTTAATCTGCCCATTTCCTCTCTCCTCCTTCACTCCAGCTGTGGAGTCTCAGCCAAAACATCTGTCCATTCCCCTTGTTGTTTAGCCTAATGAATGCTTAAATAATCAAAGGCAGTATAATCTTAAATATTACATAAGTATCTAATATATTGGCCAAGTATAATAAACTAGTCTGTATTATTAAATTGAAAGTGAAATTGATTCATAATTAATCAAAAAATGACTGAAACGTTCAATACTGCCAGAGATCTCCTGCAACTATGAAACCCAACTATACAGATCTGTTAGGCTTTGAACTGCAAGTAATTCAGAGGTACTTCCATTGCTTAATAGTTAATGATCATTTTGAATTCTGCTCCAAATCCCCTTCTTCCTATTTTTCTTTGAGAGATTTCCCCTAATGAAGAATCTGTCTGGGAGAAGGTTGTATTTTTTTTATATAGAGAGGAATGACAAACAGTGAAAAAGGAAAGGTCAGTTCTGTTTAATGGTGAATGATAGCTCTTTCATTAATTATATCAGGTGTTTATTAAACAAGAGTGACACCGAAAGCTCAACTTGCTCCAAACAAAATGCTACAGTGGGAAAATAGCTGTGATTACTGTAAGAGTCCTGACTAAATGGTTACCAATAACAGCAGATAAAGGTTACCATGCTGAAATATTCACGATGCTGATGTTTTGAGTTATGTCATGCTCTGTTCTCTATTGATCCCAAAAAATGCCAGAAACTACCCTGCAGTTTGCATATCATCCCAACTGCTCAACAGACAATGCCATCACCACCACCCTCCACCTGGCCCTCACCCACCTGGTTGAGGACGCGTATGTTCGAATGCTGTTCATAGACTTCATTTCAGCATTCAACACAATCATTCCTCGGCACCTGATTAGAAAGCCGAAACTGCTGGGCCTGAACACCTCCCTCTGCAACTGGATCCTAGACTTCCTGACTGGGAGACCTCAGTCAATCTGGATCGGGAGCAGCATCTCCAACACCATCACACTGAGCACGGGGGCTCCTCAGGGCTGTGTGCTCAGTCCACTGCTGTGCACTCTGATCACCCACTACTGTGCTGCAACACACAGCTCAAACAGTACCATCAATTTCGCTGATGACACGACTGTGGTGGGTCTCATCAGCAAGAATGATGAGTCAGCTTACAGAGGAGGTGCAGCGGCTAACAGACTGGTGCAGAATCGACAACCTGTATCTGAATGTGAACAAATCAAAAGAGATGGTTGTTGACTTCAGGAGAGCACAGAGTGACCACTCTCCGCTGAACATCAACGGCTCCTTGGTAGAGATCGTAAAGAGCACCAAATTTCTTGGTGTTCACCTGGTGGAGAATCGCACCTGGTCCCTCAACACCAGCTCCATAGCCAAGAAAGACCAGCAGCATCTCTACTTTCTGCTTTCTGAGAGAAGTCCATCTCCCACTCCCCATCCTCACCACATTCTACAGCGGTTGTATTGAGAGCATCCTGAACAGCTGCATCACTGCCTGGTTCAGTAATTGCACTGTCTTGGATCACAAGACTCTGCAGCAGATAGTGAGGTCAGCTGAGAAGATAATCGGGGTCTTTCTTCCCACCATTACAGACATTTACACCACATGCTTCACCCACAAAGCTAACAGAATTGTGAAGGACCCACGCACCCCTCATACAAACTCTTCTCCCTCCTGTCATCTGGGAAAAGGTACCAAAGCATTCAGGCTCTCACAACCAAACTGTGTAACAGTTTCTTCACCCAATCTATCAGACTCCTCAATACAGTGTCGAGACTGACATCTACATCATTATTATATTGAAATGTGTCCTCTACTGTGCCTATTGTCTTTATTTATTTATTATTGTACTACCCTGTTGTGCACTTTATGTAGTCCTTGTAGGTCTGTAGTCTAGTGTAGTTCTTGTGTTGTCTCACATAGTCTAGTGTAGTTGTGTTGTTTCATGTAGCACCCGGGTCCTGGAGGAACGCAGTTTCATTTTTACTGTGTACTGTACCAGCAGTTTATGGTCAAAATGACAATAAAAAGTGACTTGACTTGAGCAATTCATCACAACCGCAAGATTAGGTGAATTGCAGTGTATTATTTTCAAGAATATTTGAACACCGTTAACCTGTCCACTGCAGGTTCTCAACCACAGACAAATATATTGGTCAATGGATCTGGCAAGATGCTGTTCATTGATAGGTTGATCAAAAAACAAACAGTCAAGCACCAACTAGACCAGGAGTTCCCAAGTTGGTTTCCATGGACACCTCAATTAGTAGTAAGGCTCCATGGCATAAAAAAGATTGGGAGCCCCTTCACTCGACAACTCCTACACAAATCTGATCATAACCCCCAACATTCCCAATAACTCCCATCACCCCCGTAGATTCTACCACTCACTGCACACAAATGACAATTTCTCTCTATAAATAATTTATTGTAAAATTTTATTTTATTTAGAGGTACAACATGGAACAGGCCCTTTCGTCCCAATGAGTTGCACCGCTCAGTAACCCACCTATGTAATACTGATCTAATCACAGGATACCGTTTGGTGCCAGCAGCATCGCAGGAGTTGCCGTGCCGGTGCTGGGTACAGCAGTCAGCCGCCTTCGGGACTCCGACTCCGGATTTTTCCTTGGGGTTTACTCCCGGCCTTTCCCATGAGAGGGTTATGGCCACAAAGCAGTGGAGGTTTGTAATCGGAGTTTCCCTCTCCTGACACCAAACTGTATCGACTTTCGTTGTTCCTTTGGACCTGTCATCAGCATGGAGAGGAGCAACAGACGGATCTCCATATCAACTCTGCCCCGGCTTGTGCCCTTGAGAGGCCACTCCAGCTTCGCTTTACAGCGCCAGACAAACACGGGAAGCAGCAGTTATCAGTTAATGCTTGACTGGCATAGAGCATGGCGCCGGGGATTGTTTCCGATGGTGGGAGAGACCATCGCGTTTCACTGGACAGCTACCGCTCGCCTCAAGCTGGGCGCCCCCGGCCAGTAATGTGCTGTCCTGCCACAGTCAGTCTTCCTCATTGGGTGCATGGGGATAATGGATTACTCCACAAAGAGCTGACTGTAACTACTACACCAGACAAGAAAGAAAACAAATCAAATAAGACAACTCCCCTCAAGTTGGGATGTTGGAATGTCTGCACAATGGTGACTGGACTTGAGCCAAAACCTCAAGGATATCGAAGATGCATGAAAAACAGCGGTCATTAACAATGAGCTACTAAGGCTCAAGGTAGATATAGCTGCCCTCCAAGAAATACATTTGGTGGATTCAGGTACACTGAAGGAAAGGGACTACACATTTTTCTGGCAGGAAAAGAACCAAGATGAACCCTGCTAACATGGAGTGGGTTTGGCTGTTAGGAACTCCTTGTTGCAAATGGTGGAGCCACCAGAAAATGGAACAGAACGACTTATGACTCTCTGCCTACACACCAGTCATGGCCCAGTATCTCTCGTCAGTGTGTATGTCCCTGCCTTGAACTCAGTGTAGCTCTGTTATTAAATTGCTCTTGTGTTATTATTTATGGAAACATCAATGCCCTTGAACGGAAAATCCTACAAAAAGTAGTGGATATGGCTCAGTCAAGGACACTTTGTCTCATATTTTCAATATTTATTGCTTATTTATTATTACTTTTGTATTTGCACAGTTTGTTGTCTTTTGCACACTGGTTCAATGCCCATGCACAGGTTAGTGAGGTCTTTCACTGATTCTATTATGGCTATTAATAGATTATGGATTTATTGATGCCCACAAGAAAATGAATCTCAGATTCTCAAATCATGATATATGTGCACTTGGTTAATAAATTTCCTTTGAACTTCAAAGTCAGAGATTCTTGCCTGCAATCCGCAAGTGTACTCAAGACCTGTTCTGTGATTGGAGGATTGGGTGGGTGGGTGAGAAAGAGGAAAGGGGCTTGCTCTGCTGTTGTTTGGTGCTTGTTGTGTTACATTTTGTTGTGCTCTATGCTGTTCTGCCAAACATTATGGTCATGCTATATTGGCATCAGAATGTGGAGCAACACTTGCCGGCTTGCACTAGCAGATTGTTAGATTGCGTTGGTGGTTAACACGGATTATGCATTTCACTGCATGTTTTAATGTACACGTGATAAATAAATGAATCTGTATTCCTTCTCTGCTTTCCTGCCCTGCACAGATGCTGTCTGACCTGCTGAATTCCTTTGCAGGTTGTTTTCTGCTCAAAAAGATGGGATTTCCTCTGTTTCTCCTAGTGGAATAAAGTCATAGACCAATCTTATTATTTGTGTTTTGAAGGTATCACTCCTGTACTAGTTTGTACCTATCACTCAAAGCCAAAGACTTGTTGATCCATAAAGCTATCAAATTCCAGGTGTAACTGGTACTGCATGTCTACTGTTATGAATGGACATAACCATCCTGTCTGTGAATTGTTGAAGGATTCAGCTTTTCCTCAGCCTCCACTGAATTCAGTAAATTGTACCCACTATAATTGAAAGCACTATGAATAACAAGAAATAAAGAACAGCACCATTTGCTGTTCTGCACATTCACTTTTAGTGACATTATCCTAGGAAAGATGATACTGCAATTCTATCTTCAAGGTACATTAAAGTCTATTTCTAAAATAGAGTAACAAAGAATGTCATGAGAGTTGGGGTTGAAATGCAAAATTCCCTTTGAATCATCAATTTCTATACGTTCACTGAACTCTCTGACTAGAAGAGCACCTGGAATATGGTTACAGATACATGAAACTTCGCAGGATGCTTCAACATGTGAGATCTTAATGAAACAGGGACAGAGATCAACAGAACGTGACAGTAGTCCAGCCCAACAAGCCTGTATGATAGAAGCATCCAATGAATCCTACCCACCTATTGAAGGTAACCTTTCCATTAGAAAGGTCATAGACACTTTGGATGGAGGTGCGGAGTTATTGACGCTACTGTGTATATTTGATATAATGCAATGGCCCATGTTGGTTAGGTTTTTTTTGGGGTGGGGGGTTCTCATTTCCTCTTTTTTTTGTAACTAGTAAGTTTGGGAGGTTATTATATATGAATTATCATCTATTTGTATTTATACCTTAACCTATTAATTATGTACTCTCAAGCTCTTTGTACTCAATGTTTAATTTATGTTTGTTTAAAATCAATAAGAAGATTTTAAAAAGAAAGAAAGGTCATAGACCTGAAGGTCAACTCTGCTGCCCTATCTGCAGACACTACCTTACCTATGGAGTGTTTCCAACAATGACTTTCGTTTCAGATCTCAAACTTTCCTAATACTTTTATTTTAAAACAGCACAGATTTTTTTGACTGTTATGCCCCAGCCAGCTCAGATATATTTCTTTTTGCCAATTACACAAGTGTATGCTTGGTGTTGGTCTCTTGGGCAGCTGGCAAAGGGGATCTCCCCTGTTCATTGTGGAATCGTGCTGCCTGGCATAACCAAGAAATATGTAAAATTCTCCAGAAGGAGTGATGATGCTGAAGCAGGACTTTTGTACCTTGGTAACAGCTTTTCATTTCTTTGGGGTTGGCTCCTCCTCCATGACTGAGGTGCTTTGTGGTGGTTATCAGCTTGTACCCTATCAATCCTTCTTAGAATCATATTGAAACGAGAACATCATTCCTGCCTTCAACCTTCAGTGAGCGGAGGCTAAGCATTTCTCTCAAAGTCACCCCAACATACTTAGAAGTCAGCCTTGTAAATCTATGCTGCATCAGTCACAAGACCAGCAGAGCACAGGGTACGGAGACCAAAACCACACAATGCCAGCTGTCATTGTAGTTCCATTTTGGAAATGTGGTCAGGGAACAGTTTGCATTTCTTATAAATTTTCCCTGCAGTTGAACCCAGCTTGTTTACTTCTTATCTGTTGTCATCCCTACCACCACCTCCGAGTCAAAGGCTAAACAGAAGGTTTAATCTCATTAATTATGGTCAATACAATTATATATTAAAAAGTGGTGGCTGTTCTTCAAGTGCACACAATTCTGTCACAAGTTAAAGATTTCAAATGTAATTGAAAGCCTTATTTCTCCAAAACAATATTGAAAGGGTATTCCTCAGTGGGTTACACAAGCTTGTCATATTTTATTTTCTTCCAGAAAGACATTTTGATTTGTCTATATCATTTCTAACAGTCATTTTTTGACATACTGTTATGATTATCGTCAGTGGCAGATGTTGCAATGAGAAGCAGCAAGCATAAAATAATAAGCCGAATCACCATAGATTTCCCATGTGTGAGTGGGGAAGAGAGAAGGGAGGCAAGGGTGGGAGTGCTGTGTAGGGGTTAGTGTGGTCTTAGTTTCTTCTGTCAGTTCTAGCCAAGTGACCCTGGTAGCAGAGCTGCAAGTTGTTACCTAGAAGAGTTTCTATAGTTAATGCAGTTCAAGCACTTCCACCTCAGCCTGTGTGTTGGTAGCAAAGAAATTTAATGTCATTTTACCTTTGACATGATCTTTGGAGACTGAAGAAGAAATTTGCTTCACTAAATTGAGTTGTCAAAGCAACTGTTGTCAAGGCAGCATTGCATAATTTAAATGTATTTCTATAAGATACTTTTTCTCCTCAGAGGGCATTGGAGGCTCAGTGACTGAGCATATTCATGACAGTAATGAGTTGGTTAAATATAAAATATAGGCCCTTCAGCCCACAATGTTCTGCTGACCCTTTAATGTGCTCGAAGATCAATCTAAGCCTTCCCTCTCACATAACCTATTTTTCATTCATCCATGTTCTTCCTAACATAGAAACATAGAAAATCTACAGCACAATACAGGCTCTTTGGCCCACAAAGCTGTGCTGAACATGCCCTTAGAAATTACCTAGGGTACTCATAGCTCTCTATTTTTCTAAGCTCCATGTACCTATCCAGGAGTCTCTTAAAAGACCCTATCATATCTGCCTCCACTACCATTGCTGGCAGCCCATTCCACACACTCACCACTCTCTGCATCAAAAACTTATCCCTGACATCTCCTCTGTGCTCACTTCCAAGAACCTTAAACCTGTGACCTCTCGTGCTAGTCACTTCAGCCCTGGGAAAAAGCCTCTGACTATCCACATGATCAATGCCTCTCATCATCTTATACACCTCTATCAGGTCACCTCTCATCCTCCGGTCCAAGGAGAAAAGGCCAAGTTCACTCAACATATTCTCATAAGGCATGCTCCCCCCCCCCCCACCAATCCAGGCAACATCCTTGTTGATCTCCTCTGTACACTTTCTATAGTTTCCACATGAGGCAACCAGAAATGAGCACGGTACTCCAAGTGGGGTCTGACCAGGGTCCTATATAGCTGCAACATTACCTCTCGGCTCTTAAACTCAATCCCATGATTGATGAAGGCTAATGCACCATATACCTTCTTAATCAAGAATCAACCTGTGCAGCAGCTTTGAGTGTCCTACGGACTTGGACCCCAAGATCCCTCTGATCCTCCACACTGCCAAGAGTCTTACCATTAATAGTCTCTTAAATGTCCCTTGTGTATCTGCCTCAAGTGCCACCCCGGCAGAACTTTCCATGCACTTTCTACCCTAACTTAAAGAGAAAATTACCTCTGACAACACCTGCTATACTTGTCTTCAATCACCTTAAAATTGCGTCCCCTGCTATTAGCCATTTCCACCCTGCTGCACAATATAGGTCCTTGTGCACTAAGAGGGACATGAGTAGAATTTGATGTGGTAGATTGGTGGCACAGTGGAATAGATGGTAAGGTTGATACAAATTCAGTGCTTAGTCTGGGTGGAATTTGTATGTCCTTCCTATGATACATAGATTTCCCCAGGATTCTCCATTTTCATCTCACATCCTAAAGACATAGAACACAGAAGAGTATAGTACAGGAACAGGCTCTCCAGCACACAATGTTGTGCTGATCCAATTATCGTAGTAATTAAACGGACAACCTAACTAACCCCCTCAACATGTGTGCTCGTCTGATAATTGGCCATTATTAGTTGATGATCTAATTGGCCATTATTAGTTGGTTTGTTACTGTCACAAGTACTCATGTACAGTGAAAAATTTTTCATGTCAACAAGTCAGGTCATTGCAAAGCATAAATACATTTAGGTACTGCTATACAAAGGGAAAAGGAACATAATGCAAAATATAGTGTTACAGACGCATTCATAGAGAAAGTGCAGCACAAGTAGACAAATCAGGAGAAAGGGCCGCAATGTGGTAGGTTGAGGTTGCCCGGCTGGGTTTGAACCCCAGTTGTTAAGGTGATGTTTCATATCTTTAACCAGTGGATTTCCAGGAGCGATGTAGACCTGGTGGAACTGAGTGCAGAGGATACTACAGATGAGAATGGAATTGAATGAAGAATATTTCCTTGTGGATTAGTTAGTGGAGACCACATGTTAGGACTCAAAAATCACTGCACAGAATAGATGAGCTTCAAAACTGAGCCAAGCCAAACAAAACAGAGACGACTTGAATAGAGCACACTCAAATCAGTGTGAGATCATCAGTCTAATGTCCTAGTAAATAGAGAAATGAAACAAGGCAACAGTGCACTGATGACTAAAACAAGACACGGGTGAAAATAAATAACTATTAACCAAGAGAAGAGGTGCATTGGAGCCTGGAGGACTCTGGTACCCCTGCTAATCAGACTGAAGCATGACAGGGAGATGATGAGCTCATAGCATAGTATGCAGGTAAATTAAGAGCAGTGGATTGTAAAATTAAGAGTTAAAAGCATAGTGTGCAAGTAGAAACTGGAGAGAATTAATGCCATGTGGGAAGAAAAAATGGGATTAGTGTCAAATAGTGCAACTGGGTGCTTGAATTTCAGAGCAGACTCAATGAGCTAAAGGACCTGTTTCTATGCTGCATGAATTGATCATCAACCAAGTGTGACGGAACACGGCCAAGCGGTTGTACATTCTCAATTCTAATTCTTTTGTTCCAATGTTAATCATTATTGAAATTCATATACAGCATCACAGGGAAACAATGCATAGCTGCCAGCTGTTCCAAGCATACTTTCTTTCTGACTCAGAAATCAGCAATATTGGTACCCACCTGGTTCCAGTTGAATGGAACTTTTATAACTCCCTTTAACCATTAGCTATACTTGCCTTTCTAGAAATTTCCCCTGTGCCAAATTACATCCCTCACTGTTACAACTTGGAGACTCCTTTCAAACCACGTTGGGTGTGACATGTGAAATAGGAGCAGAAGGAGGCCACTCAGGCCCTCAAACCTGTCCTGTTCAATTAGATCATGGCTCATCTGATCTTGGCCTCAGCTCATTTCCCCTGACTGTTCCCCATGAGCCTTGATTTCCAGGACCAAAAATGTTACTACTTTCAGCAAACATTAATGGAGGAACTCAACTTATCAGTCAACATTTGTACAGAGAGAGAGGAGTTGATGTCTTGGGTCAAAACCCCACATCAGGACTGGCTACAGGATTTTCATGCTTCTCGTCTTCTGGTTTTGACCCAAGACATCAACAATTCCTCTCTCTCTAGAGATTGTTGCTCTGGATTCTGGCATTCTAGCACACCAGTCCTCATAGGGAGTTCAGAAGTGGAAAGAGTGAGCACTTTGAAGTTCCTGGGTCTCAACATCTCTGAGGAAATATGTAGGCCCAACATTATCGATGCAGTTACAAAGAAGGCACAACAGTAGCTATATTTCATTAGAAGTCTAAGGAGATTTAGTATGTCACCAAAGACCTCACAAAGTTCTACAGGTGTACTATGCAGAGCATTCTAACTGGGGGCATCATCATCTGGTATGGTTGGGGAGGGCACTGCAGAGGATCAAAGTTAGCTACAGAAACTTGCAAACTCAGTCACCTCCATCATGGAACCTAGACTTCCCAGCATCCAGGACATCTTCAAGGAGTGATGCCTCAAAAATGTGGCATCCATAATTAAGGACCCCCATCACCCAGGATATGCTCTCTTCTCATTTGTTACCATCATGGAGGAGGTACAGAAACCTAAAGGCGCACACTCAGTAATTCAGGAATAGCTCCTTCCTCTCTGCCATCTGATTTCTGAATGGATATTGAACCATGAACACCACCTCACTACTTTTTTGCTACACACACACACACACATACTTACTGTAATTCACAGATTTTAAATTATAATATATTGCAATATACTGCTGCCACATAACAAATTTCATGATAGATATCAGTGATATTAAATTTGATTCTGATCTGTCATCTCTTGTAGTCACGATTCTGCTTCATTTCTGTTTAAAATTGATTTCCTTATTTTTCAACTATAATCCCTAATCTATATTCTACCTCAAAGGGAGGCCTCCTCTCAGCAACTACCTTGCAAAAACTCCTCAGTAGTTTATATGTCTTGGATATGTCTATGAATGTTCTCAGTTATCCAAGCCATTGTATATGAAGCAGTAGTAAATCAAGGCAACTGGATTTGCTGTGTTATCTAGAACAAGTTTTGCCACTCATCCAAGAGGCTTCTTCAGTTCTGATCCATGGCGGGTAGCTTGCTGGCTCATAAACCCTGTGAGCCATGATTACATTGAATGGCGGTGCTGGCTCGAAGGGCCAAATGGCCTACTCTTGCACCTATTGTCTATTGAGTTGTTAATATCTATACCTAAAGGACAAGGGACACTACTTTGATAATAACAATGTGCACATTTTGGACAGGGAGGACAGGTGGTTTGAAGGAGGGGTTAAAGAAACCACCTTTGTCAAACTGGAAAACCCATCCCTGAACAGAAGAGGTGGGATACGACACCACCTATCAGCTACTTACAATGCAGTCAGTCCTAACATCCCTGCTATGGCCACAATATTTCACACCTCCATTCTTGCAAAGATAAAACTAATGACCCTCTCATTACCTCTACAACTCTTAATGAGCCTCATCTGATCTCTTCCCTTTAAATAATTTACAGAGTTTATAAACTGGAAAATTACCCACTATGCAACAGAACTGAGAAGCCACTCGGATGAGTAACATAATGTCTTCTAGACAACAGAAAAGGTCCTGTTCCCTTGATTTACTATGGATTGATATATACCTTGGATGTTCAGCAGTTGTGAACTTGCATGGTCGTGGCGCCCATTTCTTTTCCTTATTTGTTGTACAAGTATCAAACACCTTTAGACCTTAGTTATCAGAACAGGATGATTATAGTGACTGGATATCTAGGGAAAGTCCCTATAAGACATAAAACATAGAGCAGAACTAGGCCTTCCGGCCTATCGACTCTGCTCCACCATTCTAACATAGCTGATTTATTTTCCCTTTTAAACCCATTCTCCTACTTTGTCCCCATAATCTTTACTGCTCTTACTATTCAAGATCCTATCAACCTCTGATTTAATTATATCCAATAGCCTAGCCTCCACAGATCTACCACCCTCTGGCTAAAGAAATTCCTCATCATCTCTGTTCTAAAGGGACATTCCTCCATTCTGAGGATATGCCCTCTGCTCCTAGGTTCCCCTACTGTAGTTGAGAAACCTTGAACTCAGGGTCACAATCTTAGAATGAAAGGGCAGATGTTGATGATCACAGGAGGATAAACTTCTCCTCTCAGAAGGTGAATGATAAGACCATAAGAAATAGGAGCAGAATGAGGCCACTCAGCCCATCGAGTCTGCTCCACCATTCCGTCATGGCTGATACCAGATCCCACTCAACCCCATACACCTGCCTTCTCACCATATCCTTTGATGCCCTGACCGATCAGGAAATGATCAACTTCAGCCTTAAATGTACTTAGAAGTCTTGGTTTTCACTGCAGTCTGTGGCAAAGCATTCCACAGATTTATTATTCCCTGGCTGAAACAATTCCTCCTTATCTCTGTTCTAAAGGGTCAGTCTCAGTTTTGAGGCTGTGCCCTCTAGACCTGGACACCCCCACCATAGGAACATCCTCTCCACATCTACCCTATCTAGTCCTTTCAACATTCGGTAGTTTTCAATGAGATCCCCCTACATTCTTCTAAATTCCAGTGAGTACAGGCCCAAAGCAGCCAAACACTCCTCATCTGTAAACCGCTTCATTCCCAGAATCATCCTCGTGAACCTCCTCTGAACTCTCTCCAATGATAATACATCCTTTCTGATAGGCCCAAAACTGACAGTATTCCATAAAGGCTCAACATTATCTCCTTGCTTTTATATGCTATTCTCCATGAAATAAATGCCGACATTGCAGTTTGCCCTCTTTACCGCAGATTCAACCCGTACGTTAACCTTCTGCGAGTCCTGCATGAGGACCCTCAACTTCCTCTGCTCCTCTGATGTTTGAACCTTCTCTCCGTTTAAACAATAGTCCACACCATTGTTCCTTTTGCTGAAATGCATTATCATACATTTCCCAACACAGTATTCCATCTGCCATTTTCTTGCCCACTCTTTGACATTCTCCACTTTCCTAGCCTGTGGAGGTTCAATCGTTGACTGAAGTTCCATAATGAGATCAGTAGGCTGTTGGATATTAGAAAACTCAAGGGTCAGGAAAATGGTGTTAAGGCAGCAGATAGATCAGTGATAATCAGAGCAGTTTTGATGGGTCGTAAGGCTAATTTCTTCTCCCAGTTTTTTGTGTTAAACCTACATTACACACCCAGGAGACTATATTGTAAAGACAGATCAGAGCCCATGTACCAGGGTGTTGATCACTATTTTATCATCCAGTATGCCATGGTAGAACGCGAGAAACCTGTGAATTTCATAAATGTGAGAAGAAAGAGCTACAGAATATATTTGCTGGAGTTTAGCAATTTCTCCTCTTCTTAGACTCCCTATCCCCATGGTTTTTGATTTAAAGATTAGCTTTATTAGTCACATATACATTAGATCATACAATGAAATTGGAAAATTTCTTGGATAATGTGTAGCTTGGGTGGTTGATAGTTGGGCTGAGTTGTTCTCCAATCTTGGCAATCCACTTTCAAACATTTTATCACCATATGAGGAGACACTATCAGGGTGCTGTTCATTTGTAGAGTGTCATCCTAATGCTTGGCCTTTACAGAGTTCAGCATGTAACCAATCAATGATGAGACCACCACCCCACCTTCCCTACATCACAATTGAGTTCCGTAATGTCGACCAATCAGCCGATTGATAACTGTAGAGAGTAAGGGCCAAACATTCGGAGGACATGCCACAAGTGAACAGTCTCCTTGTATGGTGATGAAACATTTGCAAATGGATTGCCAAGACTGGAGAACAATTCAGCTGAACCATACAATGAAATGCATTGTTTGTATCAAATCAAATCAGCAAGGATTGTGCTGAACAACCCACAAGTGTTGCTACACTTCTGGCACTATAACAGCTTGTTAACCCTAACTCATACAGTATATCTTTGGAATGTGGGAGGAAACTGGAGCACCTGGAGGAAACCCACACTGTCACAGAGAGAACATACAAACCCCTTATAGACAGCGGAGTTAATTAGACCCTGGCCAGTGATGGCTGGCATTATGCTACCATCACACTTTGATCTACAAAAGTTCTGCAGTTCACAAGGGGGTAATAACCAGGACTCAATATTGTCTGGATGCATCCTCAAAGTCATTAGAAGTAATTTTTGAGTTAAAAACCATTATAACAGCGTTTCAATTTACAAACTAACAGAGAGAAAACCTAATCAATCCCCTGCTGTGTCCCAAAGATCAGATTGTTTACAGAATGTTATCTTATCAGTGGTAACAGAAAGGTTAATTCAAGCAATTGTAATTAACAAAACAGAATGAAATAAAAGGAGAGGAAAGAAGAATAATTCAATATTTGTTCCACTTTTCCAACTTAAAATTACATTCCATTGTAACTGTGCTTTTCCTGTGGATAAATATAATTTCTGAAATTATGTTCTCCCACCTAAAATGCAATTGAAATTGGAATGATGATACATTTTTAATATCTCACAAAAAGCTGACACAAATCAGATGAATTGGAGAGATGGGGTGTTATGGGGTAATTTATTTAGAATTCACGATGGCCTGTGCTGGGAGAGGAAGTAGAGAGACAGAGTGTAAGATGAAAGGGGTCATTGCAAATGGAGAGCTGATTTGAGCCTATAGGGGTTTTAGATTAAAAATGTGACCTCTTCACTGCACGGGCACTCCAGCCAGAGTTTGGGATCTTGCCAGTCACCAGAAATCATGCCTCACTGAATCACCTGTAAGCTGATTCCTCATCATACACAAGTGAGCCATACAGCCATAGACATACAGCGCAGAAAATTACCCTTCGGCTCAACCAACCCATGCCGACTAAAACTCCCATTTAACCTACTTCTATTTGCCCACATTAGGTACATATCATCCGGAACCTTTCCTATCCATGTACCTCTCCAAGTTTCTTTTAAATATAGATAATGCATTTCCTCGAGCAGATAATTCCATGTATGGACAACCGTCTGTGTGAAAAAGCTGCTCCACAGGTGCCCATGAACTACTTCCTCTCACACTTTAACCACATGTCCTCTAGTTCTTGGATCCCCAATCCTGAGTTTATGGTGTCCAGCTCAAAGCCAAGGGGCAAGTAGATGCCGAAATGTTGATAAAATATAAATAAAGTATGTTCACTATAAACGACACAGCCTTAATCTTGTTCCTTTTGTTCTTCTTGTCCTAGGACACACTTCTTCTGGATTTACCTTCTGTTGTATGTTTATATTGCAGCTTTTTTTACGATCACTCTTAGCAGGAAGAATGTCAATATATGTTTTACTTTAAATGTTCAAAATTTCAGGGTGTGAGTCCAATTTAAATGACTTAGTCTACATTTGGATTTGCTTGATTCGAACCCAATGGGAATGGAGTTGATTTATTACTTTGGCGTGTACTGAGCTACACTGAAAAGCTTGTCTTACATATTGTTCATTGCCAAAGACGGCTGTGGAGACCAAGTCAGTGGGTATGTTTAAAGCAGAAGTTGACAGATTCTTGATTAGTAAGGATGGGCAGAAGGCAGGAGAATGGGGCTGAAAGGGAAAATAAATTACACATGATCAAATGATGAAGTCGACTCGATGAGCCGAATGGCCTACTTTGCTCCTAAGACTTATGGGCTTATGGTTTATCCTGATCAGATCATTAAACAGTGCACTGAGGTAGAATAAAGTAAAACAATAACAATGCAGAATAAAGTGTAGCAGCTACAGAGAAAGTGCAGCACAGGTAAACAATAAGACACACGTACACTGGGAGGTCAAGAGTCCAATAATTTTTTAGATAAACCAACAATTTTCCTATTTGTATATCTATAACTCATTAAAAACAGCAAGTACCCAGAAGATTCCAACAACACAATGACTGTAAGAGAGTCAGTTTATGCAAATAAAATCATGAGGGGTGCAGATAGGGTGAATGTACTCAGTCTTTTAAGTACAATTCCCAAGGAAGGAGAATTAAGAGTTAGAGGGCACAAGTTTAAGGTGAGAGGGGAACCTAAGGAACAATTGTTTCATTCAGAGTATGGTCAGTATATGCAATGATATGCAAGAAGAAGTGGTTGACACAGGTAACATAATAACATTGAAAATTGTGAGTAGAACTAAGGAATTGCAAGGGTAAAAAGATCCTGAGGGGAGTTGTATACAGACCCTAAAACAGTACCAAGGATGTGGCTTTCAAAATAAAATGGGAGATTTAAAAAAATGAATGCTAAAAGAGTAATGTTACAATAGTCATGGGGGACTTCAATATGCAGGTAGACTGGGAAAATCAATTTGGTGCTAGGTTCCAGGAGGTGGAATTTCTAGAGTGCCTAGAAGATGGTTTTTTACAGCAGCTTGTTGTTGAGCCCACTACAGAATTAGCTATTCTGGATTGGGTGTTGTGCGATGAACCAGAACTGATTAAAGAGCTTAAGGTAAAAGAACCTTTAGGGACGAGCGATCGTAATATAATTGAATTCACCCTGAAATTTAAGAAGGAAATGGTAAAGACAGATGTATCAGTTTTACAGTGGAGTAAAGGGAGTTACATCTCATGAGAGAGGAGTTGGCCAGAATTGATTGGATAAAAACTCTGGCTGGATTGATAGCGGAGCAGCAATGGCTGGAATTTCTGGAAGCAATTTGGAAGGCACAGGATATATAGAACCCAAAGAGGAAGAAGTATTCTAAGGGAAAGCTGGCATAACTATGTTTACAAGAGAAGTTAAAGCCCAGATAAAAGCCAAAGAGAGGGCATAATATAAAGTACTATTATATAATTAGTGGGACGTTAGAAGATTGGGAAGCTTTTAAAAACCAACAGAAGGCAACTAAAAGAAGTCATTAGGAAGATAAAAATGGAATACAAAAGTAAGCTAGCCAATAATATTAAAGAGGATAAATAAAAGTTTCTTCAGATACATAAAGTGTAAATGAGAGTCGAGGGTGGGTATTGGACCACTGGAGAATGATGGTGGAGAGGTAGTAATGGGAGACAATGAAAATGCGGATGAAGTGAATAACTATTTTGAATTAATCTTCACTGTACGGGACTCTGGCAGTATGGTGGAAGTTCCAGATGTCAGGGGGCATGAAATGTGTGAAGATACCATAATTATTGTCTGACCTCTGTCGTTAGGAAAATGTTGGAGTCAATTATTGATGTATCCAGGTACATGGAGGCATATGATAAAATAGGATATAGTCAGCATGGTTTCCTCAAGGGAAAATCTGTTGGAATTCTTTGAAGAAATAACAAGCAGGAAAGACATAGGGTAATAGATTGAGGTGTTACTTGAATTTTTAGGCTTTTGACACAGTGCCACACATGAGGCTGCCTAACAGGCTATGAACACATCGTATTACAGGAAAGATTCTTGCATTGATAAAGCAGAGGTTGATTGGCAGGAGGCAAGGAGTGGGAATAAAAGGAGCTTTTTCTGGCTGTTTGTCAATCACTACTGGAATACCACAGGGCTCTGTGTTGGGATCAATTCTTTTTAAAATTATATGATAAAGATTTGGATGATGGAATTAATGGCTTTGTTGCAAAAGCTGCAGCCGATGTAAAGATAGGTGGAGGGCCAGGTAGTTTTGAGAAAGTGCGGAGGCTGCTGAAGGAGTTAAACAGATTATGAGAATGTGCAAAGAAATGGCAGATAGAATGCAGTGTCAGGAAATGGTATGGTCATGCACTTTGGTAGAAGAAATGAAAGAGCTGACTATTTTCAAAATGAAGTGAAAATATTAATCAGGTGCAAGGGAACTTGGAGGTCCTTGTGCAGGATCCCCTAAAGGGTAATTTGCAGATTGAGTTAGTAGTGAGAAAGGCAAATGCAATGTTAACTTCCATTTTAAGAGGACTAGAAAATAAAAGCAATGACGTAATATTGAAACTTTATAAGTCATTGGTGAGGCTTCACCTGAAGCATTATGAGCAGTTTTGGGCCCCTTATCTTAGAAACGATATGCTGAAACTGGAGAGGGTTCAAAGGAGGTTCACAAGAATGATTCTAGAATTAAATGGATTGTCATATGAAGAGTGTTTGATGGCTCTGGGCCTCTATTCATTGGAATTTAGAAGAATGAGGGGTGACCTACTTGATGTACTTTGATAGATTGGATGTGGAGATGATGTTTCCTATGAATGGAGAGTTTAAGACCAGAGGACACAGTCTCAGAACAGAGGGGCATCCTTTTAGAATGGCGTTGAGGAGGAATTTCTTTAGCCAGAGAGTGGTAAATCCTTGCCACAGGCAGCTGTGGAGGCCAAGTTTTTCTATATAGATTCTTGACTGATCAGGGCATGAAGGGGTATGGGAGAATGCAGGAGATTGGGGCTGAAGGGAAAATTGGATCAGCCATAATGAAATGGTGGACCAGACTCGATGGGCCAAATGGCTTAATTTTGCTCTTGTAACATATGGCCTTACTGACGTTGAGTGCAAGGTTGTTGCTGCAATGCTACTAGATGAGCTGGTGCATCTCGCTCCTGTATGCCCTCTCATCTCCATCTGATACTTTCCCAACAATGGCTATATCATCAGCAAGTTTATAAATGGTATTTCCGCTTTACCACACAGTCATGGGTATAGAGGGGGTAGAACAGTGAGCTATGAACATACCACTGAGGTGCACCAGCGATGAGGAGATATTATCACCAATCCATACAGGTGGTGATCTTCCCATTAGGAAGTCGAGGATCCAATTGCAGAGAGAGGTACAGAGGCCTAGGCTCTGTAGTTTATCAATCAGGACTGTGGGAATGTGTGACCCTATGTCACACTGTGTTTCCACTATGTGTGACCCTACCAAGAGATAAGTCCCAGATGGCTTCACTCTCGGATCTCATGAACTTCTACATAAGAACATAAGAAATAGGAGCAGGAGTAGGTCATCTGGCCTGACGAGCCTGCTCCACTATTCAATAAGATCATGGCTAATCAGGCTATGGACTCATCTCCACCAACCTGCCTTTTCTCCATAACCCTTAATTCCCTTACTATGCAAAAACTTCTCTAATGCTACAATGTGACAATCTTTAGAGAAGACGTTATTGTATAACAAGTCCACTCTTATAACAGCAGGATAGAAGCTGACTGTGAATTAGTCTTTGCGAATATGATGAAGTGAGTGTACTGTACTTTGGTCCAACACCAAATGAAGCCATAATCATAATGTCATGGAGAGAGGACATTTCGCTCATCCAGTCTTTGTCAACCATAAGAAAACTCATTTACACTAATCCAGTATATTCACCCTACATTCGTATTAGCACCACCACAACACCCCAAATTCTATCTTTCACCTACACTAGGGCTAATACATGGAGGCCAATGAACCAAAAATGTATTCACCTTGTGAAAAGGAGAATACCAGAGGATCCAGAGGAATCCCATATGTTTACAGGGAGAACATGCAAACTCCACACAGACAGCACTGGAGGTCACTATCAAAGCTAGATCACTGGAGATGTGAGGCAGCGACTCTACCAGCTGAGCCACTGTGTCTCTGTTCTTCTGCGCTTCGTTCTAATCACCTTTCCAAAGTAATATCAACCTGGGTGAAGCTACGTAAATGCAATGAGATGAGCTACCCAAATTCTACAAACACAATATCATGGAGTTTCTTCTCTGTAGCCCTCCAACTTTCCCTGTCTTTTTCTAAAAAAATTTCTGTCAATATCAGAGGAATCATTGATTCTGGTACAGAGAATCAGTTTCCATCCCTTGACATGTTTAATATATATATATATTTTTCCTTTCATCTCTATTTCCTGCCCTGAAGCACAATCTACAATGAAGAGGTGATATAGGAGTGCCTCAGGTAAAATATGAGTAGCTTTCTTTATTTCGCGGACTGTGAGCACTGGATTGGGAGCAGGCTCTATGGCCAAGCGAGACACTTACATGCCCAAAGACTGCTAAGAAATCAGAATCAGGTTTAATAACACTGGCATATGTTGTGCCAGCAGTTCGAATCTGGCTGGCTCCCTTACACGCTCTCCATCCGTGCCTGGGTTGAGTGTCGAGCTAGCAACTGGACCTCATAAAAAGAACCTGGAGAGGGATGGGCTCCGCCAGGTTTCAGAAGTCCAAGACATGCCGTACGATGACCAATCACCAAACACATTGGTGCAAAAAGCTTGACATGACGGCGCCCCAATGACTCCACCAGGAGTTAAGGGCACACATGCACATGCACACGCACGCACACACACACACACACACTGTGAAGTTTGTTGCTTTGGAGTAGTAGCACTCTTGAATACATAATAATTTAAAAGAACTATAAATTACAATAAGAACTATATGGAATATAAAAGAAAATTAAAGTAGTGTTCATGGGGTCATTATCCATTCAGAAATCTGATGGCAGAGGGGAAGCAGCTGTTTCTGAAATGTATGTCTTCAGGCTCCTGTAGATCACCCTTGACGGTAGCAGTGAGAAGAGGATATGTCTTGGGCAATGTGGGTCCTTAATGGCTGATTCTGCCTTTATGAGGAGTTGCTCTTTGAAGGTGTCCTCGACGGAGCTGGCAGAGTTTACAGCTTCTGCGGCTTTTCCCCATCCTGTGAGTGCTCCCCTCCATACCAGTCAGTGATGCAACCAGTTCGATTACTCTCCACGGTACATCTGTAGAAATTTAAGAGTGTCTTTAGTGACATGTGCACTCTCCTAAATCCCTGAATGAAATATAGCCACTGTCATGCCTTCTTTGTAATTGCATCAATATGTTGGGCTGGTAAGTGATGACTGATTATTAATGGTGCCAACTATTTGCAAGCTGCTGATCATAAGCCAAGCTGTTATGATGTTAATCATAGTCAACTAAACAGAATTGAAAGATGATTAATAAAAACTGTTAAGCCGGCTCAGTGTAATCTGTAAGCTATTTGCATCCTTTGCCAGCCTGCATTACTCAGAACATTGTGTTCTGCACAGGACTTAGGCTGAATGGTTCAAATAATTTACTTAGAGTTACCACTGAGTTGACATTGATGAAATTACATCATATTTAGACAAGGTTTAATACACCAGTTTCTGTCCACGAGCCTTCTGATAACTTCTGCACCACATCAATTCATTCGGTTAAGACTCTTGATAGAAAGCCTTCAAATGGCATGCTTAATTAAAATTTGTCTCAATTTCATTGATGAATTTTCCTCAATTTCAGAGAAGCTGCTCCTTATTTCTCAGAAAATCTCCTTGCAGTTTTGTTATACATACGTACCTTATATAATTTTATATATATGTATTTATATATATCATAGAACATAGAAATTTACAGCTCGTTACAGGCCCTTCAGCCCACAATGTTGTGCTGACCATGTAACCTATTCTAGAAACTGCCTAAAATTTCCTGATGACATAACCCTCTATTCTTCAAACCTCCATGTACCTACCATAGAGTCTCTTAAAAGACCCTATTGAATCTGCCTCCACCACCATCACCGGCAGTGCATTCCACGCACACAGCACTCTGTCTTTGAAAAATTTACCCCTGACACCCCACCCCCTGTACCTACTTTGAAACACCTTGAAACTATGCCCCCTTGTGTTCGCCATTTCAGCCCTGGGAAAAAGACTCTCCACACAATCAATGCCTATCATCACTCTTCTCAGCAGATCATTGAGAGTTTTTTTTCCTTCCAAGCCAATTGAAATTAAGTGTTCATTACAAGTTTCTCGTGTTCTTTGGCAGAAGCCATTTTAATTTATCTCTGCTCAGACTGTGTTTGCAGACAAGTGCTCTCAGCAGCTTAAAAGAAAGAAATAATCTTCGTCAAGATTAAAACTTAAGACTCCAGCCTTTATTTTGCATGTTAAGATATAAAAAGGTTCTGTTTAAAAAAAGGACATTTGAAGACAATTGGCACCTAGAGTTTACCCCACACCATTACAGCTGCAGTTGGTGCCACAGTGTAACTTAAGAAAGGAACAAGGAGAGTGACAGATTAGAAGGTGTTTTTCTAATGTTTCTTTGTGCAAAGCTGCATTTAAGTGGATGAAGTTGGTTTGAGTGCAGCTTTCTCTATTGATTTGCTGCAACATTTCATACAACAGGTCCAATCTCAGAAGACAGCTGTTAAATGTACCAACAACAAAAAAAAGACAGCACTCTTTTACATTATCTTTATTTGTCACATGTCCATCAAAACATACAGTGAAATGTATTGTTTGCCCCAAATCAAATCAGCGAGGATTGTGCTGGGCAGCCAGCAAAGTGTTGTCGTGCTTCTGGCGCCATCATACGTGGCCGCAAATCACTGACCTCACCATATGTCTTTTTGGAATATGGAAGGAAACTGGACCACCCAGAAGTTACCCATGTGGGCATGGGGAGAACATGCAAACTCCTTAAAGACAGCGGCAATCCAACGATGATCTCATAGCTGAAGAAATCCACTGACCTGTACGCTACTGCGCTACCCACTAGCCACTGGGGAACGGTGTTAGTCAACGAATGGATTCTGCAATGACGGGATGGATTCCTTCAAGGCCAAAAGCTTTCTAATGTTCAGTTTCCTTAATTAAACCACCAATAACTTGCCTTGGTGGCAGGGTGGTAAAGGTTCACCAAATTAATTCCAGAGAGAATGGGTGCTCTTTTCTATTGTGCTTTTCTCCTAACACCAATCACGAAATCAGAATAACCTTGGTTCAGTTGAATTTACACCTTTTCAAAAATGCTGACACCGATCCTAAGTGTTTCATGAAATGTAGGGCGCCTGGTGGACAAACTGTAGAGACACTGTTCCTGCCCCGAGCCAAGACAGTGAGTGAAGGTGAGATCAAATGGGGATGAAAATCAGGATAAACTGGGGAAGGAAGGGGCTTAAGCTGGGGGAAGGGGAAATGGAGACCTGAAGATGAAGGGATCCTTCCTAGCAACGCCACTGAGCAAGGGATGGGTGGTCATGGTTCATGAACACAAGGTTACATGAAGAACTGCATCAGATTGCAGATCAAGGTATCTGTGTGTGGCACTCAACTCTTAGCAGAAGCATTGGTCTTTTCTGCTGGGACGCTGGTGAAGATTCACATAAGTGAAGGAATGAAAGGTGGTTTTAACAAAGGTAAATAATATTGCACGGGTGACATCATGCAGGTTTCATTATCTCCATGTGCTGCACTCCTTGCTGTTAATAAAAATGCCCTGTGTGCATTGTGTTACAAGGAGTAATCCTCAGCAATAATGATCATTTGGGCACAGAGGGAATCTGCATTTACTGACAAGAACTATTTATTGATTCTATTCATAGGCACTTGAATTTGCAGAACTGAATATCTGTGTGCACACCTAGTAGATTGCCCTGACTCTCCATGAACAGTCAAAGAAGAGAAATGATAATACTTGGGACAAGGAATCTACACTGGGCAGATGTTCTTCTGGGTCCCAGTGTAATCTCCATATTTCTGACATGGGGTCATCCACTTCTGCAATAATTGGTCTCCACAGAGTTGTCACTGCCTGTGCTCCCAAATCCTCCATTAGTGGATCAATATATAATGTTTCAATTTCATTGGCTTAAGATCATCTGACTGACCTGCGTCATTTTCTCATTGGATGTGGCCCAAGGCTACAACCAGTGTTGGCTCTCACTTCATCCTTGTGCCTTAGTTTTTTTTTTGTTCTGTCCAACTCAGACTAGTTCAAACCAGTTTACCAGGTCAGCCAAACACTGGGGCCAGCCGACCAGATGATAGGCTATTCCAATTGTAAGCTTGCATTTTAAAGGATAAACAGCTTCTTATCTGAGTATGGTCTCAGCTTTAGTAGATCATTAGCAGAAACTCTAATTAAGTTATCACTGAGCAAGAATCAGTTCACCAACAGGTCACAAAATGGTGGCTGCAAGGACAATCTCACAAAACGGCTGCCTTCATCTCTGCAACCACATGACAAGAAGAAAGACTTCTGTTTTCGAATAAATTCTTGTGCTTCCAGCTGGTGACAGACATCGATTATAACCGACATTTTGATATCAAACTTTGCCATCTTCAGGGATGATAGCAGAGTTTGTCATTGGAATGTCAGTTATAATCAATACCGGATGGAAGCCCGAGAATAATTTATTCATCATATAAACTGGGAAAGCACAAGTTCCTTTTTTAAACTTCTGTTTTGTCTGGTTTCACTGGCCAGGCCTTATTCCTATTCACTGATTTATGGATTGTTGTGCTTTCTGGCCAACAATAACCAGTGCCAATTCATGCATAGAATGTAACCGGGAGAAGATATCAGCTCTTGGATAAATCCTGACAGACAGAGGTTGCTGGACTGACTCAAAAACAAGCTCAACAGGTCATGGGGCTGCCCAAGCCCCATGTTTTGGAAATCAAAATGCAATGATTAGCACTCAGTCCCAAAGAAAGATCAACAAAGTGCTACAATGATACGAGAAAGTTTGTGAACCCTATAGAATTTTCTCTGTTTCAGTATGAATATGACCTAAAATGTGATCAGATCTTCACATCAGTCCTAAAGTTAGTTAAAGAGAATCCAATTAAATTAATAACACAAAAAGCATTATACTTGTCCATTTATTTATTGAGAAAAACGGTCCAATATTATGTGAATTTGCTAGAAAATATATGTGAACCATTGCTTTCAGTAAGTGGTGTGACCCCCTTGTACAACAATAACTTCATCCAAAATGTTTCCAGGAACTGCACATTGGCTGGAGGAAGTTTAGGACATTACTCCTTACAAAACAGCTTCAATTCTGGGATGTTGGTGGACCTCCTTGCATAAACTGCTTTTTTCTGGTTTTTCCACAACATTTCTAAAGGATTAAGGTCAGGACTTTGACTCAGCCATTCCAAAACAGAAATTTTCTTCTTCTTGAACTATTCTGTTGTTGATTTACTCTTGTCCCTTGAATCATTGTTTTGTTTCATTGTCAAACTTCTATCAAGCTTCAGATAAAGGACTGCTACCATGATTTTCTCCTGTAAGATGTCTTGATACAATTTTGAATTCATTGGTTTTTCAATGACTGAAAGCTGTCCAGGCCCTGAGGCAGCAAAGTTGCCCTAAACCACAATGCTCATTCCAACATGCTTCACAGTTGGGATCAGGGTTTGGTGTGAGTGTGTATTCCCCTTTTACCTCCAAGCATAGCAATGTGCATTTCTGCCAAAAAAAAATCAACTTTTCTCTCACCTGTCCACAGAACATTGTCCTAGAAGCATTGTAGAACATCCAGGTGGTCTTTTGCAAGCTTGAAATGTGCAGCAATATATTATTGGCGAGCAGTGGTTTGCTCTCTGGTGTTCTTCCATGAACACCATTCTTCGTCAGTGTTTCTCTTATAGTGAGCACATGAACAGAGTCTTTAGCAAGTTCTAGAAATTTCTACAGGTCTTTTTCTGTTACCTTTGGGTTATTTTTCACCTCCTTCAGCACTAAATGTTGTGCTCTTGCTGTGAGTTTTACAGGATGCCCACTCCGAGGGAGAGTAGCAACAGTACTGAGTTACTTCCATTTGTAGACAGTTTCTCTACTGTGGACTGATGAACATTCAGGTCTTTAGAAATGCTTTTGTACCTTTTCCAGCTTCATGCATCTCCACAAATCTTCTAAGGTCCTCTGAAATTTGTTTTGATTGAGTCATGGTGCACATAAATAGATCTTTCTTGAGAAGAGCAGGCTCTGTCAGTAACCTGACATTGTGTGCTTTTTTATAGGGCACTTTTACAACCTGTACCACCAATCTCATTTCATTGATTGGAACACCTGACTCCTAATAGCTTTTGTGGAAGGCATTACCCCAGAGGTTCACATACTTCTTTTTAGAAATGCATATAGTATTGGATCATTTTTTCTCAATAAGTAAATGAACACGTAGAATGCTTTTTGTGTAGTTTATTCAATTGGATTCTCTTTATCTAGCTTTATGACTTGCATGAAGATCTGATCAAGTTTAGGTCATATTTATGCGTAAGTAGAGAAAATTCTACATGTTTCAGAAACTTTCTAGCACCACTGTAATTGTTGGATTCATAAAGTTGTATTGCATGGAGACAGACGCTTCAGCCCACCCTGTACACATTAACTATCAGGCGTCTAAAACAAACTTAGGTACCAGCCTTCTCTGCCCTGACGATTCAAGTACCCATCTAGATTCTTAGTAAATTCACACCAGAGCAGGGAAAGGCATTAAATATTTGTTAAGTAATTTCTTATGCAGGTATCAACTGAGGAGATAACACACTGGTCTTCTGTTGTGTATTTATACACCCATTTATGTGCCTGTCAACCTGCCTCTTAAACATTATAATTAAATATAATAAATAATATTAAGTTATTTATTATGTGTGGTATAACTTGAGGAGAAAACACAATAGTGTCCTATTGTATATTCATGCACCTGTCAACCTATCTCTTAAACATTGTAATTAAACATATTAAAAACTTATTACATTATTTATTATGTACAAACATGTACATATCATTTGAGGAGACAGTGCAATGGTTTCCTATTGTGCATTTATGTTCTTATTTGTGTATCTGTTAAAATATCTTGTAAATATTTTAATTGTAACTGTATCTGCCTCTTCCTCTGGCAGCTCACACCATCTGCTTGTAAACATTGCCCAATTTTTTTTCCCTTAGATTTTAATAATTTGTGCAGAAAAGTGATCTCAAAGAGTGCCACTCTAGAATAGGCCATCATTGGACTAAATGTACCTTAAGGTGTTGCCATTGTTCATTTCATTCTCAGTAGATGATCAGGAGGGCTAAAGGAAGGCGTAAAGTTTCTCTACTAGACAAGGTGAAGGAGAAACCTTCAGATACAGTATATTAAGACCAAAAAGACAACAAGGGACAAAATAGGTCCTCTGGAAGATCAGAGTGATTATCTATGCATGTGGCCAAAACAGATGGGGAAGATTTTAGATTGATTTTTTGCATCTTTACTTACTTGGGAGATGGACACTGAACCTATTGAAGTGAGGCGATGCAACACAAGGTCATTGACCCTATACAGATGACAGAGGAGGGATTGTTTGCTGTCTTGAGGCAAATTAGAGTGGATAAATCCCTAGGTCCTGTCAAGGTGTTCCCTCGGACCCTTGGGAGACTGGTGCAGAAATTTCAGTGGCTCTAGCAGAGATACTTAAGGCATCCTCAGCCACGGGAAAGGTGCTGAAGGATTGGAGAACAGAGACTGATTAGGAGTGGTCAACATGGCTTTATACTAAATAGTAGTGTCTACCAAATCTTACAGCTTTTTGAACAAGTTACAAAGGAAGTTTCCTACATGGACTTTATCAAAGCTTTTCAAAGGTCCCGCATTGGAAGTTGGTCAAGAAGGTTCAGTCACTTGGCATTCAAGATGAGCTATTAAATTAGATTTGTCATTAGCTTTGTTGGAGAAACCAGAGAGTGGTGTTAGATAGTTGCTTCTCTGATTGTAGGCCTATGACTAGTGGTGTGCTACAGGAGTTAGTGCTGGGTCCATTGTTGTTTGTCATCTATATTGATTATCTAGATGATAATGTGGTGAACTGGATCAGTAAATTTGTGGATGTCACCAAGATTGGGGGTATAGTGGACAACGAGGAGGACTGTCAAACCTTCCAGCAGGATCTGGATTAGCTGGAACAATTGTCTGAAAAATGGCAGATGGAATTTAATGCAGACAAGTGTGAAGTGTTGCACTTTGGAAGGACCAGCCAGGGTAGGTCTTACATGGTGAGTAGAGGGTACTGAGGAGTGCGGTAAAACACAGCAATCAGATACATAATTCCTTGAAAGTGGTGTCACAGGTAGATAGGGTCGTGAAGAAAAATTTTGGCACATTGGCCATCATAAATCATTGTGTTGAGTACAGGCATTGGGTTGTGATGTTCAAATTGGTGAGGCCTAATTTAGAGTATTGTGGGCAGTTTTGGTCATCTGTCTATAGGAGAGATGTAAATAAGATTGAAAGTGTGCACAGAAAATTTTACAAGGCTGTTGCCAGGATTTAAGGACCTGAGGTTATAGGGAAAGATTGAATAGCTTGGGAATTTATTCCCTAGAATGCAGAAGATTGAGAGGAGATCTGATAATGGTAAACAAAGTTATGAGGGGTACGGTTAGGGTAAATGCAAGCAGACTTTTTCCACTGAGGTTGGGTGACACTACAACTAGACCTCATTAGTTCAGGGTGAAAGGTGAAATGTTTAAATGGAAAACGATGGGGATCTTTTTCATTCAGTTGGTGGTGAGAATGTGGAACACTGCCAATGTAAGTGGTGGATGAAGGTTTGAGTTCAACATTTAAGAGAAATTTACATAGGTAGATGGATGGCAGAGGTATGGAGAGCTGTAGTCTGGGTGCAGGTCGATGGGTTTGAAGGGTCTGCTTCTGTGCTACACTGTTTTCTGACTCTACGACTCTGTCTCTAGATCTCCTATAAACCGATCGTTTTATTCCGCTGCTTCAGAATTCTTTACTTTGGTACCTAACGCTGCTTTGGATTGTCACGGGATTTTCACCTGCATCAAATTTTTATCCAGGGGTGGAAGGAAATCAAACAGCACAAAATCATTATAGAGTTGATGTTGAACATGACTTCTTGCTGCTGCATTGTGCATGATCTTCCACTCATGTTCGAAGTCCCAGTGCCCACAGTAGTCCTGGTTCTGAAATCTACTCTTGGCTCAGACTGACCAGCTGGACTGCTGCTATGTGCTGAGAGTTGGAGAGTTATGATTATTAATATAAATTAATTATCAAAGTTTGTCTACCAGATTCAATATTGAGATTCAATTTTTGCAGGCACCCACAGGGAAATAAGGAAATACAATAGAATCCATGAAAAACATATATAATAAAGGCAAAAACCCTGAACTGTGTCCACAGGCTGTGGAATCAGTTCAGCATAGAAGTGAGTGAACCCATGTTGGTCTGATGGTTGTATGGTGGTGTGGAACCCAGGACTCTTTCACCTTCCGCCCAATGGTACTTGTGAAAAGATGGGGAGATCCTTCAAACACAGGCAGAAGGAAAAAGCTCAGTTGCGGGATCTTGTCAGGCACAAAGTAGTGTAGATAAACCTTGGTTCATTTTCTGCTCTTGAGCTTTGCCACGTTAATTTGGCTTGAAGACTGCCTCAGTGGTGGCTGTATCTGCATTCTTGAGTGTCAAATTCACCAAATCCTTCAGGAGATTGTAAAATCATTAGCTTGTTTTGTTGGTTCAAAAGTTTGTTTCTTAAAGGGCTGCAGGTTGCAGTAGTTGTAGTTCAGAAAAATTATATCAGGTAGAATATCTAGAGGTTTTGTGAGCTGCCTGAAAAACATCACAGTGTCATCTCAGGGTTACCACATCGAGTCAAAAGAAAAAAATTTTGTTTTGTAATCTTACCTTGCTCTTGTAAGATACCCCATCCCGTGATCTTCCTTAGAGGATTATGTCCTCAAGCTCCAGACCTGGAACTTGAGCGCACAAGTCCAAGTTGTCACAAAATTAGAATCTCCTAAACCTTTTAAATTAAAATCTGACTGTCTCATTCACTCTTTGACCTGATCTCACCTTATCACAGATATTTCCTTTGTCTTACCCATCTCTCCCAACACATTCTCTGCAGTTTAAAATTACCCTTTTTTATAAATCCCTCTTTCCCAGTCCTGATGAAAGGTTTTAGATTTGAAACATTGCTTCCTTTTCTCTTTGTATAGATACTGCTTGTCCTGCTGAGTGTCTCCGGCATTGTCTGATGTTCCAGTGCTAGTTGGCGCTCCAGAGAGATGCTTTAATCCCAATTTTTAGGAGTAGTTAAACTGAGCTCCATCAGTTCTGCCAGGTGAGCTTAGGCGATAAGACATGAGAGCAGAATTAGGGCATCTGGCCCATCATTCCATTATGGCTAATTTATTATTCCTCACAATCCATTCCCTTGCCTTCTCTCCATAATCTTTGACATCCTTATTAACCTAGAACCTATCAACCTCCATTTTAAATATACTATATAAAAATGACTTGGCCTCCACAGCTATCTGTTACAGTGCATTCCACAGATTCACCACCCTTGAGCTTTCATCATATTTGAGCTTAAAGACAACAAGGTCACATTTGAAAGGAGAGCAGGGGACTACACTCTGTTCCCTCATTAATATTTATCTCTTAAACAAAATCACCATTACTCCTCTTTGTAGTATTTGATGTGGACACATTGGGGTGGTGAGGTGGAGAAATGTCTCCGCTACTAGAGGTGCAAGGCACTCCTTCCCTCCACTAGCCGGCAGGTCACCACTGGGCAAGATGGTTAGCACCCCCAATCTGGGTCACATGAAACCATGGAATCAGGTGGTGGATGGTCATATGAACAGCTGGTGCACATCACAAGTCCTGGTTATGTGACCACTGATACCATGCAGGCAATCTCTGAAGAACAATGATATTAGCCGGGGTCACCTGCGTAAAGACACTACCCAAAAGAAGGCAATAGCAAACCACTTCTGTCGAAAATTTTTCCAAGAATAATCATGGTCATGGAAAGCCCATTATCATCCACGTCATACAACATGGCACCAAACGAATGAGCTAACATTTTTTGTCTCGTGTATCAAATCAGACTGTATGTACGTTTCAGAATGACATACATAACCTGTTGTGGGATGTGGCTGTGTTATGAATGGAATCCAAAACTGCTGCCCGAATATGCTAATATCAAATTTTATTTATTTGCTTGTTTGCTTATTCAGAGACACAGGGCTCTTCCAGCCCTTTGAGCTGCACAGCCCAGCAACCCCCAACAACCATAGCTCAACTCTAACGTAATCTCGGGAAAATTTTACACTGAAATTTGAATGTAAGCATAATTGCATCACATGTGAAATATAATAGCACAACTTCCTGATGGTACACTGGAAAAAATTCTGCACTGCTCCCTCTAAAAATAAGTTGAAATTTATGAGCCACTATAGGATATGTGATGTTATAAACATAGAGCACAGTATATGGATTCATGAAGTTTCATGATGCCCTGGGAAGTTCTGATTACACTGGACAGCAATTCCTTTTGAAAGTGTTACTTCCTCAGATATGTTTTACAGTTATGATAGACCATTTGAAGCTGAGCACAAATATAATTTCAGGCACTTTATATCATGTAGGAATTTGGACAAACAAGAAATTAGCTTTCATTGAACATAATGTGTTTAATTGCATAGCAGTGCTGACACCTTGCAACAGTTCAACTAAGCTAAAATGTCTTGTTGATTATTTTTGTTTATACTCAGTGTCTGAGGCTTCTTGCATAAGTATTCAAAAATAATTAGTTGCCCTGATATGGTTTCTTCATGGCTCCAATATCCTGCTCATTACTGACAGCACCAGCATTTGCAGCGGTGAAGACTAAACAGTGATACAGAAAATGAATCTTGAGTAACATGGTTTTGTATACCTGAAGCATCTTGCCAACCAACGGCACGTAGTTTGGTGCTCTGTAGTTGTCAACAAAATTTTCTCCAGTCCAAATAGAAGTTCTTCAAATTGCCTGTTATTGACGACCTGTTTGATTTGTTGACCAACCAAAAATGCCTTCCTTAATTTTGGCATCAGTTACTCTGGAGAAACATCTGCCTCAAATATTGAAATCCTTCATGGGAATTTTGTGCCTGGTAACAGCAGATTCCACCCTTGCAGTCTTGAACCCAGTAATTCTGATTTTGCCTTTGACAAATCCAAGTCTCTGACCAGGTCATTTAACTCAGATTCAGTTATCAGATGAGGCTCACCTGACACAACGGGTTCAAGATCTGTATCACTATCAGTGGTATTTTCTATTCCTGGCTCATGCATCATGGCATCTTCATCTGCCTCCTCTCGACTCCATGTTTCTGGTGGCTTTGGTACTGCAGACTATTGTCATGTGGCACAGGTCTCATGGCTGAAGGGAGATTGGGGTATTCAATGGATTTCATGTTTTTAGCTGAAAAAACTAGGCACACTCTTCAAACATAAGTAGCAGCCTGTCACACGATCCTTCTACTCTCACCATATCATCGGGACAGTGAATGGCACTGACTTTCGAGTACCTCTGGGCCAAGTGCAAAGATCAACAGTGCATGTTCTGCAACAAATGTGAAGAGCCCAGGCTTTATCTTGGTCAATAATTTCACACTCAAAGTAGAGCTCATAGTCTTTCTTAACAAGAGGAGTTATGCCCCATCTTTGACATTTAATTATATGCTCGCCATAAGTGTAACAGATATTTTGCTGCTGTTGCAAAATTGCCAAAAGATTTTGCTATCGCAAATACTTCTGAAAATACAATTACTTTATTATAACGAGTACACACAATATGCAGAGCGTGTAGAGCAAGCACACCAACAAGATGGCAAACTGCTCTACCTGTGAACACAATGAATTAAACTGTGTGTGTGATGTGCTTTCGTAGCCCTTCGAAGTCCTGACCTTTCATGCAACATCTGTCCTGCCTGAGCACGCCCAGGCATGTCCGGACAAGATAGAAAACATTTCAGTTTACATTCTAGGCAACATTTTAATTGTGAATTAAAATAACAAAACTATGCGATTGGAAAAAAAAATGAAGCAGATAAGGGAAATTTCAAGGTGATTTTCATGATCAGCAGCAAAAATCCATAAAATGCACCTAAACGTATTCAGGAAGCAAAATCTTTGCTGTGCAGTGTCAGTAATAATTTTGTAATGGCTAGTACAATAGATGGGTTAAGAACCAAAACAACACTGATGTTAATGTTTTGCCACAGATGGCTTTGGAGGCCAAGTTATTAGGCATATTTAAAATGAAAGTTGACAGGTTCGCAATGATTTAATTATTTACAGATACAGCACAGGACAGGCCCTTCTGGCCCAACAAGCCACACCACCCAGCAACCCACCTATGTAACCCTAGCCTAATCACAAGACAATTTACAATGACTAATTAATCCACTAACCAGTACTGGTATGTCTTTGAAAGCAAAGCACCCAGAGGAAACTCACGAGGTCATTGGGAGAACATTCAAACAGTGTCATACAGACAGTGACGGGAATTGAACCCAGATTGTTGGCACTGTAATAGGATAACGCTAACTGCTTTGCTGTCACGCCACGCTGATTAGTAAGAGCATCATAGGTATAGGGAGAAGGCAGGAGAATGGAGTTGAGAGGGGTAATAAATCAGCCATGATGGAATAGTAGAGCAGATTTGATGGCCAAATGGCCAAACTCTGCTCCCATGTCTTGTGCTCTTAATCTGCTTTAGTTGTCCTGTCAATGGGATCTCCTGGCAATTATGGGAACTGAGTAATCTGTGTGTTCCAAAAAAATTTCTGAGGGATAAGCAATGCTGATAATGGGTTTTACTTTAGATAATTAGGATCATATAATTCAGGAAATTAATCTGGCTTCACTGATCGGAGAAACACACGTGCATACTCTCCCTGTGAACAGGCCATGGCTGATGTTATATCTCTCAAAGACTGAAGCAATAAAATATAATTGTAAGTATTAAATGCCAGTGATCACTGTATACGACCACTTGTAAAGCAAGAATTTGACTTTTAATTTTGAGCCAATGACCACTTTTTCCTCACAAAAACTAAAATTAAACAACTCAATTGCACATTTTGGAAACAGTGTAAAAAATTGCAGTGATGTCATCAGGTAAAAGTTGTGTTATTCTCATTGACACAAAGTCTTTCCATTAGAGTTCAAGAATTAGTGGGGGCTTTTTCACACTTCCTCTTAAATTCTAATGGGACACTAGTAGAGTCCTTTGGTAAATGTACAGACAGCAGAGAGTGCCAGTATTTCTCTGTTTCTGACAGTTTTTTAATGTCCTTCTAAAGGGTGAAAGCTTCACTCTTACTATCTCTGCTGAAGTGGAGTCAGTGGCCTGAATCCACTGTGATGGGAGTCTGTGGTAGTCTGATTTGCTCAGAACACTGAGTAACCCTGGCAGCCAATGTATCATGAAGCAAATCAGAGTAGATAAACCACCAGGGCCTGGCAAGGTTTTCCCTCAGACCCTGCGGGAATCAAGTGGAGGAACTGCTGGGGCCTTATCAGAGATGTTTAAATCATCCTTAGCGACAGGTGAGGTGGTGAAGGATTGAAGCATAGCCAATTGGGGTGCAGTGCTAGCCGGAGTGCACCCAGCACATCTTTAAGAAAAATGCCGAACTAAACAAGCTAATTAATTAGGTGCCGCCCAGGGTGATTTGAGTATCTCAGAAACTGCTGATATTCCTGGGATTTTTATGCACAATAGACTCTGGAGTTTACAAAGAATGGTATCAAAAACAAAAAAAACCAGCAAGTGGATTTAACAAGATGTTTTCTCTCACAGAACAGCCACTCGCCAGATGTATTTTTGTTTTTGGCACCATTCTTTGTAAACTCCAGAGTCTATTGTGCACAGAAAAACCATGGAATCCATTCAAAGAAAACCATCGACACCTCCCCCCAACATGCAAATAAAAGCACAAATCATGCAAACAGGAAAAAAAACAAGCAAAAAACATAGAATATAAAATACCAACTCCCAAAGTCATCAAAAGAGTCCATGCATATTTAGTTGCGTGATTTAATCTAGCGGTGTGTCATTTGTTAACCCTGGCCGCAGATTCAGTCTGATCTCATGAAGATTGCCTTATTAAAAGTGTCTTCTTGATATTGGTTGGTGGCTGTGCCACTTAATACAGACCATCTCAGATGCATTCATATTATGACAGATGATATCAATGGATGATATTAATGTCACCAATATTGCACCTCTGTTATTAATATTTTATTGTGTAATTTCAAACAATACATTAATAATATTGCATTTGAAGAAGGACTTTGTTCTGACCCTATTGCAATGATTGGACTTTCATGGTAATCAGTGTGACTATGCAATGCTGGTAGTTCCAAATGATTTATATAGGCAGTGCACATAGACAATGGAGCCATGGTGTCTGAATCAGAAGCTTTTTGCTTGAGTTTAGGAGATGATAGCAACATTTTTTAGGCTCAGTGCAGTTTAGCATCAATTCTTCTTAATTAAATGCGACAGATAACTCAGTCTGTGTTAAGAGTTCCCCCGTCCTACTCTCACTCAGTTCCTTCATGTTGCCATCTGTTGTGTATTTGTAACCTATCTTAGTACTTAATCAAATAGTGCATTTATCATGACATGACGCTTCATACTCTGAATATGTCTTCATTTTTCATTCTCTCTTCCAGACTCCCTCACATCACGTGTTGTTCTGTCCCAGACTGATGTCGTCATCAGTGTTTGACAAGTGTCAACCTACATTAACTCATCTTATCATTTCAATACACGACATTCCTCCTTTCCTGAGAAATGAACTTCAATGTTAAAGAACACCTTTAATTCACATATTTAACCATTTTAATTCAAGACATATTTTCTGATATGCATGACTATAACCAACACATTTTCTGCTTCAACTTAATAATATCTCTGGAACTGAAAACTTCATATTTAACTTGCAACAGTTTTCATTGCTGCAAAACCCACAACTTAAAGCTCTACTTCAATACAAAATCATTAAATTTCAGAGGTTATTTTCTAATTCTTTGAGGTCTCTCTACCAGTTTCTCTTTGCTTTTGATTTCTGGTAATGGCTTTTGCTCGCTGTGAACCTAAGCTTGTCTGTAACTGTCCATCATGTTGTCCTGTTCTGGTACCCCATTGTCAAATTCTTGAATTTCCTCCCGTTTTTCAAAAGTCCCTCTTGTGTTGAACTTTTTTACATGTGTGGTGTTCCTTGCATATGGCACTCCAGTTGGAGATTCAACTACCACTTGATTTCCTATTCTCCTCACCACCCTGCGTGGTGCTGTGTTGAAAGGTGTGGTGAATTTGTCCACTTTTTCTTGCTGGATAAATACCGTGTCCCCAACTTTTACAGTAGGCTCCTGTGCTCCTCTGTGAATGTCTACATACAGCTTGTACTTTCTTTTTTTCTTTTTTGTTCTGCGTCCCAATCTCTTACTTCCAGTTTGGCTGTGTGTTCCTCCTTGATGTCTGGTAACTTCCCCATCATTTTGCTGTTATAGAGAAGTTCAGCAGGACTTTTCCCTGTCGTAGCATGTTCCACGCATCTGCACATACTACATATTTTCTCAGTTCACATTTCCAGGTGAGTCCTTCTGCTTCAGCAATCCCGATCCCTTTCATCAGTGATGCGTCTTGGCGCTCGACTTCCCCATTTGCATGGGCCCACTTTGGTGTTGCTTTCAAGAGTTTGATTCCATTACTCTCACAGTATCCCTTGAACTGTTTAATCTGATTTGAGGTCCATT
Source organism: Hypanus sabinus (assembly GCF_030144855.1). Classification (NCBI taxonomy): domain Eukaryota; kingdom Metazoa; phylum Chordata; class Chondrichthyes; order Myliobatiformes; family Dasyatidae; genus Hypanus; species Hypanus sabinus. Next base: position 172,051,515 of record NC_082708.1, on the reverse strand, counting down.
TTCCGATTTGATACATATGGGCAGTCCAGGTCTACTGAAAATGTTCTTCACACTGTCAGTAACTCCTCTCTGCAGTTGTAGAGGTCAATATTCATAAAATCAGCTATAATAATTGTTATGAACCCTAGTTTCAACACCTGGGATGGTACGTGATGTACTGGAAATCTGTGACTTTGTTTCTGTGTGTCACGCGATGACCTACTCCAGCAGTATAAAAGGAGCAGTGCAGATTGTCCCAGAGAGACACTTTGGTAGAGAGTTGAGATGGTTTTGATCATGGGAAGCCACCAGTGAGTGGGGTCACTAGTTTAAACTTTCAGTAGCCCAAAGGGGTGAGTTGAGATCGATCCAGCGTTTTGATAAATGACTTTCACGGTTACTACAGCTGGAGGCAGTTGCAGAGAAGAGGGGAGAAAAGGTTTGAAACAGAAGAAACCTAGTGACAAAGAGATCACTGTTTGGACTCTCTCCAAGTAGCCCGTAAGGGTGAGCTTGATTCCATTCAAATATGAAAGTGTGGTTGTCACATAGTTAATCCACAGGAGTGGGTTCTCTAGCGAGGGAAAACCTTTGTGAATACCACATGTGTGTTAGCCCTTGTCTGGGTGTGGTAGTTCACTGAAGAAGGCACCTCTGTGGCAAATCACTGCAGGAGTTACTTCGTATGTCATGGAACTGGATAATCCAAACATGGATTTTTGGCACCCACTTTGGTAAACCCCTGCAAGGTCTCAGGTGTGTGGTGACTAGTGCTGGAGAAGGGACGTCTCCTGTCAGTTACATGATGAAATTCTCACTTTTTGTAGACTCTTCGTAGACTCTTTGAAACAGACCACATCGTGAACTCGCTTCCACTGTAAAGGTAAGACGGCTGCTTTGTGAATTCACTGTGCGTCTCTGCCGGGTCACCTTCGGAAAGGTACAGTGGCCATATTTGGCGTATCTCTGCGAAACTCACTTCTTCACTGCATTTTGAATCTCCATCTTCAAGATCGTCTCTTCGCATTACTCTCTGACGTCTCTGCTTGAGTGTTAATAAATTCTGTTGTTTTCCGATAATATCCTGACTCCATTCCTTATCCATTATTGCTGGTTCCACGTAACATAATCAACCACTACTAGAATGGAATGGTTTGTTGGTAATGGTCCAAGCAAATCAATAACTACTTCCTGCCAAGGCCCATCCAGTAACAGTGTCAGTTTTAGTGGTTCTGGAGGGTCGGGTATAGATACAGTTTGACAGCTATGACACATTTTGCTGTATTTCTCAGCTGCTTTATCCATACCAGGCCACCAAACCTTGGTTCTGAGATGCTGTGTCCTTCATGAGCCAGGACCCACGTGTGCAAAGCTACAGATAACAGAATCCATATCCCTCTGAGGATAAGATGACTTTCTTTTTCCCTCTGTTTTTCTGCCATGTGTTGAGTCCTCATGGTGTGAAACTCGGTGTACAGGCTCTGGCTGGCTCCTTTGGAGTGACGTGGCAGACAATTTTTCCTCTACTTTTTCACATTTTGCCGTTATTTCCAGTGTGTGGGCAAGTGTTAGATTCTGCGTATTCTCCAGTGGGTTTCTCCACACCTAGACAGTGGGATACATTTTCCCACTATGACATTTGTGATTTGGTTGTCTGAGTCCATTAGAAACTTAGTCTTTTGCTGCCTGCTGAAGGCGAGTAGAGAACTGTCGAACTGTCTTACCTTGCTTTTGGGCAAGCTGGTGAAAATGCTGCTGGGCAAACGTAGTGTTGACCTGGTAAACGAAGTAAGCCTTCACTGCTGCTGTGTGGTCTGTGATTTGTTTGGTAGTGTTGAGAATATATCCTGTGCATCTGGTCCTGCCAGGTGTAAAAGTAGTGCTCTCCATCTTTGTTTTTTATTATCTGTTATTCTATCATCCACTATCAGTCCTTTGGCTTAACGTTCACATGAGATGAGCCACTGTGTCCATCTTAGACCAAGCATGGCTGGCTTCATAAAACATTGAAAGTGTTGGATCCAAGATTTATTTCAAACTTACTTTCAAAATCCGTACCCTCGTCCCCACTGTTGTGTATTTGCAACCTATCTTAGTACTTGATTTTAGTACCTGCCTTTATTTCTCATTGTCACTTCCATACTCCCTCACATCACGTGTTGTTCTGTCCCAGACTGATGACATCATCACCATACTTGACAAGTGTCAAACTTCATTAATTGACCTTACCATTTCAAGACATAACACCATCCTTCAATGTGGCTGCTGTCAGGAGTTCCAGACCTGCTTGTGAGCTGTTCTCTTCCATCTGCTGCATTTTCTGGAATTATCTCTGTAGTTAATTATAGTTGCATTACTTTTGTAAATTCCCTTAAAGGTTGGGTAGTGAGGTGTGTGAAGGCAGATGAGGAAGATGAAATAGAGATGCAGTGTGAAATTTTGAAGGTTAGTAGGATATAGTTCAAGCCAGTGGAATCATGGAATGAAACAACACAATAAGTCATTTACGGGCTCTTTGTTGGATCTATTTAACAACCAAGCGACCTAGGTTGTCTCAAGGTTTCATTCCCCGATGAGCTCAATGCTTTCTAAGCTCTCCTTGACTGCCAAAACATGGAGGCACCTTCTCAAACCTCCACAGCCCCTCATACCCCTGTGATTTTAATCTCTGAGGCTGATGTTAAAGCTTGCTTCAGGAGGGTGAACCCAGAGAAGGTACCCGGCCTAGGTGGGTACCTAGCCGAGTGCTGAGAACCCGTGCTGATCATCTGGCTGAAGTGTTCATTGATTTCTTTATCCTCTCACTTCAGCGGTCTGAGATTCTCACCTTCTTCAAACTGGCTTTAATTATTCAGGTGCCCGAGAAGAATGTGCTAAGCTGCCTCAATGACTATTGTCCAGTAGCATTTACATCCACTGTGATGAAGTCTTTGAGAGGGTGGTGATGAAAAATATCAACTCCTAACCGAGAAGCAGCTTGGATCTGCTCCAGTTTGCCTATCGTCACAACACATCAACAGCAGATCCTAGTTCATTGGCTCTTCACTCAACCTTTAAACATCTGTGTTCAACAGTGGCTGGATGGGAGATGCCAGAGGTTGGAGGCCGGTGACTAGTGGTGTGCCTCAGGAATCTGTACTGGGTCCAATGTTTTTTGTTATTTACATTAATGATCTAGTTGATGGAGTAGTAAATTGGATTAGTAAGTACGCAGATGGTATTAAGATAGGTGGTGTTGTGGATAATGAAGTAGGTTTTCAAAGCTTTCAGAGAGATTTAGGCCGGTTATAAGAGTGGGCTGAAAGATGGCAGATGGAGTTTAATGTTGATAAGTGTGAGGTGCTACATTTTGGTAGGAATAATCAGAATAGGACATACATTGTAAATGGTAGCAATACAGTAGAACAGAGTGATCTGGGAATAATGGTGCATAGTTCCCTGAAGGTGGAATCAGGTGGAATAGGGTGATGAAGAAATGTTTTGGTATGTTGGTCTTTATAAATCAGAACATTGGGTAGAAGAGTTGGAATGTAATGTTAAAATTGTACAAGGCATTGGTGAGGCCAAATTTGGATATTGTGTACAGTTCTGGTCACCGAATTATAGGAAAGATGCCAACAAATTAGAGAGAGTACAGAGGAGATTTACTAGAATGTTACCTGGGTTTCAGCACCTAAGTTACAAAGGAAGGCTGAATAAAGTTAGGTCTTTATTCTTTGGAGCGTAGAAGGTTGAGAGGGGACTTGATAGAGGTATTTAAAATTATGAGGTGGATAGATAGAGTTGACGTGGATAGGCTTTTTCCATTGAGAGTAGGGGAGATTCAAACAAGAGGACATGAGAGTTAAGGGGCAAAAGTTTAGGGGTAACACGAGGGGCAATTTCATTACTCAGAGACTGGTAGCTGTGTGGAATGAGCTTCCAGTAGAAGTGGTAGAGGCAGGTTTGATTTTGTCATTTTAAAAAAAAGGTTAGGTATATGGATAGGAAATGAATGGAGGGTTATGGGCTGAGTGCAGGTAGGTGGGACTAGGTGAGAGTAAGCATTCGGCATGGACTAGAAGGGCTGAGATGGCCTGTTTCCATGCTGTAATTGTTTGTTGTTATATGGTTATATCTGGACAGTGAAGATGCATACATCGGGATGATCCTCATTGACTACAGTTCTGCATTCAATGTTATCATCCCCTGAAAACTAATCAATAAACTCGAAGACCTAGGCCTCAATACCTCGTTGTCCAAATGGATCCTTGATTTTCTTACTTGCAGACACCAGTCCATATGGATTGGGAACAACATGTCTTCCATGATCTCCATCAGCAGAGTTGCACTCTACTCACTTAATACTTATAACTTTGTGACAAAGGACAGTTCTGATATCTTATTTAACTTTGCTGATGACTCCACTGTAATTGGCCAAATCAAAGTTGGTGATGTATCAGTATATAGGAGGGAGATTGAACATATGGCCAACCGGTGCAACAACAGAAACCTCTCACTCAATGACTGCAAGACCAATAAGATAATTATTGACATCAGGAGGAGGAAGCTGGAGGTCCATGAGGCAGTCCCCATCAGTGGCTCTGAAGTGGAGAGGGTCAGCAACTTTGAATACGTCAGTGTTATCATTTCAGAGGATCTGTCCTGGTCCAATACATATAGTGTCTATAAAAAAACATTCACCCCATTCAATATGACACACTAAATCATCACTGGTGCTGCCAATTGGTTTTAGAAGCCACATAATTAGTTCAATGGAGATCACCTGTGTGCAGTCAAGGTGTCTCAATTGTTTGTAGTAAAAATACACCCATATCTGGAAGGTCCAACTGCTGGCAAAAACTACTCCATGAAGACAAAAGAACAGTGCAAGCAGTTCTGTGAAAAAGGTATTGAAAAGCACAAGTCAGAATATGGAGACAAGAAAATTTCAAGTCACTGAATATCCCTCAGAGCACAGGTCAGTCAGTCATCGAGAAATGGAAAGAATATGGTACAGCTGTAAATCCGCATAGAGCAGGCTGTCCTCAAAAACTGAGTGACTGTGCAAAAGGGGGCCCATTGAGGAAGGCCTCTAAGAGACCAGTGACAACTCTGGAGGAGTTACAAGCTTCAGTGGCTGAGATGGGAATGACTGCGCATACAACAACTGTTGCCCAGGTGCTTCACCAGTCGCAGCTTTATGGGAGAGTGGCAAAGAGAAAGCCACTGCTGGAAAAAAAACTCACAAGAAATCTCAGTTAGGGTTTGCCAGAAGGTATGTGGCAGACTCTGAAGTCAGCTGGAAGAAGGTTCTGATGAAACCAAAATTGAGCTTTCTGACCATCAAACTAAATGCTATGTTTGGGGTAAGCTAAACACTGTACATCATCAGAAACACTACTGTGAAGCACGGTGGTGGCTGCATCTTGCTGTGGGGATGTTTCACTGCAGCAGGGCCTGAAAGGCTTGTGATGGTAGAGGGTAAAGTGAATGCAACAAAATACAGAGAAATCCTGGAGGAAAACCTGATGCAGTCTGCAAGAGAACTGTGACTTGAGAGAAGATTCCTTTTATGACCACAAGCATAAAGCCAAAGCTACACAGCAATTGCTTCAAAACAACAAAAGTTAATGTCCTGGAGTGACCAAGTCAGAGTCCAGTCATCAATCCAATTGAGAATTTGTGGCTGGTCTTGAAAAGGGCTGTTCACTCACAATCCCATGCAATCTGACAGAGTTTGAACTGTTTTGTAAAAATGAATGGGGAAAAATTGTAGTGTCCAGATGCACAAAGCTGATAGAGACCTATCCACACAGGCTCAAGGCTGTAATTGCTGCCAAAGGTGCATCTACTAAATACTGACTTAGAGGAAATGAATACTTATGTAATCAATTATTTTGAGTTTTATATTTGTAATTCATTTCGATCACTTTGCAGAGATCTGTTTTCACTTTGACACAGAAGAGTCTTTTTCTGTTGATCAGTGTGAAAACAAATTAAATCTACCGTGATTCAATGTTGTAAAAAAATAAAATGTGAGAACTTCCAAGGGGGTGAATACTTTTTAGAGGCGCTGTAAGTGTCATTACAAAGACAGCATGGCCTCTACTTTCTTAGAAGTTTGTGAAGCTGCAGGATGTCATCTGAATAGACTTCTATGTGTGTAATGAATATTATGCTGATTCGTTGCAATACAGCTTGATATGGAAACACCAGTGCCTTTGAATGAAAAAAAGTACAAAATGTAGTGAATACAGTGTAGACAATCACAGCTAAAGATCTCTCCGCATATTGTTGTCTGACAAATGCCTTATAAAGCATTGCTTAAAAACAACAATGTCCTGGAGTGTCTTCATAACATGTATTACTAGACAGATTTTTTTTTACATCATACACTTGTATATCTTGTATATCTTTTCCCACTCTCCAAAATTTAATGTTGGTGTGTCCAACTGTTATGGCAGACCATTCTACATCTACTAATGGATGGACAATGTTGAATTGTGTACCTGAAGTCCTCAAGATGCTGTCTGGTGATATAGTGTCCCCTGTTTGATAAAGATGGGAACAGGCAAAAGCAGACTTGACCAATAGTGAATGGAATTATCTGACAAATTGAAAAGAACGTAAGCAAGAATATTATTGATTTAGAGCTGACAGTCATTGGGAAAGTCAAATTTATTTTCAGACAATGTGCATGTCACCACAGATTCTTTTTCTGTGGGCAATTTTATCAAATCTATAGAACAATAGTTGTTAGCAGGTTCAATGGACAACATACTGTGCAAATGCAGAGGTAAATAAATAGCAATAAATAACAAGCATGAAATAACAAGATAAAGGGGAAACCTTAATATCTAGTCTTTGAAAGATCGGCCTTCATGCACAAAGGAAGAGCATAGGTTTATAGGTTTTCTGATTCAGTCCTGCGAGGAACGACTTCCAGCTTCCCCAGCAGAACTGATGGGAGGAGATAAATATGAGGCTGCTATTGCTGGAATCTGGAGCTGGAAGAAAACAACTGGAAGAACTCTGTAGCTCAAGCAGCATCTGGAGTGGCAGAAAGAGGGTCAATGTTTTACATTGAGACTCTACATGAAGAGACTTTGAAAGAAAACTGCTTTCCTTGGAGTGGAACCATCCCACCGGAGAACTTTCTAACTGGCTGCATCACTATTTCTGGCTCTGATGACAATGCACAAGATCAGAAAAAGTGGCAGATGGTTGTACACTCAGCACAATCCTCCCAACCATCCAGGACATCTTCAAAAGATGATGCCTCAAAAAAGCAGTATCCTTCATTAATGACCCCTATCAACCAGGACATGCCCTTCTCTCATTACTGCCATCAGGGAGGAGGTAGAGGAGCCTGAAGAGAGACACTCAATGTTTTAGGAACAGCTTCTTCCCCTTTGCAGTCATATTTCTAAATAGTCCATGAATCCGTGAACACTATCTCACAATTTTGCACTCTTTCTTCACTACTTATTATAATTTATAGTTTTTGCATTGTAATATGCTGTTGCTTCAAAGCAATACATTTCACAACATATTTCAAGCTGATTCTGATGCTGGTTCCTTTTCTCTTTAAGGCAGAAGGGATGTGAGGGCTGATTTGTGTCCAAAAGGAATGTTAAACCTTCATTGTCCTGGAGTTTTGACCAACCATCTGTGCATTTCAGCATCTGACTAATTTTTTACCTTTAAAATAGAAATATCAATCATGGGAATGGTCTCTAAAAAAGACTTTATCATATCTTTGGACAACTCCAAAAATACATTCAATTGATTTTATCTGAAAATATCTTCATGACACAAAGTTCCAAGCTCCTGGGAGTGCATATCGTGCACAACCTCTCATGGTCCCAGAATATATCCTACACAGTCAGGAAAGCTCACCAATGCCCCTACTTTCTGAGGAGGCTGAAGAGAGCTGAACAACGCCCACCACTATTTACTACCATCTACAGATGTGCACTCTAACATGCTGAATCACTGCATGGCACGGAAACTGCACTGTGGCAGACAAGGCTGCTCTCCAGCGGGTAGTCAAAATTGCCCTTCACAGCAGTGGCACCAGGCTGTTTGCCTTCAGGACATACGTACAGAAAGATGCCAGAAAAAAAGCCAGTGGCATCATGAAGTATCCCTTTCATTTCATTGTGGACTGTTGGTCCCACTCCCATCACGGAGGAGGCTGCGTAGCATCCATGCCAGGAGCACCAGACTTAAAGATAGTTACTTCCCCCAAGCAGTAAGGCTAATCAACACCTCCACCCACTGACCCACTCCAACTGCACTAACACCCCCCCCACCTCTACTTCATTATTTCCTGTTAGTCACCTGATGTACAGTTACTCCTATAGCTAGCATTACTCTATGTACATGCAATCAATCTACAGTATGTATATACAAAGCTATCTTATGTATATATATTTAATGTGTTCCTTAACTTATTGTGTTTCCTCTTGTGCTGCATCAGATTTGAAATTAAAATTATTTCATTGTCCTTTACACATGTGTACTGGAAGTGACATTAAGCAATCTTAAAACTTGAGCCAGGCGTGGTATTCATGGTTGTCTTTACAACTGAACTTATTCTGAGAAAGAGCTCATTGGTGATTGCTGAAAATGGTATTAATAGTTCTTCAAATAGAGTTACAGAGCCATAGAGCAGAGAAACAGGGTTTTTATCCCCTCCTGTCCAAGCCAAACAAGATGTCCATCTGACCTGCTCCCTTTGTGTCTGTATTTGACCGATCTCCCTCTAAGCCCCACCCTTCCATGTACTGAGCCAAGTGCTTCTTAAATAATACTATTGTCCCTGTCTCAACAACTTTCCCTGGGCAGCTCACTCCATATCGTCACCACACACATGTGAAAAAGTTACCCTTCAGGCTCCTTTTACATTGTTCCCCTTTCACCCAAACCTATGCCACCCTGGTTCTGGATCTCCTACCCTGGGGAAAAGACCATTACCATCCATCTTATCTAAACACTTCATGATTTTAAACCTTTCTATAAGATTGTCCCTCTTTCACCTGCATTCCAAAAAATAACCAGCTAGCCTGGCCAGCCTTACCCTATAAATCAGGCCCTCTAGTTCGGGCAAAATCCTTGAAAGTCTCTTCTAAACTTTTTCTAGTTTAACCACATCTTTCCTACAACAAAACTGGAGACAGTACTCCAAGTGTGGCCTCACCAACAATTTACACAACTTCAATGTAATGCCCCAACTCCTTCACTAAATGCTCTAACTAATGAAGGCAAGCTTGCTAAACAGATGTTTTCACCACCCTGTTTACCTGTAAGGTAGCCTTCAGTGAGCTATTCACTTCTCCTTCTAGGCCCCTCTGTTCTGTTACACTTCCCAGTGCCCAACCATTCATCGTATAAATCTTATGCTGATTTTATTTTTCAAAATGCATCACCTTATAATTATCTGTGCTGAAATCCATTTCCCACTCCTTGGCTCAATTCCCTAACTGATCAAGATCCTCCTGTAATCAACAATAACTTTCTTCAATAAAAAAACAGCACCACCTAATCATCTACAATGGTCCCAACACTGAGCCCTGGAGCAAATTTAATCACCAGCCTCCATTCTGAAAAAAACATATAGGAAAGTTTCAGCAACAGATACAAAATGCTGGAGGTACTCAGCAAGCCAGGCAGCGTCTCTGAATGGCAATAAGCAGTCAATGTTTCGGCCCAAGACCCTTCATCGGGACTAGATGATTGTCTATATCCCTTCATAGATGCTGCATTTTGTACGTGTTGCTCAAGGTTTCCAGCATGCGCAGAATCTCTTGTGTTCAGGAAAGTTTCATGTTGATTTGGACCAGACATGGGAGTGGACAAGTGCATGACAGATGCAGTGTAATGTGAAGTTATCCATTTTGGTGGCAAAAACTGGAAGGCATTGTTTATCGGAACAGTGATGGGTTGAGAAAAGGAGAGGTACAGTCAGTAACACTTCGGTGCTCTAGCACACCAGTCACTTACAGAAACTATGTAGCTGCAGCAGTGTTTAAGAAGACAAATGGCATGTTGACCTTCATCATGAGATGATCGGAATAAATGAGCAGAGATGTCAATCTGTAATTGCCCAGGGCTTTGTTGTACCACTCCCTAGATAATAGTATGCAATTAATACAAGAAAGGTATTCTCACAACGTAGGGAGTTCACTAGATTGATTTCTGAAAGCCAGAACTGACATACAGTGTGAAGTAAGAAGCTGCAGGGAATAGTGGACTCTGCTCAATACATAAATACATCCTTCCCTACCACTGGCAGTATCTACAGCATGGGCTGCCTCAAGAAGTTAACATCCATCATCAAAGATCTCCATCGGTGTGCCATACCATCTTCTTGCAGTTATCATTAGGTGGGAGGTACAGAAGCGTGAAGTCCACTGCCACCTGATTCAAGAACAGTTACCTTCCTTCAATCATTCGATTCTTGAACCAATTAGCACATCCCAGGTCACTGAAATTGAACACTATGACTATTCGATTATTTTTGTACTAAATGAACTTTGGCTTTTTTAAAATTCTAATTGTGTATTTTCCTGCAAAAAATTTGTTTGATTTATGATTTTCTTGAGAATGCTATCATTTAGGTTGGCACTTGAAACACTTTAGCATTGAAGGCTTCTATCCAAGTGTTGGACCCTGGGATTAGTGCAGACGGGTCTTGATGGGCAGCACAGATTCAATGGGCCGAAAAGTCTGTTGCTGTACTGTACAACTCTATGACTATACCTGCAACTTTAACTCTGATTTCCTTTCCACGGGTGCCATTGGATCTGCTGAGCATTTCCAGTACTTCTTTCAATGCCTGTTGAAGGAATGTTGGTGACAAAGGATTTAATTTCCCATCACTAATTGCCCTTGCAAACATAAAACATAGAATATAGAACAGTATAGCACTGGGCAGGCTATTCAGACCTTGACATTGGGTTTATCTTGATGCCAATTTATTCTAAGTTTGGGAACCAGAGTGATAGGGTGGAGAGTGAGGCATTTGGTATTCAACTAGATACAGCGCGTAGTGAGACTGTCAGGAAGGACTGGCTAATGATAGGGCAAAATTGCAGTAAGCAGAGGAGCTGCAGTATAACATGGGGACAAAATCAAAAAGCATGATGAATAAAGGACTGCAGGTGTTACATTTTGAATGCACACAGTATCCAGAATAAGGTAGATGATCTTGAAGCACAGTTGGAGTTTGGCAGGTATGATGTTATGGGCATCACTGAGTCGTGGCTGAAAGAAAATCACACTGGGAGCTTAACATCAAAGGATACACGATAAATCAAAAGGACAGAGGTTGACAGAGGGGATAGGGTGGCTCTGTTGGTAAAAGAAATGAAATTAAATCCTTAGGATGAGGTGATATTGGATTGTAAGTTTGCAGAAAGCTAGTGGGAGGGAAGGGAAGAGATTGCTGAACATCTGGCTAGGATCTTTATGTCCTCATTGTCCATGGGAATGGTACTGGAGGATTGGAGGGAGGTGAATGTTGTCCCCATGTTCAAAAAAGATAATAGGGATAGTCCAGGTAATTATAGACTAGTGAGCCTTACATCTGTGGTGGGAAAGCTGTTGGAAAAGATTCTTAGAGATAGGATCTATAAGCATTTAGAGAATCATGGTCTGATCAGGGACAGTCAGCATGGTTTTGTGAAGGGCAGATCATGCCTAACAAGCCTAATAGAGTTCTTTGAGGAGGTGACCAGGCATATAGATGAGGGTAGTGCAGTGGATGTGATCTACATGGATTTTAGTAAGGCTTTTGACAAGGTTCCACATGGTAGGCTTATTCAGAAAGTCAGAAGACATGGGATCCAGGGATGTTTGGCCAGGTGGATTCAGAATGGGCTTGCCTGCAGAGGGCAGAGGGTCGTGGTGGAGGGAGTACATTCCAATTGGAAGGTTGTGACTAGTGGTGTCCCACAAGGATCTGTTCTGGAACCATTACTTTTTGTGATTTTTATTAACAACCTGGATGTGGGAGTAGAAGGGTGGGTTGGCAAGTTTGCAGATGGCACAATGATTGGTGGTGTTGTAGATAGTGTCGAGGATTGTCAAAGATTGCAGAGAGACATTGATAGGATGCAGAAGTGGGCTGAGAAGTGGCAGATGGTGTTCAACCTGGAGAAGTGTGAGGTGGTACACTTTGGAAGGACAAACTCCAAGGCAGAGTTCAAAGTAAATGGCAGGATACTTGGTAGTGTGGAGGAGCAGAGGGATCTGGGGGTACATGTCCACAGATCCCTGAAAGTTGCCTCACAGATAGATAGGGTAGTTAAGAAAGCTTATGGGGTGTTAGCTTTCATAAGTCGAGGGATAGAGCTTAAGAGCCGTAATGTAATGATGCAGCTCTATAAAACTCTAGTTGGGCCACACTTGGAGTACTATATATGTTCTATATATATGTTCGCCTCTGTATAGGAAGGATGTGGAAGCACTGGAAAGGGTACAGAGGAGATTTACCAGGATGCTGCCTGGTTTGGATAGAATGGATTATGATCAGAGATTAAGGGAGCTAGGGCTTTACTCTTTGGAGAGAAGGAGGATGAGAGGAGACATGATAGAGTTGTACAAGATATTACGAGGAATAGACAGAATGGACAGCCAGCGCCTCTTCCCCAGGGCACCACTGCTCAGTACAAGAGGACATGGCTTTAAGGTAAGGGGTGGGAATTTCAAGGGGGATATTAGAGGAAGGTTTTTCACTCAGAGAGTGGTTGATGCATGGAATGCACTGCCTGAGTCAGTGGTGGAGGCAGATACACTAGTGAAATTTAAGAGATAACTAGACAGGTATATGGAGGAATTTAAGGTGGGGGGTTATATGGGAGGCAGGGTTTGAGAGTCGGCACAACATTGTGGGCCAAAGGGCCTGTAATGTGCTGTACTATTCTATGTTCTATGTTCTACTGAGTAGAGTTAAGAAATGGCAAGGGTAAAAGGACCTTGATGGGAATTATATACAGGCTTCCAAACACTTCCAAGGATGTGGAACACAAATTACAATACAAGATGGAAAACACATGTCAAAAGAGCAATGTTAGATTCGTCTAGGGGGATTTCAATAAGTGGGTAGATTGGGAAAATCAGGTTGGTGCTGAATCTCAAGAGAGAACTCATAGAATGCCTAAAAGATGGCTTTTTAGAGTGGCTTGTGGTTGAGACCCCTAGCAGAAGGCTATTCTAGATTGGATATTATATAATTAAACAGAGTTATTAGCTATCCTCCTTCCCCTCCACCTTATTGATCTGGCATCATCCCCTTTCTTTTCAGTCCTGAAGAAGGATCTTGGCCTGATACATCGACTGTTTATTCAGAAATTTGGAAGGCACAGGATAGGTACTCTATATCACAAAGAATAAGTATTCTAAAGGCAGGATGACCAAACTGTGGCTGACAAGGGAAGAGAAAAACAACTTAAAAGCAAATGAAAGGAGAGGGCAGATAATAGAGCAAATATTAGTGGGAAGTTAGAGGATCTGGAAGCTTTTAAAAACCAACAAAAGGCAACTAAAAAGCCATAAGGAAGGAAAAGATGAAATATGACAGTAAGCTAGTGTAACCCTCAGGTGCGGCCAGCACGTGTTCGCCTGGGGGAAAACAACTTCTGGTCCCACCAAACTGAGAAGTTGTAGCGATGTACTACATACAGAGCTAGAGACAATGACACACAGTCAGTAAGTTGTTTCGAGACTAGTTTATTCAAACTTCGCGGCGCTGGCATTTAATCCCTAGTTCCCGCCCTCTCCGGGCGGAAATGACGTCAGAGGTGCATTACCAGAGTCTCTCCCCGCGCGCTGGCTATTTGTGAGCTGGTTCGCCTGCGTAGAAAGTGGATCGCCACATAACCCCCCCCCCCCCCGCCAGAATCGGCGATACACCCCCCAATGTCCACAGTCTGGATCAGCCTCTGTTTGGGAGGTCTGCCTCTGCACCGCGGTGCCTGAACCTCGACCGGCTGCGCCAAGTCCACATGGGCTGGTTTGAGTCGGTCCACCGTGAAAACTTCCTCTTTCCCCCCCAATGTCCAGAACGTACGTGGACCCGTTGTTGTTGATCACCTTGAACGGCCCCTCGTACGGCCACTGTAGCGGTGCCTGGTGTCGGCCCCTTTGTACAAACACAAACTTACAGTTTTGCAGTTCTTTGGGTACATGGGTCAGGGTCCATCCATGCTGTGAAGTTGGTACGGGGGCCAGTTTGCCAAGACTTTCACGTAGCCTGTACAGGACTGCTGCGGGTTCTTCCTTTTGCCCCCTTGGGGCTGGTATGAACTCTCCCGGGATGGCCAGGGGTGCGCCGTACACCAACTTGGCCTACAAGGCATGCAGATCCTCTTTGGGCGCTGTGTGAATTCCAAGCAGAACCCAGGGAAGCTCGTCCATCCAGTTAGGTCCTCTCAGGCGGGCCATGAGAGCCGACTTCAAGTGACGGTGGAAGCGTTCCACCAGTCCGTTCGACTGTGGGTGGTAGGCAGTAGTGTGGTGTAGCTACGTTCCCAACTGGCTGGCCACAGCCGACCACAGGCTGGAGGTGAACTGGGTGCCTCTGTCAGAGGTAATGTGGGCCGGTACCCCGAAGCATGCTACCCAGTTTGCAATCAGTGCTCGGGTGCAGGAATCGGCAGATGTGTCAGTGAGCGGAACCGCCTCTGGCCATCTCCTGAACCAGTCTACCATAGTTAGGAGGTACCGCACTCCTCAGGACACTGGTAGGGGGCCCACAATATCTATATGAATGTGGTTGAACCTCCAGTGGGTGGGTTCGAACTGCTGCGGCGGGGCTTTAGTGTGCCGCTGCACCTTGGCTGTTTGGCACTTTCTGGCGCACGTTCTGGCCCATTCACTGACAGGCTTGCGAAGTCCGTGTCACGCGAACTTGCTGGAGACCAGCTGGATGGTTGTCCTGATAGATGGGAGTGCCAAACCATGTATGGAGTCGAAAACACGCCACCTCCAGGCTGCTGGGACGATGGGGCGAGGTTGGCCGGTAGCCACTTCGCACAGGAGAGTCCTCTCACCTGGGCCTACGAGAAAGTCCTGCAGCTGCAAACCCGAGACTGTGGTCCTGTAGCTGGGCATCTCGTCGTCTGCCTGCTGCGCCTTTGCCAGTGCTGCATAGTCCACCTCCAGGGACAAGGCCTGGACAGCTGGTCTGTCACGACATTGTCCTTTCCCGAGACGTGCTGGATGTCCGTCGTGTACTCAGATATGTAGGACAGATGTCACTGCTGGTGAGCCGACCAGGGATCGGACACCTTCGTGAACGTGAAGGTCAATGGCTTGTAGTCTGTGAACGCAGTGAACAGCCTGCCTTCTCAGAAGTACCTGAAATGCCGGATTGCCAGATACAGTGCCAACAGCTCCCGGTCGAAAGCACTGTACTTGAGTTCAGGTGGTCATAGATGCTTGCTGAAGAACACTAGGGGTTGCCAGCGCCCCTTGATGAGTTGCTCCAGCACCCCACCAACTGCTGTGTCAGATGTGTCCACTGTGAGTGCGGTCGGAATGTCCGTTCTGGGGTGCACCAGCATCGCGGCATCTGCCAAGGCTTCCTTGGCTTTAACGGAAGTGGCTGTGGCCTCCTCGTCACCAAGTAATGTCCTTGCCTTTACCCGTCATCAGGGTATACAAAAGGCGCATGATACAGGCTGCTGAGGGGAGAAAACGGTGGTAGAAGTTCACCATACCCACGAACTCCTGCAGGCCTTTGACCGTGTTGGGTTGGGCAAAGTGGCGGATCACTTCTACCTTGGCGGGCAGAGGTGTTGCCCTGTCTTTGGTAATCCTGTGGCCCAGGAAGTCAATGGTATCAAGACCAAACTGGCATTTGGCCAGGTTGATCGTGAAGCCGAAATCACTCAGTTGGGAGTAGAGCTGGTGGAGGTGGGACAGATGCTCCTGACGACTACTGTTGGCTATAAGGATGTCGTCCAAATAGATGAACGCAAAGTCCAGGTCGCGTCCCACCGCATCCATTAGCCGCTGGAACATCTGTGCGGCATTCTTCAGGCCAAATGGCATTCGGAGGAACTCGAACAGGCTGAACGGGGTGATGAGTGTTGTTTTGGGGATGTGTTCAGGGTGCACCGGGATTTGATGATATCCCCGGACGAGGTCTACATCGGAAAAGATTCTTGCCCTGTGCAGGTTTTCTGCAAAGTCCTGTACGTGTGGCACGGGGTAGCAGTCTGGAGTGGTAGCCTCATTCAGTCTGTGGTAGTTGCCACATGGTCTCCAACCCCTGGCTGCTTTGGGCACCATGTGCAGGGGGGAAGTCCATGGGCTGTCGGACCTCTGTACGATCCCCAATTCCTCCATCCTCTTGAACTCTCCCTTCGCCAGGCAGAGTTTTTCTGGGGGATGCCTTAGTGTGCGGGCATGGAGGAATGGTCCCTGAGTTGGGATGTGCTGCTGTACCCCGTGTCTGGGCATGGCTGCTGTGAACTGCGGTGCCAGAACCGATGGGAAATCCACCAGGATTCTTGTGAATTCGTTGTCCGAAAGCGTGATGGAGTCTAGTGTTACGTATTCAGGCAACAATAAATATATGAGATCGGCAAGGGTTTCTTATAACAAACAACACGTTTATTAAACACAGAAAACAAACCCCCCAAAAGTAAACAAACACTACCGTAACCGGAAACAGCTGCTGAGCGGCAGCCCAAACA
This sequence comes from Hypanus sabinus, assembly GCF_030144855.1. Lineage (NCBI taxonomy): Eukaryota > Metazoa > Chordata > Chondrichthyes > Myliobatiformes > Dasyatidae > Hypanus > Hypanus sabinus. Next base: position 172,034,848 of record NC_082708.1, on the reverse strand, counting down.
GTTCTTAAAGTGATATTCCAAAACAGTTCTTTAAAGTGGTATTGCCAAAAGTTCGATATGCTCACAGTTCATTTAAAAGGAGAGACTTTATAGGACGATTTAGGTTCTCTTTCACGTCGCTTGCTTCGATCCCCGACATCGAACTTCCCACGAAGAATTCACGAAACAGAACGGCTTAAAGGCACTGACCTTTCCTTCTCCACTACCTTCAATCCTTTCTAGTTAAACCTAGGGATTAACACGAAGATAGTCAACGAAATCCTTCCAAATAAGGATCAAACAAAGGTCGCCCCCGTTTCACCGTAGAAAGCGATTCTCCTCGATCTTTAACTTCCAACTTCGAATCTTCACTCTCCTCTAATTTCCTCGAATTAACAGAATCATAAAGAACCTGCTGGCAATGACCTTTTAAACTTTAGGCATTAAATAAAAACTTCATCCTTCAACTAAACTGCGTCATCTCTTAAAACATGCAGTGGCATGAAGTCAACCTGGCAAATCCAGCCACGAACTGCCCCTCCTCACAGGGTGGGGTCTACCTTTTATAACCTGTAAAAAAAAACCGTCACATGATCTCTACTGGCGGGAAAATGACGTCATTCCACCATCACAAGACCATCACCTCAAGTCCAGTACAGCTTCAAGCCCAGTCACATGACAAGGGCTCCACTGTCATGTGTCACGAGTACGTAAAACTAGGTGTGGGGCCTGCAACTTGGCTTCACCCAGGGAGAACATCTGGAAAGTCTCAGCATGTACCAGTCTTTTCCCTTGCAAGTCGACCAGCAGGCTGTGAGCTCGCAAGAAGTCCGCCCCCAGGAGTGGTTGGGTCACCGCGGCCAGTGTGAAGTCCCACTTGAACCAGCTGGCGCCAAACTGCAGCTGCACTGTGCAGGTGCCGTAGGTCCGTATTGTGCTGCTGTTTGCGGCTCTCAGGGTGGGTCCTGCCTTCCTGTTGCGGGTGTCGTACCCCGTCGAGGGCAAGACGCTGATTTTCGCTCCGGTGTCGACCAAGAAGCGGCGTCCCAACTGTTTGTCCCAGACGTACAAGAGGCTGTCCTGGTGGCCAGCTGCCATAGTCATTAGCGACAGCTGGACCTGGCCCTGGCCCTTGCAGGGCGGGCGACAACGGCAGGCTTCTGTGCCTCACTGCTGGTGGTAGAAACACCACTGTTCACTGTCCTCCTCACTCCTGCCTCTGTGTTGTGTGCGCCCCCCTGCCGGGCCTGGTCTGGTCTGCTGTTGGGCGCGTGGCCTGGTAATCTGACCGACTGACACCATGCTCTCCCTCTTGGCTTTCCACAGCACATCTGCCCGGGCCGCCACCTTCTGGGGGTCACTGAAATCTGCGTCGGCCAGCAGCAGATGTATGTCCTTGGGCAGTTGCTCTAGGAACGCTTGCTCAAACATGAGGCAGGGCTTGTGTCCGTCAGCCAGGGACAGCATCTCGTTCATCAATGCTGAAGGCAGTCTGTCTCCCAAACCGTCCAGGTGAAGCAGGCGGGCACCCAGCTCACACCGTGAGAGGCCAAAGGTCTCAATGAGCAGTGCTTTGAATGCTTCATATTTGCCTTCTTCTGGGGGCAACTGTATGAAATCCGCAACCTGGGCGGCCATCTCCTGGTCAAGGGTGCTCACCATGTGATAGTAACAGAAGATATCTGCTGAATCTGGAACTGGGCTTCTGCTTGGCTAAACCACATACGTGGTCACAGCGTCCAGAAAGTCGGCAGTTTTAACGAAACTGCGTGAACAGATGAAGAGTCGGTCATCTTTGGTCCAAATCCAGTTTGGACCGTTGGGGTCACCGATGTAGCGATGTGCTACATACAGAGCTAGAGACAACAACACGCAGTCGGTAAGTCATTTTGAGACTAGTTCATTCAAACTTCGCGGCGCTGGCATTTAATCCCTAGCGCCCGCCCTCTCCGGGTGGAAATGACGTCAGAGGTGCATCACCAAAGTCTCTCCCCGCGCGCTGGCTATTTGTGAGCCGGTTCGCCTGCACAGAAAGTGGGTCGCCACAAAACCTCGTTCAGCTGCGTGAGGAGTCGCCCGGTTACAAATCCGTACCGCAAAGTATCAGACAGTACACCATGTGCAATTAAATGATTGAAATCTTACTCTGGATAGAGGTTTAGTTAAGAAAATAAAAAGTAAAAGAGCCCATTGAAAGGAAAAAAGTCAGAAGTACATGTTGGAGCTCACTGATATGGTTATTCATCAACCATCGAGCTCCTCCGAGCGTCGTCAGCCCTCAGACCCTCGCTCCTCAATCCACTCCGTCCAGTGGTCTTCCAGCTCTCTGCATTCACGTCCTCTCTCTCCATTGCTCCTTGTCAAAAGACCAAGAAGACCCGGCTCCCATACATACAAGAAAGAACAACATTTCTGTCATTGGTTAGCCCCTGCATTCCAAAGTCCCGGTATCTCTAGTCATAACCCAAACATTGCTGCTGCAGAGAAACCATTACCTTAACAGTGGAACACTACACAGAATCTTAGCCTTAGCAGTGAAACCTTACTAGCCAATAATATCAAAGAGAATACCGGCTTTTTTTCAGATATATGAAGAGTAAAAGAAAGGTGAGAGTAGATGTTGGACCACTAGAAAATAATGCTGGTGAGGTAGTAATGGGAGACAAGGAAATGGCAGAAAAACTGAAAATGTATCTTGCATTCATATTTACTGTGGAAGACACTACCAGCATGCAGGAAGATTGAGAGTTTCAAGGTGCAGAAGGGAGTGCAATTGCTATTACTCAGGAGAAGGTACATAGGCATCTGAATGGTCTGAAGGTAGATATATCACTTGGACCAGATGGACTACACCCCAAGGTTCTGAAAGAGGTAACTGAAGAGATTGTAGAGGCATATGTAAGATCTTTCAAGAATCACTAGATCCTGGCATGGTTCCCATGGACTGGAAAATACCAAATGTCACTCCACTCTTCAAGAAGGCAGGGAAGCAAAAGAAAGGAGACTATAGAGCAGTTAGCCTGACCTCAGTGGTTGGGAAGATGCTGGATTATTAAGGATGAGGTCTCAGGATACTTAGAGGCACATGATAAAATAGGCCAAAGTCAGCATGATTTCCTTCAGGAAAAATCTTGCCTCTCAAATCTGTTGGAATTTTTTGAGGAAATAACTAGCAGGATAGACAATGAAGAATCAGTGGATGTTTTGCACTTGGAGTTTCAGAATGTCTTTGACAAGAGGCAACTTAATAAGATATGAACCCATGGTACTACAGGAAAGATACTAGCATGAATAGAAAATTGGTCAATTGGAAGAAGGCAAAAAATAAAGGGAGCCTTTTCTTCTTGGCTGCCAGTGACTAGTGGTGTACCACAAGGGTTGGTTTTGGGATTGCTTCTTTTTACTTTTATATTGGTTGATCAAATTATTGGCTTTGTGGCCAAGTTTACCGACGATATGAAGGTTGGTGAAGGGGCTGATAATGTTGAAGAAGTCAGGAGGCTGCAGAAGGACCTAGACACATTAAGAGAATGGTCTAAGTGGCAGACGGGATACAGAGCTGGGAAGTACGGTCATGCAATTTGGTAGAAGGAACAAAAGCATAAACTATTTTCAAATTGGTCAGAAAATTCAAAAATCCGAGGTGCAGGATTCCCTGAGGGTTAACTTGCAGATTGAGCTGGTGTTGAGGAAGGCAAATGCAATGTTACCATTCATTTTGCAGAAACTAGAATATAAAAGCGAGGATGTAATACTGAGGTTTTTATAAGGCACTGGTGAGGACTCACTTGAAGTTTTGTGAACGGTTTTGGGCTCCTCATCTAAGAAGGAATGTACCAATATTGGAGAGGGTTCAGAGGAAATTCAGAAGAATAATTCTGGGATTGAAATGGTTATCATATAAGGAGTGTTTTATGGCTCTAGGCCTTTACTTGCTGGAATTTAGAAGATTGAAGGCTGATCTCATTGAAACCTATTGAATGTTGAAAGGCCTAGCTAGATAGAAACATAGAAAACATACAGCATAATACAGGCCCTTCAGCCCACAAAGTTGTGCCGAACATGTCCCTACCTTAGGAATTCCTAGGTTTACCTATATCCCTCTATTTTTCTAAGCTCCATGTACCTATCCAAAAGTCTCTTAAAAGACCCTATCGTATCTACCTCACCACCATTGCTGACAGCCCATTCCACGCACTCACTACTCTCTGCATAAAAAACTTACCCCTGACATCTTCTCTGTACCTACTCCCCAGCACCTTAAACCTGTGACCTCTTGTAGCAAACATTTCAGTTCTGGAAAAAAGCCTCTGACCATCCACATGATCAATGCCTCTCATCACCTTATACGCCTCTATCAGGTCACCTCTCATCCTCCATCGCTCCAAAGAGAAAAAGCTGAATTCACTCAATCTATTCTCACAAGGCATGCTCCCCAAACCAGGCAACATCCTCGTAAATCTCCTCTGCACCCTTTCTATGGCTTCCATATCCTTCCTGTAGTGAGGCGACCAGAACTGAGCACAGTACTCCAAGTAGGGTCTGACCAGGGTCCTATATAGCTGTAACATTACTTATCGGCTCCTAAATTCAATTCCATGATTGATGAAGGCTAATACACCGTACGCCTTCTAACCACAGAGTCAATTTGCACAGCTGCTTTGAGCATCCTATGGACACGGACACCAAGATCCCTCTGATCCTCCACACTGCCAAGAGTCTTACCACTAATACTATATTCTGCCATCAAGTTTGACCAAACAAAATGAATCACTTCACACTTATCTGGGTTGAACTCCATCTGTCACTTCTCAGCACAGTTTTGCATCCTAGCAATGTCCCGCTGTAACCTCTGACAGCCCTTCACACTATCTACAACATCCCCAACCTTTGTGTCATCAGCAAAATTACTAACCCATCACTCCACTTCCTCATTCAGGTCGTTTATAAAAATCTCGAAGAGTAAGGGTCCCAGAATAGATCCCTGAGGCACTCCACGTACAACCGTCTACAACCACTCTTTGCCTTCTGTGGACAAGCCAGTTCTGGATCCACAAAACAACATCCCCTTGGATCCCATGCCTTCTTACTTTCCCAATAAGCCTTGCATGGGTTACCTTATCAAATGCCTTATGAAATCCATAAACAGTTCACTACATATACTGCTCTTCCTTCATCAATATCTTTAGTCACATCCTCAAAAAATTCAATCAGGCTCTTAAGGCACGACCTGCCCTTGACAAAGCCATGCTGACTATTCCCAATCATATTATACCTCTCCAAATGTTCATAAATCCTGCCCCTCAGGATCTTCTCCATCAACTTACCAACCACTGAAGTAAGACTCATTGATCTATAATTTCCTGGGCTACCTCTACTCACTTTCTTGAATAAGGGAACAACATCAGCAGCCCTCCGGTCCTTCCCTTCCCCATTGATGATGCAAAGATCATTGGCAGAGGTTCAGCAATCTCCTCCCTCACCTCCCACAGTAGTCTGGTGTACATCTAATCTGGTCCCAGCAATTTATCCAACTTGATGCTTTCCAAAAGCTCCAGCACATCCTCTTTCTTAATATCTACATGCTCAAGCTTTCTGTCTGCAGTAAGTCATCACTACAATCACCAAGATCCTTTTCCATAGTGAATACTGAAGTAAAGTGTTCATTAAGTACCTCTGCTATTTCCTCCACTGCAAAACAAACTTTTCCACTGTCACATTTGATTGGTCCTATTCTTTCACATCTTATCCTCTTGCCCTTGACATACTTGTAGAATGCCTTGGGGTTTTCTTTAATTTGGCCCACCAAGGCCTCCTCATGGTCCCTTCTGGCTCTCCTAATTTCATTCTTAAGCTCTTTCTTATTAGCCTTATAATCTTCTAGATCTCTAACATTACCTAGCTCTCTGAACCTTTTGTAAGCTTTTCTTCTCTTCTTGACTAGATTTATTACAGCCTTTGTACATCACAGTTCCTGTACCCTACCACAACTTCCCTGTCACATTGGAACATACCTATGCAGAACTCAACACAAATATCCCCTGAACATTTGCCACATTTATAACCATTTAACCATATAACAATTACAGCACAGAAACAGGCCATCTCGGCCCTTCTAGTCCGTGCCAAACGCATACTCTCACTTAGTCCCACTGACCCACACTCAGCCCATAACCCTCCATTCCTTTCCTGTCCATATACCTATCCAATTTTACTTTAAATGACAATACCGAACCTACCTCTACCATTTCTACTGGAAGCTCATTCCACACAGCTACCACTCTCTGAGTAAAGAAATTCCCCCTCGTGTTACCCTTAAACGTTTGCCCCCTAACTCTCAACTCATGTCCTATTGTTTGAATCTCCCCTACTCTCAATAGAAAAAGCCTATCCACATCAACTCTATCTACCCCCTCATAATTGCAAATACCTCTATCAAGTCCCCCCTCAACTATCTATGCTCCAAAGAATAAAGACCTAACTTGTTCAATCTTTCCCTGTAACTTAGGTGTTGAAACCCAGTTAACATTCTAGTAAATCTTGTCTGTACTCTCTATATTTAGTTGACATCTTTCCTATAATTCGGTGACCAGAACTATACATAATACTCCAAATTTGGCATTACCAATGCCTTGTATAATTTTAACATTACATCCCAACGCTTATACTCAATGCTCTGATTTATAAAGGCCAACATACAAAATGCTTTCTTCACCACCCTACCCACATGAGATTCTACCTTCAGGGAACCATGCACTATTATTCCTAGATCACTCTGTTCTACTGCATTCTTCAATGCCCTACCATTTACCATGTATGCCCTATTTAGATTATTCCTACCAAAATGTAGCACCTCACATTTATCAGCATTAAACTCCATCTGCCATCATTCAGCCCACTCTTCTAACTGGCCTAAATCTCTCTGCAAACTTTGAAAACCTACTTCATTATCCATAACGCCACCTACATTAGTATCATCTGCATACATACTAATCCAATTTACCACCCCATCATCCAGATGTATATGACAAACAACATTGGACCCAGTACAGGTCTCTGAGGCACACCACTAGTCAACGGCCTCCAACCTGTTGACTGTTCCTAATCAGACCCTGTCTATCCAGATAATTATATATACCTTCTCTAAGAATACTTTCCATTGATTTGCCCACCACTGATGTCAAACTGACAGGCCTATAATTGCTAGGTTTACTCTTAGAACCCTTTTTAAACAATGGAACCACATGAACAATACGCCAATCCTTCAGCACCATCCCTGTTTCTAATGACATTTGAAATATTTCTGTCAGAGCCCCTGCTATTTCTACACCAACCTCCCTCAAGGTCCTAGGGAATATCCTGTCAGTACCTAGAGATTTATCTGCTTTTATATTCCTTAAAAGTGCCAATACTTCCTCCTCTTTAATTGTCATAGTTTCCATAACTTCCCTACTTGTTTCCCTTACCTTACACAATTCAATATCCTTCTCCTTAGTGAATACCAAAGAAAAGAAATTGTTCAAAATCTCCCCCATCTCTTTCGGCTCCACACATAGCTGTCCACATTTATCCCTCACTATCCTTTTGCTATTAATATAACTGTAGAAACCCCTCAGATTTATTTTCACCTTACTGCCAAAGCAACCTCATATCTTCTTTTAGCTTTTCTAATTTCTTTCTTAAGATTCTTCTTACATTCTTTATATTCCTCGAGCACCTCATTTACTCCTTGCTGCCTATATTTATTGTAGATATCTCTCTTTTTCCTAACCAAGTTTCCAAAATCCCTTGAAAACCATGGCTCTCTCAAACTTTTAACCTTTCCTTTCAACCTAACAGGAAGATAAAGATTCTGTACCCTCAAAATTTCACCTTTAAATTACCTCCATTTCTCTGTTACATCCTTCCCATAAAACAAATTGTCCCAAGCCTTTCACATCTCCTCAAAGTTAGCCTTTCTCCAATCAAATATCTCAACCCTGGGTCCAGTCCTGTCCTTCTCCATAATTATATTGAAGCTAATGGCATTGTGATCACTGGACCTGAAGCGCTACCCAGCACATACCTCCGTCACCTGACCTATTTCATTCCCTAACAGAAGATCCAACACTGCCCCTTCTCTAGTTGGTACCTTTATGTATTGCTGCAAAAAACTATCCTACACACATTTTACAAACTCCAAACCATCCATTCCTTTTACAGTATGGGCTTCCCAGTCTATGTGTGGAAGATTAAAATCTCCCACAATCACAACTCTGTGTTTACTACAAATAACTGCTAAATCCTTGCAAATTTGCTCCTCCAATTCTCGCTCCCCATTAGGTGGTCTATAATGCACCCCTATAAGTGTTACTACACCTTTCCCGTTCCTCAATTCCATCCAAACAGTCTCCCTAGATGAGCCCTCTAATCTATCCTGCCTCAGCACCACTGTAATATTTTCACTGACAAGCAACACAACACCTCCCCCTCTTGTTCCTCCGATTCTATTACACCTGAAGCAATGAAATTCAGGAATATTTAGTTGCCAATCACACCCCTCCTGCAACCATGTTTCACTAATAGCTACAACATCATATTTCCAGGTATCAATCCTTCTGTACTTTTCCCTGAAAACATCTGTTCCCAAATTAAGCTGGCAATTTCCTGCCTGATAGACTCATAACTCCCCTTACTCCAATTAACCACTTTTCTAACTTGTCTGTTCCTATCTCTCTCCAATACTATTGTAAAGGAGGTAGAATTATGATCACTATCTCCAAAATGCTCTTCCTCTGAGAGATCTGACATCTGACCAGGTTCATTTCCCAATACCAAATCAAGTACAGCCTCTCCTCTTGTAGGCTTATCTGCATAGCGTGGATGCGGAGAGGATGTTTCAAATAGTGGGGAGTCTAGGACCAGAGGGCACAGCCTTTGAATAGAATGAAGATGTAAAGGAGTTTCTGTAGCCAGAGGGTGAGTATGTAGAATTTATCGCCCATGCTGTGTAGGTCAGGTGGCTGGGTATATTTAAGGCAGACTTTGATAGTTTCTTGATTAGTCAGGGCATGAAAAGTTACACCCTTCCTATATTGTGTTTACCAGAACTGCACACAATGCTTCAAGTGTGCTTTGACTTAAGATTTATTCAGAATGTTTAAACTTCCCTTAAGGTTTAAGGTTTTTTCCTTAAAGGTGGTGATGAGCTACCTTCTTGAGCCATTGCAATCCCTAAGGTGATTGTATACTCGAGTTGAGAATTTGAGGTCTCAGCCTAAAACGACGATTGTTCATTTCCCTCCATAGATGCTGCCTGATCTGCTGAGTTTCTTCTGCATTTTATGTGTGTTGCTCAAGTTTTCCGGCATCTTCAGAATCTCTTGTTTCTATAAAAACTTAAGCCTTTCCCTTCTCTGGACAGCACATCTATAGATTAAACACAAGAAAGAACAGCCTTCAAGGAACAGTGAAAAATGCTCCCTTATTTCTCTGTAATATAAAATCTCTTGAGGACAGAAAGAAAATCTTAATTTAAACCATTGGAAATAAGTTTCTGGGCATTGTGGATCACAGAATGCACACTCACCTTGAAGTAACATTCACTGTTTGCGATATACTGCTTAGTTGAGGCCCATTGACTGACGTAAGCTTTTAAGCAATAAACTGTTTCTTTTGAAGTCTAACGCATCTATGCTTCTGACTGCCAAAAGACTGTAACAAATAAGAGCAGGTGTATATGCTCTGGGAGCTCCTGAAACCTCCTCTAGTGGTCAATGGAATTGTGATTTATCCTGCGCCTGAATCCATTTTCTCACTTCTTTAATTCCCGTGGTGCCCAAAATTTATTGATCTGAACTTCAATATATTCAGATGCTGATTATTCTCAGCTCTCTGAGGCTGAAGATTCCAAAGATTTACAACCCTCTACATGAAAAAAAAATTCTCAATATTATGGCTGAAGCTTCACGGTGAGACAATGAATTCTGGTTCTAGATACAGACAGAGCAAGCAACAGCTGGACATTTACCCCACCAATCTTTCAGTTCATTTTTCAACAGGCCACTCATACTCTATCAATATTCCATGAAAAATACTTTCATTTGAAGAATTAACCCAGTGAATCTGCACTACGTTCATTCTCAGAACATTCTGTTGGAATGGAGATTAAAAACTACATGTCACAATCAAATGAGGGTCTCACAAGTGCTTACAATCTCAGCAAGACTTTGTTTCTTTGGTGCTTCAACCTCCCTTTGTAATGAATATCAAAGCACCACCTTCCTTCATCATTTACCTAGAACATACCATAGAATATTCCAGCACAGTACCGGCCCTTTGGCCTACCATGTGGAGCTGACCTTTTAACCTATTCTAAAATCAATATAAAACTTCCCTCCTACATGGTGTAGTGCTCCAGAAGGTGTATGATCAACGAGTCCAGCATTCCTAGTGGCCAGCACCATTACTGTTCTTGTGTTAAAATGCTTTCATGGGATTACAGTGGAATGTTCAAGTTCATTCATTGTTATAATTTAACCATAGGTTGTAGTGTTTGTGTTTGTGAGTCACCCTGAGTGTAAATGGGGTGTGTGATCATCACCTCCCCCATCTCCCCGGGTCATAACACCCAGTCTGTCTTTGTGCTTGTCGCAGGCTGTTGAGTTAAATGAGTTTTCCTTGTCCGTCTTTGTGGACTGAATATTCACTGCATTGATATCAGGAGTGGGATTAGAAATTGACGGCGAGATTGAATGGCTATGACATCAGATAGTGCATCCAAAGATGCGGCACCGGAGGTTGGGCCTGGGATCTGAGGATTGTGTTTTCCCAGGGAACCCCAATGTGGCAAGTGTACTAAGACTCTGCAACCCAAGGGACACAGTGGAGTGTATCATCCACCTCCCTTGTGGCCCGCACAGGGGAACCAAGATACTGCAGCCATGGCAAACACCACCGATATCGCCTGAGCAGGAGAAAGACTAATGGGCCTCAGCAATTCACACCACAGGATCCACCCTGAAGCTCCCCAGATACAGCAGTGCCAACCTTACCTGCCGCAGGTCAAACTTACCGCATGGCACAACGGGTGGATGCCCACCGAGACGCCTGTGCATCTTGCCCTGGAGCAGGAGGGGGATAACCTGTGGACCTTCCTCAACCTGACTACAGGGCCCACATAGTGGTGCTTGAGCAGCATTTTGGGCAGGAGCCATTGGAGGAGGCAATGAGGTAAGAACTGGGCAGTGGACAATGCAGTGTGAGAGAAAGCCTGGGAGTGCTTGCAACAGTTCACGGCTACCCCCAGTTCCCTCCCGTGGCACAGGAAGAGCTTGCCCTCCACGCCCTTGCATAGGTGCTGACGCCGGAGTACCTTTGGCAGCGTCTTCACTTGACATCACCATCATTGCTGTCGGAGGCGTTGGCCCAGGTAGGGAGGGTAGAAGCAATTTTGGTCTCCCAAGGCATTCCAGTGTTACTCCCCATGCTGTGGGTCACTGAAGCAGAAGAGGAAACTGACGAGGAGGAGCCTGTGAGCCAGGTAAGACCAGCACTGCGCTGGCGCCACCGCATGCCACCAAACGATCTCTGCTATCAATGTGGTGAGACAGACCAGGTAGCCCAGAACTGCTCCACACTGATCCAGTGTGACTATCGGGAAACACCGAGCGGGCAGTGCCGCCCAAGTCCTCCAGCAGAATCCCTCCGTTGTCGCCTCAGTGGATGGGTCGTTTGGGTTAAGAGCGAGGTTTATACGTGGACTGCATGGTGGGGGGCAACAGATGCCGTGCGCTGGTGGACACAGGGTCAACCGTCACCATCACGGACCAGCCGTCCCCGCCTGGGTGGACAACGACGACAGTCCAGCTAACCACAGCCACCGGCGACTGTGGCAATGACAGGGAAGAGAAGGCTGCACAGCACAGTGGGGAAAAATCACGGTCGAGCACAAGGTGTAGCTAGCCGACATCCGGGGGACCTGTATCATTGGGCCGGACTTGCTATCCCATTGGGGAGCTGCATAACTCTGCCAGGGCAACACTCTGCCTCGGTGCTGAGGCCATGGCTCTTCGGCAGGGCGGCTCCAGGAACCAGGCCTGACGGGTGCAGCAACGACCTCCGGTTTCACAGCGGCCCGCAACGGCCCAGGGCAACACAGCGGAGCCAGGGGCAAGCGGCGGGGCTCCAGGTGGCAGCCGGAGGTGATGTAGACCTCCCCTCCATTGACCGGCAGCAAGCAGGTGAGGGGTGGCTGAGCGTGGAACGTTGGTCAGACTGACCAGAGGTCTTCACCTTGGATCCAGGGCTCAATACTCTCAGTGGGGCACACCGGAAATTCACCATGAGTTTCAGTTCCTGCCGTGGCAATTTCCCGGTGATGACAAACACCTGCAGCTGGTGGTCACCCAGGCACCCCACGCCATGGCGCCCGCCATTTCAGGGTCATAAGGACTTGGGCAAGCTGCTCGAGCGCTTCTACTGAACTGGGTACAGGCAGGACGTGGAGCCATTCGTGCACTGGTGGGTGGGGGGGGGGAGGGCACGGTTGAGATCAACGGCCGCCCCAGCACTCCTAGTGTCCGGCGCTATTTATTGTTCTTATTTTAAAATGCTTTCATGGGATTATGGTGGGAAGTTCAAATTCATTTATTGTTACTTTTTATCTTGGGTTATATGGTTATTCGCATGCGTGTTTGTGGGTCACCCTGACTGTAACCAGGGGGGACCTCCCTCCGGGTCAGAGCACCTGGTCTGTTTTTGTGCTTGCTGCAATAAAAAATGGCTGTTTGGGTTAAATGAGTTTTGTTTGTCTGTCTTCGTGGACCAAATGCTTGCCACATTACCATTCCACTCTATCATTCATGTGCCTATGTAAGAGTTTTTTAAATGTCCCTCAAGTATCAGCCTCTACTGCCTCCCCTGGCTGGGCACTCCAAGGACACACCAATCTCTGAGTAAAGAACTTATTTCTGATATTCCCCCTATACTTTCCTCTGATCTCCTTAAAATTATACTTCTTTGTAATAGCTATTTCCGTCCCACGGTAAAAAACCTTTGCCTATTCACTCTATCTTGGCATCTTATCATCTTGTATACCTTTATCAAGTTACTCTTCATTCTCCTTCAGTCCAAAGAAAGAGCCCTAGCTCTCTCAGCTTATCTTCATAAGACATGTCTTCTATTCCAGACATCATCACAGTAAATCTCCTCTGCATCCTATCTAAAGCTTCTTCATTCTTCCTATAATGAGGTAACCAGAACTGAACATAATATTCCAAGTGTGGTCTAACCCGGGCTTTATCAAGCTGCAACGTTACCTTGCAGCTCTTGATCTCAATCCCCTGATTAACGAAAGCCAAAACACCCCAGCAATTTGTGCGGCAACTTTGCGAGATCTATGCTTGTGAATCTATACACCCCAAGATTCATCTGTTCCTCCACACTGCCATTAAACCTGTATTCTGCTTTCGAATTCAAACTTCCAAAGTGAATCAATTCACACTTCTTCAGGTTGAACTCCATCTGCTACTTCTCATCCTAGCTCTATATCCTGTCAAGGTCCCATTGAAACCTACAACAAGCCTCCACACCATTCATTCCACCAACCTTCCTGTCATCTGCAAGCTTACTAACCTGCCCTTCGACTTCCTTGTTCAAGTCATTTATAAAAGTCACAAAGAACTTTTGTTGTCCAACAAAGTAGCTTGTCAATCTAAATTATCTGTGGAGAAGAAAACTTATAGATTGACATTAATACTGCTACTTTTTTCTATAGACACTGCCTGACTTTTGAAAATTTTTGACATTTAACAGAAGAATATAGAAAACTTCTCATTGAAGCTGGTCAGACTATCACCTTGCAGTTTCTGACACCATTCTGGCTCTTATCTGTCCATTACCCCCTCCTCTATCACCTCCTAGTTTGCTTCGCCATTTCATTCTATACTGGCTAAGTCCCCTGTCTTCAGTCCAGATAAACAGACTTGACTTACTGACTACTTGTTTATTTCTCTTGATAGATGCTGCCTGACCCGGTGAGTTCCTCCCGCGGTCTGATGTTGTAGTGTGTGAAGGAAGAGAAGTGGGTGCAGTTACTAATACAAGAGAGAAGGTGCTCAAAAAGCTAAAAAAATCTAAAGGTACGTAAGTCACCCAGACCAGATGAACTGCACGCTAGGTTTCTGAAAGAGGTAGTGTTAGAGATTGTGGTGGCATTAGAAATTAACTTCAAAATTCTTGGACTCTGGCTGAGGACTGGAAATTTGCAAATATCACTCCAATTTTAAGAATGGAGGAAGGCAGCAGAAAGGAAATTGAAGACCAGTTAGCCTGACCTCAGTGGTTGGGAAGATGTTAGAATCAATTATTAAGGATTATGTGATAGAGTACTTGGTGACACAGGACAAAATAGTACACAGTCAGCATGGTTTCCTTCAGGGAAAATCCTGCCTGACAAACCTGTTGGAATTCTTTGAGTAGATTACAAGTAGGATAGTTAAAGGTGATGCAGTGGATGTTGTATATTTGGACTTTCAAAAGGCCTCTGACAAGGTGCTTACCAAGTTTAGAGCCCATGGTATTACAGGAAAGTTTCTAACATGGTTAGAGCATTGGCTGATTGGTAGGAGGCAGCGAGTGGGAATAAAAAGATCCTTTTCTGGTTGGCTGCCAGTGACTAGTGGTGTTCCACAGGGGGTTGGTGTTGGGACCACTTCTTTTAATGTTGTTTATAAATGATTTAGATGATTGGCAAGTTTGCAGATGATGCAAAGAATGGCAGAGGGGCAGGTAGTGTTGAGGAAACAGGTAGGATGTAGTAGGACTTAGACAGATTAGGAGAATGGGCAAGGAAGTGGCAAGTGAAATACAATGTTGGGAAATGCATGGTCATACACTTTGGTAGTAGAAATAAATGTGCAGACTATTTTCTTAACGGGGAGAAAATCCAAAAATCTGAGATGCAAAAGGACTTGGGAGTCCTTGTGTAGAACACCCTGAAGGTTAACTTGCAGGTTGGGTCTTTGGTGAGGAAGGCAAATGCCATGTTAGCATTCATTTCAAGAGGTCCAGAATACAAGAGCAAGGATGAGATGCTGAGGCTTTATAAGGCATGGGTGATGTTTCACCTTGAGTATTGTAAACAGTTTTGGGCCCCTCATCTTAGAAAAGATGTGCTAGCATTGGAGAGGGTCCAGAGGAGGTTCACAAGGGTGATTACAGGGATATTTTCATCATTCGAGGAACGTTTGATTGCTCTGGGTCTGTACTCACTGGAATTTAGAAGGATGAGGGGGGACCTTATTGAAACCTTTTGAATGTTGAAAGGCCTAGACAGAGTAAATGTGGAAAGGATGTTTCCCACGTGAGGTGAGTCTAGCACAAGATGGCACAGCCTCAGGATAGAGGGGTGCTCTTTCAAAACAGAGATGTGGAGAAATTTCTTTAGCCAAAGGGTGGTGAATTTGTGGAACTTGTTGCCCAGTGCATCTGCGGAGATCAGGTCACTGGGTGTGTTTAAGGTAGAGATTGATAGGTTCTTGATTGGATGTGGCATCAAAGGTTATGGTTGGGATCTGAGGATGAGTATGAGAAAAAAATAGGATCAGCCATGATTGAATGGCGGAGCAGACTCGATGGGCTAGATGGCATAATTCTGCTCCTATGTCTTCTGGTCTTATGCTCTATGGCTTTTGTGAGACAGAGTGTGTTAGTCAACAACAAAGATGAGTATGATGTAGTAAACATCCAAACATATGGGAGGCTTGCAACACAGTTTCTGAGGGGAAAGTAAGAAATGAAAGTTCAAACACATCAAGGTTTATGAAAGTACTTCACCAATCAGGTGACTCACTCATACCTTCTCTGTAGAGTATAGAGATGTTTCTCATGGACAACATCAGGTGGAAAGCTTGTGCAGAGGGTGAGCAAGCATTGCTCACCACAGCAAAGGAACTTAATAATGTAAGCTGACCTGAAATGATCTGCTCTCACAAGGAGATCCTCAAAAAGGTAAAGAGATCCCATTTGCCACATCGATTTGATACACATGGTGGAAAGCTTCCTATTCAACGCAATCAAACAAAAATGGGAGAAATCATTGTCCACACTGAAAGACATTGCCTGGTATTCTACAAGTGGCTGAGTTTCAGAGTGTGGACTGAGAGATTCAAGCTCGTTTACTGTCATTCTTCAGTACACTAGTGTAAAGGAGAACAGAATGATTGTAACTCCGGATCAAATGCAGCATAAAAAAGACACTAAACACAAAGAACACAATAGCTATAAATATAAAAGCAATCCCATGCAACATAATGTACAACTGTTATTTGCACAGACTGTTGGCATGTGCATAAAAGTGACTCTAGGCCTCGATATGTCCTGGTGGTGTGTTGGGTTAATGGATGGAAGTGTACATCAGTCTGATAGCTTGGGGAAAGGAACTGTTTTTCAATCTAGTGGTGTTGGTGAGGGTGCTGAGAAGCCTCTTCTAAGATAAGAGTGAGACAAAGAAGGGTGGACGGGATCCTTCATGATATTGCGAGCCTTTTTCCCTCAGCTTTCTGTGTGTATGTCATTGATGGCAGGTAGACTGGTGTTGGTGATGCAACGGGTTTAACTTCCCATTGTAGAGCCCTCCTGGCAGGATCACATGTGGTCTAAAAGGAGAGAGAATCTGGTCTAAACTGTTCAGCATATGAGCCTTTTGTTCAGTTTAGATTGTAGGACATCCAAGGGGTTGTAGCAAAAATGCCAGTGATTCTGCCCTCTTGACAGCAGCAGTGCAACGTTCAACGATAGCCAGAAGACATCTCCTAATGTTTTGGTCCAGATACAGGAGGAATAGCAGTGATCAAACGCTTGCGAAGTTAATGTTACAGGAATATTGGCAGTCATTACCTTGTAATTAGCCTGTTGAAGAATCCAAGTTTTATACATGCCAGAAGAAAAGATAGATTGCAATGGCCTCAAAATCAAAACACAAAGCAATAGTTGAGCACTCTTTTGAATTCAACGCCAGGACCAAGAAATAGTTTTCTGACAACATGGAAATCTTCACCACATTAACACTGCTGTAGATATACATTGTAGTATCCACACTCAGTGGCCATTAGGTACACCTGTATACCTGCTTGTTAATGCAAATACCTAATTAGCCAACCAAGTGGAAGCAACTCAATGCATAAAAGCCTGCAGACATGGTCTGTTGTCTCTCAGATGAAATATCAGAATGGGAAGAAATGTGAACTAAGTGACTTTAACCATGCAATGATTGTTGGTGCATATTTAATGGTTTGAGTATCACAGAAACTGCTGATCTCCTAGGATTTCAAAAGTTTCAAAGGTACATTTAATGTCAGAGAAAGGTGTACAATATACATCCTGAAATGCTTTTTCTTTGCAACCATCCAAGATGGAGTCCCAAAGACAGTTAAATATTGGAACCCCAAAGTCCCCCTCAACTCCCCTCCCTCCTGCAGCAGCAAAGCAATGAAATCCCTCCCCACCAGCAAAAAAAAACATTGACACCCATCACCAAGCACCCAAGCGTGCAGCAAAGCAACAGCAAAGGCACAGACTTGCAGTACTCCAAAGTGTACTCACTCACCCAGTATTCAACATACCACAGGCATTCAACATCCACAACATTCAACATACCTCTCTCCCTAATAGTTCCACAATAGTCTCTAGAGTTTACAAAGAATTGTGCAAGAAAGGAGACATTCAATGAGCCGCACTTCCGTGGGAGAAAATGCTTTGTTGATGAGAGAGGTCAAAGGAGAATGCCCAGACTGGTTCAAAGCTCACAAGAAAGCACCAGTAACTCAAATAACCATATTACAACAGTGGTATGCTAAGGAGCATTTCTGAATACACAACACGTTGAACCTTGAAGTGGATGGGCTACAGTAGCAGAATACAACAAACACACACTCCATGGCTACTTTGTTAGGTACAGGAGGTATCTAATAAATTGGCCACAAAGTGTATACTGTTATCAACCATAGTATGAGACCACAGAATTTTACGATTACAGTCCTGATTGATGGAACACTGATGGATGTAGCTGCCGATTTTTCAAGTATGGACAAGGATATATATGGCAACCAGTTCAGCTTCCTAATCTTGGTGAGGAACACCGTTAGCTGTTAGTCTTAATACTTATCCAGAACTTCTGAAAGTCTGGGAAAATTGCAATGTTGTTCATGGTCAGAATGAGTTACCAATGGCCATTCTGGATGTTTAGCGTCAAGGCGATGACTCTTAAGTTGTGTTGAAACTCAATTGGAAGGATATGTTCACCACTCAATCAGAAAAGCTTATGTTGTGTCGGGAGACACTATCGTCTAAATATAATGATATCTTCAAAGATGCAAACACAGGAATCATCAGCTATAAGACATACACATGCATATCAAGATGATTTCTTTATTCATGATCTAAGTGGAAGAAGAAGTCACAAAGTTGGAAGGCAATGGAGATTTGGGCAGTCATTGCAATGGGGCAAATCTAATAGTACTACACAGAAGACAGATGTAGTAAGATAGTGGTGGCAACTACAAGTGAACTGCAAATCAGTTGATAATGAACAACATATCCTTTATAAATGTAGGCACAGTTGGCAGTCAGGTTTTGTATAAAAGTTGATTAGTCACAGAGGTACAAGAGGATGTCAGAGACATCTCCCAATCAAAATAGTTGGCAAAAGACTGAGAAATTACATGCAATGTTGTTGTCGGTCTCCAATGCAAACAGCTATCAATAGAATGTGATCTTAAATGATCAACATTCACAGTCCATCACACTTTTGCAAAGTTATAATGTCAAAATTCATCTCTAACTCTGTCTGAGTGACAACTGTGTAAAATGACTCTTGTTGTGAGCATCCAGCTACATGCCACCTAAGGCATCTGCTTCAATACCTGCAACATCACCAGCACCTACACCTATCACAGCCCTCTGCAATACATTATCTGCATTACCTTTAGACCTTCTAAATTCCTGGACTCCATCTTGCAACCTACCTTGATCTCATCCAAAATCCGCATTCCTCCATGCTTTCTGACCTCAATAGGCACCCAATACAACAAAACAAAACATTCGCACTACTTTTGGGCTTTCCCACACCCTGTTTCTCCAATGCATTGACCCTCCAGGATCTCTACACGCATCCATCTTAACCTATTGAAAATGCTCACTTCTGTGCGACCAGAGCTGTTGACTCACTCTCCCCTGAGCTCTGAATTGCTGTCTGTTAACCTCTCAGACTCACAGAACAGAAAACAATGCGACAAACGAACAGTCCATTTGGCCCACAATATTCTGTGTTGTTCATTATTCCAAATTAAACTAGCATGAATGCTTATGATCCATATCCCTCCATCTCCTGCATATTCATGTGCCTCACTAAGTACAACCATTTTGTCTGTTTTCGCCACTACCTCCAGCCATACTTTCCAAGCACCTACCACTCTCTGTGTAAAGCATAACTCACACCAGTTTTAAACTTTCTCCCTCTCACCTTAAGTTCTCCAGTAGCTGACATTTCTACCCTGGGGAAGATCTCTCTGCTTCTCTCATCCCCAGAAACCCCCTCCTGCAATCTTCCTATGTGGCTTAGTGTCAAACTTATCTGATAACACATGAATGATGCATTTTGGGACATTTAACTAACATGTACACCTTATGTACATATCGTTATCACAGACATGAGAAAATCTGCAGATGCTGGAAATCCAAAGCAACATACAAAGTGCTGGAGGAACTCAGCAGGCCAGGCAGCGTCTAAGAGAAAGAGTAAACAGTTAATGTTTCGTGCCAAGACCCCTGATTGGACCCTGCTGAGTTCCTCCAATATTTTGAATGTGTTGCTTTGTTAATATTATATTTTATTTACAGTAAAGGTATCCAAACTTGACTCAATATAAGGGAAATGTTGTTTTATTTGATATGTTCAGCAACATCAAAAAATATAGATTTATGGGTTTGTTAAAATTAAGGTCCAGAAGAAATTCTTAGCTGTTTACGTCCATATGCCTGTCTTCCCTTGGTATTCAATAAAGTAATTTCTTTTTGATCTCAGAATATCCCAAATCTCTTTTCAGCCAAAAAAAAAAATTACTTGAGCGGTATAAAGGGTTGTTATGAAGCACTACTCCGAAGTCTCATTAATAATACTTGCTTCCCTTTATGACAATGTAATCCCCAGGCACCATTACAATGCATGTCTTTTTTTAAATCATGTTAAGCTGTTGCAAAAATATTAGAGAATTTTACAGACAAGTAATAACACAGTTAGTTAAAAACTCTTAAAGTAGTACAACATTGATTTATACAGCACCAGTAATGAAAATAAATTTGATATTAAACAAAATACATCAGTTTACAATTATGTTCTAAATTTAAGTACATAAATTAATTCACTTGGCATTGAAGCACAGAACAATTTGACTAATTTTCAATTGAGCTGTAATTATCTGTTAAATTTTTATAAGTGTAATTCTCTGATATTAGGGAAATGATTTTAACTCCTTGAAATCTGTATTAAAGGAGTAGATCTGGCCTCATGTATTATTTCTCTCTTTACAGATACTGTCTGGCTTGTTGAGTATTTCCAGCATCTTTTACTTTTATTTCTGATTCTCAGCATCCACGAGATTTTGAGTTAAAACAGGATAACTAGATTTACCTAATCAGGGAGTCTTGCTGCTGCAATTTTGAAAGTGGTGAACAAAAATACTTGTCCCAAGCGCAGCCTGGGGTCATGTTGGTTGTTAATGCAAGTGACACATTTCAATCTATGTGTGATAAAAAAGGGAACCTGAATCTGAAAGTTGATTCTAGGCACTGAATCCTTTCTAACATGCAACATGTGATGTGGTGAGGTGTCATTTTAGGATATAAATAGTTGGACAGAGCTTCAGCTTCACTTATAGTAATGAACATCCAAACCTGGCATGCTCTTAACAGCCTTGTGGAACGAAGAGGAGATGGAGTACCCTGTAAGTAGCAAACATAAGACAGTGTTCCTGAGCCTTATATTCAAATATAAGACAAAGTATAAAGACAAAATCAAGTTCGACTTCAATTTTTTGTTGTCATAGGCTACATACATGAGTATGTGCCATTAAAATTAGCTTTTTGCACCAGCAGCACAGTACACTCAAAGATGAGGATAAACACAGGTAAATATAGACTTAAATTACCACAAAATATACATAACTGCCATCTGTGCAAAATAAACATAAGGGCTCTAGTCAAGATTGAGACAGCAACAGAGACAATGGGGGAGAGACAGAGACAGAGAAAGAAAGAGAGAGACAGACAGAGAGACAGAGAGAGGGGGAGAGAGACAGACAGACAGAAAGACAGAAAGAGAGAGAGGAAGTGAGACAGAGAGATAGAAAGAGAGACAGACAGAGAGGGGGAGAGAGAGAGAGACTGTGTGTGTGTGTGTGTGTGTGTGTGTGTGTGTGTGTGTGTGTGTGTGTGTGTGTGTGTGTGTGTGTGTGTGTGTATGAGAGAGAGAGAGAGAGTGAGCCGGGGCGAGGAACTTTATTTATTGATTGATTGATTGATTGATTGATAGATAGATAGATAGATTGAGATACAGTGTGGAATAGGCCCTATGGCACTTCAAGCCACACTGCCCAGCAATTGCCTGATTTAATCTGAGCCAAATCACTGGACAATTTACAATGGCCAATGAATCTACCAACAGTACATTTGGGGAGAACAAGCTCCTTACAGGTAGCAGCAGGAATAGAACCCAGCTTGCCTGAACTGTAAAGCATTGTCCAAGTGTTAGGGCTCTACAGTTCATCTCAAAAACATGCTGGCAGTAGGAAAGGAGCTGTTGTTGAATCTTGAGGTGTGGATCTTCAAGCTCCTGTACCTCCTGCCTGATGGCAGCATAGAGAAGAGGGTGTGGCTTGGATGCTGGGGGTCGTTGATGATGGATATTGCCTTCCTGAGACATCACCCCTTGTGAATGCTCTCGATGGTTGGAGAGCAGTACCCATGATGGAACTAGCTGAAAACATCACTCTGTTTAGTATCTTGCATTCCAGTGCATTGGAGCTTCCATTCCAGGCCATGATTTTCACTGTGCACCTGTGGAGGGTTGTCAGTCTTCAATTACACCATTTATCTCCTTAAACTTCTTCATACAAAAAACCTTGAGACTACTTTGTCCCAGGTCATAATTTGACCTTCACTGGAGTGAGACCAGCCTTCAGCCATATTCAAATCCAGAAGCCTGCAAGTTGTCACTGAGGTGGCATCTCCAGGTTACTACATGAATGCAACTCTGATTCTTCCCAGGAAGCAACTGCCAGAATCCCAAAGTTTGATACCTTCTCAAAGCTCCCTTCAAAATATTGAGGTTGCAATTTCCAGTTGATTATTCACTGATTTCACAGGCATCTGCTCAATGTCCTGGATCAGGAGACAACCAGAAGAAACTGGGGCTAAAAGGCAAGAGTCAGAGAGAAGAGCAGACAAGTAGAGGGCTTTTGATTTTACATCTATGGCATCTATGTGTCATGGTCCGGTCCGTGAATTCTGCATTCCGGTTCACGGTCCGGTCCATGTCCCTTATTCCAGGTTTTCCGGGTTTCCCCAGTTTCTGTTGAGGCACCTGATTCTTATTTGGGCTGGCTTCATAAATAGCTTCAGGATTCAGCCTCTGGCTGCTGGATTGTTCCTGTCCAACCTCCTTGTCTATAATCCCTTCCCTTCACCTTCCTGCCTGGAGCCTCACCCTGTTTGGAACTGTCTCATCGTGGTTAGTGTTCTGAGTAATGAGTCCCAGCCCTACATCCTTTACCAAAGGAGGGTTCCCAGCTCGGTGTTCCATGTTCCTGTTTCTCCCTCAACCAAGGATCTGGGTTCTTGTCATGTCCATGTGCCTTGCCCAGCCTGGTTCTGGGATTCCCTCATCCTGTGCTGGGGTTCCCTTGTCCAGGAGTCTCATGTCCAGTCCTGTTGTCTCTCCCTCGACCAAGGCTCTGTGTTTTTGTCTTGTCCATGTGCCTTGCCCAGCACAGGAGTACCTTGCCCAGCCTGGTTCTAGGATTCCCTCGTCCTGTGCTGGGTTCCCCTTGTCCTGTCCAGGAGACTTATGTCCAGCCCTGTGCCTCTCCTCGTCCTGTAGCCAAACCTTGTCCTCGCTGGGTTCTGGAGTCCGAGCCTGAGTCAAGACCCAGTTTCTGGGTCCTCGTCCAGTCTCTGGCTAGGAGCCCAAGCCCAGGCTCCTAGTCCCCAGTTCCATGTCCTGGTTCCACTATCCTAGTCAGCTCCTAGCCCAAGCCCGGAGTCCTTGTCTCGTTTGGGGCCGGTGTCAAGTCCAGTGTCCTTTCTTCCTCTCTTTCCTTGCTTCCTTCTCATTCCTAGTCCTGTTCCTGGTAGTTCAGTGTCTGTGTCTTGCATTTGGGTCCGCTCCCAACGCCCCCCCCCCCTTATGACACTATGTACAAATTTAGGTGCGAAAGAGATTCACTAGGATGTTGCCTGGGATGTGGATAATTAGCTACAAGGACAGTCTGTTATTGTCCTCACTGGAATGGAGAAGGCTAAGGGGTTACCTTATCAAGAGTAATGTTGGGACATGCTCCATCATGGCTATTATCAGGGTGGAAGTACAAGAGTGAGAAGATGCACATTCAATGTTTTAGGAGAAGCTTCTCTTCTCCTCTAAGAATGGTCAATGAACTCATAAGACCATAAGACATAGGAGCAGAACTAGCCATTCAACCCATCAAATCTGCTCTGCCCATGAACATTACCTCACTATTTTGCTCTCTTTGTACTACTAATTTATTTTTATACCTCTTATTTTACAGTATTTTTACATTTTTTATGTATTACACTGTACTGCTAGTGCAAAACAACAAATTTCACAAAACCCATTCCAAAAAAGCTGATTCTGATTCTGGGTGTTTACAAAAGCATAAGGAGTATGGCCAGTCATGATATTTTTCTAAGATGAAGGGAATGAGCAACAGAAGGGTAGAAGTTATGGTTGAGAAGGAAAATCTCTTAGAAAGATCTGAAGGGCTGTTTTTTTACACACAGAAATGGTGTTGCTGGAAGAGGTGGTAGCAATAGCAACAATCACAACATTTAAAAGAAAACATTTCGACAGGTACATCACACCGACAGGAAATAAACAGCAGAGCGTGGGCCAAAAGCTGGAAAATGGGATTGGTGCTAATAGGCATCTGGTCAGATGTCAAGCTGTAGGAGTTTTCTTGTGCTCCATGACTAATGTCTAAAAGTTGATCTAAGTAGATGATATATTTTATTAGTCTAAAAATTCATCGGAAGCCTAACTTTAACTTAACTGTTGTCTTGCTTCTGTGTTGGCTCCCTTATAAAAATAGATGGTAATGGCTCAGGACAAAAATGCATATCTGGGATGAACTATTCAATGAGGTATTAAGGAATCAGATCAGAATTAGATTTATTATCACTGACATGTCATAAAAATGTATTATTTTTGTGGCAGTAGAGCATTGCAAGACATAAGAATTTAATATAAGCTATAATTTTAAAAGTAAGTAAGTAAGTAAATATATAACTAGTGCAAAAAAGGAATAGTGAGGTGGTATTCATGGGTTGTTCGGTCAGACTCCTGTTCTGATTCAGATTTAGTTATTGCACGTACATGCAAACAGGCAGTGAGATGTGTTGAATGCGTTAGAAACGAGCAAGCCCCAGGCTGTGCCAGGGCAGACTGGAAGTGTCACCACACATTCCAGCATCAACTTAGCATGCCCCCAATGGTTGGCAGGACAACACCATGCCCACCTGCTGAGTGCAGGCAGGTATGACAGGAAGACAAATTCTGTTTTCCTTGTTACTGATACTAATATGACAAACGAGCCAAGTGAACACAGAGGACATCACAAAATGAATAGAAACCTCTGACGGCCCTCCACACTATCCACAGCACCTCCAACCTTTGTGTCATCAGCAAACTTACCAACCTATCCCTCCACTTCCTCATCCAGGTCATTTATAAAAATCACAAAGAGTAGGGGTCTCAGAACAGATCCGTGAGGCACTCCACTAGTCATTGACCTCCATGCAGAACATGACCGGTCTACGACCACTCTTTGCCCTCTGTGGGCAAGCCAGTTCTGGATCCACAAAGCAATGTCCCCTTGGATCTCATGCCTCTTTACTTTCTCAGTAAGCCTTGCATGGGGTACCTTATCAAATGCCTTGCTGAAATCCATATACTCTACATCTACTGCTCTTCCTTCATTGATGTGATTAAACACAAAATTTCAATTAGGCTTGTAAGGCATGACCTGCCCTTGACAAAGCCATGCTGACTACTCCTAATCATATTATACCTCTCCAAATGTTCATAAATCCTGCCTCTCAGGATCTTCTCCATCAACTCACCCACCACTGATGTAAGACTCACTGGTCTATAATATCCTGGGCTATCTCTATTCACTTTCTTGAATAAAGGAACAACATCCACAACCCTCCAATCCTCCAGAACCTCTCCCATCCCCATTGATGATGCAAAGATCATCACCAGAGGCTCAGCAATTTCCTCCCTCGCCTCCCACAGTGGCCTGGGGTGCATCTCATCTGGTCCCGGCAACTTATCCAACTTGATGCTTTCCAAAAGCTCCAGGACATCCTCTTTCTTATTATCTACATGCTCAGCATTTCAGTCTGCTGCAAGTCATCACTACAATCACTAAGATCCTTTTCCATAGTGAATACTGAAGTATTCATTAAGTACCTCTGATATTTCCTCCGGTTCCATACACACTTTCCCACTGTCACACTTGATAGGTCCTATTCTTTCACGACTTATCCTCTTGCTCTTCACATACTTGTAGATTGCCTTGGGGTTTTCCTTAATTCTGTGCACCAAGGCCTTCTCATGGCCCCTTCTGGCTCTGGTAATTTCCTTCTTAAACTCCTTCCTATTAGCCTTATAATCCTCTAGATCTCTAACATTACCTAGCTCTCTGAACCTTTTGTAAGCTTTTCTTTTCTTCTTGACTAGATTTATTACAGCCTTTGTACATCACAGTTCCTGTACCCAATCATATCTTCCCTGTCTCATTAGAACATACCTATACAGAACTCCACACAAATATCCCCTGAATATTTGCCACATTTCTTCCGTACTTTTCCCTCAGAACATCTGCTTCCAATGTAAGCCTCCAGTTTCCTGCCTGATAGCCTCATAATTCCCCTTACTCTAATTAAACACTTTTCTAACTTGTCTGTTCCTATCTCTCTCCAATGCTATTGTAAAGGAGACAAAATTATCCATCAGCACTCCTTCCGAAAATGCAGCTTATCAGAGAAATTAAATACCATTCCTGGCTAGAAACATAGAAACACAGAAAACCTACAGCACAATACAGGCCCTTTGGCCCACGATGCTGTGCCGAACATGTCCTTACTTTAGATGAGCTCTTCTGAGATGGACACACCATAAATTCCAAAGGGGATACAAGATTTGGGAAGGAAACGAAGAGACAACTGCTTGATGCTACAGTCCTAAAACAACCATAACCTTTGAAGGCCTTTTCCTCCTCTGAATCACAGAAAACCCAATTTCCTTTACTACCAATATCACTTACAATTCAGTTGCTGTGAGATTTATATGTCAGGCCTTTTAATGAGCTGCAAAATTTAGCTCTCCCGACAGGCTGTTCACATTCATCCATCTCTATCCTCAAAATTGCTGCAGGCTTTAAATTATAGTGAATTATATGATCCTGACATAGTTATAAAGATGTTTTAGCAGATAAGTTTTTGCAGTCATGACGAAGGATAGATCGCAGCGGAACAGTAGTGGAATGTTTCACAGTGCCAGTGACCGCGTTCTATTCCGCCGCTGTCTGTAAGGAGCTTGCACCTTCTTCCTGTGACCACGACACATAGTGAGAGGTGAAATGGGTAAAGCCGGCAAACAGGGCTCTGGTGGAGCTCTATAGGCCAATGCCGTGTGTCCTCCCACATCCCAAAAACGAACCGGCTAATAGGATAATTGGGCGGCATGGGTTCATTGGGCTGGAAGGGCCTGTTACTGTGTTGCATTACTAAATAAAATAAAGAAATTAATAAATATTCAGAAGTATGCGAACAGACAAAGAAACAGGATGTCAAAGGGCGCAGACTGAAATAAGAGAAAATATCTTTAATTGTTACCTAAATTCAGATATTCACAGGTGTATTCACTGGATTTGTATCAATTAAAGGTACTTATATATTTTATAAATTCATAAATCTGCAGAAAGTTGTTAATCAGTGAAGTCATTGCACATAAGCATAACTTTAGATGAAAAAAGGAGAGGGTTCCTTTAGACAGAGATCTCAAAAGACACAGAAAAAAATCAAGTAGGTAGCTAAAACATGTAATTGAGATAAGGATAAGCATATTATAACAGGAAAGACAAAGCATTGAAATGCAATAACACACAAACAAATTGGATCAGAGTTGAATAGAAATGAAAATAAGGTTAGTGCAAAACAAAATCCCAATATGTTTAAGAAGTGTCAAAAGACATATTTGCTCAGTATATGAATCCTTGAAGTATTCACAGTAAAGCAGATGAATGCACAAAAGTTCAAAGTACATTATCTATGTATATATTATACAACCGTGAGATTTGCTTCCTAATATGCAGCCAAAAAACAAAAAAAAAGAACCCATTAAAAAAGACCATCGAACAACCAATGTGCAGAGAAAGGAAAAGAAGAATCAAATTATCCAAACGATAATCGCAAGCAAATGGCGTTTCTGAAATTAAGTTCACAGAGAGTCTGAGACCCCCAGTTCAGCCGGTGACGGTGCCTAAGTCATTGTCCGAACATCAGTCTCAGTCACTTTGATACACTCTGAGGCCTAGACCCCAATACCTCAATTCAGCCTCAACCCGAGCTTTCTGATTTGGCCTGGTGCTTACATTGATCGAACCTTGGCTGGTCTTCATTCATTGCTTTGCCTATAATTGCCTCCAAGTCCAAAGGCAAGTTAAAGACTATTGCTTGCATTGATTGTTTTCCAGAAAAAAAGAGTGATTAACGAAGTTTGTGATTTGTTTTCCTTCTTTCATCAGCTACCAGCCAGAAGTTGCTGGGATTCGCCAGCACTATCTGAAACCAGAACTGGAAAGTAAATGTTTACAGTATGATTTCCTTTGCAGAGACATAGCAACAGAGTGACTGGGTCAGAAAGCTGAATATCCAAGGAAATCCAGAATTTAGGAAGTACTGACCAAAACTGAAGGAGATAATGTGAGGTGGGGAGTAAAGGATGAGAGTAAAGCAGTAGAAGGGATACTGGCTCAGAAGTTATAGATGAACTTTATTTGCATATAAAGTTGGCAAAACAACCTTAGCAATACTGAGAATTAGTTCCCAGAGTAGATGTAAGATGTTTTATATTTTGATTTGTTCATGAGCAGCCAACCAGGGAAGAGGTTAACATAGACTTGTGGAGCAAGAACAATCCTGTTATGCTGGATTCTTCAATGAAGAATGATCATAGCATGATATGCATTCTTCCTTAAGATGGAATGTGATCTAATTCTGAAACTGGGGGTTAAAATTTAAGCTTCGTCCACTTCAGCGCACTGGATTCAGCGCTCATAATGAGGCCTCCTCAACACTGGGAAAGACAAATGCAGATTGTTAGACAGCTTTGAGGCACATATGTGTTCAGCCAATTCTTTATCCCATTCACATTCCCTGCCCTCTATGTGGCCTCCAGCACTGTTATAATGAATAATACAGGCATGATGAACAGTGGCTCATCTTTGGTCTGGGCACTTTGTGGTTGTAAAAACTCAATAATGAATTCAATAACTTTGGGTAACTGTTCTTCTGAAGATACAGATAAATAAAGCCATGAGCAGAAAACAAAATGTCAAAGTGTGTGAAAATGCTGAAGATTTTTGAAACAAAAGATAGCATTTCTGCTGTAAGTCCCCTGTGATGTTGGCTCAGTAACTTTCTCTCCATTAGAACAATCTGACCTGCACATGGAATATCCGATAGCCCTGCATTCATAACTTTAGATCTTTCGTTGTCTCTCACTTCCCACATCTAAAAGCTTACTAATTGCTCCACTAACTTCATAAACTCTACAATGTATCCTCACAACAATCCTGCCCTCACCTTACCAGAACTATTCCCTTTGTTTTATCCTCCCCTCATCCATATTCTCTGCAAGGTAAGAATCACTTGTTTTCTCTCTTTCCCAGCATATTTGCGGAGGTCTACAGCAAAAAAAGACACGTTACACAAACATGAGAAAGTCTGCAGATACAGGAAAACCAAAGTAGCACAGAAAATGCTGGAGGAACTCAGCAAGCCAGGCAGAGTTTGTGGAAGTGAATAAACAATCAATGTTTTGAGCTGAGGCAATTTTTCAGATCAGAGAAAGAAGGGGGAAGATGCCAGAATAAAAAAAAGTTGGGAGAGGAGAAGGAGGCTGGCTGGAAAGTGATAAGTGAAGCCAAGTGGGTGGGAAAGGTAAGCAGCTGGAGAAGAAGGAATCTGGTAGGAGAAAGAGAAGGAGGAGGGAACCCAAGGGTACGCCACAGGCAGGTGAGAAGAGATAAAAGACAAGAGAGGGGAATAGAGGAAGAGGGCAGGGCAAAGTAATATTTTTTTACAAGAAAGAGAAATCAATATTCATGCCATCAGATTGGAGTCTCCCCAGATGGAATATTAGGTGACACCCCTTCAATCCAAGGGACAGAAATGGGAATCGGAATTAAAATGTTTGGCCACTAGGAAGTTTCAGATATGGTGGATAGAGCAGAGGTGCGCAACCAAGCAGTCCTCCAATTTACGACAGGTCTCACCAGTGTAGAGGAGGCTGCATCAGGAGCACTGGACACAATGGACTACCCCAGCTGGTTTGCAGCTGAATTGTTGCTGAAGAGTGTTTGAGGCCTTGAAGGGAGGTGAGGGAGGAGGTGTATGGGTAGGTGGAACACTTAGGACACTTGCAGGGATAAGTGCCGGGAGGGAGATTAATGGGTAGGGGCGAATGGAAAAGGGAATCGTGGAGGGAATGATCTCTGTGGAAAGCAGAGGGGGGCAGTTAAAGACATGTTTAGTGGTAGGATCCCTTTGGAAATGGTGTAAGCTGCGGAGGATGATGCATTGGATGTGGAGGCTGATGGGAGGATTTCTATCACTGTTAAGGCAGCAGCAAAATGGGGTGATCACATACGTTTGGGAAAAGAAGGAGTTGCAGGTGAGGGGAGCATCAATAGTGGAAGGAGAGGAACCTGGCTCTTTGTAAAAGGAC
This sequence comes from Hypanus sabinus, assembly GCF_030144855.1. Classification (NCBI taxonomy): domain Eukaryota; kingdom Metazoa; phylum Chordata; class Chondrichthyes; order Myliobatiformes; family Dasyatidae; genus Hypanus; species Hypanus sabinus. Next base: position 172,004,583 of record NC_082708.1, on the reverse strand, counting down.
AACATGTTTGATGTCCTGGAATGGAAAGCCACATCCTGGGTAGAGGCAAAAGAACCGAGAGAGGAGAATAGTATTTTCACAGGAGGTAGGTAGAAGGAGGTATAACCAAGATAACTATGGGAGTCAGTAGGTTTATCAAAGATGTGGGTTGACAATTTGTCTCTAGAGATGGAGACAGAGAGATCAAGAAAGGGGAGGAAGGTGCACTGATCACCTTCCAGCTGGTCTGCTTTCCCTCTCCGCACCTTTTCATTCTGACATCTACAATCTTCCTTCTCAGTCCTGAAGAAGGCTCTCGGCCCGAGATGTCGATTGTTTATTCATTTCCATAGATGCAACCTGACCTGCCGAATTTCTCCAGCATTTTGTGTGTGTGTTGCAAAACATTATATATATTTCTATATCCATGGACTGATGAGTACTTCAGCATTTCCTATACTGCAAGGAAGAATGTAATTGGATAAGAAATTCAAAGGTCTCAAAGGTACATTTAATGTCAGAGAAATATATATATAGTATACATCCTGAAATGCTTTTTCTTCGCAACAATCTGCAAAAATGGAGGAGTACCCCCAAACAATGTATGACAGTTAAATGCTAGAACCCCAAGTCCCCCCCCCAGCTCCCCTCCCTCCCTTGTGTAAGCGGCAGCAAATAACGATCCCCCTCCCCCCACCGGCAAAAAACACATCGGCACTCACCACCGAGCTCTCAAGCGTGCAGCAAATCAACAGCAAAGACACAGACTTGCAGTACTCCAAAGACTACTTGTTCACCCGCTATTCAACATACCACAGGCTCTCTCTCTCTCTCTAATAAGAGAGGAAGAGGTGTCTCCGTTTCATAGCGAGAGGGGAGACATAACAAACAGCTCACGGGTTTATGATGTCAAAAGTCTGTTGCATCACTTTTTCTGAGCTCTGTGCCCAAGGATCTCAGGTCTCTGGGCACACAGCCAAAGATCTTCTGGCTCCCACAACACACCGGTCTGTTGGGACACCGACCTTCGATCCGCCCGTCTCCAGAGCCCCGAGATCCTAGGCCTCCAAAGGTGAGCCAGACTCTTAGGTCGAGCCCTTGGCATGTCGGATAACGGCCCATCGTGAAACCGCCGAGAGCGGGTCCCATTCCCGCAAATGATAAGAGATGTCTTATTCTGTGATTATTTGTCATGAATGTTAGAATACCATGCCCACATTCTGGACACCTTGTCATTCTGATAAGTGTAAGTTCAGGATTCCTTGGATCAGAATCATTTACTGAATATTTTAAAGATATTTTACATGCCCATCAATAAATAAAGATTAAGGGAACCTGAACCAAGGTTGTCTTTGTATTTCCCAGGTAGGAGAGTAATAAGAATAAAGGGGGAATTAGATGAACAATGAGTGTATTTACATGGAGCATAAATTATTAAAGTATCATGTATGGCTTCAAAAAATTAATAAAGCTAATGTAATCCTTTCCATTAGTTGGTACTATTAGGTATAAATTTTGCTATGGTGTCACAAGACGGTGATTTTGTTATGGTTTGATTTTTGTGGGCACTTCCAGAGAACCAAAGCAGAGTAAGAATAAATTAAGACATGAGAGATGGCAGATCCTTGAATCTGGAGCAACACACAAAGAGAAGGAGGAACAGCAGGTTGGACAACATCTGGAGGAGGAAGTGGACGGTCAATGCTTCAAGCCATCTGGACTGGAGAGTAGAGACAAAGGAGGTGAGAGGGAGAGGCTAAGTGGTTGCTGCAAAGCAGAAAATGCATCCGAGTGAGGAGGTGGATTGCAGAGGGAGTGACGTTCAGTGAGTTCAGAGGTGGACATTACAGCAGCACATCATGAGCCTCTAAACGAACACAAGCAACACTAGCAGTGATAGCAAAATCACAGAGAATTCAAAATCTAGTTAATTGGTTAAATTTGCTGAACTATTTTCACTTTTTTTAAAAAAGGGAACATCAATCTAGTACAGGTAAATACAGCGACGTAACTCTATAACATGTTTGATCAGGTGTATTTGTATGTGCACTTTGAGAAGAAATTCAAATAAAGCTTCAAGATCTCTATGTTACTGAGTTAGTTCCTCTAAATCCTGTGAACTGTTTGGTGATCTGTAATATAGCCCGAATAACGTGGTCATACTTTTCTTATTCCTCAGGTCCATCCATAACACTTCACTAGTTGAGTTCTCCAGTTTGTTCTGACTGAGAATTGTTGGGACATCTTAACTGAATAGTAATGCCACCCTGCCTCCTTTAATACCTCCCGCTCTGTCATGTCTGTAACAACAGAACCCCGGAATACTGAGCTGCCAGTCCTGCCCTTCCTGCAATCAAGTTATACTAATAGCTACAATGTCATAATTCCCGGTGTTGATCCATGCCCTGAGTTCACTTGCCTATCCCACAATGCATCTTACATTGAAATTTAACCAGCTCTGGACATTAGTTACATCATGCCTGACTTTGTCTGAAGTCTTAGCAACATCTATTTCCACAACCTTTCCACTACTTGTTCTGTCATTCTGGTTCTCATCACCCTGCAACTCTACTTTAAACACCCTACCCACCCCTCGTGCAGCACTAACAAACCTTCCCACAAGGATAATTGTACCCTCTAGTTCAGGTGCAACTGTGTTTTCTGTACAGACCCCACCTTCCCTGGAAGAGAGCCCAACAATGCAAAAGTCTGATGCCCGCCCTTCTACATCAACTCCTTAGCCCCTTGTTAACTGCATAGTCTTCCTACTTCTGACCTCACAGTACACGACACAGGTAGCAATATTGAGGTCACAACCCTGGAGGTTCTACCCTTTGACTTAGTAACGCCTCATCATTCTTCCTACCTACTGTATGTCATTAGTAACTACATGGGCTACATCCTCTGGCTGCTCACCCTCCCAGAGTAGAATGCTGAGGATTTGATCTGACATGACTCTGGAGGCTACACACTATCCAGGAATCTCATTCTTATCCACAGAACCTCCTTTCTGTTCCCCTCACTAACGAATCTCCAAACACCACAGTTTGCCTCTTCTCCCCACCTCCCTTCTGAGTCACAGAGCCAGACTCATTCCCAGAGGCCCAAGCACTGTCACTTTCCTCAGCTAGGTCACCACCCCGACAGCATCCAAAGTGATATATCTGCTGTTGAGAGGGATGGCCACAGAGGTACTCTGTACTGGCTGTTAACTCCCTTTTCCCTTCCCGACTGTCATCCAGCTTCCCATGTCCTGCACCTTGGCTGTTGCTACCTCTCTGTATGTCCTACCTAACACCCCTCAGCCTCTCAACTGATCTAGAGTTTATCCAGTTCCAGCTCCAACTTCTTAATGCAGACTGTCAGAAGCTGCAGCTGGATGCACTTCTCGCAGGTGTAGTCATCATAGACACTGGAGATCTCCCTGCCTTCCCACAAGAGGTGCGTTCAACTATCCTTCCTGGCATCCCAACTGAGTAAATATACAGAAGGAAAAACAATATTTATTTACAACGAGCTACAGCGTTTCACTTTCTCTCACTCAAGCCTCTCCTTACTGAAGTCTCAAGACCCCACTCACACAATGGCTGCTCGACTTCCCCCTTCCCTAGTTTAATCTATTCATACCAATCAATCCCAATTACTAATTGGTCACTGCGCAAATCACCAAACTGCCATAAATGGATGTCTTCTGTACACACTTGGTGAACCTGAGTGCACTACGTCTGCTCACACTTCAGATCACAACCGGCCGCTGCTCAAAATGCCAAACTACCGCAAGTTGAAGCTGTCTGTACTCAGTCAGAGAGCCTGAGAGAGCTACTTCTCTTCACCCTTTAGAACGCTGACTGGCTACTGCTCAAAAAAAAACAGTGATGAAGTCTAGGACCTGAGGGCAATGCTTTCGAATAGAAGTAAGTCCATTCAGAACAGACTTAAGCAGAAATTTCTTTCACCGGAGGGTGGTGAATCTGTGTTATTCATTACTACAGAGATCTGTGAAAGCCAAGACATAGAAGCATAGAGACAGAGAAAACATAGAGCACAATACAGGCCCTTCGGCCCACAAAGCTGTGCCAAACATGTCCTTACCTTAGAACTACCAAGGCTTACCCATAGCCTTCTGTTTTTCTAAGCTCCATGTACCCATGCAGGAGTCTCTTAAAGGACCCTATTGTTTCCACCGCCGGCAGCCTATTCCACCCATTCACCACTCTCTGCATAAAAAACTTACCACTGACATCTCCTCTGCACCTACTTCCAAGCATCTTAAAACTCTACTCTCTCATGCTAGCCATGTCAGCCCTGGGAAAAAGCCTCTGACTATCCACATGAATAATGCCTCTCAAAGATCTTGTAGACCTCTATCAGGTCACCTCTCATCCTCCGTTGCCCCAAGGAGAAAAGGCCGAGTTCACTCAACCTGTGCTCCCCAATCCAAGCAACACCCTCGTAAATCTCCTCTGCACCCTTTTTATGGTTTCCACATCCTTCCTGTAATGAGGCAACCAGAACTGAGCACAATACTCCAAGTGGGGTCTGACCAGGGTCCTATGTAACTGCAACATTACCTCTTGGCTCTTAAACTCAGTCCCATGTTTGATAAAGCCAATGCTCCATATGCCTTCTTAACCACAGAGTCAACCTGCATAGCAGCTTTCGGTGTCCTATGGACTCCGATCCCGAAATCCCTCTGATCCTCCACACTGCCAAGAGTCTTTCCACTAATGTTATATTCTGCCATCATATTTGACCTACTAAAGTGAACCATCTCACACTTATCTGGGTTGAACTTCATCTGCCACTTCTCAGCCCAGTTTTGTATTCTATCAATGTCCTGCTGTAACCTCTGATAGCCCTCCATACTATCCACAACACCCCCAACCATTGTGCCATCAGCAAATTTACTAACCCATCCTTCCACTTCCTCATCCAGGTCATTTATAAAAATCACAAAGAGTAGGGGTGCCAGAACAGATCACTGAGGTATACCACTGGTCACCAATCTCTATGTAGAATATGACCAATCTACAACCACCCTTGCCTTCTGTGGGCAAGCTAGTTCTAGATCCAGAAAGCAATGTCCCCTTGGATCCCATGCCTCCTTACTTTCTCAATAAGCCTTGCATGGGGTACCTCATGAAATGCCTTGCTAAAATCCATATACACTACATCTATGGCTCTACCCTCATCAATGTGTTTAGTCACATCCTCAAATATTTCAGTCAGGCTCGTAAGGCATGACCTGCCTTTGACAAAGCCATGCTGACTATTCCTAATCATATTACGCCTCTCCAAAAGTTCATAAATCCTGCTTCTCAGGATCTTCTCCATCAACTTTCCAACCACTGAAGTAAGACTCAATGGTTTATAATTTCCTGGGCTATCTCTACTCCCTTTCTTGAATAAGGGAACAACATCCGTAACCTTCCAATCCTCTGGAACCTGTCCTGTCCCCATTCATGATGCAAAGATCATCGCCAGGGGTTCAGCAATCTCCTCCCTCACCTCCCACAGTAGCCTGGGGTCCCAGTGACTTGTCCAACTTGACGCTTTCCAAAAGCTCCAACACATCATTTTCCTTAATATTTACGTGCTCAAGCTTTTCAGTCCACTGCAAGTCATCCCTACATTCTCCAAGATCCTTTTCCATAGTGAACACTGAAGCAAAGTATTCATCAAGTACCTCTGCCATCTCCTCCAGTTCCGTACACACTCTTCCACTGTCACACTTGATTGGTCCTATTCTCTCATATCTTATCCTCTTGCTCTTCACAGACTTGTAGAATGCCTTGGGGTTTTCCGAAATCCTGTCTGCCAAGGCCTTCCTGTGGCCCCTTCTGGCTCTCCTAATTTCACTCTTAATCTCCTTCCTGCTAGCCTTAAAATCTTCTAGATTTGTATCATTACCTAGTTTTTTGAACCTTTTGTCAAGTCTTTTTTTCTTCTTGACTAGTTTTACAACAGTCTTTGTACACTGTAGTTCCTGTACCCTACCATCCTTTCCCTGTCTCATTGGAATGTACCTATGCAGAACCCCACGCAAATATCCACTGAACATTTGCCACATTTCTTTCTTACATTTCCTTGAGAACATCTGTTTCAAATTTATGCTTCCAAGTTCCTGCCTGATAGCCTCATATTTCCAATTAAGCATTAACCTAACTTGTATGTTCCTATCCTTCTCCAAAGCTATGGTAAAGGAGATAGAATTGTCATCAATATCTCCAAAATGCTCTCCCACTGAGAGATCTGACACCTGACCAGGTTCATTTCCCAATACCAGATCAAGTACAGCTTCTCCTCTTGTAGGCTCATCTGCATATTGTGTCAGGAAACCTTCCTGAACACACCTAACAAACTCCACCCCATCTAAACCCCTCACTCTAGGGAGATGCCAATCAATATACGGAAAATTAAAATCTCACAACACAGCAACCCTGTTATTATTACTCCTTTCCAGAATCTGTCTCCCTATCTGCCCTTCGATGTCCCTGTTACTCTTGGGTGGTCTATAGAAAACACCCATTAGACCCCTTCGAATTTCCTAACTTCCACCCACAGAGAATCCATAGACAACCCCTCCATGATTTCCTCCTTTGCTGCAGCCGTGACGCTATCTCTGATCAGCAGTGCCATGCCCCCACCTCTTTTGCCTCCCTCCCTGTCCTTTCTGAAAAGTCTAAACCCTGGCACTTGAAGTAGCCATTTCTGCCCCTGCACCATCCAAGTCTCTGTAATGGCCACAACCTCGTAGCTCCAAGTGCTGATGCACACTCTAAACTCATCAGCTTTATTCATATTAGTCATCACATTAAAATAGACACATCTCAAACCATCAGTCTGAGTGCGTCCCTTCTCTGTCACCTGCCTATCCTCCTTCTCGCACTGTCTCCAAACTCTCTATATGTGAGCCAAACTCCCTTTCCTCCGTCACTTCAATTTGGGTCCTACGTTGTGCATATTTAAAGTGGAGATTGATAGTTTCTTGATTAGAAAGGGCTTCTGATGTTATGGGCAGAAGGCAGGAGAATGGAGTTGAGAGGATAATTAATCAACCATGAAGGAATGGTGAAGCGGACTCAACAGGCTAAATGTCCTAATTCTGCTCCTACACTTTATGGTCCAACACGAACAGGAACAGTCTCAGTTCCGAAGCACAGCAGCTGCCTTCAGGATAATAAAGTATGCCAAGCATCATCAAACATTAAGCCAGAGAAGGAAGCATTAGAACGGATAATCAAATGTAATCTTTAGGTTTTACTTTTGAGGAGTAGCTTAAAGATAGAAAGAACAATATGATCAAGAAAAAATTTTTCAGGAAAAAGTTCTAATTCCTCCTTAAGACACAGAGCGGCGAAGGATTGGCTGCCAGATTACGTATCCCTTACCTCATCTGTCAATCTGACAGAGTGAACTGATTTTTCTGCAATGCAGCCTGATTCATGCAATGCAGAGAAATGCAGCAGCTACACAGCTTTCCGTGAAAAGCATACAGAGGGTGAACGGACCATTTAGCTGCTATTTCCGGCTGATCAATAATTGTTTCCCACAATGGCCACCAGTGGCACACTGTAAAGTCATACAGCATAGAAATAGGCTCTTTGATCCACCTGTTCATGCAAACCACGATGCCTATTTACACTAATCCCATTTCCTGACATGAGCCTCTATTGCTCTATGCCTTCCTATCCAAGTACCAGTCCAAATGCCTTCTATAGCTGACTTCATCACCAGTGGCAGCTCGCTTCAGATAGTAGACCAACAGAAGTGATCTATATCAAATGGAAAGGACAATCCAGCTGGCGATACCTTGCTTCTTGAGACCAACTGTTGGCTCTCAGCTTGGTTTAGGTCTTAATGTGAGTGACCCACAACTCTCTGGCCCCCAAAGCATGGACAAAATTGGCTGAGGCAAAACTTCTGATTACTAACAGAGAAATATGAGATAAAGGTCCATTACTGTCCAGAACAGAATAAGTCAAGACCAGGGTAAAGGTTGGCAGAACAAAAAGACATTAGTGAATTAGGGGGTCATGTCAATTACAGCGTGGTCTTCTCTTAAGACCATAAACCATAAGATGGAGAAATATTCCATTTTGGCTGATCTATTGATTCTCAACCCCATTCTTCTGCCTTCTCCCTGTAACCTTTGACACCAATACTAATCAAGAACCTACCAACCTTTGCTTTAAATATACTCAAAGATTACCTTCACACTACCTGTAGCAATGAGTTCCACAGATTCACTTCCAAAAATGATAAGAACTGCAAGACAATCTGCCTTTTTTACCTTGCCTCCAAAGGGCGAATTTTACTCCTGTAGTGTTCTGGATTGATAATGTATTCAAATACTTCAAACCCATAGCACCCCAGAGTCAATGTATTGATTTTGAATAAATACCATTATTTACAATGATGAGAAACGGTGTTGTATGATGCTTCCATGAAATTATTCCGCATGAACAAAATACACCACAGTTACACACAGTGACCATTTTATTAGGTACACCTATACACCTGCTCATTAAAGCAAATATCTAATCAGCCAATCATCTGGCAGCAATTCAATTTATAAAAGCATGCAGTCATGGTCAAGAGGTTCAGTTGATTTTCAGACCAAACATCAGAATGGGGAAGAAATATGATCTAAATGACTTTGACCACGGAATGAGTGTTGGTGGCAGATGGGGTGGTTTGAGTATCTCAAAAACTGCTGATCTCCTGGGATTTTCACACACAAGTCTCTAGAGTTTACAGAGATTGATACAAAAAACAATAAAAACATCCAGAGAGTGAGTGTTCTCAGGGCAAAAATGTCTTGTTGATGAACTAGGTCAGTGGAGAATGGCCAGCCTGGTTTAAGCTGACAGGAAGGCAATAGTAACTCGAATAACCATGTGTTCTAACAGTGTTGTGCAGAACAGCATCTCTGAATGCACAACACACTGAACTTTGAAGTGGATGGGCCTCAGCAGCAGTAAGCCATGAACATACTCTCAGTGGCCAATTTATTAGGTAAAGGAGGTGCCAAATAAAGTGGCCAGTGAGTGGATGTTGACTCTGCGAAGTCTTTACACATTCAAAAATATACACCAGAAATACACTATAATGCAATGCACAACGTATTTGTGTGCTTGATTTACAGTGTCTTGACTTGATTTATACAGTTCAGTAGTTCCTGATTTCTGAAGTGATATTTGAATGGAACAAACAGTGCACACGGAGATTACAATATCTCAAAATGATTCCAGCTCAACACACTATCTGTAATCCCCAAAGTGATGTGAGTTGTTTTTTGAAATGATTATTCATATACTTAATAGTTCTCTTTGACAGGATATTGCAGGATTAGGGAAAGGTATGAGGGCCATTATTTGAGTGCAGTGGGAGTCAATATTAATGGGAGACAGATGCTGGAATGGAGCAGAGCAGACTTGACATAACCATCGAGGTGCATAACATATGTTTTGAACGTGGCAGCAGAGGGGTACAAATTCTTGACTGATCTAATTTTAGCCACGGACTAGATGAGCAAACAGATTTGGAATTAAAGCTGTCTGCTTGGAGTGCTACTGTGAGGATTGTCACCCCACCCAGAGTGGATTTATGAATATTAGGAGAAAGACGGGAACAAAGCCAGTCCTTACTTGTTAACAGTCTTGTTAAGAGGTCATTAATAATCAGCTTGTGCTCAGCTATGTGCCTGCAGGGACTGACGGGCAGTAAATACTTAACTCCGAGCCAGCCCTGGTTTTAATCAGTGTGTGCGAGAGAAGATTCAATTTTAAGCCATTAATTCAGGCAGTGACTCAAGTAAAGAATACTCAGCTGCCTTCGGGAGAAATGTGGCTGATGGAAGGAGAAAGGGTATAGACCCATAGGTGAGAGAAACTAAGGTGAGATGTGGATCCTGTACCCGTATACCCTCCAGCCCCGGCTGGCTGAACACATCACTGTGTGGTGAAGCTCTTCCAGTGATCGCCTCACTTCCTTTCAATTCTCGCTAATACTTTCTTTCAGATTATCAGATTTGGTTTTTGATTACACCATGCAATCAACATTCAGTGGTGTTCTTTATCAGGTACACCTGTACACCTGCTTGGTAATACTGATGTCTAATCGGCCAATCACGTAGCAGCAACTCAATGCATAAAAGCATGGTCATGAGGTTCAGTTGTTGTTCAGACCAAACATCAGAATGGGGAAGAAATGTGATTTAAGTGACTTTGATCGTGGAATGTATGTTGGTGTTAGATGGGGTGGTTTGAAACCGCTGATCCCCTGGCATTTTCATGCACAAGTTTCTAGAGTTTACAGAGAATGGGGTGAAAAGCAAATTTTTAAAAATCCAGTGAGCAGTAGTTTTGAGGGCGAAAATGCCTTGTTTAGGAGAGAGGTCAATGACCAAATTGGTTCAAGCTTATAGGAAGGCAACAATAACTCAAATTATTACTTATTACAACAGTGGTGTGCAGAAGAGCATCTCTTAATGTATAATGCTTCGAACCTTGATGTTAATGGGATACAGCAGAAGACCGCGAACATACATTTAGTGTTCACTTTTTCAGGTGATAAGGGTGCCTAATAAAATGGCTCCTGAGTGTAGGTGTTGCTGATAAGGCTTGTCTTCTTCAATTTCCCTTGATCTGAGTCTTTCAGAGATCAGTAAAGAGCTAATCGCATTGCTAGCAAGGACATTAGTGAATGAAGTAGGCATTTACCCTGGTCCAAATGCTTCATGGCTGTGATTACTTTCCTTTCCATGTCACATTGCTACCTCTTTAGAAAATGGTTAATCAGTAAGCTTAATTTATTCCCCAGAAGATAAAGTGGGATTTGAACTCCCATCTTCATGCCAAGACTTATGATTTAAAGGCCCGAATGTTAAGCTAGACACAAGAGATGCTGCAGATGTTGTAATTCTTGGGCAACACACACAAAATGCTGGAGGAAGTCAGGGGGTCAGGCAGAATCTAGGGAAATGAGCAGTTGACACTTTAGGCTAAGACTTTTCATCGGGACTGGAAAGGAAGAGGTAGAAGCCAAAATAAAAATGAAAGGAGGAAGGGAGGGGTACAAATTGACAGGTAATAGGTGAGTCCAGATGAGAGGAGGAAGTTGGTGTGAGGAAGGGGGAACATGATCAAAGGGAGGCTGAGAGATGATAGGTGGAAGAGCCAAAAGGCTGAATAAGAAGAAATCTGATAAAAATTAGATTTATTTGTCATATGCGTATCGAAACATTAAAACACACAGTGGGAAGCATCATTTAGTATGAAGTCAAATCATCAAGGATTGTGCTGGGCAGCCCACAAACACAGCATTACTAACCCTAATCATACATCTTTGGAACATGGGGGGACACAGAGCATCCAGAGGTAATCCTTGAGAGCAGACACTAAAAAGGAGATGGACAATCAAAAGGAGATGGTGATGGGCAGTTGGTGAGTGCATGGGAGTGGAAGAGAAGAGGTGAGGGGGGCCAGAAAAATGTGGGAAAGCAAAGGGAAGAGATTAACCCAGATGTTTTTGGTGTCTAACAAATGTGACAGGGACTGGTATACATTGGCTTGAATGGAGATCAAATGCGTTCTTCTCACATTAAAAGTAAAGAGATAATCTAACGTTATCAATATTGGTTACAGAAGGTGGTCAGATTGGGCCATAATAAATTTGTGAGAGTAAGCGTTCGGCACAGACTAGAAGGGCCAAGATGGCCTGTTTCTGTGCTGTAATTGTTTTATGTTTATATGGTTACTACAAAGTGGTACGAATTTCAGGCAATGTCAAAATTCAGTTACTGGAGAGAACCATGGAAGGTGACATGGTAGCACAGCAGCTAGTGCATCACCTTATAGCAGAGAGGAAAAATGTGACAGATGAAGAGTTAAAGAAGGAAAAATGTGACGGATGAACAGTTAAAGGGGAATACGGGTGGGGTTCTCAGAGATGGGAGGTGGAAATATTACAGAGCCTCCACTCCAACCTGATCATCCTACATGTGGTCACATCTTGACCTCAGAGATATCCTCATGTAGAAAGTCAGGTTCCTATACCCAGAGGCTTCCCACTGACCAGATACATTCAAGCACGACTGTGGTGGGTCTCATCAGCAAGAACGATGACGAGGTGATGCGGCTAACAGACTGGTGCAGAGCCAAAAACCTGTCTCTGAATGTGAACAAAACAGAAGAGATGGTTGTTGACTTCAGGAGGGCACGGACCGACCACTCCCTGCTGAACATCGATGGCTCCTCGGTAGAGATCGTTAAAAGCACCAAATTTCTTGGTGTTCACCTGGCGAAGAATCTCACCTGGTCCCTCAACACCAGCTCCATAGCAAAGAAAGCCCAGCAGCATCTCTACTTTCTGCAAAGGTTGAGGAAAGTCCATCTCCCACCCCCCCACCCCATCCTCACCACATTCTACAGGGGTTGTATTGAGAGCATCCTGAGCAGCTGCATCACTACCTGGTTCAGAAATTGCACCATTTCGGATCGCAAGACCCTGTAGTGGATAGTGAGGTCAGCTGAGAAGATCATCGGGGTCTCTCTTCCCACCATCACGGACGTTTACACTACATGCTGCACCCACAAAGGAAACAGCATTTTGAAGGAACCTACGCACCCCTCATACAATCTCTTCTCCCTCCTGCTGTCTGGGAAAAGGCACCAAAGCATTTGGGCTCTCACAACCAGACTATGTAACATTTTCTTCCCCCAGGTTATCAGACTCCTCAATACCCAGAGCCTGGACTGACACCTTACTGCCCTATTGTCCTGCTTATTATTTAACCATATATAACCATATGTCAATTACAGCACAGAAACAGGCCATCTCGGCCCTTCTAGTCCGTGCCGAATGCTTAGTCTCACCTAGTCCCACTGACCCGCACAGCCTAATATAACCATATAACAATTACAGCATGGAAACAGGATTTATTGTAATGCCTGCACTGTTTTATGCACTTTATGCAGTCCTGGGTAGATCTGTAGTTGTTTTTTTCTCTCTGTGTTGTTTTGTACATAGCTCACTTGAGTTTTTGTACTGTGTCATGTAACACCATGGTCCTGAAAAATGTCTCATTTTTACTATGTACTGTACATAGCAGTTATGGTCAAAATGACAATAAAAGTGACTTGACTTGACTTGACAGTTACCCTGGCTGCCAGTATGAAGTAAATGCTCCAGCACTTTGTCTGTGTTGCATGAATTAAACTTTATTGGCTGTGAATCATAATTTAAGGATGACCATTATTTTAAGGATTCCTATGATTAACATCTCTCTGAGCTACACCAATGTCCATTGAAAGTTCCAGACTCACTCTGTGAAGGTCCGTTGGATAAAATAAAACACACAGCGTTGTAGTTTCATGTGTCTCATGTGTGTTACTCTGTCCGCTCTGCAGCAGACTTTAATCCAAGTTACAAGCTCAGTGGTAAGGATGTTTAATAACATGTCTTCCTTGGGAAGGTGAACCTGGAAAGTTCAGAGTTCATTGTGGCAGGTCTGAGTTACACTTGAGGCTGAAGTTAGCACCTCAAAAGTTGGATGAACTAAAAAAAGTAAGCCTGTTAAAAGTTGAAGTAGGAGGCAACAAAACTGGCAGTCCAATATCACACTATTACATTGGAGATCACATTTGTTGCGAAAAAACATGGGAGCCTTAATTTGAAAACTGAATGGTTAAGATTATTTGGGATGACTAATGTTGCCAATGTAGAGTAAGCTGTAAATGCTTAGGCGGGACTTAAGAAAAACTAGACATCGTCCTATTAAAGAAAAGCAGGTCAGATATTTATACAACACTGGCAAATTAATTAAACTGATTAATTTTAAATTAAATTATAGAGAAGAATTTCTACCCAGTCAATAGGGGATGGTTGGAAGTATCAGAGATTAGGACAGATAATAATGTGAAATGTGATGTGATGGTTTCTGTTGGTCAGAGTTGACCTTGGATATTGCATCCTAGCTGTCTAGATACACAAGCCTGGGCAATATAATATGGAGAGCAAGCTCCCCTTCTCCATGCATCTGATGAAACCAATACTGTTTGGTACCAGCAGCAGCACAGGAGTTGCCAGTCAGCATTGAACACAATGTAGGACTACTTAGGGATTCCAGCTCTGGACTTTTCCCTTGGGGTTAGCTCCTGGAGCAGTCCCCATGAGTGGGTATAGACGCAAGGCAGCGGAAGATTGAGATCAGAGTTTTCCTTCACCTAGATGATTGCCAATCACAGCTGCCTGAAGTTTTAAGCTGCCAGTAACCTGCCTTTGCTCCCCTTCTCCTGTCAGTAGAAATAGTTTGGCCAGGCTTAGTAGCTAAACCATATGTGAAGGCCAAGAGCTGGACTTGGTTGTCAGAGGCTAATACTAGGATATTGTTGACACCTTCTCTGTAACTCTAGCACCTCATTCTGCATTCTCCTGTTGTTTTCCCTTGTACTACCCCAATGCACTGTTGTAACAAAGAGATCTGTTTGGATGGCACGCAGAACAACGTTTGTCACTGTACCTCAGTTATGTTGACAATAAAAAACCATCTTTCCAATTTACTAGAGGACATATGTTTAAGGTGAGAGGAAGAATGTTTAAAGGGGACTAATGAGGCAAGGTTCATACCCAAAGAGTGGAAGTGTCTGGAACATGTTGCTGGGGATGTAGTGGTAGCCTCTTACATTTAAGAGATATTTAGACAGACAAATGACCAGGTAAAGAATAGAGAGATACGGATTTAGTGCAGGCAGGTGGGATTATTTTTGATTTGTATCATGGTTTGCATGGACTTCATGGGCCAAAGGGCCTGTTAGCCTGTTACTGTGTGCACTGCTCCATATTCAATGATCGAAAGTGGATGCTTGTGCAGAATGCACAATGGACATTGCTCTTTTAATAGTCAAGTGAATTAGTACTGCAATCACTTTTAATTAATCTTTGCTGTAGAATTATAATACTCCTGATGGTTTAAGCAGACCTTTACAAAACTCCAGCATAACACACACCTTACTAGTTCAGCCCACACTGAACTGAAAGCTCTTTTATGTTTTGTACCCCCACTGGAGCATCTGTCTACTAATTTCCCTAAATTTCTTGTCATATCCTGGAAAAACTGCTGACACCCAAGAGTTAAACCTTCCTAAACTGTTTAGGAGTACAGATGGTACATTCATCATTTTGAGAAATTTAATTGAATGTTTTCTTTGAGCAGTTTTCTTGTTTTTAGTATCAATCCATTTGGTTATTGAATGATTAACTGGGAGTTGGTGCGAAAGTTTCCAGCGTAGCTGTTCAGAGCATCCTGATCCAAGCACAGCAAGAACAGTTCCTTGGGCAAACAAATAACCAGTAATCAAGCTCCGTCTGCATCAACCTTCAGTATTAATTGTGTGGGCCATTTATTATGGAGAGGCCTCTGTTAAATAAAGCAGGGGAAAGGGAGTGCATCCACCGCTTGATGGGTCAGTGTTTAGAGGACAGAAACCGAAGACCTGCCTAAAAATCATCATGAAAGATTACTGAAAGAAAATGTGACACTGATGATTAAGACTAACTTTCTTTGTCACATGTGCAGTACTTCGAAGCATCAAAGCATACGCTGAAATGCATGTTTGCATCAACAACCAACCCAGTCCAAATATGTGTAGTGCACAAAGTTCATGTGCAGTGTAGCTACTAGTGGACACCAGATAACAGCATAATCCTGCCGACGTGGAGCATCACACCACAGCAGTTACCCAGATGAAAAATAGCTAAGTACTATTATTGTGATACAAGAACAGCTGTTTTAGATGCTTGAGTTGAGGGGCATTGTTGGAACCTTGTGAAAACAGCTTGAAGATTAAAGATTATTTGTCACAAGTACAGTACTGTGCAAAAGTGTTCGGCACGCTAGGTTTTTTATCTGGTCTCAGAGGGCGTGGCCTCCACAGAGCCCTGATCTCAACATCATCGGGGCTGTCTAGGATTACCAGGAGAGACAGAAGCAAGCCAGACAGCCAAAGTCTGTAGAACTGTGGCAAGTTCTCCAAAATGCTTGGAATAACCTATCAGACGATTTTAAAAAATAAATACTGCATGACAGTGTACCAAAGAAAATTTATGCCATTTTAAAGGCAAAAGGTGGTCACACCAAGTATTGATTTGATTTAGCTTTTTAGTGTTTAATGCTCTTTATGGTAATTTTTTTATTTTTAGAAACATTTCATTATTTTTGAAAGCATCTCTGTTTTACAGAAGCTTTTTACATGTGCCTAAGACTTTTGCACAATACTGTACCTGAAACATCAAAACATACTGTGAAATGTGTATTTGTATCAATGACCAACACAGTCCGAGGACTGTTGAGAGGGCAACCCATATGTGTCACTGCATTTCCGTCACCAACATAGGCTACGCGTATCTTACTAACTCTAAACCGTGCATTTCATGAATTGCAAGGAAACTAGAGCATCTGAGGATAACCCACCCAGTCAGGGGAGAATGTACAACTGGTTACAGACAGCAGTGGGAATTAAAACCTGTTTGCTGATTTTTAGCATTGTGAAGCATTAGACTAAACACTACACTGCCATGCCTTGTGGTGGTTGCTAGTATTATGAACACTGGCCTAGGAATCCACCATGGATGATAAAAGTTCGAAAGAGACGCTTAAGATTTTAAGGCACCAAATACAACAAATGGATGCACTTGAACATTCTTGCACAAAGTTGGCACAGAATTTGGCCTTCTTTTTGCATTGTAGGATTCTTTGGACAAGGAATTTGCCAAAGTCAGACACTGCAAGATATTAGTGTTGTGCCAGCTAATCAACTGTGGTCAGGCTTCATTTCAACAGAGGTGGGAGGCTGTCTACATGAAATGGGTATTTGCAATGCAGCTGGCTGAGAGAGGCATTGTAGCCACACCTGACTTCAATCTGAAACCAACTGGTTCTTGGAACATCGAGGGACAGGCGATCCAGGTTCTTTGCACTCTTTGGTCTAGCTTATGCTCCATAAAAATATAATTGAAGGACTGAGGTTAGGATTCCTGCTATATTCCTAAATCTGTCAGAACATAATACATAGAAGCAGGGTAGGCCTTTTGGACATCTAGAGAGCTTCTGACACGGTGCCATGTAACAAGTTAGTCAGCAAATTCAGAGCATGTGGTGTAAATAGGACATTGATAACATGGGTACAGAGCTGAATAGTAGCAGATGACAGAAAGTCAAGGTTAATGATTGCCTTTTGGCCCAGAGCAACATGACTAGTGGCATTCCCCACTGTTTAGTACTGTTGATAAATACTTCAGCTACTGAACAGTGGGAATGAATATTTTGGGTGCCAGCTCTGGAATAGACACAAAGTCAAACTGGTGCTTTGTCCTTGAGTGTTGTTGAGACTACACTTATCCAGGCAAACGGAGAATATCATCATTTGAAGATGCTGGGAAGCCTTTTGATGTTAGAAAGTTTACACCCAGCTTCTGACCTGATCAAGTAATTATAGTAATTAGTAAATTTTGACCAATTAACCTGCCAGGATATGAACAGTGAGGTGTTTAACAATGGTAATGTGATTGAATGTCATGTAGAAGTGGCTGTTAAAGAATAGTTTTATTTTTCACATGTACATCGAAACGTCCTGTGAAGTTCCACCATTTGCATCCAACCTAATCGGTGAAGATTGGGCTGTTGTTAGCCCACAAGTGTCTCCTCCGCTTCTGGCACCAGCATAGTATGTCCACACTTCATGATCCTTAACCATCCGCCTTTGGAACGTGGTAGGATACAGGCACATCTAAAGGACACCCACGTGGTCACAGGTATCGAACCCTGATCTTACAGCTGGTAATGTCCTCTGTTCATCAGAGCAATCTATTACCAAAAGAGGCTCTTAATTAGTTTATAGATGATCTTGTCTGTCACTCAAGAGGATTTCATTAACCTCTTCCCGGCATTTTCATGATCAAGGAACGGAAGCATTCACAGAAAAATGTCCCACGTCCTTTAGAAATGCCCTGCCCATTTTTGCCTAAGTCTGCATGCAGTTATAACCTGGAACTTAATTCCCAGAGACTGGAAGGTCGGCTAGATGGTTAGGTTTGCCTTGAGACACAAACCATTGTGATGTCTAGAACAGATATGAATAGAGCACAACACCTTCATTTGTATTCTGCACACAGGCACTTCTTATTCATGAGAAGCATAAAGCTCGTATGGAAACCATTGCACACTCAATATGGAATTAACGTCTGAACAGCCCGGAGTTTCCAGAGAAATCCTGGCATTCCAAATGGAGCTGCTGGGATTCTCCCACTTACCCATCAGGAAATTTGGGTCTGCTCCTCGAAATACTGCAATCCTGAACTTGCTCGAAGGTGCTGGGCATTGTCATTCTGAACTGCATTCCACATGAGGCTCACCAGCGGGGAGCCAATTTACTGCAGTCACTCTACGAATGCCCCAGGTCCAGGTTTGGCATGATGCTATGTTCATGGCTCCATTCTCTGTAATGGGCAGGAGGCTGTGAGGAAGGTCATTTTTGAAGTTATAACTATTAATTACATTTATTTGTTTGTTTTCTTGTGTTTTTAAGTGTTCCTTTTCAAATCACCTTTCAAATATTTTTTAATTGTTTATGATGCTTGATTTTTCATTCTATTGAATATTAAATGATGTCAAGGATAACAAAGATATTGCAAGCACTCCAACTTTTTTAACAGAAGTCCTGATGAAGTGTGTTCCGTCTTTGCTGATTTGGATTGTTATTTTATTTCTAATTGCCAGATCTCACTGCTTAATTGTAAATTCACAGCTGCCGTTGATTACTCATTACTGCCTTGTTAAGCTTTTGTCATCAGGTCAGCTATTTTATAGCATTTGTGCATTTTACTCAGTGAGAAGCAATGTGTTGGAAGATGAGGGAGGTTTGATCATTGTTTGAATCTGCCTTTTGTTAGAATGCTGATGTACTGTCTTTTTTACATTGGCTCCTTATGTACTGCATTGGTGAATAATAAAACCTCCTTCAACTGCAGCTATGCCAGCACTGGAGTTATCTATCTGTCTAATTTAAGAAAATAGGGAAATCTCTTGAGCCAGGGCAAAATGAACACTGATGTTCATTTCCCTCCACTGGGGCTGCCTGACTTGCTGAGTTTCTATAGCATTTAGATACATTGCTCATTTGTACAGGTGATGGTTTTCAAGAAGTGTGCAGGGTCACATAGTGTGTGAATCCAGGATGTGTAGGGTCAAAGAAGACTACCCACTGAGACAAGATGGAATTCTGAGCAGGAACTGGATATCGTCCAGCCAACTCAGGCAATAGCTATCAATTGAAGGCCCTGACAGCACTCACAAAATGCTGGAGGAACTCAGCAGGCTAGGCAGCATCTGTGGAAAAAAGTACAGTCGACGTTTCGGGCAAGACCGTTCTGCAGGACAACAGTTAATGAACAACACTGCATCAACCTCAGGAAGAAATGCCCAAAGAGGATATCTCACAGGGATTCTCACAAGAGGAGATGTGACAGCGCGTGGCATCGAGCTGCTGTTTGTATAAACGAAGAGTCAGCTTTATTTACAATAGCAAGGAACATCTACCGGCAGCTTACTTGAAGCAAAACAAAACCATCAAGCATCTGAGTAATGTGAAATATATTGAAAAGAATAGGTTAGGGGAATCACATACATGAACCATGTGATGATACTGGTGACCGAGACAGATCCTACAGATGACTCACAATAAATCAAAGGGCTACTGAACTCCTCTGCACTGAAAGAAAGAGAATGCTGATATAGTTTGATACTGCTGCTGCAGGTTCAGTGGTGGAAACTAGCTAGATCGTGCAATGATAGTCAAGGAGACATCACCTTCCATCATACCTGCACCGTGATGGATTCAGGGTGAAAGGGGTGTGTGAAGCTGGTGTGAGAAGCAAAGGTCTCTCTTTCAGAACAACGATAAGGGAACAAGCAACTGCCTGGATCAGCTGTACTTGACAAGTATTTTGTGATCTTGGTAGCAATCAAGATACCGAAGCCAAGATTCACATGAAAGACACTACATCTCAGTTCTTCAAAGCATAGCCTAACTAGGAAGAAGAAGTCAAAGTTGACATGTTGTACCAAGTTACTGAAAAAAACTTTAGCTAAATAGCTTCAGTGGTGCGGTTCTTTGGAGATGAAGATCTTTGTTCCATCAACCACAAAAGCAGTAATATTGAAGCTGTTCACTGAAGTATATTCCTACTTGAATAAATTGCTATTTGATTGTAATAACCTCATGGCCAGAAGGTTTTGGTAAGTTCATAATGCAGTGTGGTGGTGATTTGAGGTACAGTGAAAAGACCACCAATATTGTCATAGATTGGGTGGTCTGGATATGCTATTTCCTGTGCTGTATAGTTGATATTATTCTACATACAGTACTGAGCAAGTATATTAGATAGATAAATATAGAAAGATAGATAGCTAGGGTGCCTAAGACTTTTGGACAGTACTGTATTTGTCAATGTGGAGCAAGTTTGTGAATCTGGCAGAAGCAAAGGATGCTGGCAATGGCGAAAGTGAAGTACTGGGAGAGGAGAAGTGCGTGGGACATGTGACAGAGAAGGAGTGCCAAGAGCAAGGGGCGGATGGAGGATGGTGTGAACACAGACACACCAGGCAAGGCTACTTGATTCCAAACAAATAGTTTATTGATCATTGCAGAATGTCTCTCTGGTGTTTCCCACTCCCTCTCCCCTCCCTTCCCCTTTTCCCAACCATGGTTCACCTGTCCCTGCCCCCTCCCCACTCTCAGTCCACAATAGAGACTCAAACCAGGATTAGGTTTATCATCACTCACAATGTCAGGAAATCTGTGTTTTTTTACTTGCGGGTGCAGTACGGTGCAAAACATAAAATTACTACAGTACTGTGCAAAATTCTGCACCTTAACTTTATTTAATTCTCTGTACTGTATAATTCCATGCAATTTAGAATGCAATGAAATTTATTTTTTGCTGAGTATTTAAAGTTGTTTGAAGTTGGATTGAGTCAAATCCCAATTGGCACAAGCCACACCACTGACAACAATTTGAATATGCACAGCAGATGTTCTCTCTACCCTGACAGCAAATGGGTGACATTAGTCAAGCATTAGCAATTAACGATCTACAAAGGTTGTACTCTGTAGGATTTGAAACTCCATGTTAGGTTGGACACTTTAACTCTCTTTTCCACCTGTCTGTAGGTATTTCCTTTTAAAATACCACACCCTCCACGACAGGACGGCCAAGTGCAACTGATCTACTACCCGTGCACTTACTTCAAATGCTTGTTTGCTGGCTTTGCTGATGGAATTGTAGAATAAACCAATACATTAAGGAGAAAATCTGTCATGTTGAGATTTTATGGGATTGAAATATTTCCCTACTTCTTTCCTCTGACTTACTGGACCCGTTTCTCAAGTCAATAAAACTGTCTGCATGCAAAGGAATGAAATAAAACTGAGCATTATATATTTAAGCTACTACAGTATGGTTGTAAATAAGTGGAATTTAGAAAGTGACCTTGTAAATTTCACTCAGTGCTGCTACCACTGTTAATACAAATCTTATTAAACAGTAGCTACGTCGCATTATGATATAGCAAATGAATTATAATGGTTGTGACCTCACTAAATAGCAAACAGGCCAAACAGCCTCTTGCTGTTCCAATACTACATTTTATAAAACAAAACAGCACCAATGATTAATTTCAAAAGTATGTAACAACTCTAAAATTTTAAAAATCCATAAGTCTTCAATCACTTTGGTTTGAAAGTCAGAACGCACTACAGCCGTGCGAATCCCCACAACATCTGGCAATCTTGTGATATCAGTTTCAGAGGCCCGTGTCTGAACATCCTTCAAGAGGATTAGACCTTCTGAGGTGACAGGGCCCGATGGTGTACCTGCGCTGGCAACTGGCTGGAGTGTTCAAACTCTCACTGCTGGCTAAGTGGATCCTACCTGTTTTGAAAGTGCAGCAATTGTACTGGTTCCCAAGAAGAGCTCGAAAAACTGACTCAACAAGTGGTGATCAATGGCACTTACATCTGTCATAATGAAGTGCTTTGAGCAATTGGTTATGGCTGGAGTTAGTTCCTGGCTGAGCAAGGACAACATCCCATCAGGGTCTTAGACTATATTTCTTTTTTTCTTTTTCCGTGACTCTAGGATTTTTCTGCTATTGTAACTATATGTGCTATATACACAAAATGCTGGAGGAACTCAGCAGATCAGGCAGTATCTATAAGAGTAAACTTCTGACATTTTGGGCTGAGACCCTTCTAAAGACCATGTTCACCCACACCTTCAATACGGCACATTATGATGATGATGACTGATGAAAAAGTGCTGCCGATTAGCACTGTCAATGACAAATTCCATCACTTTTCTAATGATTGTGAGTAGACTGACTGAGCCACACTGGATTTGTCCTGCTCTTGATGAATGCAACATTCTTGAGGAATTTTCCTCACTGTCATTGTGTATTAGAACAGCTTTTCTAGGGATACACCTAGTTCTGGAGTGTTGGTTTTCAATTCTGCAGCTGGGATTTTGCTTGGTTGATGACACCACAGTCACTACTACAGTGAAAGTGCATGAATAAGCTGATAAATTTGGAGAAAGTTGGGTGGGGCTTAAACACGGGCACAAACCAACCAATTCCCTGCAAATGGTCATGAAATAGAGGCCTCTGCCACGACAAAATTAGGATTTGCCATCAGAACATCTCTGGCTCTACTATGGTGTAGAAAGCCTTCCTCTAGTGTGTCATAGAGCAGAGAAAGGGTTACTTTTAAAAAGTGTGAGGCACTTGGGAAAATGGACCAGTCCTAAAACAATATTGTAAGCAGAAAAGAATGTTGTTCAATGTTTGTATTAAAAGTTGATAATATAAGAGCAATGAAGTGAACACATCTTCACTGCCTCGTAGATACAAACTAATTTGTTCTGCAATTATTCCATTATTCTATAAAAACAAAGAGGCTCTTAGCAGGTTGCTGCAGAATCAGATACAGCATTCAATGCTAAATAATCTGACTTTATTACTCGTCTAACCACGAGCAATTTCCATTTAAAGTTCAAATTAAATTAATTATCAAAGTACGTATATGTCACTATATACAACCCTGAGATTTGTTTTTGTGTGGACATTCACAGTAAATACAAAAAAAAACAAACATACATAATAATAAATAAATAAGCAATAAATATCAAGAAAATAAGACAAAGAGTCATTGAAACTGAGTCCAGAGGTTGTGAGAACTGTTCAGTGTTTGGATGAGAGAAGTTGAGTGAAGTTATCCACTTTGGTTCAAGAGCCTGATAGTCGAAGAGTAATAATTGATCCTGAATCTGGTGGTGTGGGTCCTGAGGCTCCTGTACCACCCTCCTGATGGCAGCACTGAAAAGGGGGCATGTACTGGATGGTGGGGGGGTCCCTGATGCTGGATGCCGCTTTTCTGCAGCTGTGCTCCAGTGGTGGAGAGTGTTTTACCCAAGGTGGATTGGGGGTTGTGTTTACTAAACTTTGCAGGCTTTCCCATTCCAGGGCATTGATGTTTCCATACCAGGCAATGATACAACCAGTCAATATACTCTCCACTGCACATCAAAAGAAGTTGCTAAAGTTTTGAATGACATGCCAAACCTCACAAACTTCTAAGAAAGTAGAGGAGTTGCTACGTCTACATTCAATAATCAATTTAATTGAGGCATAGTAACAGCTCCATTCTTTGCTGCTTATTCATTAAGAATGTTGTCCTGCCTTGCAGAGGATCAGTAAGTTCTCTACCTTTTAACAAAGAAAAAATCATTTAGCCTCTGCATCCAACACCTCTACAACTTTCACCATCTCCACAGGGATCCTACCGCCAAATATATCTTTACCTCCAGCCCCCCACCACTACTTTCCACCAGGATCGCTCCCTCCACGATTCTCTTATCCATTCATCCCTCCCCTCTAATTTCCTTCCCAGCACTTATCCATGCAAGTGGATAAATTCTACACCTAGCCATTTACCTCCCCCTCTCCTCCATTCAGAGCTCTAAACAGACCTTCCAGGTGAGGCAACATTTTACCTGCGAACCCACTGGGATTAGCTATTATATCCGATGATATCGATGTGGCCTGCTCTACATTGAATGGATTCATTGTAAATTGAGAGGACGCTTCATTGAACACCTCCTCTCCATCTGCCAAAAGCAGAGCTTCCCTATGCCCAAACATTTTCCTTCCGATTCCCATTCCAGTTCCGACCAGTTGGTCATGGTGTCCTCTTGTGTGAAGATAAGGCAGGCCTTAGGGTTGTGGAGCAACACCTTACGGTACATTCCATCTAAGTAGCCTCAAACCTAATGGCATGAATATTGAATTCTGCTTTGGGTTAAAAACATATTCTCCCTCCCTTTCCTCTTCTTCTATTCCCCACTCTGTCCTCTTACCACTTCCCACCTACCTATCACCTCCACCTGGATCCCCTCATGCTGCCCTTTCCCCTATGGTCCACTCTTTCCTCCTATTACGTTCCTTCCACTCCAGCCTTTTTTCTTTTAATCCACCTGGCTCCACCTATCACCTTCTAGCTATCCTCATACCCCTACCCCTATCTTTTTTATTCTGGTGTCTTCCCCGTTCCTTTCTAGTCTTAATGAAGGCCCTCAGACCAAAACATCAACTGCTTATTAATTTCTATAGATGCTGCCTGACCTGCTGAGTTCTTCCAGCATTTTGTGTTGTTTTGGATTTTCAGCATCTGTGGACTTTCTCATGTAGAAATAACTACATTCTGCACTTTTTTTTCTCTTGGTATAGTTATGAATAGGATGATACTAACAAAATCTTTACGCTGCATCTCAGTGCATGTGACAAAGATAAACCAATTACTAATTACCTACTACTAAGACATGAACTTCCTTACATAGCCTTGGACAACCAACAATCTCCAAAGTGACATCAAAATTGGTGGTATAGTGAACAAAGAAGGTTATTTAAGATTACAACATGATCTAAATGAACTGGGAAAGTGGGGAAAAGGAATAGCAGATGTGCAAGGTGATGCATTTTGGGAAGTTAAAGCAGACCAGGATGTACCAGTTGAATGGCAAGGCCTGGAGGGTGTTGTTGAACAGTGAGATCTCAGGATAAAAATACAGTTGCCTGAACAAGTTATTGGTACGGGAGTTGAAAAGTCGTGTAACACTTGGACAAACCATTGGTTAGGCTGCACTTGGAGTACAAATCCAGTTGCCATGCTGTAAAATGGATACAATTAACCTAGAGATAGTGCAGAAAAGTTCACAGGACAGAACTGAAGGGCTTTTGTTACAAAGAAACTCTGGATAGGCTGGAGATGTTTTCCCTGGAGTGAAAGAAGCTGAGAGGTGACCTCATTTAGGTTTCTAAAATTCTGATGAGCATCAATAGGGTAAATAATTACATTCTTTTTCCCAAGGTAATAGAGTATAAAACTAGGCTCTATAGGTTTTTGGTGAAAGGGGAAAGAATTAAAAAAACATCTAAGGAGCATGTTTTTCACAAGGTGATGGGAAGTATGTGGAATGAACTGCAAGAGAAGATGGGAGTGCAGGTAAAATTACAGCATATAAAAACCATTTGGACAAGTACATGAAAGGGAAGGTTTTGATTTGCCAAACACAAGAAAAGAGGATTAGTATAGATAGGCAACTAGTTTACCATCAACAAGTTGAGCTGAATGGCCTGTTTACAGTTGTATTACTTTATGAATTTTAATGAGCCTCAAGTTCTGTTACAGGAAATACATAAATTCACACACAATGCATGCATATACAACGAGCTGATAATGACCAGATCATATTTTCCTTGTCTTCTCCGAGGAATGTCACCTCGAGTTGGTGGAGAGCTTTGTGAGTTCCTGAGATCCCGAGATCAACGTTGTCTGGAGCTGCAGGTAGGGTCACCCATGGTGGTGAGGTCAATGGGGAGGATCCAGAGGAAGAGCAATCCACCCACAACCTCAGCAGTGGAGCTGGTGAAAGATGATGACAACTCACAGTGGCAGTGAAGGCTTCCTAACCATCCTGCATTCATGCCACTGGAACCTGACCCCAATCTGTCAAGGACCCGGCGGTGGCTGCCTGGGCAACAGTTTCCCCATGTTAAACAAAGTCACACACAGGCATTCTCCATGAAGGGGAAACCCACTTGGGAGAACATCATACTCGACTCAAATGATCTATATGTATAACTCCTGGTATACTCTGAGAAAGTATCATGAAATCTGCATCTATTGGATGGTTTCATGACTCATCCAAAGCTTATCACCTGCAACTGTGTAGCCAGTACAGCCTACCCTCAGCACTGCAATGGAATATCCCGCTTGACTTCTGTTCATAACACTCTGAATCAGAAGAGAAGCACCTCTGTTTGTTGGCCCACTGTTTGGTGACGGACTCCACTCTTGTGCTGGTTATTGAACCACAGACTGAAAAGTTCCCACGTAAAATGAAGCTGGATATTTTTTTTTCCTCAACCACTGCAAATAATTTTTGTGCAGAAATTAACAAATCTTATTGAAACCATCAAAATTATGAAAGGGATAGAGAAGACAGAGGCAGGAAAGTTGTTTCCACTGACAGATGAGATGAGAACTAGCGGACACAGCCTCAAGATTTGGGGGAGTAGATTTAGGACAGAGATGAGAAGGAACTGCTTTTCCCAGAGAATGGTGAATTTGTGGAATTCTCTGCCCAATGAAACAGTGGCTTCCTCAGTAAATATGGTTCAGTCAAGGTTCGGTAGATTTTTTGCATAGTAGGAGAATTAAGGGTTCTGGGGAAAAGGCAGGTAGGTGGAGATGTGTCCATGGCCAGATCAGCCATGATCTCATTGAATGGAAGAGCAGGCTTGATGGGCCAGATGACCCACTCCTGCTCCTATTTCTTATGTTCTTATGTAACTGCAAATATGAGAAAGAATCGGCAGGTTACCTGGGGTTTTATACAGATGCCTTACGTAACTCTGCCATTATTCTTGCATTGAAATTTCAGCTGCCAACCAAAATGAAAAATATTAGCTTTAATCAGAGGCCATTCCTAGAAATGGGACTGATTCTAAATTTAGAGACCAAGGAAGTGAGATTAGATCAGGCACAGTGCCAAATTCATTTGCCTTATGGACAGAGTTAAAACTGAATTTCGACAGAGAGTACATACTTTATTATTGTGAAACAAGAGCAAAATACCATGCATGCTGAAAAAATGAAATAAAAACAAACTATGCCGGAACCCCTCAACTGGCCAGAAAGCAGCCATGATAGATTGTCTTGTGCCAGAACAACGTTCAGAGCTGGAGAAAGTGAAAACAGAGGCACCCAGGTTTGATGTGTTGTAATTACCACCTCATCACTGGCTCTTTTCTTGGATTTCATCTTCGCTATCAGTGAACTCACTGGAACTGAAAGTGACATTAAGGAGTTGGTCACACACGCTCAGGTCGAGCTGAAGCCACTAGTTGTGTGTTCTGTGAATAAAAATGAGCTCGTGTTTTACACATACTGTTTGTCTTTATTAAGAAAAACCATAACATGATATCAGGAGTCAGCGTGAAATCTAAACACGGAGCGTAAATGAATACCATGCACTACTGTGAAAGAGACAATAGTTATGACAGGGCAAAGAAGGGTGGGGAAGATGCAGCAAATTAGATTGGCTAGTGAGGCAAGAGAGCCAGGAGTTCACCAAGAGATTAAGGCAGGAAGCACTGAAAATCCCCATAATGGATAAGCTAAGTCCTTCAGCACCTATGCAGCTTACTGACAATCTAACTGATAAATGGAAACATTTAAAACAGAGAGTTGATATATATTTGACATATAAAGCTGGAGGGAGAAACATTTACCTTTCCACACCAAACTGGTGTGCTTTGAACATCTACAAGGGCACAACTGAGCACATTCTGACTGGCTGCATCACTGCCTGGTATGAGAACTGTACTGCCCTGAATCACAGGACTCTGTAGAGAGTGGTGCGGACAGCCCATTGCATCTGTAGATGAGAACGTCACACTATTCAGGACATCTACAAAGAAGGACCACTGGAGGCACAAGTCACAACAAGCACAATCTGTTCCAGCTGCTACCATCTGAGAAACGGTACCACAGCATAAAAGCCAGGACCAATAGGCTCCGGGACAGCTTCTTCCACCAGGCTATCAGATGAACTCATGCTAATGCAATTGTATTTCTATGTTATATTGACTGTCCTGTTGTACATACAATTTATTATAAATTGCACATTGCACATTTAGGCAGAGACATAACGTAAAGATTTTTGCACCTCATGTGTATGAAGGATGCAAGTAATAAAGTCATTTCAATTCAAATCTATCTAATGTAGCTTTCAAATTGAAGAGCTAGCTGTGCGTTGGGTACTCTGATGACAAAATTTGAGGAATATTTTGTCCCAAGTAAAAACATCCCATTTGGAAGTCTTTTTCTGTGACCAGAAATAAGGTGTTAGCTTTGACCAATACTTAGCTGAGCTTCACACACTGAGTAAGTCTATTGAGCCTGGAGATCTGAGAGACTCACTAGTTAGACACAAGATAGTTTGCTGAACTTCAAGAAGAAAGAAGAAAGAACTTAGAGAAAGATTTAATGCTAGAAAGGCTGTGGATATATGTAGGGCAGCAGAGACCACATGATCACAAGCTAAGGAGCTGCCCAGGGCAGAAACAACAGTGACCTGCTGTGGGAAGAGAAGGGCATAGTAGAAGACATTTTCCAAAGCAATGACGATGCAATGAGATAGAGTCAAACAGCAAATACAGCAAATGTGGAGGTAGGCACATCCCAAAGATATGTCCTGCTTATTAAAAGTCCTACAATAATTATGGGAAGAAGAATCATTTTGCAAAGGACTGCAAAGCTGGGACTACTATGAGAAAGGTACGCATGATTGCTAAGGAAATAGAGGAAGTCTTTGTAGGTTCTCTACAGACTGCTGGTGCTGGTAAAACAGAATGGATTGTTCCAGGGACTGTGAATGAGAGAGTAATTCCATTCAAGCTTGACACTGGAGCCAGGTGAATTTGTTGTCCATGGATCATTGCAACACTCTCAAAGTAAAGAGCAAGATTTACCCAGTTAAGGTAAAAGTGACAGTCTATACTACAGAGAACATTTCAGTAAAAGGGGGTTTTATAATGACCTTCAAGCACAAGGGGCAGCACAGCTACTGACTGTAGTATAGCCAACATTAGGTCTGAATGTATGTGAAAAGCTCAAGCTTGTGCAATGAGTTTTCATAGTGGCTTCAGAAACCAAAGATGATCATGCAGCACTCATGAAAGAGTACACAAAGGTCTTTGAGGGGCTCAGGTGCTCATTTGATGTAACTTGAGAAAATCATAGCTACATCCATGAGAGCTCCAGAGAGATTATGTGAGAGAAGCTCAAGAACTCCACCTTCCATAGTCATCTGTATCAGCATGACAGCCAGGATGCCAGTGCTGAACAGAGAGATCACGATGAAGAAGTCATCAGTCTTGCTTACACATCATGCAGCTGTGATTCAAAATCTGACAATCATTGACTTCCTGTTAAAGACTTGAAATCAAAAATATCTCCACGATCCTCTCCGAAGTTGAAGAGGAAAAGAAAGGACAACACAGATCCAAAGGTCAGAACAATGACAACAGTTCAACACAAACCAACAGGAGGAGTTGCTACCTATGACACAAGGACAATAGAAGTAGCTCTGTGAATTGAGACGATCAGCTGGAACTTGAGCAAAGACTCACTGATCACATGGAAATTGTCCAGGGCTCCATTATGAGGCACATGGAGTGAATTATGGTCACACAGCAAGAACAAGAACAGAGACTGAACACAGCACATGAAAGCAAAACATCTGTGGAAACAAATGGCAGACCAAAAGGCAGCATTAAACCACCACAAAGATGGAAAGAAAGTAGATGAGTGATTTAGGGAGAATATTAACTCATTACAATTGTAGTTAATGTAAATGTCTTTGTTTGAAAGGATTATTGTTTCTTGCAGGTTTATGAGGGCATAATGTGTTTTTTTTTTCTTTAAAGGGGGAAGATGTGTTAATATGTGTGTAAACAATAAAGCACTGTTGTTTCCAGTGTGCAATACGGACTGTTCACCTGGATCTGGAAGTGACATTGGGGAGCTGGTCACATTCACTCGTGTGGAGCCATATGTATTAGCTTTACCCATGCTAAGTTTGTCATTTATTAAGAACAAGCATAACACATACAATGTGCTGGAGGAGCTCAGCAGGTCAGGCAGCACCCATGGATAGGAATAAACAGTCAACATTTCAAGTGAGACTTTTTATCAGGACTGGAAAGGAAAGGGGAAAACTAAGAAGGTGGGGGAGGGGGAAAATAATTTCAAGGTGGCAGATGATAGCTGAAACCTGGAGAGCAGGACAGCTAATGTAGAGAGCTGGGAAGTTGATTGATGGAAGAGATAAAGGGCTGGAGAAGGGGGAATCTGATATGAGAAGACAGTGGAAGAAAGGGAAGGGAAAGGAATACCAGAGGAATTTGATAAACAGGTTAGTAGAGAATGTGTGAGAGAGAAACAAGAATAGGGAATGGTGATGGAGAGGGGGGCAGTTAGAGAAAGTTTGAGAAATTGTCATTCATGCTATCAGGTTGGAGGTTACCTAGAAGGAATATAAGGAGTAGCTTCTACCGGAGCGTGGCCTCATCATGGCAGTGGAAGAGGGCATGGACTGACATATGGGAATGGGAAGTAGAATTTAAATGTGTGGCCATCGGAAAATCACACTTTTTGTAGTGGGTGATACAATGTAGAATTGTTGATGGTGGAGGAAAGGGAACCCCTGTCTTTGAAGAAGGAGGACATCTCAGTTGTTCTGAAATGAAAAGTCTCATCCTGAGAACGGATGCAGTGGTGACGAAGGAACTGAGAAAAGGGAATGTGATTTTTACAGGTGATTCGGTCAGAAGAGGTATAGTCAAACTAGCTGTGAGAGCCACTAGGTTTATAAAAGATATCAGTAAATAAACTGTCTCCAGAGATGGAGACAGAGAGATCGAGAAAGGGGAAGGAGGTGTCAAATGATGGAGAAAGGAGAGAAGTGACATAAATGGTCAAGAAAGGGGAGAACGGTGACAGAAATTATCAAGAAAACAAAGAGAGTTGTCAGAAGTGATCGAGAAAGGGAAGAAAGGTGCCGGAAATGCCAAAAAAAAGGGAACTAATTTCAATAATTCACCAGGCAGAATGTTATGTTCATTTCAAAATTGAATCTCTGCTCTCACTGGTGGGGATTTAAATTGGGTGAATGGAAAAAAAGTGAGGAATCTCATGTATTTACTATCACCATTCATTGACTTGAAATCATTATTATTCTTGCATGTATTGAGGTACAGTGAAAAACTTTGCCTTGCGTATTATCCATAATCAGTGCATAGAGGTTGCTGCTTTGTAGCAACTGCAGAGTGGGGTTAGCATTCCAATAACTTCAAAAAGAAAATTGTGTTGCAGCTCTCCTTATGATTCAGTAAGCTCCTTTGACTTGTATTTACATTTATACAGCCCTTTCAATAAAGTAACTTCTCTAAGTTATATTACTTAAGTGGAATCAAATCCCAGCTATGTTTAATAAACTTCAATTCCTAAGCACTAGACCTCCATAAAATATAACAACCAGAGAAGCTATAAATGTCAGCATACAGGCAGGAAGAAATTTGCTTTTACAGGTGACTGAGGCAATCATTGAGGCAATTTTAAAATATCACCATTGTTGCAAATGGGGGAATTCTGCAAGCACCCAATAATTTTTGTGTTAATGTCCAGGTAATTTGCCTTTAGAGATTGAACAAGTGAAAACCAGCGGCCAGTGTACCGGAGATGACTGTTCTTCCAAAGAGAACCTTCGGATTTTTATATCCACCTCAGATGGGGGGGGTGGGGGGATCGACCTCAGTTTAATACAGAACTGCATTTGAAAAGTATTTCTCAAGACATCGCATAGGGATTACTTCATTACTGGCCAGTGGTCACAATTATAGAGTCATACTGTATGGAAGCAGCCCCTTCGATACCACTTGCTTGTCTGACCATTTGAACTACTCCCATTTCCCTGTATTTGGCCATTATCCATCTTGAACCTTTCCCATCTATGTAGTTGTCTAAATATCTTTTGAACTTTGTAATTGTACCTATCTCTACCATTCTATTTCCCCATCACCCTCTGTGTGAAAAATTGCCTGTCGTTTCCCTTTGAAATCCTTTTTCTCTCATCTTTCACCTATATGCTCAAGTTGGGGAAAATACTGTGACCATACACATTATCTATGTCCCTCATAATTTAATAAAGAGACTCAAGGGATTCAAGGTTGTTTATTGTCATTCTTCAGTACACATGTAAAAGAAAACAAAATGATTGTTACTCTGGATCTGATACAGCATAATAAACACAATAAGCATAAAGAGCAGGGTAAAAAAAAAATAAACACAATAAATAAAATCATTGAAGTTTCCTGTAATTTAAAAGCGAGAAGAGTTTAAAAAGAGATGGTTATTTCTTCCGAGGTTTGTTGGGGACACGACTGCGCAAGCACGTGGAGATCAGCCAGGTAGAACAGCGAGAATGATTTAAAAGGAGACAGCTTCATAAAGCATCAGAGGAGCGGGCGACGGAGGACAGGGAGGCAGAGTAGGAAGGCTTTGGCTCAATTGATCTTCAGAGATAACGGGTCAAGGCGAGGTAGATTGCCTGTATAGAATACAAACAGGAAGAATATGTGTGAGACCAGTGTTCTGTGCTCAGTGTCAGGTTTGGGAAGACCTGGAAACTCCCAGCCTCCCCGGACAGCCACATGTGCGCCAGCTGCAGCTCCTTAGGGACTAGGTTAGGGAACTGGAGAGGCAGCTCGATGACCTTCATCTGGTCAGGGAGAGTGAGGAGGTGATAGAGAGGAGCTATAAGCACACCAGGGCCTTGGGACACAGATAAATGGGTAACAGTCAGGAGTGGGAAGGGCAGAAGTCAGAAGGTAGTGAGTACCCCTGTGGTTGTCCCCCTTAACAATAATTATCTTGCTTGGCTACTGTTGGGGGGGGTGGGGGACGGCCGACTGGGTGAAGCAACAATGGCTGTGCCTCTGGCATGGAGTCAGGCCCTGTAGCTCAGAAGGGTAGAGAAAGAAAGAGGATGACAGCAGTGATAAGGGACTCTACAGTTAGGGGGTCAGAGAGGCAATTCTGTAGATGCAGGAAAGAAACCCGGATGGTAGTTTGCCTCCCAGGTGCCAAGATCTGGGATACTTCTGATCGCGTCCACGATATCCTGACGTGGGAAGGAGAACAGCCAGAGTAGACAGATATTGGTACCAGCGGCATAGGCAGGAAAATGGAGGAGGTCCTGAAAGCAGACTACAGGGAATTAGGAACGAAGTTGAGAAGCAGGACCGCAAAGGTAGTAATCTCGGGATTACTGCCTGTGCCACGCGACAGTGAGTATAGGAATTGAATGAGGTGGAGGATAAATGTGTGGCTGAGGGATTGGAGCAAGAGGCAGGGAATCAGATTTCTGGATCATTGGGACCTGCTTGGGGGCGGGTGTGACCTGTACAAAAAGGATGGTTTGCACTTGAATCCTTGGGAGACCAATATCCTGGCAGGGAGGTTTGCTATGGCTACTGGAGAGAGTTTAAACTAGAATTGTTGGGAGGTGGGAACTGAACTGAAGTGACGGAGGAAGAGGGGATTGGTTCACAAACAGGGAAAGCTTGAAGACAGTGCGAAAGAGAGGATAAGCAGATGATAGAGAATGGATACACTCACTCCGATGGTTTGAGATGTGTCTATTTTAATGCAAGGAATATTATGAACAAAGAGGATGAGCTTAGAGCGTGGATCAGTACTTGGACCTATGATGTGGCCATTACTGAGACTTGATGGCTCAGGGGCAGGAATGGTTACTTCGAGTGCCAGACTTTAGATGTTTCAGAAAGGACAGGGAGGGAGGCAAAACAGGTGGGAGCATGGCACTGTTGATAGTGTCAAGTCTGCAAAAAGGAAGAAGTCATGGAGGGTTTGTCTACAGAGTCTTTGTGGGTTGAAGTTCGGAACAGGATGGGGTCAATAACTCTACTGTTTTTTTATAGACTACCCGGTTGTAACATGAACATCCAGGAGCAGATAGGGAGACAGATTCTGGAAAAGTGTAATAATAACAGGGTTATTGTGGTGGGAGATTGTAATTTCGGAAATACTGATTGGCACGTCTTTTTAGGGATGACTTACAGTGGACTGAAAAGCTTGAGCATGTAGATATTAAGAAAGAGGATGTGCTGGAGTTTTTGGAAAGCAGCAAGTTAGATAAATCACCGGGACCGAACAAGATGTACCCCAGGCTACTGTGAGAATCAAGGGAGGAGATTGCTGACCCTCTGGCAATGATCTGTTAGGTTGCGGATGTTGTTCCCTTATTCAAGAAAGGGAGTAGAGATAGCGCAGGAAATTATAGACCAATGAGTCTTATTTCAGTGGTTGTTTAGTTGATGGAGAAGATCCTGACAGGCAGGATTTATGATCATTTTGAGAGGCATAATATGATTAGGAATAGTCAGCATGGCTTTGTCAAAGGTAACTTGTGCCTTACAAACCCGATTGAAATTTCTTAGGGTGTGATTAAACACATTGATGAAGGAAGAGCACTAGATGTAGTGTATATGGATTTCAGCAAGGCATTTGATAAGGTACCCCATGCAAAGCTTATTGGGAATATAAGGAGGCATGTGATCCAAGGGGACATTGCTTTGTGGATCCAGAAATGGCTAGCCCACTGAAGGCAAATAGTGGCTGTAAATGGGTCATATTCTGTATGGAGGTTGACGACAAGTGGTGTGCCTCAGGGATCTGTTCTGGGACCCCTGCTCTGCATGATTTTTTTAAATGACCTTGATGAGGAAGTGGAGGGATGGGTTAGTAAATTTGCTGATGACACAAAGGTTGGGGGTGTTGCGGATTGTGTGGAGGGCTGTCAGACATTGGGAGACATTGATTGGATATTTATTGGATGCAAAACTGGGCTGAGAAGTGGCAGATGGAGTTCAACACAGATAAGATTGAAGTGGTTCATTTTGGTAGGTCAAATATGATGGCAGAAGATAGTATTAATGATAAGACTCTTGGCAGTGTGGAGGATCAGAGGGATCTTGTGGTCGGAGTCCATAGAACACTCAAAGCTGCTGCACAAGTTGACTCTGTGGTTAAGAAGGCATATGGTGTATTGGCCTTCATCAATCATGGGATTGAATTTAGGAGCTGAGAGGTAATATTGCAGCCATATAGGACCCTGGTCAGACCCCACTTGGAGTACTGTGCTCAGTTCAGGTCACCTCACTACAGAAAGGATGTGTAAACCATAGAAAGGGTGCATAGTAAATCTACAGGGATGTTGCCTAGGTTGGGGAGCATGGCTTATGAGAATAGGTTGAGTGAACATGGCCTTTCTCCTTGGAGCGATGGAGGATGAGAGGTGACCTGA
Organism: Hypanus sabinus; assembly: GCF_030144855.1. Lineage (NCBI taxonomy): Eukaryota > Metazoa > Chordata > Chondrichthyes > Myliobatiformes > Dasyatidae > Hypanus > Hypanus sabinus. The sequence continues at coordinate 171,969,039 of NC_082708.1, read as the reverse complement.
TAGAGGTGTACAAGATGATGAGAGGCATTGCTCATGTGGATAGTCAGAGGCTTTTTCCCAGGGCAGAAATGGCTAGCATGAGATGGCACAGTTTTGTGGTGCTTGGATGTCAATACAGAGGAGATGTCAGGAGTAAGTTTTTTACACATTGAGTGGTGAGTTCATGGAATGGGCTGCCGGCGATGGTGGTGGAAGTGGATACCATAGGATCTTTTAAGAGACTCCTGGATAGATACATGGAGTTTAGAAAAATAGAGGGCTATGGGTAACCCTTGGTAATTTCTAAGGTAAGAACATGTTCGGCACAGCTTTGTGGGCCAAAGGGCCTGTATTGTGCTGTAGGTTTTCTATGTTTCTATGTAATTATGAAGAGACTGCCCAGGTGCTTGTTTTGTAGAGAGCTGATGGTACTGTAAAGCTCTCCATATTTCTGTATATGATGAAATTAAGTCAGTAATCCTAAAAGTGATTAAACATGGTTCATGGACTGGTTCACTATCCCTTCAGATATCTGATGGTAGAGTGGAAGAAGCTGCTCCTAAAACACTGAGTGTGTGCCTTCAGGCACCTGTACCTCCTCCTTGATGGTAGCAATGAGATGAGGGTGATCCAGGTCCTTAATGATAGATGCTGCATTTTTGAGGCATTGCCTTTTGAAGATGTTCTTGATGCTGGGGAGGCTAGTGCCCATGATGGAGCTGACTGAGCTTACAAACCTCCATAGCTTTTTCTGATCCTGTGCAGTGGCCTCTCTGTAGCAGGCAGTGATGCAACCAGTTAGAATGTTCTCCACAGTACGTTTGTAGAAATCTGTTAGATTCTTTGGTGACATAGCGAATCTCCTCAAACTCCTAATGAAATATAGCTGCTAATGTACCTTCCTTGTAGTTGTATCAATATGTTGGGTCCAGGTTAGGTGTTCAGAGATGCTGACACCCAGGAACTTGAAACTGCACTTGGGGGAGGTGGGTGGTGGAGGTGACCAGGCAGTGATAAATACAATAGTAAACTTTATGAGCAGGCAATGTGACTGGTATTCAACTGCATAGTGTTCAATTGCTGCAGAACAGAAACTACCAGCTACAGAAGGGTCCGTGTACCAACCCTTGTCGAATATAGGGTTAGGCCATTCCCACATTGAGCGGTCCATATGCACAAGCAGAGTCAACAGGTATGTGGTAATTAGTTTATTATTGTTATATGTACTGAGATTCAGTGATTAGCTTTTGTTTGCCTGTCATCAATTCAGGATGTACATCGAGGAAAGCACCAAACAGAATGCAGAACATACAGTTGTTGTACAGTCCTGTGCAAAAGTCTTAGGCGCATATATTTAAACCAAATTTCATGGCATATGTGAGTGATGACAAAACTGATTCTGATATGTGTCTCTTTTGTGGATTGAGAGTGGGAAGAGGACAGAGAGAGTGGAATCATGGCTGGGAAAAGGTGAATGGGGAGGAGAGGAAGTGGGAAGCACTAGAGAGATCATTTGCATTGATTATTAAATCAATTATTTAGAATCAAATTACCTTGCTTGGTGTCTGAGGGGTGGGTGTGTCTGTACTTCTGTCACCCCCTGCCCGGCCTTCCTTCTCTACCACCTGTCCCACACCCCTCTCATGGTGCTCCACCCATGCCATTCCCAACATCCATTGCTCCTGCCGCATTTACAAACTCACTCTCTGCTCCACATTGACAAATACAGTACTGTAAATCCTAGTTATATATTTGTGTCGAAGACTTTTGCACAAAACTGTATGTCTAGAGAAGGGGTGGATTCTCCAGTTTTCAAATAAGGGGTGTAGATGTAAAAAAAAAGTGAACAAAGAGTGGACAGTTATACATCAGAGAGCATCACCATCTGGAATCATAAACCAAGATGAGGAGGAACTTCTTTAGCCAGAACGTTGTGAATCTGTCAAATTCATTGCCGCAGATGGCTGTGGAGGCCAAGTCATTGGGTATAGAACATTGAACATAGAACAATATAGTACAGTAAGGCCCTTTGGCCCACAATGTTGTGCCAACCCTTAAACCCTACCTCCCATATAACCCTCCATCTTAAGTTCCTCCATATACCTGTCTAGTAGTCTCTTAAATTCCACTAGCATATCTGCCTCCCCCACTGCCTCAGGCAGTGCATTCCACGCACCAACCACTCTCTGAGTAAAAAACCTTCCTCTGACATCCCCCTTGAACTTTCCACCCCTTACCTTAAAGCCATGTCCTCTTGTACTGAGCAGTGGTGCCCTGGGGAAGAGGCGCTGACTGTCCACTCCATTTTTAAGGTAGAAGTTGATAAGGGCATGAACTGATGCAGGAATAAAGCAGGAGATTGGGGCTGAGAGGGAAGATGGATCAGCCATTATTAAATGGCAGAGCAGACTCAATGAGTCAAATGGTTTAATTCTGGTCTTATCTTCTGGTTTTATAATGATAAAGAAAAAGATTCAGTTCATTAAATCCATACCAGTTCTCTGTAGAACATTCCAATCAATCTCATACCTGTTTTTCTCCACAACCCTGCAAATTTTTCCTCAATTTGTCGTTAAAGGTTTTTTATTTACTAAATTACAGCACAGCCAACAGGGAATTCACGTTTAGAATAAATAAAGCACTTGGTATCTTTTGAGTAAATATACTGAATGCAAAGCACTGAAAAGAAATCAATTGGATTTCATTTATTATCTTTGCAGTCAGAGTGTGTCTTCCTGGTGCTGCAAATAAAGTGGATACTAAGAGGCTTTGTCCATCAGTTTAAGAGTGGAATACAGTGATGAAAAATGCTGAGAAAGTACCTGCCACATGTAAGATACAAGTAACTTGCCAGGGGGTACTTGACACACTTAAGTTACAGTCCAGAGAAGAGTAAGCAACAATGTGCACCAGCTTTTTAACAGTACTGAAGGAACTGCTTAGGTTGCAGAGGTTCTAGAAGAAGTTTATTCAGAGTCTCAATTCTACCTGCCATTCCCATTTCGACATGTCAGGCCACATCCAACCTGATGACGTGAACACTGATTTCTTGAACTTCTGGTAATTGACCCCTTCCCTACCTCTCCTCCACCTTTCCCAACCCTGTTTCACTCTCACACTTTATCTCCTTACCTGGCCATCACCTTCCTCTGTTGCTCCTCCCCTTTCCCTTTCTTCCATGGTCTTCTGCCATTTCCTGTCCAATTCCCCCCTTCTCCAGCCCTTTATCTCTTCCACCAATCTACTTCCCAGCTCTTTACCCACTCCAGCTCTCTGGGTTTCACCTACCTTTTGCAACCTTGTAATTATTCCTCCCCTTCCCTCAACTTCTTATTCTGACTTCGTCCCTCTTCCTTCCCAGTCCTGATGAAGGATCTCGGCCCAAAATCTCAACTGCTTATTCCCATCCATAGATGCTGCCTGAGCTCTTCCAATGCATTGTGTGTTTTACCCTTTAGTTGCAGTTCTGTTACATTCCAGAGAAGTGTAGGCAGCAACGTGCACCAGCTATTTTTCAGATCCAGCACTGAAGGAGCTGCCTAGGGTGCTGAGGTTCTGGAAAAAGTATATTCCGAGACTGTTGTCTAGGTATTAATAGCTAAGGAGTTGGTGTAGGAGGGCAGGCATAAGATTTTTGGATCATTAGCCTCTCTTCCAGGGAAGGTGAGACCTGAAGAGAAGGGACAGTTTGCACCTGAACTGAACGGGACTAATATCCTAGCAGAGAGGTCTGTTACTGCTGCATGGTGGGGTTCAGACTGGAGTTGCAAGGTGGTGGGAACCAGAGTGCCAGAATAGTTAGTGGAGAGGTTGTGGAGGCAGATGTTGGCAAGACTTCAGATGAGGTTAGGATTCAAAAGATTGAGCATGGTGCGACAAAATTGTGAGGGTGAATACAGGACAGAAGGAGTTGCATCTGAATGTGCACAGTATGCAGAATAGGGTAAATGAACGCAGCACAGTTGCACATTGCCTGGTATGATGGTGTAGGCATCACTAAACTATGGCTGAAAGATTATAGCTGGGAGCTTAACGTAAGAGGATGCATGTGGTATCGAAAGGATAAGCAGGAAGGCAGATTTGCTATTTTGGTAAAAAACTGAAATGGTAACATAGGGTTGGAAGGTGAGTCATTGTGGATAGATCTAAGCAACTGCAAGGGTAAAAAGGCCATGATGTGAATTGTATACAGACCCCCAAACTATAGTAAAGATATTGGCTTCAAATTGCAATGGGAGATAGAAAATGCATGCCAAAAGGTCAATGTTACAGTTGTCACAGGGAATTCAATATGCACGTAGACTGGGAAAATCAGGCTGGTGCTGGTTTACAGGAGGGTGAATTTCTAGTGTGCCTATGAGACGGCTTTTTAGAGCATCTTGTGGTTGAGCCCACTAGAAGAACAGGTACTCTGGATGGGGCTTGTACAGTGAACCAGAAGTGATGAGAGAGTTTAAGGTAAAAGAACCTTTAGGGACAATTGATCAAATTCACCCTGCAATTTAAGAAGGGAAAGCTAAAGTCAGATGTATCAATATTAAGTGGAGTAAAAGGAATTACAGAGCATGAGAGAGGAGTTGGCCAGAATTGGCTGGGAAAAAAAAAACACTGGCAGGGATGACGGCATAGCAGCAAATGCTGGAATTCCTGCAAGCATTGCAGAAGGCACAGAATATATACATCCCAGAGAGGAAGACGTATTCTAAAGGAAAGATGAAATAACCATAGCTAACATGAGAAGTCAAAGCCAACATAAAAGCTGAAGAGAGGGCATATAATAGAGTCAAGATTAGTGGGAAGTTAGAGAATTGGGAAGCTTTGAAAAACCCTCAGAAGGCAACTAAAAAGTCATTAAAAAGGTAAAGATAGAATAAGAAAGTAAGCTAGGAAATAATATTAAAGACAGTACCAAAAGTTTCTTCAGATAAATAATGTGTATATGAGAGGTGAGAGTGGATATTGGACCACTGGAAAATGTTGCTGGAGAAGTAGTAATGCGGACAACAAAATAGCAGGCAAACTGACAAAGTATTTTGCATCAGTCTTCACAGTGGAAGACACTAGCAGTATGATGGAAGTTCCAGGTGTCAGGGGCATGAAGTGTGTGATGTTACCATAACTAGAGAGAAGCCAAACTGATAGATACGTCGTCAGGACCAGATGGAGTACAGTCCAGAGTTCTGAAAGAGGTGACTGAGGAGATTGTGGAGGCATTAGTAATGATCTTTCAAGAATCACTGGATTCTGGAATGGTTCCGGAAGACTGGAAAATTGCAAATGTCACTCCACTCTTCAAGAAGGGAGAGAGGCAGAGAAATGAAAATATAGGCCAGTTCGTCTGACTTCAATGGTTGGGAATATATTGGAGTTCATTATTAAGATTGATGTCTCAGGGTGCTTGGAAGCACAAGATAAAATAGGCCATAGTCAGCATGGTTTCCTCTAAGGAAGATCTTGCCTGACAAATCCGTCAGAATTTTTGGAGAAATAACAAGCAGGATAGACAAATGAGAACTGGTTGATGTTGTGTACTTGGATTTTCAGAAGGCCTTTGACAAAATGCCACACATGAGGCTGCTTAACAAGCTACAAGACCATGGTATTGCAGGATAAAGCACTCTAGCATGGATAAAGTAGTGGCTGATTGGCAGGAGGCAAAGAATGGGAATAAAGGGAGCCTTTTCTGACTGGCTACCAGTGAATAGTGGTGTTCTACAAGGGTCTTGGGACCGATTCTTTTTATGTTATATGTCAATGATTTGGATGATGGAATTGATGGCTTTGTTGCAAAGATTGCAGACGATATGAAGATAGGTGGAGGGGCAGGTAGTTCTGAGGAGGTAGAGAAGCTACAGAAGGACTTAGACAGATTAGGAGAATGGGTGAGAATACAGTGTTGGGAAGTGTATGGTCATGCACTTTGGTAGAAGAAGTGAAAGGGTTGACTATTTTCTGAATGGAAAGAAAATATAAAAAACTGAGATGCAAAGGGACTTGGAGAGTCCTTGTGCAGGATTCCCTAAAGATCAATTTGCAGGTTGTGTCTGTGGTGAGGAAGGCAAATGCAATGTTAGTATTCATTTCAAGAGGATTAAAATATAAAACCAAGGATGGAATGTTGTAACTTTATAAAGCACTGGTGAGGCCTCACTTGGAGTATTGTGAGCAGGTTTGGGCCCCAATCTTAGAAAGGATGTTTTGAAACTGAAGAGGGTTTCAAAAATTATTCCAGGATTGAATGGTTTATCATATGATGAGCTGTTGATGGCTCTGGGCCTGTATTCACTAGATTTCAGAAGGGTGACCTCATTGAAACCAATCAAATGGTGAAAGGCCTTGATAGAGTGGATGTGGAGAGGATGTTTCCTAGGTGGGAGAGTCTAAGACCAGAGGAGACAGCCTCAGAATAGGGGGGCTTTCAATTAGGATGGAGATGAGGAGGAATTTCTTCAGCCAGAGGGTGGCGAGTCTGTGGAATTCTCTGCCAGAGGCAGCTGTGTACAAGTTTTTATGTATATTCAAGGCAGAATTTGATAAATTCTTGAGTAGTCAGGGCATGATGGGGTACAAGGAGAAGGCAGGAAATTGGGGCTGAGAGGAAAATTGGATGAGCCATGATGAATTTGCAGGGCAGACTCAATGGGCGAAATGGCCTAACTCTGCTCCTATATCTGATGGTCTAATATTTATCCCTGATCAGTGGTTCTAAATATACAACCCCACTGCTAGTGTTGGGACCCAGCATATAAGATGCAATACATAATATGTTACTGACACTGAAAACAAAATCAATCAATCTCTCTCTCTCTCTCTCTCTCTCTCTCATCTTCTCCCCCCCCCCCCCACGAAATCTGTCAGGCTTGACCATGAATAGTGCATCTAAGCTCTCGACATATGCAAACCAGTGCAGTTTGGTATGGAGAGCAACCTGGTGCCCAAGTAACATGCCCAGTTTGGTACCAGCAGCATCACAAGATTTGCCATCTGTGTTGAACTCAAAGTAGGAGTGTCTAAGGAACTCCAGCTCTGCATTTGGTTCTCCCTGGGTTTACTTCTCAAGTAAACAGCTTTACTGCTTTATTTGCCCATGAGTGAGCATAGCCACAAGGCAGCGAGGGTTTGAGATCAGAGTTTTCCTCCTCCTAGATGAGCTGCCAATCACAGCTGATGACCCCCGTCTGCCTGAAGCGACTGGTTTTAAGATGCCAATAACCCACCTTTGCCCCGTCTTCTGTCACTAGAAACTGTTCCATTGGGCTTAGTAGCTAAGCCACACGGGATGGCCGGGGGCTGGACTTGGTTGTCAGAGGCTATTTGAGCCGCACGCCATTGGAAGAATTTAATAGGTAGTGGGAGCTTGTCCCCACTACCACCCCTGACTATAACAACCATAAGGACCAGAAAGGTTCTGGAAAAAGGCCAAGAGCAGTACGAAGGATCCCACCTATCCTGCTGTTGGACTATTTGTGCCAATCACATCAGGGAGGAAGCTTTGTAGTATCCATGCCAGGACCACCAGACTCAAAAGTAGTTACCTTGCCTGAGCAGTAAGGCTGATTAACCTCTCCACCCACTAACCCATGCCACAACACCCCCCACCACCTCTACTTTGTCATTTCCTGTCAGGAACACCTTATGCACAGACACCTCTGTACCTATTGTCAATCTATGAAAATGTTTTCTTGTGTGTTTACAGTATACTTATTCTTGTGTTTATTATTTTTATTATTTTGTGCTATATAGGATCTGGAGTAACAATTATTTTGTTCTCCTTTACACTTGCGTACTGGAAATGACATTAAATGATCTTGAATCCTGAAACTGCTTTAACGCCTTCTCCAAGCAAGTGGAAGTGATGCTGGGCTGATTAAATGAATCATGAGAAAGGAATAATTTCTATATGTTTTGCAATCATCTCTAAAATGACTTTGATAAATGTCAATTTATAGAGAATAAAGTTGGTCGTGACTTTCATGTCACGGAATTATTTCTTTGAAAAGTCTCAGAACAATGCTACAAAGCAGGACTCATAAAAAAACATGTCGGTTTAAGCATAATTGAATTGATTGCTGTCAACTGAACAATTAGTGCATCGTATGCCGAGGCTTTGTGGGTTAATAAAGTGTTGGTCGTCGCTTGTTAAAATGTTAATTAAAAACTCTTCAACGTAAGACCTCATCTGCCAAAATCATTTTTAGCTCGTAACTTATGAAGTGTAATCAGTTCATCTTCAAACAGCTGGTACCAGCTGTTCTGAGCTTTTCCTGACTCGATCTTATCTGAAGTCAAATGTCCATGGCATTGCTTTACACTTTTACACCGTTTACACGACTTTTATTCTCTCTCAAGGCAAATCTGTTCTGAGCCCTTGATAGCAGCAATTGAAATGCATCGGTGTCGCAGTTGTGTTATTCGCTGGAGATTTAGAGTTGCTGAAGTCTATGTAAAATGAACAGTAGACTTCTGATCTTTCTTTCCCATTTTTTTGGTGCCAGGAGTATTATCTGCTGCTGCATTATAATTCCTAGTTAAAAGCTTTACATGTTTCTCTCCTTTTCCTCAGATCTCGGGAGAGGCGAAGAAGTAAATTGAGAAGTTGTGAAGCTTGCCTTGGTTTTAAGATTGTTGCAAGCTGTCTGAATTCTACTTTCTCCCTGAAACAATGTGCTGGAGGAACTGAACAGGTGAGGTAAAGTGGTCAGATGTCCGATGTCCTCTGTGCTTAAGTTCTCCTTGCAGACTCTGTACTGAGGAGTTTCCCAACTCATATAAAGTGATTGCACAGCCTTCCAGCATTCCAGCTCTCACCAGTACGTGTATTGGGACCAGGCACACATGACAAGGATGGAACCAGCAATGATGATTTAGAACTGATTGGTTCAAAAACCCAGATTTTACTTAGGTTGTTATAAATGATGGTGGATAGATGCAGAAAAATCTCACTCTTTCTTTCTTCACACGGAGTCATGGAACCTGCTACATCCTCCTGGGAGGGCAGATATCCTGAGAACATTATGGTCACACAGTAGTTAGTGTAACACTGTGGAAGGAAACAGGGGCACCTCTAGGAAAACTCTGCAGTTCATGGGGAGAATGTATAAACTCCTTACAGACAGTGCAGGATGAGAACTCCAAACTTGAGAATGCCTAACCTCTACATGGCACATGCTTTCAAATTCACTTAAATTTAATCCCACCCACTGCAAGGGTGCAATTTGAGCTCATGAACAAAGATCATTGGGCCACTATTTTTGGTAAATTGTTGGTAGACTAACCACCATGCATTATGGTTAATTTATGATGTTGATGATGATAATGGCTGGTTCTTCACCTGCGAAGATCAGGAGTGAAGAAGAGCCCTCAGGAGTGACGGGGTGATCATTGGTGAATGGATCTGGATCTGCATAGTCTGGAGCACTAGGGATACAGGAAAAGCTGGGATGCTGGCACTTGAGTAATAGGGTCCTTCCCAAGTCTCTTCTTCTCTTCAGCAGTCACTCTTCAAGATTCCTCAAAATACTTGGCTAATCCATGGATCAGCATTGTCCAGTGGTCTTTGCCACAAGCCAGCTGCTGCCACTTGTTGACCTCGATACATGCCTGAGAGAGCTGCTGCTTAAATTGGTCTTTGTATCTCTTGCCCAGGGCACCACGATCTCCCTTGTCCTGAGAGAGTTCACCATAGAGTACTGCTTTCAGTGTCCTGGTGTCCGTGCGAGGCACGTGGCCTGGCCGGCGCAGCTGCCTGAGCAGCAAAGTGGTTTCAGTGCTTGGAAGTTCAGCCTTGTCCAGGACCTTGTTGCTGGAGACACGATCCTGCCAGCTGATCCCATGAAGGAACAGAGGCAGCACTTAAGCAAGCGCTGAACAAATGGATTTGCTTACGGTACAAGACCCAGGTTTCGGAACCGTATAGCAGTGTTCTGATAATGGCAGCCCTGTTCACCTGGATTTTTGTGGACAGATGCAGCTGGAGGTTCTTCCACACAAGTTTCTGGAGGCGCCCGAAGACACTGCTGGCTTTGGAAGTCAATTGTCAACGTCCTTTGCCACTGTCGTTGGAGATGATGCTGCCCCAGTAGGTGAACTACTCAACCATAGTGAGAGGGTGATCGTCAATGGTGATCTGAGGTGGGTTGTAAATGCAACAAGTGGGATTCTGATGGAGGATCAGTGTTTTCCTCAGACTGACCGTTAACCCTAAAGCCCTTGCAGCCTTGGCGAGCTGAATGACCGCAGCCTGTAACACATCCTCTGTGTGCGTGAGAAGAGCACCATCATCCGCATATAGTAGCTCGATAATGGGCTCTTGCATGGTTTTTGTTCGGGTAAGAAGGTGGCAGAGGTTGAAGATATTTCTGCCAGTGCAGAATCAAACGTAGGTGCTCCCCGAGGTCATCTCTTTCACTTTCCGTAGCATCATGCTGCAAAAGGTGGCAAAGGGCACTGGTGCCAAAACACAGCCTTGTTTCGCCCCAGTATCAATGGGGAATGGGTCAGACAGGTCGCCATTGTACTTAACATGATTTCTTTTAGCCACTGCAAGGTGGTGAGGAATTTTTGGGGACAGCAAGCTTCGACAGAATCTTCCAGAGACTGTTGTGGCTGATTATATCAAAGGCCTTGGTCAGGTCAATGAATGTCGCGTACAGTCCCATGTTCTCTTCACAACACTTCTCCTGTATCTGGCACAGGACGAAGATCATGTCGGATGTGCCTCTGTTCGATCTGAAGCCACACTGACTCTCTGAGAGGTTGCTTTGGTAATGGTAGAGATGATTCTGTCCAGAACTCTGCTGAGAATCTTCCCAGTGGTGGACAGCAGGGTAATACCTCTGCAGTTTCAGCAATCCAATTTCTCCTCATTGTTCTTGTACAGTGAGGTAACTACAGCACCACATAGGTCATTTGGGACTGAACCTTTCTCCCAACAGAGTGTGACCAGGTTTGTGAGTTTGCTCAGGGAGAATGTCTCCACCCATTTTGTACATTTCCGCTGGGATCACATCAATGCCTGGAGCTTTATGGCATTTCAGCTTGGAGACAGCAGCTTTGACCTCGTCCAGAGTTGCCAGGCCATCATGCTTAAGCCTTACCTTGTGCTTCGTGTACTTGACGATTACCCCCAAAAAGGCTCTTGTAGTACTCTGTCCATCACCTCATGATGGTTTCTTCATCTGTCAGCAGGCTGGAGTCATCGGATGAGATAGAGCGGCTTGAATCTGACAAGTCGGACCACACGCTACACTCAGCAACTCATAGAAGGCTCGAGTGTTGCTGATGTCTACATAGTGCTATGTTCATTCTGCTAGGGCTGGCCACCAATTGTTTCAGTTCGGTTGGAGGGTGCTGCATGCAGATCTGTATTCTGCCTTGTCCACTTTGTCGTCGGTCTAGACAGCACCACTTGACGAGAGGAGCATTTCTTCTAGATCATGTTCTGGATTTTAAGGTAATTTTCATCAAACTAGGACTGGTTGATTTAAAGGATGCGACAACTTATAGTATTTATTGCTCTGACTGCAGAGTGATATCAATAGTCCTTGCGTTGCATTATTGTGAAGAACTACAATGATGAATGTCATAAAGTTAAAAGTGAAAATTCCAAAGTAAATTTATAATCAAAGTGCATATATGTCACCATATATAACCCTGAGATTCAATTTCCTGCAGATACATTCAGCAAATCTATAGTATCGTAACAAATAACAGGATCGATGAAAGATCAGCTAGAGCACAAAAGACAACCAACTGTACAAATGCAAATATAAATATCGAGCACATGAAATAACGAAGTACAGAGCCCTTTAGTGGGATCATTGGTCGTGGGAACATCTCAATGGATGAGCAAGTGTGTGTAGAGCCTGATGTTTAAGAGCCTTTGTTTAAGAGCCTGATGGTGGTGGGGCAGCATCACAAAGGATAAGGACACGAGAACTTAATAAGATAGGAGCAGGTGTAGCTCATTCCTCCTCTCTGTGCTGCCCTGATTCAGTATGATCATGCCTCATCTCCTCTCCTCTGCCAGTCCCCCAGAACAATCAATCCCATGATCTTTCAAAAATGGATCTACCTTCCCTTTAAATATGAGTTGGTCTCCACAACCTTCCAGAGTTCTACCTTGCAACTCCAGTGACTCAGGTTTGCTCCTGAACTCTGGTGCTGTCTGTGTGGATTGGTAGGTCAGCCATGAGGTTATTATAGGCAATATAAATTAGACTACCAGGTTCGACTATAAATTGCCTCTAATTTGTGAATAAGAGATAGAATTAAGGGTAAACTGATGGGAATAAGGGGGAAACATAGCCTTTTTTTAAAATGGCTGCTTGTCAGTCTGTGCAAATTCAAGGGGCCTTTCTTCATGCTGTCTGACTTTATGAAAAAACTGGTTTCATTGGGGTGCCACCAGAGAAAATGGATGCTTGTCTTTGCCAACAAAAGGGTTCTATCCTGTTAGATTTATGTTTGAAGATCTCATTCACTGCAATGTGTGAGAATTATATGAAAGAAAAAGGTATGCTGACATTGGAGAGGGTCCAACGAAGGTTCACAAGAATTACTCCGGAAATGAAAGGGTTAATGTGTGAGGAGCACTTGAAGGCTCTGGGTCTGTGCTCACTGAAATTTCAGAGAATGAGGGGGGAATCTCAATGATACTTATCAAATATTGAAAGGCCTTATCAAATAGGAAAAGAAGATCATTTTCGAAAGATCAGGGTGTGGAGAGGATGTTCCCTACAGTGGGGGAGTCTAGGACCAGGGGGCACTGCCTCAGAATAGATGGATGTCTTTTTATAGCAGAGATAGGGAGGAATTTCTTTAGCCAAAGTGTGGTAAATCTATGGAATTCATTGTAATACACATGGCGTGGAGGCCAAGTAATTGGGTATATTTAAATTGGAGGTTAATAGGTTCTTGATTAGTAAGGGATATAGGAGGAAGGCAAGAGAATGGGGTTGAAAGGGATAATAAATATGCCATGTTACAATGGTGGAGCAGACTAGATGGACCAAAAAGCCTAATTCTGTTCCCATATGTATGGTTTTATGGTCTACTACGATTAGAAATTAGTATTTAGAACATTATTGAGAAATGTGAGTTGTAAATAAAATTAAATCACTTGAAAAATCTGTATCCTTTTTCTGCATTTTGAAAGTCAGTTTAAAACCTTAATCCAATATAAATACACCTTGATGGCAAAACAAATAGAAAGTATTTTTCACAATTTCTTTAATAAAAACAGGAAGAACCTATCACAAAAGACAACGGTTGCAAGTAAAGTCAACATTTCAGGCCAATAGCCATCTGTCACAGTCTTCCGTTTCCTTCTGTTAACTGTTTCCTTCATCCTGCCATCCCTTCCCTCCCTCAATGGGACAGATCTATCCAGAACCCCATGCAAATGCTCCCTAAACAACCTCTACTTTTCCATTGTACATTTACTTAAGAACATCAAGTAAAGATCAGAGAGCTGTTCTCATTGCCTTTGAAATACTCGCCCACCAAGAGCTCTGTCATCCAACCAGGTTCAGAGTCTAGCACCAGATCAGTCTGGTCACTTTTCTGGTCGGCCTCTATACACAGTATGCCAGGAATCTTTCCTGAACACACCTAACACATTCGGTCCCATCTAAGCCATTTGCACCGAGGAGGTGTCAATCACAATAAATCCTGTTATTTTTGCACCTTTCCAAAGTCTGCTTACCAATCTGCTCCTAAATGCTCCTGTTGCTATTGGAGGGGCCTAGACAATAAGAGTGATTGCTCCCTTCCTATTTCTGACATCCGCTCGCACTGACTCGGTAGACAATCCCTCAATGACATCCCCCTTTCTGCAGCTGAGATACCATCCCGAATTAACAATGCCATTCTCCCCCACCCCAGCCTCTTCATTCTCCCTCCTTATCCCTTTTGAAACATCTGAGTGAGAGTGAAGTCTGCACAGTTCCATGCCCTGATGTGCGCTCTATGTTTATCATCTTGTCATGATACCTGTTGCACCTTTTTCACTAAGTGGAGCAAGCTAAAGCTCTTCTCTTTGGAGCAAAGAAGGATAAGTGGTGATCGGATAGAGTGTATAAGATGATAGGAGGCAAAGATAGCTTGGCAGCCTCAATTGTTTTAAAAGTGGAAAACGGGTATTAGACTGCCTGATAAAATACAGAGTCTTTACAGAGTAATACCTAGAATTTTACATTTCTGAAAGAGGCCCTTCTTTTCAACTTGTCTATGCCCACCATCAAATGTCTGTCTGTACCAATCATTTTTACCTGCACTTGCTCCATATTCAGCTAAAGAAGGGCAATTCCACATTCAATTCTGAAAACTTTACCAGAGTAAATTACCTTAACTGGGACAATGGGTTTAATGGCCTCCGGTTCTGATTGTATGATTGATGGAATTATTGACCTTCAGACCAACAACTTTACCCAGCAGGCCAATGAGTTAGCCATAAGTGAACCACCAGGTTCAGGAACAGATATTACCCTTCAACCATGAGGCTCCTAAAACTAGTATGGATAATCTCATTCACCACTTCTTTGAACTGATTTTACCAACCACAGGCTCACTTCAGGGATTCCTTACAACTCGTGTTCTCAGTATAAATTTTATTTTGCACTGTTTGTCTTCTTTGGCACTTTAGTTGTTTGCTAATTTTTGTTTATATATTCATAAATTCTAACATATTTTTGCAAGTAAAAGATTCTTAAGGCAATATATGGTACTGTAGTGGTGTGCTATACACAGAGCTGAAATAACGACACGCAGTCGGTGAGTTGCAGTTGCAAAAGAGATTTATTCAAACTTCACAGCCTCACTTTAAAGCCTTCCTGTTCCCACCCTCCCCTGGCGGGAATGCTTTAGGGGGCACATATTCACAGTCCTGTCCTGTGCGTGGGCTTTTCCCCTTGCTGGTGAAGAAGGCCTGGCGCCCTTTTTGGGACCGGCCTCAATGCCGGCGCGTGCCACTTTGTGAGCCAGTTCAAGTGCGCTGGGAAGTGGGTCGCCACATAACCCCCCCCCCCCCAGAACCGGCGATACATCCCCCAATGTCCTCAGTCTGGGTGGGTCTCTGTTTGGGAGGTCTGCCTCGGCACCGCGGTGCCTGAACCTTGACCGGCTGCGCCAAGTCCACATGGGCCGGTTTGAGTCGGTCCACTGTGAAAACCTCCTCTCTCCCCCCAATGTCCAGCACGAATGTGGACCTGTTCTTTCTGGTCACCGTAAACTGCCCCTTGTAGGGCTGTTGTAGTGGTGTCCGGTGTCTGCCCCTTCATACAAACACAAACTTACAGTTCTGTAGGTCTTTGGGTATTCAGGTCGGGTTCTGCCCGTGCTGTGAAGTGGGTATGGGGGCCAGGTTACTGAGCCTCTCGCGTAGTCTGGCCAGGACTGCTGCGGGTTCTTCCTCTTGCCCCCTTGGGGCTGGTATGAACTCTCCTGGGACGACCAGGGGTGCACCGTACACAAACTCGGCCGACGAGGTGTGTCATCAATTGTAGCGGTGTGCTACACACAGCGCTGAAATAACAACACGCAGTCGGTGAGTTGCAGTTGCAAAAGAGATTTATTCAAACTTCGTGGTCTCACTTTAAAGCCTTCCTGTTCCCGCCCTCCCCAGCGGGAATGCTGTAGCAGGCACATATTCACAGTCCCGTCCCGCGTGCGGGCTTTTCCCCTTGCTGGTGAAGAAGGCCTGGCGCCCTTTTTAGGACCGGCCTCAATGCCGGCGCGCGCCACTTTGGGAGCCGGTTCGAGTACGCTGGGAAGCGGGTCGCCACAGTACGTAATTTGGCAATAAATTTACTTTGAACTTTAAAAAGATATTTTTACATGTGCTTTTTTTTGTACTGATGGTCAGAAAGTTTGGGAGAAATAAGAAATTAAAGTTGTTGCACCCAATAAGTTAAACATGCTTTCTAAGGAACCCAAGCAATTGAGGTGGTTCAAATGAGGCTTTACAAGGTAATCTCTTCAGAAATTCTTGCCCTCAATTGAAAATTGTTTTTTGGGCAGTGATTTTACAGTCCAAGAGCGAGGTAGTGAGAATTTGTAAGAAACAGCTCTGCAGCTGACTTGGATCAGATAAACCAATACCGACATTAGAGCCTGCTTTCATTAAGGAAGATTGGGGATTGGACCAATGTGCTTTATAAATTGCCAGTCTCCATGAAAAACTAGGAACAGTCTGACCTGAACAATTTCTCAGCAAAGACTCATATATCAATAATGGTAACTGGAGGCACTAAATTATGACTCCGTCACTGTTTATGCAATCAGGGCATCTTTTTTTTGGATGTGATTCACATTGAAGGTTTAAGTAAAAGCACTTCATAGTATTTGTACCCTATTTTCTTCTCTCGAGGGACAAACATATCTCAGACAAAGTCAGCAATCCCAGATTGTCCTTAAGAAGGTGCTGGAGAGCTGTCTTCTCAAGTGACATCAGCCCTCCTAGTTAAGGTATTTTTAGTTCAAAGTAAATTTATTATCAAAGCACATGCAGCATATGTCACTATAAATTATCTTGAGATTCATTTTCTTGCAAGCATTCGCAGGAAAACAAAGAAATAGAATAGAGTCAGTGAGAAACTGCACAAACAAAAACTGACAAAACACCAATGTGCAAAAGAAAACAAATTCTACAAATAAAAATAAGTAAATAACTAAACAAACAAACAAATAAGTAAATAAAACTGATAAGGTGAGTAGTAGAGTCCTTGAAAGTGTGACCATGGGTTGTGGATTCAGTTCGGAGTTGGGGTGAGTGAAGTTATCAGGTTCAGGGGACTGATGGTTAAAGGGTAATAACTGTTCCTGAACCTGGTGGTGTGGGACCAAAGGCTTCTATTCCCTCCTTCCCGATGGCAGCAGCAAGATGAGAGCATGACCTGGGTAGTGGGGTTTCTTGGTGATGGATGCTGCTTCTTGTGGCAGCACTCTTCGTAGATGTGCCCAATGGTGGGAGAGCATTCCCTGTGTTAGACTGAGCCATTTCCACCACCTGCTGTAGACTTTTCCATTCCTGGGCATTGGTGTTTCCATGCCAGGCCGTGATGCAACGAATTCTTCACTGGACATCAGGGGAAAAGCTACCTTTAAGAGAAGTTCGCATAGGTGCATGGAGGAAAAGGGCATGAACTGGGTGCAGGAAGATGGGACTTTGTTAAGACTGGGTCGGCATGGACTAAATGGGCCAAAGGGCCTGTTTCTGTGCCACAGTGCATTATCATTCTGACTGTACTCCAGCAGTGCTATTGAGTGGGGATTTTGAGGATAAATCCAGCAGTGATGAAGGATTTGGAATAATGTGCCACATCATGATGACAGGCAACTTGGAATGTGTTACATTTTATTGTTCCCAGACCTCATTTTCCCAATTAGGTTTTAAGACTAAGATCTGTCATTTGCATCTTGTTTACTTTCAGTCAAACAGATCTTATGTGTTTCTTGCACTGAATCTGACCTGTGCATTGCAGCAGAAGCAGTATAACTTATTTATTTCCAAACCTCATCCAAACTCTGTTATTGATATTTTCATACTTATTCACATGGTACTGTCATGTCTGGTGCATTGAGATGGTGATATGCTGCTTATTACTTCAAGGTTCAACTCAGATGATGATATGGTGCTTGTTACTCCCAGGTTACTCCAAATTGGCGCGTGGCCAAGTGGTTGAGGCGTTGGTCTAGTGATGTGAAGGTCGCTAGTTTGAGCCTTAGCTAAGGCAGCGTGTTGTGTCCTTGAGCAAGGCACTTTACCACTTGTTGCTCTGTGACGACACCGATGCTAAGCTGTATCAGCCCTTGCCCTTCCCTTGGACAACATCGGTGATGTGGAGTGGGGAGACTTGCAGCTTGGGCAACTGCCGGTCTCCCATACAACCCTGCCCAGGCTTGCGCCCTGGAAAGTTTCCAAGGCACAAATCCATGGTCTCTTGAGACTAACAGATGCCTATAAAAATTAAAAACTCCCAGGTTCAACTTGGATAGTGATATGGTGCTTGTCACTCCCAGGTTCAACTCAGTATTGCTGGTTAAACACAAGAGATTCTGCAGATGCTTGAAGTCCAGAGTAACACAGATAAAATCTTGGAGGAACTCAGCAGGTCAGGCAGTTTCTGTGGAAGTGAATCAACAATTAATATTGAAGTGTCACGGCCCAAAACGCTAACTGTTTATTCCTTTTCAAAAATGCTGCCTGACCTGCTGAGCTCCTCCAGCATTTTGCATGTATTACAAAATATTGCTGAGAGGATAGGGGTGGATTCCAGTCAGTATCATTTTGCCAGTCTCAGTCTCAATGATATACTATATGTATTTTTTTATTTAGAGACATAGAACAGTTACAGGCCCTTCCAGCCCACCAAGCCTGCGCTGCTTAACTCCACTTTTGTACCCAATTCAGCAACTAACCATTATTTAGTTGTTTGTTTGTTTATTGAGATACAATGCGGAATAGGTCCTTCTATCCCGTCAAGCCGCTCTGCCCAGCATCCCCTGATTTAATCCTAACCTCATTACGGGACAATTTACAACTAATTAACCCATCAAACAGTACATCTTTTGGCTGTGGGAGGAAACTGGAGCACCCAGAGGAAACCCACATGGCCACAGGGAGAACATACAAACCCCTTTAGAGGCAGCAGCAGGATTTGAACCCAGGTTGTTGGTACTGTAAAGCATTGTTAGCGTAGTGCTAACCACTACGCTCATACCCCTGAAATGTGGAGGAAACTAGAGACCCCGAGGAAACTTACCTAATCACAGCTCCTTACAGGCAGCAGTGGAAATCAATTAGTTTGGCTGGACTTTATGATTACATGTGTATTTACTGTTCACCCTCTCAGTAACGTAGGTGATAAGTTGCCATGACTGTCGAAGTCAACACAGTCAACAACATTCCAATGAAGTTGACCCAAAATATTGATTGCTTCTCCTCCAGCATTTTCTGTTGTTGTTTCAGATTTCCAACATCTGTATTGTTTTTGATTTTCTTTGACTGTTGTAGTATCAAAGTTCAAAAGCTCAAAGTAAATGTAATATTGAAGTACCTATCCGTTACCATATCCTACCTTGAGAATCATTTTCTCGCAGGAATTTACAGGAAGGAAAGAATTACAGTAGAATTTTATGCAGCACACTACATAAACTGAGAAACACTTTGTGCATCATTGAGTGATTTCCTAACTCTGCATTGTATATATCTTTCCTTGCAAATTTGTTTTGTACTAACTACCATCGAGTCACTGAGGATTTCATGACAATTTTTAGAGGAACAACCTGGAGTGGAAGTACAGCCTTCCTTTGTCTCTCTCTGTTTACTAAGGTCCCCTCGTCAGTCTAGACATGCTTTTGCAATCAAAACCAGATCTCACTGATGTATGGGAGACCAAACTGTGAGCAGCAGATACAACAAATGACCCTGACAGATTCACAGGGTAAAGCAGTCCGTCACCTGCAAGGACAGTTTATGGCCCTGACCGGTGGTGAGGGAGGAGGTGTAGGGGTAGGTGTCGCACATAGCATGGTTGCAGGGGTAAGTGCCAGGAGGGAGATCAGTGGGGAGGGGCGATTGGGTAAAGAAGTCATGGAGAGAGCCAAGGAGAGAGAGTCTGTCAAGATCATTTCTTGCATCCGGTGGTTCCAGTGTGGCCTCCTCTACAGCAGTGAGGCCCAACACGGGTTGGGAGCCTGCTTCATCGAGCAACCTCACTCATTGTGCTCTAAAGGCCGGGATCTCCTGGTCACCACACATTTCAATTCCACTATCCAGTCCCACACCAACATGTCTATCCATGGCCTCCTCTACTGTCACAATGAAGCCAGTCACATTTTGGAGGAGCAGCACCTCATATCCAATCTGATGGCATGAACATTGATTTCTCTAATTTCCAGTAACCACTCCCCTTTGTTCCTCCATCCCACCCTTTGTTTTCCCTCATTCTGATGGCTCTCTCACCTTTCTCTTCCTCTTTCCTGTTTTCATAGCCTGCATCCCACTCCCTCCGGTCTCTCCCCAACCCCCACCCACACTTCTTCCCTTTACTCCCCGGTGCACTGTCGCCTCCTATCAGATTCCTTCTCTTACAGGCCTCTACTTCTTCCACCTATCACCTCCATGACAATTTCACCCACAAAACTGCTGTTCGTGAGATTTTTTTGTTTCTCACGCCATTCTCTGTAAGCTCTAGAGACATTTTGCTTGAAAATTCCAGGGGATCAGCAGGTACAAAAAAAAACACAATTGTAATGGGAGACTTCAATGTGCAAGGGAATTGGGAAAATCAGGTTGGAGTCCAATTGTTGAATACCTCCGAGATGGCATTTAGTGCAGCTTGTGCTTGAGCCTACTCAGGGAAAGGCTATCTTAGATTGGCTGTTGTGTAATAGTCCGGATCTTATTAGGGAGCTTAATGTAATGGAGACCATAGGAGGAGGAGAAGCAAAAGTCACATGTATATGTATCACAATGGAATTAAGGGACTTGCAGAGGCATGAGAGAGGAGCTTGCCCAGGTGGATTGGAGGGGGATACTGGTGGGATGACGGCAGAGCAGAGGTGGCTGAAGTTTTTGGGAATAATTCACAAGACGCAGGATAGATATATCCCACAGAAGAAGTAGTTCTCAAATGGCAGGGCTAGGCAACCGTGGCTGACAAAGGATGTTAAGGACCACACAAAATCCAAGGGAAGGGCATATAAGGGGGCAAAAGTGAGTGGGAGGTCGGATGATTGGAAGGCTTTTAAAATACAACTAAAGGTAACTAAAAAAAAGTTGTAAGAAGGGAATAGATGAAATATGAGGGCCAACTAGCCTATAACATAAAGCAGGATATGAAAAGTTTTTTTTAGATATATAAAGAGTAAAAGAGAGGTGAGAGCTGATATTGGACCACTGGAAAATGATACTGTTGAGGTAGTAATGGGGGACAAAGAAATGGCAGATGAACTTAGTGGGTACTTTTTTTAGTGGATCTTCACTGTGGAGGACACTAGCAGCGTGCAGAAGTCCATGCGTGTCAGGGACAGGAGTAAGCGCCATTGCTATTTCAAAGGAAAAAGTGTTAGGCAAACTCAAAGGTTTTAAGCTGGATAAGTCACCTGGGCCAGATTAACTATGTCCCAGAGTCCTGAGAGAGGTTGCTGAAGAGATAACGGATGCATTGGTCAGGATCTTTCAAGAATCACTTGATTCTGGCATGATCGTGGTGGAGTGGAGGATTGCTAATGTCACTCCACTCTTTAAGAAGTGAGGAAGACAAAAGAAAGGAAAGTAAAGGCCAATTAACCTACCCTCAGTGGTTGGGAAAGTGTTGGAGTCTATTATTAAGGATGAGGTATCAGGGTACTTGGAGATTAATGATGAAATAAGTTAAAGTCAGCATGGTTTCTGTAAAGGGAAATCTTGCCTGACAAATCTGTTCGAGTTCTTCAAGGAAGTAACCAGCAGTTGGATAATGGAATTGATGTCTTTGTGGCAAAGTTTGTGGATGATACAAAGATAGGTGGAAGGGTAGGTAGTGCTGAGGAAACAATGCAATTGCTGCAGGACTTAGACAAATTGGAAGAACGGGCAAAAAAGTGGCAGATGGACTACAGTGTTGGGAAATGTATGATAGTGCACTTTGGTAAAAGGAACAATAATGCAGACTAATATCTAAATGGGGAGAAGGTTCAAACATCAGAGTTGCAGAGGGACTTAAGAGTTCATGTGCTTGACTCCCAGAAGGAGCCTGTAGTACAGCTTAATTTACAGCTTGAGTCTGTAGTAAAGAAGGCAAATACAATTTTGGCATTTATTTAACCATATAACATAGAACAATTACAGCACAGAAACAGGCCATCTCGGCCCTTCTATTCTGTGCTCAATGCTTACTCTCACCTAGTCCCACCAACCTACATAACCATATAACAACTACAGCATGGAAACAGGCCATCAATTTCTATTTCAAGGGGAATAGAATATAAAAGCAAGGAGATAATGCTGAGGCTTTATAAGATACTAGTCATGCTGAACTTGGAGTATTGTCAACAGTTTTGGGCTCCTTATCTCAGAAAGCATGTGTTCTCATTGGGCAGAGTTCAGAGTAGGTTCACAAGGATGGTTCCAGAAGTGAAGGGGTTAACATGTGTGGACCCTTTTGCAGTTCTGGGTCTGTACTCAGTGTAATTTAGAAGAATGCGTGGGGATCTCATTGAATCCTACTGAATGTTGAAAGGACCAGACTGGGTGGATGTGGAGGTATCCAGAACCAGAGGGCAGAGCCTCAAAATTGCAGGAAAACCATTTAGAACAGAGGTAAGCAGGAATTGTTTTAGGCAGTGAGTAGTGAATCTCTGGAATGCTCTGCCACAGACTGCGTGGAGGCCAAGTCCGTGGGTATATTTAAGATGGAAGTTGATAGTTTCCTGATTGGTCAGGGCACCAAAGGATATGGTGAGAAGGCAGGTGTACAGGGTTGAGTGGGATCCAGGATCAGACATGATGAAATGGCAGAGCAGACACAATGGGCTGAATGGTTTAATTCTGCTCCTATGTCTTATGGCCTTATGGTTCTAAGATACTGAAGCTACCCCATCTGGCACCAGCAATTATTCCATGGTCAAAGTCACTTAGATCGTATTTCTCCTCCATTCTGATGTTTGGTTTGAACAACAACTGAACTTCTTGATGATGTCTGCGTGCTCCTGTGATGGGTGATGAGATATTTGCATTAACAAGCAGAAGTATAGGTGTACCTAATAAAATGCCCACTAAGTGGACATACAAAAGAAATGAGACCTTCAGAATTCCCTGCATATATCAGATTTTTGATCAATCTTTGAGTTCAGTCTGGATCAATGTAGTGTGATACTGGACATATCATGCAGATCACCTTCTCTTCATCCTCAGTACTGTCTGAAGTGTTTTTTCCATAATACCACAATGCCAGATTAGTTAAAGGAAGCAAATTACCTTAAACTTTTTCCATTAGCTATGCTATGGGAAATCAATCAGAGTTTGATGGCTTATTGTGTTTCAGGATCGTTGAAGTTGTTACTGTTTTGAGGGTGATTCCTATTGACAAATGCAATTGAAGGGACGTCACATGATGCCATCAAGAAATTGGAAAGAAGAAAGAAAATCAAGTGATGAGAATCAGGAAAGGTCAGCCCTAGACCAAGTTGCTTTGCTTTGTCCCTTTTTAAAGTTTGAAGGAGTTTTTGAAAGAAAAATCAAAAAGATGAGCAACAACCCAGCTTGAAAACCTGAGAAAGAGTGAGACAGATATGAACATATGAACATACAATTCAGTCACAGAAGTAGCCACTCGGTCCCTTAAACCCGCTCCATCATTGAATCTACCATAAGACATAGAAGCAAAATTAGGCCATTCACCCATTCAGTCTGCACACTATTCCATCATGTTAATTAGGTTATTTATTGACTTACTGTGTCCTTCCGGCCCCTCGGGCTCTTTGAGCTGTGCCCCCAGTTTCATCCTAGCCTAATCATGGGATTTACAGTGACCAAATAACCTACCAACCGCTATATCTTTGGACTGTGGGAGGAAACCGGAGCACCTGGAGAAAATCCACATGGTCATAGTGAGAACATACATACACCTTTCAGGCAGTGGCAGGAATTGAACCTGGGTCACTGGTATTGTAAAGCATTGTGCTAACCACTACACTACCGTGCCGCTCCTCTCAACCCATTCTCCTGCCTCCTTCCCGTGATTTTTGACACCATTACTAATCATGTGGATATCAAGTCAAGCCAAGTCTAGTCACTTTTTATTGTCATTTTGACCATAAACTGCTGGTACAGTACACAGTAAAAACGAAACAATGTTCCTCCAGGACCAAGGTGCATCACTGCAGAGGAAACAAGAGGATATAAATGAGAGGCTAATCCATGTTGAGAATCTCCATCCATGTCCACTTTCACAGCAAGGAACATTTGATTTCAACAAGAAGGTAGATATACTGAGAATTGGTAGATAGTCAAAGTTTCAAAGTAAATTTATTATCAAAGTACATATATGTCACCATAGACTACCCCAAGATTTGTTTTCTTGCAGTCATTCACAGTAGGACAAAGAAATTCAAGAGTATCAGTGAAAAACTACACATAAAGACTGACAGCAACCAATATGCAAAAGAAGAGAAATTTAACCTGTAACCTTCAGCACCCTTCATAATTAGGAGCCTATCAATCTCCATGTTAAATATACCCAATGACTTGGCCTCCCCCATCCACCACCCGCTGGTTAAAGCAATTCCTTATCATCTCTGTTCTAAAGGGATATTCCTTTAATCAGAGGGTGTGCCCTCTGGTCCTGTACTCTCCCACTGTAGGAAATACCATCTCCACATTCACTCTGTCCAGGCCTTTTAACATTCGATAAGTTACAATGAGACCCCCCCCCCCCCCATTCTTCTAAATTCCAGCAAGTACAGGCCCAGAGCCATCAAATGTTCTTCATACATTAACCATTTCCTTTCCAGAATCATCCTTTTAAACTTCCTCTGGACTCTCCATGGCCAATCTAATTGTCGTTTTAATTAGAATCAGATTTATTTTCACCAGTATAGACAATAGACAATAGACAATAGGTGCAGAAGTAGACAATTCGGCCCCTTGAGCCTGCACCACCATTTTGAGATCATTGCTGATCAATTACTATCAATACCCGGTTCCTACCTTGTCCCTATATCCCTTGATTCCCCTATCCATATGATACCTATCTATCTCCTTCTTGAAAGCATCCAGAGAATTGGTCTCCACTACCTTCTGAGGCAGTGCATTCCAGACCCCCACAACTCTCTGGGAGAAGAAGTTTTTCCTTAACTCTGTCCTAAATGACCTACCCCTTATTCTCAAACCATGCCCTCTGGTACTGGACTCTCCCAGCATCTGGAACATAATTCCTGCCTCTATCTTGTCCAATCCCTTAATAATCTTGTATGTTTCAATCAGATCCCCTCTCAATTTCATTAATTTCAGCGTGTACAAGCCCAGTCTCTCTAACCTCTCTGTGTAAGACAGTCCAGACATCCCAGGAATTAACCTCGTGAATCTACGCTGCACTTCCTCTGCAGCCAGGATGTCCTTCCTTAACCCTGGAGACCAAAACTGTACACAATACTCCAGGTGTGGTCTCACCAGGGCTCTGTACAAATGCAAGAGGATTTCCTTGCTCTTGTACTCAATTCCCTTTGTAATAAAGGCCAACATTCCATTAGCCTTCTTCACTGCCTGCTGCACTTGCTCATTCACCTTCAGTGACTGATGAACAAGTACTCCTAGATCTCTTTGTATTTCTCCCTTACCCAACTCTACACCGTTCAGATAATAATCTGCCTTCCTGTTCTTACTCCCGAAGTGGATAACCTCACACTTATTCACATTAAATGCCATCTGCCAAGTATCTGCCCACTCACCCAGCCTATCCAAGTCACCCTGAATTCTCCTAACATCCTCATCACATGTCACACTGCCACCCAGCTTAGTATCATCAGCAAATTTGCTGATGTTATTTTTTATGCCTTCATCCAAATCGTTGACGTAAATTGTAAACAGCTGTGGTCCCAATACCGAGCCCTGTGGCACCCCACTAGTCACCACCTGCCATTCCAAGAAACACCCATTCACCGCTACCCTTTGCTTTCTATCTGCCAACCAGTTTTCTATCCATGTCAATGCCTTCCCCCCGATGCCCTGAGCTTTGATTTTACCCACCAATCTTCTATGTGGGACCTTATCAAATGCCTTCTGAAAATCGAGGTACACTACATCCACTGGATCTCCCCCATCTAACTTCCTGGTTACATCCTCGAAAAACTCCAACAGATTAGTCAAGCATGATTTACCCTTGGTAAATCCATGCTGGCTTGGCCCAATCCTATCACTGCTATCTAAATATGCACTATTTCATCCTTAATAATGGACTCTAGCATCTTTCCCACCACCGATGTCAGGCTGACAGGTCAATAGTTCTCTGTTTTCTCCCTCCCTCCTTTTTTAAAAAGAGGGATAACATTAGCCATTCTCCAATCCTCAGGAACTGATCCTGAATCTAAGGAACATTGAAAATGATTACCAATGCATCCGCAATTTCCAGAGCCACCTCCTTTAGTACCCTAGGGTGCAGACCATCTGGACCTGGGGATTTGTCAGCCTTCAGTCCCAACAGTTTTGTCATCACCGTTTCCTTCCGAATGTCAATCTGTTTCATTTCCTCTGTTACCCTATGTCCTTGGCCCATCCATACATCTGGTAGATTGCTTGTGTCTTCCTTAATGAAAACAGATCTAAAGTACTGCATCTGGTTTACAAATGCCTTTCAAGGCAAGGAAATCAACCTTCCTCACCTGATCTTGAAACTTGTGTCCTTCCTGCGTGACTGACTTTTAAAAGTATCTTCTGAAGATCATTAAATGAATCTTGAAGAACAGCAAGTCACTTAACTGTACAGTTACCTTCATCACAAGGACAGTAATGGTCCACAAAGGAGGCTCACCAAATCTTCTCAAGAATAACTTGGGCGTGCAATAAATGTTTGCTTTGTCTGAAATGCCAGATATTGAAAAATTAATAAATAAAAACAAAAGTGACATTTGTTTTTAAGCATATTTGTATCCTGGTTATTGATTCTCCTATGAGAAAACATCCTTTCCATATCTGTCCTGTCAAGACACATCAGGAGCATACAATGATAGAGATACAGTACTGAAATGGGTGGCTGACCAGCATCCATCCATTTACACTAACCCTACATTAAACCCATGCCTTAATCATATGAAGCAAGTGGAGATAAAGTTACACAGTGTAACTTAGTGAAATCTGTTACTTCTCTGCCCTGCTCCCCTGTTCTTTCATCTTTGATGATGTCATGTGCATTGATCCAGATCAAGCTCTCCCTCAAAACCACATTCAAGAATTCCGGGCAATCACCAATCACCTGATGTTTTTATTCTCCCTCTACCCCATTTTCTTGCTTTCTCCCCATAACATTTGACATCCTGACTAATTAAGAATCTGTCAACCCAAAAGATAATTTTGCCCAGAACAATTATAGTCCTGGATAGAGCAACAGCATGAAGGGGGTCTTCCCCACAGGCAACAATCCCTCACCCGACAGATCGAAGACATGAGTGCCTACATCATCCGACTTGACACATAATGATGATGATGATGAATCTTTGGTAATGATAACCACAAAAGCTACAAAAACTGCTTCTTGGACTAATGTAGCAAGAATGTAAACCAGAGGGCAAAATCAGATTCCACATCTCAACACAAACACGAGGAAATCTGCAGATGCTGGAAATTCAAGCAACACACACAAAATGCTGGTGGAACACAGCAGGCCAGGCAGCATCCATAGGAAGAAGTACAGTTGATGTTTTGGGTGGAGAACTAACTGAAAGAAGAGATATTAAGAAATTCAAAATCTCTTACTATCTCTTGCTCCATATCTCAACAACCTGATTCCCACCTCACGTCTGGGATTGGGAACAGACTATTCCAGTTTGGGACCTCAAAACTTCACAAAAGGTGAGCAGATTTGGGCCCAATATCGAAGGAAGGATGTGCTGGTACTGGAGAGGGTCCAGAAGAGGTTTACAAGAATGATCCCAGAGATGAAAATGCTAATATATGAGGAGCATTTGATGCCTCTGGGCCTGTACTCACTGGAGTTTAGAAGGATTGTGGTGGGGAGAGGGGCAAAAGTCTCATTGAAACTTATCGAATATTGAAAGGCCTACTCAGTGAAAGTGGAGAGTTTGGGAATGTCTGGGACCAGTGAGCACAGGTCCAAATAGAAGGATGTCCCCGAGAACAAAAATGAGGAGAAATCTCTTCAGCCAGAGGGTAGGGAATCGGTGGAATTTGTTGACACAGAGAGTTGTGGAGGTCATGTCATTGGGTTGACAGATTCTTAATTAGTCAGGATGTCAAATGTTATGGGGAGAAAGCAAGAAAATGGGGTAGAGGGAGAATAAAAACATCAGCCATGATCAAATGGCAGAGCAGACTCAATGGATCAAATGGTCTAATTCTGCTCATATGTCATATGGTCTTATTAGAAGTTCATCTAATGACCCAAGCAAATAATGGGGCCTGATTTCACTTGAATATCTATTAATAGTAACAATGCCAAATACTTAACAAGAAACCCACTGCAAAACAAAGTATATTAATAATGTGGCAGTCCAGCAGCATGGTCAACAGCTGGTCCCAGCATTCCCAGCAGCCAGTGCTACTTACTGTTCTTATTTTACAAAGCATTCATGGTGTGTGTTCAGTATGGGATGAGTTCTCCTGGCTGTAATCTGGGTGTGTAATAATCATCTCCCCTAACTGTATGTGACTGAGCAAACTTGTGGGCCTGAAAGTAGACAAGTCCCCTGGTGCCGATGGAATGCATCCCAGGGTACTGAAAGAAATGGCAGAAGTTATAATAGAGGCTTTGGTGATGATTTACCAAAATTCTCTGAACTCTGGGCAGGTCCTGGCAGATTGGAAGAGGCAAATATCATGCCACTGTTCGAAAATGGATGTAGGCAAAAGGCAGGTAATTAAATGCCAGTTAGTTTAACATCTGTTGTTGGGAAAATGCTTGAAGCTATCATTAAAGAAGAAATAGTGAGGCATCTGGAAAGAAATGGATCCATCAGGCAGACACAGCATGAATTCAGTAAAGGCAGGTCCTGCTTGACAAACTTACTGGAGTACTTTGAAAGTATAATAAGCACAGTGGATAGAGGGGAACAGATGGACGTTATTAACTTGCGTTTCCAGAAGGCATTTGATAAGGTGCTATATAAAAGGCTTATCTGTAAGATAAGGATGCATAGAGTTGGGGGTGATGTATTAGCATAGATAGAGGATTGGTTAACAAAGAGAAAGCAGAGAGTTGGGATTCATAGGTGTTACTCTGGTTGGCAGTCAGCAGTGAGCAGTGTGCCGCAGGGGTCGGTGCTGGGCTCACAACTGTTCATGATATATATTAACGATCTGGAAGAGCGGACTGAGTGTAGTATATCTAAGTTTGCTGATGATACTAAATTGAGTGGAAAAGCAAGCTGTGCAGAAGATACAGAGAGTCTGCATAGATTGGTTAAGTGAGTGGGCAAGAACCTGGCAGATGGAGCACAATGTTGGTAAATCTGAGGTTATCCACTTTGGAAGGGAAAATGAAAGAGCAGATTATTATTTAAATGGTAAAATATTACAGCATGTTGCCATGCGCAGGGACTTGGGAGTGCTTGTGCATGAATCACAGCAGGCTGGTTTGCAGGTTCAGCGGGCTGTCAAAAAGGCAAATGGGTGTTGGCTTTCATTGCTAGAGGGGTTGAATTTAAGAACAAGGAGGTTATGCTGCGACTATACAGGGAACTGGTGAGGCCGCACCTGGAGTACTGCGTGCAGTTCTGGTCTCCGTACTTGAGGCTATGCGGAGGATGTTCATCAGGTTGATTCCAGAGATGAGGGGGTTACACAATGAGGACAGACTGTGTTGCCTGGGACTCCAGCGCGCAAGGGAGCCTGGAAAGCGTGCAAGGGAGCCAGCTGGATTCGAACTCCAGGTCCTTTGCTCCAAAGTCCGGCGCTGATACCACTACGCCACTAGCCAGCAAGATAAGATAGAGGAAGGAAAGTTATTTCCACTGGTAGGACGAGACTAGAACCGGGGGTCATAGCCTCAAGATTTGGGGGAGTAGATTTAGGATGGAGATGTGGAAGAACTGCATTTCCCAGAGAGTGGTGAAACTGTGGCATTCTCTCCCCACTGAAGCAGTGGAGGCAACTTTAGTAAATATATTTAAGACATGGTTGAACAGATTTTTGCACAGTAGGGGTATTAAAGATTATGGGGAAAAGACAGGTAAATGGAGATGTGTCCATGGCCAAATCAGCCATGATCTTATTGAATGGCAGAGCAGGCTTGATGAGCCAGATGCCCTATTTCTGCTCTTATTTCTTATGTTCATATGTTCATACGTTCTCACCAAACCATGGCACTCTCCCTGTTATTGTACTTGCGGAATAAAAACGGCAGTTGAGATAAACAAGCTCTTTTTGTCTGTCACCATGGACCAGAATAATATCCTGCCAAACTTATTGCCAGACGTTCACATGTTACTGCTTTGAGCGCAACCTGTCATTCAAACATTATTAGCCTTTGTACAATGTTTGGACCTCAGGCCTACCCAATGCCTCACTTCCACTTAGTGATTTCCATACATCTGTTAATAATCTCACTCCAATGCACTCTTTTAAATGGCTTGAAAATCTCATTACCTTGAGCATGGCAGAGGATCCATATTAACATGCCTTCAGTGTAGCTGTTATTAATAAAGATGGCCAGCCATTATATTAACAGACGTTCTATTTTCCCTTCAGCTTTTGAAATTGTTATAAATAATTCAATTTCCCATTCTCTTATTTGAATAATCATTTTTTCTCCTTCTATTGCTCACCTAACAGAACCATTTCAACACTTGTTGTAAAGGTGTCCTTTGCCTACTCTCGTAAAATAAATGACTGAGTCCTCCTTCTGCTCATGATAGCAATTATTCCTGAAAGTAAATGTGTTTTGCTGCTTTAAACATATTCATCTAGACAAGTATAAAAAACTGTGAGATGTCACTAATGATATACTCAAGAGTCCTATTTATAAGCTTTCAAGGTCATTTAATCATCAAATTGCTAACATGAAAGACAAAGGGAAGAAGTCCAATAGTGCCAGTCAAATCTCCCTCGTTGAGGAAAGACGTCACTGCAATTTTATTTCATATGCATTTTGCTAAATAGGATTTGTCAAAAAAGGTAACACCTCTATGTGAAGTTTGACAGAACAGCAAGTGCAGCCTCCATAAACTATGCAAGGTGGACTGTAATTAAGTTGCTCTGTTCTTAGCGCAAGGTGAATGTGCTCCCCGCAGATCGTAGCTAGTTTAAATACCAGAGATTCTGTAGATGATGGAAATCCAGAACAACACACAGAAGATGGTGGAGGAGGAACTCAGCAGGTGAAGCAGCATCTATGGAGTCATCAGGCCAAGACCCTTCATCAGGACTGAATGAAGTGGGCTCTTCATTCCTTCTCATAGGTGCTACCTGATCTTCTGAGTTCTTCCATGATTTTGTGTGTGCTACAGTTGTTCTTGATGCATAGAGTATACTCTCAACCATTCAGCATCCATGGGGAATAGAGGTGCTGGGTGCATGAATATTTGTGATATTTGCTCAATCAAAAACCTCCCTGTACATCGCACACTAGTAATCTAAGCTTTTAAATACGTATTTTTTTATTGCTTTCATTTTACTGTAGAGATACAGGAAAGTGGCAAGCCCTTTTGGCCCAGAGATCCCGTCTGTCTAGTTACATGCATGTGACCAATTAACCTTCCAACCTGTAGTCTTTGAAATGAGGAAGGAAACCAGAGCTCCTGGAGAAAATCATGGGATTATGGGAAAAATGTACACACTCCTTACAGACAGTGGTGGGAATTGAACTCGGGTCACTGGTGGTGTAACAGTGTTACACTAATTGTTACACTACCATACGAGCCCTTGGTTGGAGTCTGGCATAAATGTTGTGTCCAAGCTGTCACATGGAAGCCAGTACACAACCCAGGGCAGCACGACGTGGAGAGCAAGATGTTGCCCATGTAGGCGGCTCCCCCCTCCACACAGCCAATGAATCCAAAGAACAGCAGAGTCTGATTCAGTTTTGAACCAGCAGTGTCAAAGGAGTTGCCAGTCAGCACTGAAGTGCCTTAGGGACACAAGCTGCAGATTTTTGTCTTCGGGTTTACTCTGGAAGCCTTCCCCATGAGTGGGGATC
The DNA here is from genome assembly GCF_030144855.1 of Hypanus sabinus. Taxonomy (NCBI): domain Eukaryota; kingdom Metazoa; phylum Chordata; class Chondrichthyes; order Myliobatiformes; family Dasyatidae; genus Hypanus; species Hypanus sabinus. The sequence goes on along the minus strand of NC_082708.1, from coordinate 171,937,213 downwards.
GCCAAAAGGCAGCGGAGATTTGAGATCAGAGTTTTCGTTCGCCTAGATGAGCTGCCAACCATGGCTGATGGGCCCCGCCTGCCCAAAGCCGACTGGTTTTAAGACACCAGTAACCTACCTTTTCCCCTCTTCTGCCAGTAGAACAGATTCCACCGGGCTTAGTAGCTAAGCTACTCGTAAAGTCTAGGAGCTGGACGTGGGTGTCAGAGGCCATTTGAAATGCACACCTTTAGTAGGTAGTGGGAGCTTATCCTCAGTACCTGCCCCCACCCCCACGATGGGCAATGATAACATTAAGGAAGCTATGCTACCATAATGTCCCTAAATCGTCTAACTTTATTTCATCTCCAAACTTCCTCAACATTAGCAAAAGAATAGATTTGGCCATTGACTTCAGGAAGGTGGGTGTGGTGCACCTGCTATTGTCTGTATAAATTACGTTGAGTTTGAGAGGGTTGAAAGCTTCAAGTTCCTAGGAGTGAACATCACCAGTAATCTGTCCTGGTCCAACTATGTGGACATTATGGGTAAAAGAGCTCACCAAGTCCTTTACATCTCAGGAGGCTAAAGAAATTTGGCATGTCCCATATCAATCTTGACCAGTTTTTATCAAAGCACCTTATCTGGATGCTTAATGGTTTGGAATGACATCTGCACTGCACGTGACCACAAGAAACTGCTGTGAATTGTGGACCCAGTTCAGCACATCACAGAAACAAGCCTCCCCCATGGACTCCATCTGTATTTCTTGCTGCTTCAGTAAAGCAGCCAGCCAAACACAAGACCCCACTCAACCCAGACATTCTCTCGTCTCCCCTCTCCTGCTGGGCAGAAAGCCTAACAGCACATACCAGCACGCTGAAAGCCAGCTTCTATCCTGCTATTATGAGACTATTGAATGGCTCCATGGTATAAGATAGGCTCCTGACCTTGTAATCAGAATCAGGTTTAATGTCACTGGCATAGGTCGTGAAATGTATTAAATTTGAGGCAGCTGTACAATGTAATACTTGATAATAGAGAGAAGAAAAATGGTGTATTATTGCAATTGTATAACAGTTAAAGTAAATAAGTAGTGCAAAATATAACAAATAAAAAAGTTGTGAGGTAGCGTTCATGGGTTCAATGTCCATCCAGAAATCAGATGCCAGAGGGGAGGAAGCCACTCCTAAATCATTGAGTAACTGTATCTCATTATGATTTTGCACCTTATTGTTTACCTGAATTGCTTTCTTGTAACTTTTATACTTTATTCTTCATTCTGTTGCTATCTCACCTTGCTCTACTTCAATGCACTGTGTAATGATTTAATCTGTATAAGACAAGTTTTTCATTGTAGCTCAGTACATGTGACAATAAAAAAAACTAATTCAATTTCCAAGTAAAAGTTTAAAGTAAAATACAAGAAAATTGACTGTTCTCACCATTACATGACATGCAAAGTACTTTAAAAGAATTTTGCTAATAATCAGCTTACTATTGCATGGACCTTGTGCAAACACATAAATGTACTAAAAATGTTTTTTGACATTGAAATAAAATTCATTGCTTGAGCTTTTTATGAAATTGCTTAATTTTCTCAGAAATGGTTGTTGGTTACACAAGAATTCTGGATGCATTGTTAGATTGATCTTGGAGGAGGTTAAAAAGTCAGCACAACATTGAGGGCTGAAGGGCCTGTACTATGCTGTAGTGTTCTATGTTCTATGCTTTATATACTGCAGATAAATGAGAGTTTACTGTCACAGTTAAGTGAGTGGGAAAATACGTGGGATGCAGAGTTTAAAATTTGACATGTGGAAAAATTCAAAAGACAGCGTGATTTGTAAAAGAAACTTAGGTGGTGTGTCACAGATCAGAGTTTTTCACCTACTGATTTGCTTCCAGAGCCAAAGCATTTGAGCAGATTTTCAGCTAAGTTTAAGGCTGATGTCCTCAGAAGGAGGACTACCGATCTACTGTAGCAGAAGCTCGTTGGTACCGTTCTTGACCCACTAGAAAGGCCCCACTGCAGAAACCTGAGGCAAATAAATCAGACTTTGCTGGTTTGGGTTGAGGTATTAACCTCTCTGCTCCCTGAAATGGATGCAAAAAGTACCATGGCACTATTTTGAAAAGGAGCAGCATATTAAAACTGGTGATCTGCACAATGTTAACCACTCAATAAACACCACTAAACAGATTAATTAGTAAACTCAAAGACATGGGCCTCAATACCACCTTGTGCAATTGGTTCCTGGATTTCTTCAATGTTCTCACCAGCCAGTTCAGATCGGCAAAAGTATCTCCTACACAATCTCCATCAGCACAGCACCACAGGGCTGTGAACTTAACCCCCTGCTCTACACTTCACACCTATGACTGTTTAGCTAAGTACATCTCCAACACATTGCCTTGACAGTCCATCCTCAGTCTCTGGAGTTCACTATACCGTATGCAACAATACCACAATGCAAAGTGTTTAACACTATAGTTGCTGATAAAGTGATTCTGGCACATTTGAGGTCATAATCTTAGAATAAGAATCAGATCAGGTCTTCATATGGTGACAATATAATTACTCACAAGTTATAAATCTTTGGAATTCTTTCTCCCAGAGGATAATGGTCATTTAATCATTGACTACACTCAGGAGTTTAATAGATTTTTTGTTCACTGGGGAAATCAAGAAACCTGGTGTGAGGATGAAAAACTGAAAATGATGTGGTAGTTCACATTATTGGCAAAGGGAGCTCAAGTAACTTATTCAATTAAACAGTTTCACTCAAGTGTTGTCTCGTAATATACACTCAGTGGACACTTTATTAAGTACATCTGTACACCTACTCATTAATGCAAATGTATAATAAGCCAATCATGTGGCAGCAGCAACTCAGTGCATAAAAGCATGCAGACCTAGTCAAGAGGCCTGGTGGTTGTTTAGCCCAAACATCAGAATGGGGAAGAAATTTGATCTGAGTGACTTTGACTGTGGAATGATTGTTGGTGCCAGACGGGGTGGTTTGAGTATCTCAGAAGGTGCTGATCTCCTGGGATTTTCACATGCAACAGTCTCTGGAGTTTACAGAGAATGGTGTGAGAAACAAAAAAAAATAGTAATAAATAATGAGTATGAAGTAACAAGATAAAGAGTCTTAAGGTGAGATCTCTTGAGGAAGTAGAGTGAGTCCTTAAATAGAATGAGTGTAACTATCCCCTTTCTTTCAAGAGCCTGATGGTTGAGGGGTAGTAACTGTTCTTGAAGCTGGTAATTTGAGTCCTGAGGCACCTGTATCTTCTATCTAACAGCAACAGTGAGAAAACAGCATTACCTGGATGGTGAGGATCTTCTGGTCTAACAAGACCATGCTGTCAATAACACAGATGTGGCCTATTAACTCACTTACCTGGATGTCATAGAAATATGTGAGGGAATTGGAACGCCTAGAAGAAACCCACATGATCAAAGGCGAATGTACAAACCCCTTACAGACAGCATTAGAATTGAACCCAGGTCACTGGTGCTGTAATAGTATTATACTATCCAGTACGCTATAAATCTGGAATGTGAGAGGAAAACCGATGCATCTGTGGGAAACTCATACGGTCATATGGAGAACATACAAACAGATCTATGCCATTGTTCATATGACATCATGCACGTTTCCTCCTTAAGCACACTTTTACTTCCTTATTGGTAGTTGGATCTATCTCCATTTTCCCACACAGTAATGCAAATCAGATGCGTAATGTTTCTTTCCGCACAATGCGTTCATTTCTTCTGTCTTCATTAATCCTAAACTTTCTGAGCAGGGGTTTCTCTGTACTAATTTGATGACGCCCTGCCTCTTTCATACTTTTAGGAGGGGATGAGATGCCTACTTTCCCCAAGAACATCTTAGACTGAGAATACGAGGGGAAGACGTGAAAGTTTCAAGATTGAAGGTTGTAAAGAATGAGCATACAGGAGGGAGATTGAAAACTTGGCTGAGCGGTGTGATAACAACAACCTCTCACTCAACGTCAATAATACCAAGGAACTGATTATAGATTTCTGGAGCGGGAAACCAGAGATCCACAAGCCAGTAATCATCCGAGGATCAGAGGTGGGGAGAGTGAGTAAATTCCTGGGTGTCACTGTCTCAGAGGACCTGTCCTGGATCCATCATCCAAATATAATTGCAAAGAAAGCATGACAGCAATTCTACTTCCTCAGAGTCTGAGGAGATTCAGCATGTCATCAAAAACCTTGGCAAACTTCTGTGGTGGAAAGTGTGCTGCCTGGCTGCATTACGGCCTGGTATGAGAACACCAATGCTTTTGAGAAGGGTAGTGGATTCAGCCCAGTACATCATGGCAAAAATCCTCCTAAACATTGTGCACATGAAATGTTACTGCATAAAAGTAACTTCCATTATCAGAGATCCTCACCACCCAGGCAACGGTCTTTTCTCACTGTCACCATTAGGTAGAAGGTACAAGAGCCTCAGGACTCACACCACTAGGTTCAAGGACAGGTACTACCCCTCAACCATCAGGGTGGTGAACGAAAGGGGATAGCTACACTCATTCTATTTAAGGACTCACTCTACTTCCTCAAGAGATCTCACCTTAAGACTCTTTATCTCATTACTTCATATTCATTATTTATTACTATATATTTCTATTTGCATTTACACAGTTTGTTAATTAATCCTGTTTAATGGTCACCATTCTATACATTTGCTGAGTATGCCCATTGGAAAAAGAATATCAGGGTTAGACATATGTGGTGACATGTTTGTACTCTGATGATAAATTTTATTTTGAACTTTGATAAAGTTGATCCTTGATCTGTGATCATTACAGGCACCAATAGGAAGATGTTAGAAAGATGACTGGCCTCAATCGCCCAGAATTTATGAAAAACAAAAGGACCTCATCCAGAATTCCTGTTCCTGATTGTCATCCAACAAAGATGCAGGGGAATGTGTGTCTGTGGTCTGGAAGTGAAAATCAGATTGCTCTTGGTTTTCGGGCCTGCACTCTCAGGCAGGCAGCGGAGGCCAGGAAATTGCTTTGTATTCATGCCACTGAAATACAGTCAGAGGTGTAAGGCTGCAGGCGAGTAGGGACACAATTAAGCAAAAACAAGTGGTAGCCTAGAAACCGCCTCTGATGATTCCTTCATGCATTGTAAAAGTACCTGGGTTAAATGAGCAAGCAAAGATGTCACGCCACCTCCCTCTGCACATCGTTTCAATGATTTAATTTTAATATTCAGAGATTTACTTTTGGCAATATTTGGGGTGAATGCTAAATCTGCTGGAATGCAATCACAAGATTCTCACAATTTATGGACAGAAGGATTTTTTATCCCTGTGTTGGGTGCATTAGAAACCAAGAGTTGGGATGGACTATTTAGCATCTTGAGCCTGTCTGTCATTTAATAGGATTGTAGCTGATTAGAGTCTTAACTACATCCACTTGCCTTGGCTCCCTCTCGTTTCATCCACTTGCCCAACAGAAAATCTATTGATCAGATTTACTCCCAGAGTGAACACTTAACTGCTGCTTAAAGCTGAGAGTTCTGCAATTCTCCTACTTAGTGAAAATGTGCTTCCCATTCTCCATTGAAAGAGTTCACTGGCTCTAAAGTTTTATTCTTTTGTCCCAGACTTTAATGCCAACTGGGAAAAAAATGTACTCAATTCAACCATCAACTTCTTTAAAAAATCTAAATCAATCCTTTTTAATCCTCTTTTGTCCTCCTTGTTAAGTACACGGACAGAAGGGGTACGGAGGGCTATGGTCCCAATGCAAATCGATGGGACTAAGCAGACTAATAGTTTGGCACAGATTAGATGGGCTGAAGGGCCTGTCTCTGTGTTGTAGTATTTTATGACTCTAATCCTTTATATACCAGAGCATAAAAAAAAACAATTTTTATAATCTTTCTTTATAAGCTAACTTCAGAGTTCTGTAACAAATTTGTGATGCACTTCTTTCAAGGTCAATGTTCAAAATTCGAAGTAAATTTATTATTAAGGTAAATACACTGTATATGTCACCATATACTACCCTGAAATTAATGTTCTTGGTGGACTTACAGTAAATAAAAAGAAGCATAATAGAATCAATGAAACTCTGCACACAACAGAATTCTGCACTGCTCCAGATGTGGTCTATTCTGGATTTAATATAATCATGTTCAAACCTGCTCACATTATATTTCAGAACTTCAGTTATAAAGACCTTCATTAATTCTGTTAATAATTTCGGCTACACCTTGTACCTGACTGATAAGTTTGGATTTTCATACAAGTTTTTTTTTAATTTTCTATTTCTCTGTTCTGATCTTGATATGAACTGCATTTCTATTAATTTCTGATTTTATTCACTAATGATGTTTTTAGCCCTCCTTCAAATCCACTCTTTCGGTTTTCTCATGAGATGGAATTTCTAGACATGGGCTTGTCAAAATTTTAAACTGAAGAAACCCCCAGCATTACAATGAAAGTAGTAAGCCCCTAAAGACACTATATATACCACAAAATGCACTATATCAGAATCAGAATCATCACTGGCATGTGAAGTGAAATTCGTTAACTTAGCAGCAGCAGTTCTAGCAGAGAGAAAAAAATAAATAACATAAAACATGATAATAAATAAACAAGTACGTAAATCAATTACGTATATTGAATAGTTTTCAGAAAGTGCAAAAACTGAAATACTGTGTATTAAAAAAAAGTGAGGTTAGTGTCCAAAGCTTCAATGTCCATTTAGGAATCTGATGGCAGAGGGGAAGAAGCTGTTCCTGAATTGCTGAGTGTGTGCCTTCAGGCTTTTGTACCTCCTACCTGACGGTAACAGTGAGAAAAGTCAAGTGAAGTTTATTGTCATTTCAACCATAAACTGCTGGTACAGTACACAGTAAAAATGAAACAACGTTCCTCCAGGGCCCTGATGCTACATGAAACAACACAAAACTACACTAGACTATGTGAGACAGCACAACACTAGACTACGTAAAACAACATAAAAACTGCATTAGACTACAGATCTGACAAGACTTCATAAAGTGCACAAAACAATGCAGAATAGTACAAAGGGCATAGCCTGGGTAGTGGAAGTCTTTAATAATAGACGCTGCCTTTCTGAGACACCACTCCCTAAACATGTCCTGGGTTCTTTGTAGGCTAGTGCCCAAGATGGAGCTGACTAGATTTACAACCTTCTGCAGCTTCTTTCAGTCCTGTGCAGTAGCCCCTCCATACCAGACAGTGATGCAGCCTGTCAGAATGCCCTCCACTATAGAACTATACAACTATAGAAGTTTTTGAGTGTATTTATTGATATACCAAATCTTTTCAGACTCTTAATAAAGTATAGCTGCTGTCTTGCTTTCTTTATAACTACATTGATATGTTGGGACCAGGTTAGATACTCAGAGATCCTGACACCCAGGAACTTGAAGCTGCTCACTCTCTTAACTTCAGACCCCTCTATGACGATTGGTGTTCCTTCATCTTACCCTTCCTGAAGTCCACAGTCAGTTCTTTTGTCTTACTGACATTGAGTGCCAGGTTGTTGCTGCGGCACCACCCCACTAGTTGGCATATCTCACTCTTGTACACCATCTCGTTACCACCTGAGATTCTACCAACAATGGTTGTAACATCAGCAAATTTATAGTTGGTATTTCAGCTATGCCTAGCCAAACAGTCAAATGTATATAGGAAGTAGAGCAGTGGGCTAAACACACACCCCTGGGGTGGGCCAGTGTTGATCATCATCAGATGTTATCACCAATCTGCACAGATTGTGGTCTTCTGGTTAGGAAGTCGAGGATCTAATTGCAGAAGGAGGTACAGAGGCCCAGGTTCTGCAACCTCTCAATCAAGATTGTGGGAATGATGGTATTAAATGCTGAACAATAGTTGATGAACGGCATCCTGACGTAGGTGTTTGTGTTGTCCAGATGATCTAAAGCCATGTGGAGAGCCATTGACATTACATCTGCCATTGACCTATTGTGGCAACAGGCAAACTGCAATGGGTCCAGGTCCCTGCTGAGGCAGGGGTTCAGTCGAATCATGACCAACCTCTCAAAGCATTTCATCACTGTCGATGTCAGTGCTACCAGACAATAGTCATTAAGGCAGCTCATGTTACTCTTCATATCCACTGGTATAATTGTTGCCTTTTTGAAGCAAAGGGAACGTCTGCCTATAGCAGTGAGAGGTTGAAAACGTCCTTTAATAGTCCCACCAGTTGGTTGGAATAGATTTTCAGAGCCTTACCAGGTTCTCCATCAGGACCTTCTGCCTTGCAATGATTCACTCTCTTTAAAGACAGTCTAACATCAGCCTCCGAGACAGAGATCACAGGGTCATCAGATGCAGCAGGGATCTTCACAGCTGATTCTCCCTTTCAAAGTTTGCATAGAAGGCGTTGAGTTCAGCGGGTAGTGAAGCATCGCTGCCATTCATACTATTGGGTTTCGCTTTGTAGGAAGTAAAGTCTTGCAGACCCTGCCAGAGCTGCCGAGCATCCGATGTCGCCTCCAACCTCGTTCGAAGTTGCTTCTTCGCCCTTGAAATAGCCCTCTGCAAATCATACCAGGTTTTCTGGTACAGGTCTGGGTCGCCAGACTTGAATGCCACAGATCTAGCCTTCAGCAGACAACGTACCTCCTGGTTCATCCATGGCTTTTGGTTTGGGAATGTACAGTAAATCTTTGTAGGCACACACTCATCCACACAGGTTTAATGAAGTCAGTAACAACTGCAGCATACTCATCCAGGTTCAGAGATGAATCCCTGAATACAGTCCAGTGCACCGATTCAAAGCTGTCCCGTAGGAACTCCTGTGCTTCCCTTGTCCATATCTTCTTAGTTCTCACCAAAGGGTATTAACCAAAGGGTTAATTTTCTGAGGCAGGGAATAAAATGGTTTCACCACATAATCAGTTAAACAATACAGATGTGCTTCATATATGAGAGCAAATACAGAGGGAGCTGACTAACTGCTTCTATCTAGAGTTTAAAATCTATTAAACTTCAAATAAGTCTTCACAACGATCTTTGCAGGTGTCCAGAGAAGTTGCCTGCGTTAATATGAATAATGTGTCCTTTCCCTGCCAGTTAACTGGATAGCAATGAATCATTCAAACAACTGGAAACTGTTCAGAAACACAAGAAATTCTGCAGATGCTGGAAAGCCAAAGCAACACACACAAAATGCTAAAGGAACTCAGCAGGTAAGGCAGCATCGATGCAAATGAACAGTCGACGTTTTGGGTTGAGAACCTTCTTCAGGACTAGCAATGAAGGGGGAAGAAGGTAGAGGGAAAAGATGGGGAGGAGGGGAAGGAGGACAACTAGAAGGTGATCGATGAAGCCAGGTGGGTAGGAAAGGTAAAGGGCTGGAAAGGAAGGAATCTGATAGGAGATGAGAGTGGACCATAGGAGGAAAGGAAGGAGAAGGGGCACCAGAGGGAAGCGGTAGGTAGGTGAGAAGAGGTAAGGGGCTCGGGTGGAGAATAGAAGAAGAGGGGAGGGGAAGGGATTTTTTTTTACCAGAAGGGGAAATCAATAATCATGCCATCAAGTTGGAGACTGCCCAGATGGAATATGAGGCATTGTTTCTCCACCCTGAAGGTGACCTTATCGTAGCCCTCGAGGAGATCATGGACTGACATGTCAGAATGGGAATGGAAATTGGAATTAAAATTTTTGGCCACCAGGGAAGTTCTGCTTTTGGCTGATGAAGCGCAGGTGCTCAGCAAAGCAGTCCCCCAATTTACATTGTGTCTCAGCAATGTAGAGGAGGCCACAATGGGAGCACCAGATATAACAGACAACCAGGAAGGACTGCTTGTGACCCTGAATGGAGGTGAGGAAGGAGGTAAATATACAGGCGTTGCACTTTGGCTGCTTGGAGAGATATGTGGCGGGAGGGAGATTAGTGGGCAGGGATAAAGGGGCAAGGTTGCTTGCAGGGATTTGTGGCGGGGTAAAGCTACAAAACATATCCCAACACTTCTAGAAATGAGCCAAACAACTTGCACGTGATTAATTGTCCTTACAACTGTCCAGTCCTTTCATTATTTTATTTCCTAAGCTTGGAAATTCATTGATGCATTCAACATTTCCTCATAAAAACAATAAATTAATTATCAGCAAATGTCAGTCATCTTACACCAATATCTGCACATCAATGGAATCTCATTGGCTGCTGAGTAATGCATTGGGACATCCCAAAGTTCCAGACCCATGGAAATAGCTTCTTGTTTTACCTCAAACAAAGGTTTTGATCACTTGAAAATTAATTGCCTTTTCATATGAGTCAGCATTTGGGGCTCCCCCACAAAGGTTACCTTGGAGAATGAAAGCTTTTCAAAAGGAAATTCAGTCACATTTTTTTCAGGATAAATAAATTACTTAGTGGTAGACATACAGTATGTTCAGGCAGCAATTATGCTAATTTAGAAATTGAAAGACCTTAAATCCAGTCTTGAGCCTTAATCACCTCATCTTTCAAGGTGCAGAACAAGACCTGGATAAGCAGTTTACTCATGGGGGAAGATTCTTCAGTTAAGTAATCTGATTTAGCTGATTATCAAATTACTTTTAGCTCATTTTGGCCAGGTTTTCCAGCAGATGGGCAGAGCAAACTTTAACAACTATTGTCCAGTAGCACTCTCATCTTCGGTGAGGAAGTGCATTGAGAAGTTGGTTATGGGTAGAATCAACTTCTGCTTAGGCCCCGGTCCCAATACAATTTGCCTATTGCCACAGTAGGTCTATAGCAGATGGGATCTCGTGAGGCTTTGGATCACCTGGACAACACTAATACCAGTGTCAGGCTGCTGTTTATTCACTACAGCTCAGTGTTCAACACAATCATTCCTGCAGTTCTGATCAAGAACCTCCAGAAACCTGGACTTCTGGACCTCCCTCTGCAACTGGATTCTCGACTTCCTCACCAGTAGATCATAGACTGTGCGATCGGAAACAATATCTCACCTCGCCGATAATCAACGCTGGCACAGCTCAAGGACGTTTGCTTAGCCCGCTACTCTACTCGCTCTACCGCCATGACTGTGCGGCAAGGCACAGCTCAAATGCCATCTATAAGCTTGCTGACACAACTATTGTTGGCAGAATTCCAGATGGTGACGAGAAGGCAGGATAGATCAGCTAGCTGAGTGGTGTCACAGCAACAAACTTCCACTCAGTCAATAAGACCAAAGAATTGATAGTGGGCTTCAGGAAGGATAAGATGAGGGAGCACTTCTTATCCCTCTTTGTAACTGCATTAGTATGTCGGGCCCAGGATAGATCCTCAGCGATGTTGACACCCAGGAACTTGAAATTACTCACTCTTTCCACTTCTGATCCCTCGGAGGACTGAACAACAAAAGAACCTACAGCACAATATAAGCCCTTCGGCCCACGATACTGTGCCGAACATGTACTTATTTTAGAAATTATCTAGGCTTACCCATAGCCCTCTATTTTTCTAAGCTCCATGTACTTATCCAGGAGTCTCTTAAAAGACCCTGTCGTATCCGCCTCCACCACCGTCACCAGCAGCCACGCACTCACCGCACTCTGCGTAAAAAACTTGCCCCTGACATCTCCTCTGCACCTACTTCCAAGCACCTTAGAGCTGTGTCCGCTCGTGTTAGCTGTTTCAACCCTGGGGAAAGCTCTGATGATGCGTCAGAGCTGGAAGGCGGGGGAGGGAAGGAAGGTGATAGGTGAATCCAGGGATAGGGGTGAAGTAAAGAGCTGGGAAGTTGATTGGCAAAAGAGGGCCGGAGAAGGGGCAATCTGATAGGAGAGGACAGAAGGCCATGGATGAAAGAAAAGAGGAGAGGAGCTCCAGAGACCAGAGGAGGCAATGGACAGGTAAGGAGATAGGTGAGAGAGGGAAAGGGGAATGGGAATGGTGAAGGGGGAGGCATTACCAGAAGTTAGAGAAATCGATGTTCAATGATTATAGTCTTCAGAAAAGGTAAGACGAGGGAACACACACCAGTCCTCACAGAGGGATCAGAAGTGGAAAGAATGAGCAATTTCAAGTCCCTGGGTGTCAGCATCTATGAGGATCTAACCTGGGCCTAATATGTTGATTCAGTTACAAAGAAGGCACAACAGCATCTGTATTTCATTAGGAGTTCAAGGAGATTTGTTCTATCACCAAAGACATTCACAAATTTCTACAGATGCATAAGGTTTTTGTTTTAATAGCCCAGTAGTGCATTCCAGAGGGGTGGGGGGCTTTTGGAAAAGGCAGTTTACAAGGTGGGTAGCGTCCACAATGATACCTTCTGCTCATTTCTTTGTCCTGGACACATACAAGTCCTGCAGTGATGGTAGACAGCAGCCAATGACCTTCTCCGCTGACTCAAGTTTGCTGGAGAGCATTACAATTGGCTGTATCACCGTTTGATATGGGGTGGGGGGGGGGGGCACTACACAGAATTAAAATAAGCTGCAGAAAGTTGTGAACTCAGTCAGTACCATCATTGGCACTAGCCTCCCCAGCACTAGGACATCTTCAAGGAGCAATGCCTCAAAAAGGAGGCATCCATCATTAAGGACCCCCCATCACCTAGGACATGCCCTCTTCTCAATGCCACCATCAAGAAGGAGATAAAGGAGCCTGAAGGCACACACTGAATTATTCAAGAACAGCTTTTTCTCCTCTACCATCAGATTTCTGAATGGACATTGGACCCATGAACACTAGCTCACTACTTTTCTTTTTCTTTCTGCACCACTTATTTAATTTAACTTTTTTAATACATAGAGAATTCCTACTGTAACTTATACTTTTTATTGTTATGTATTGCAATGTACTGCTGCTGCAAAACAACAAATTTCAAATTTCCAGTGATATTAAGCATGATTCTGATTCCGAACTTCTAATAGGAAGAGTATTTCAAGGATCAAGGATCGCAGATCAAGTTGATTCACTGTATAAATATAAATGAATGAGGAATTTGCTGTGATGTGTTGATCAGGATGTAACGTAACAAAAACCAACAACGTTCAACAATTATAGAGGATAATGCATTACAGGAAAGTAAACTTAGAGATTAAAGTACATACACAGAATAATATGTGTGTAAATACATAAATATCAGGATGTGCTTACAATATAAATAGCATTATAAAAAGTAGTTTAAAATGCTTACAATGCAGTGATGGAGGAATTAGATGGAAGGGGTTGAGGGAGGAATAATAAGGATAGGAACAGATCAGATTAACTGGCTGGTGGAAGAAATTTTTTAAATGACATGAGGTTTTGTTTTAATAGCCCAGTAGTGCATTCCAGAGGGGTGGGGGGCTTTTGGAAAAGGCAGTTTACAGGGTGGGTAGTGTCCACAATGATACTTTCTGCTCATTTCTTTGTCCCGGACACATACAAGTCCTGCAGTGATGGTAGACAGCAGCCAATGACCTTTTCAGCTGACTCAGGTTTGCTGGAGTTGTTGTATTCTGTGAGAAGATGCTGCAGCAAAGCACACTGTAATACTGTAGGTGGTGCCTTGATGTATTTCCTTGGGGACATCCAGTAATCCACATCTTCTCCATGCCCTACCCCTGCCCACAGAAGTCACATGAACTCTTCGCCTCTCTCTAACAACAGATCATCAGCTTCATCCTTACATTCCACTAATACAACTTGCCACAAACCCATTAGCAATCCTCATAACCACTCAGAGCCACCATTTCTTGCCGTCCCACCTGTCCTGATCATCAACCTTCTGTAACAATGCTTCTGAGATCATTGGTTTTCCAGTGCCCTGTTACATGCCCACTCCATTCCCTTCAACTTTGGTATATCACTAAAGACTCCGGCAAGTTTCCACAGAGATACCATGGAGAGTATTCTAACTGGTTGCACCACTGTCTGGTATGGAGAGGCTACTGCACAGGATCAGAAAAATCTGCAGAGGATTGCAAACTCTGCCAACTACATCATGAGCAAGATCCTCCCCAGCATCAAAAGGACATCTTCAAATGATGATGCTTCAAAAGGGTGGCATCCTTCCTTAAGTTCCCCCATCACACAGCACATGCCCTCTTTTCATTGCAATCATCAGGGACTATGTACAGGAGCTTGAAGACATGCACTCAAAGTTTTAGGAACAGCTCCTTCCCCACCAGCACCAAATTTCAAAACAGAAAATGAGCCAACCCTGAACACTATCTCACTACTTTTGCTTCCTTTTTGCTTTGCACTACTCAATTTAATTTTTTATGTGGTAGATGGTCGTATGAGAAGCTGGTGCATATCACAAGTCTTGGTCATGTGACCACTGACGCCAGGCAGAATATTGATAATGGCTGGGGGGTGGGGGGGTCACCCATCTTGTAAAGACACTGCCCAGAAGAAGGCAATGGCAAGCCATTTCTGCAGAAAAATTTGCCAAGAACAATCATGGTCATAGACCATAATTGCCCACATCATAAGATAGTGCACAAACGATGATGATGATGATATGTCTATGTATTGCCATGTACACACATTGCAGTCCCCTGCAAAACAACAAATTTCATAACATATGTCAGTGATATTAAACTTGATTCTGATTCTGACAACAATAGGGTCTTTTTGAGTTCACTTTCCACCCCACCACATTCAGCAGAGCATGGCCTGCGACATAATGGCACTTCCCCTGCCCAGTCTGTATCGTCTCAACCACCGTTCCCCTTACCCATTGCAGCAAACATTAGCTTTATTTGTCACATGCACATCAAAAGCATTGACACAGTGAAATTCGCTGTTTGTGTCAGCAGCCAGCACATTCCACTGGGGGCAGCCTGCAAGCGTCTCCATGCTTCCGGCACCATTGTTGCCACGCTTCCAACTCACTAACCCTAACCCATGGGTCTTGGAGTGTGGGAGGAAACCAGAGCACCTGGAGGAAATTCACGGGGAGAAAGTACAGATGCCTTACAGACAGTGCTGGAAATTGAACCCCAAATGCTGTTTACTGGCGCTGCAAGCATTGCAATAACTATTGTGCTACCGTGTCTCTACTGTTGTTACAGTAGATGAAACAACTGTGCTTTTATCTCTTCCTTTCCTATAATCTAAGGGCCAAAATACTTCTTCAGCGAGAGCTTAGCTAACCTTCCTTCAGGGATATGGGTTGGGAAACTGTGTGAGTGGTCAGTACAGACTACTTACCCCCACCACCTTCCCCGAACCTTTAAAATATAATCAAGGATCTCAGTACATATCAGTATGTAATATACCTTTGTTTTAAAAGCCCTCCAAAAGCAATCACTGTGCATTTCGCTGACTTCTTAATATCCACTGTCACAAAGAGGATTTCTCTGGGAGACCAAACATGAATTGGATGACCTTAGAAATTTACCGTTCTGATGGCAAGCAGAAGCTCGAGCTTCTAATCGAGTGTCACTTTAATTCTCTATTTCACTTTGACTCCTCTGACCTTCCGCACCATTCCAAAGAAGTGCAACGTATGGCTTATGTGCAGAATCAGAATCAGTTTTAATATCACCGGCATATGTTGTGAAACTGCGGCAGCAGTGCGATGCAATACATAATAATAGAGGAAAAACTGAGAATTACAGCAAGTTTATATATTGAATAGTTAAATTAGATGAGTAGTGCAAAACTAGAAATAAAAATGTAGTGAGGTAGTGTTCACGGGTTCAGTGTCCGTTCTGGAATTGGATGGCAGAGGGGAAGAAGCTGTTCTTGAATCATTGAGTGTGTGCTTCAGGCTTCTGTACCTCCTACCTGATGGTAGCAATCAGAACAAATCATGACCTGGGTGACAGGAGCCTTTAATGATGGACACCTTCTTTTAGAAGTATCACTCCTTGTCCTGGATACTATGGAGGCTATTGTCCCTGATGGAGCTAAGTTTACAACACTCTGCTACTTACTTCAGTCCTGTGCAGAAGCCACTCCACCCCAACATCAGATGGTACGCAGCCAGTTAGACTGCTCTTCATGACGGCACATCTGTGGAAATTTTCGAGTGTTTTTGGAAACATACCAAACTTCTCAAACTCCCATTGAAATATAGCTGCTCTCGTGCCTTCTTTATAGCTGTGTTGATATGTTGGGCCCAGGTTAGATCCTCAGAGGAATTGACACCCATAAATTTGGAATTGCTCACTCTTTCCATTTCTGATCCCTCTATGACCATATTGCAGCCAGCCTATGGATTCTTCTTTGGTATCAGTCTGTCCTGTTCATTATAGTCATGGCCAATCCACTAACCCCCAATACACTATCCATGAGCAATATTGCTCATTGTGCACCCACTTAAACATTTACATTCTCTATGTTGTTACTTTGCTGCTCTCTGTGTGCCTCTTTTCCTTGCAGCTTCACCCTTTTGTCATCCAATCTCTCTCATTTCTATCCAATCACAAAACCTATCTTTTACTCATTCCACTCCTCCTCATTTCTCCTTTATTGCTGCTTACAAGAAATTTTATCCATCAACTTTGTCTGCTTTTATCTGGCTCAGTGGCAGAAGTTTGGTAATACTTTGATAACGTTTCTTGGAATCTCTTAGTAATACTAACAGCAAACTGCTACATAAATGCAGGCTCTTCAAACAGCAACAAAGCAATGTTTGTTTAATTCCAGTAATGATTGTCCTGCTCCTGAACTGATCTCAGCTCAACTGACATCCTCAGGTTCAAATGATACCAGCCAGTTGCGTTATGGAAGTATTGATTATGTTAAGCCACTCTCACCCTTTTAGGCATTGAAGCCCCAGTTGTCAGCGTAAGATCCTGTGCCAGAGACGGCTTTGATTCATTCTGAAGGATCTTTCAGGAGAATGTGACACTCTACAGATGTCGTGATTTCTTCTGAATTATCCACAGAGAACTCCTGCGTGCTTAAGTGCAAATCGATGAACAAGGCAGTGTTTAAAACTTATTTTTTCGTGATCCAATTTCCTGGTTAATTTAAAATCTTCTACTTCTTTCAGTGAGATGCTCTTTGAATTATTAGCCTTCCTGGGCATGGCTGGGCAGTATTTCTCAGCTGATGATTCAACAGCTGAAACCACTTAATGCCTCTATATTAATTAACCATGGGATGGGAGAGATGAAAAAGCAAAGAATTTCAGTAACTCTTTTCCCACCTACAGCTGAAAAACAGGAATCTGTCTGACCAATGTTTTAGCTTGAGAAGCATCCAGTTATCTTAGTGCAGGATATCACTGAATAGGAGGGATGCCTCAGAAAGACAGCATCCATCTTTAAGGATCCCCATCATCCAGGACACGTCCTTTTCATTGCTACCATCAGGGAGGAGGTGGTGGAGGCTGAAGACACACACTCAATGTTTTAGGAACAGCTTCTTCCCCACCTTCATCCAATTTCTAAACCGACAATGAACCAACTTGTGAACACTACCTCACTGCATTTTTGTTCTCTTTTTCCATTGTGTATTTAATTTATGTATATATACAATACTGTGCAAAAGTATTGGGCACACATATATAGCTCGGGTGCCTGAGACTTTTGCACAGTACTGTATTTGTCAACATGGAGCGGAGAGCGTGTTTGTAAATCTGGCAGGAGCAAAGGATGCTGGGAATGGTGAGGGTGCAGCACCATGGGAGAGGTGTGGCACAAGTGGCAGAGAAGGAGTGTCAGGGCAGGGGATGTGTCAGATGCAGACACATCCAGCCACGAGACACCAGGCAGATCATTTGATTCCAAACAATTGGTTTATTGATCATTACAGAATGTCTCTCTGGTGCTTCCTGGTCCCGTCCTTTTCACAACCATGATTCCCCTCTCCCTACCTTCTTCCCACTCTCGGTGCACAGTGGAGACCCAATTCTGAATCAGGTTTATCCTCATTCAAATGTGTCATGAAATTTGGCCTCAGAAGGACTAAGACAGATTAGGAGTATAGGCAAAGAAACGGCAGTTGGAATACAGTTTCGGGAAGTGGAAAGCCATGCACTTTGTTTGAAGAAATAAAATTGTAGACGATTTTCTAAATGGAGAGAAAATTCAAAAATCCATAGCACAAAGGGCTCAGAAATCCTTGTGCAGGATTCCCTAAAGGTTAATTTACAGGTTGAGTCAGTGGTGAAGAGAGCGAGTGTTGGCATTCAATTCAAGAGGACTAGTATATAAAAGCGAATATATAACGTTAAGGTTTTATAAAGCACTGGTGAGGCCTCACTTGGAATACTGTGAGCAGGTTTGGGCCCCTTGTCTTAGAAAGGATGTACCATTGACGCTGGAGACGGTTCAAAGGAGGTTCACGAAAATGATTCAAGGATTGAACAGCTTGTCAGGCGAAGAGTGTCTGATGGCTCTGGGCCTGTATTCACTGGAATTCAGAAGAATGAGGGGTCAGCCAATTTAAACCCATTGAATGCGGAAAGGCATCAATAGAGTGGATGTGGAGAAGATGTTTCCAATGGTGGGAGAGTCTAGGACCAGAGGACATAGCCTAAGAATAGAGGGCCATCCTTTTAGAACATGGATGAGGAGGAATTTCTTCAGCTAAAGTGTGGAGTATCTGTGGAATTCTTTTGCACAGATGGCTATGGAGGCCAAGTCTTTATGCATATTTAAGGCAGAGGATGATAAATTCCTGATTTACCGTAACATGAAGGGATAAAGGGGGAAGGCAGGAAATTGGGGCTGAGAGGAAATATAGATCAGCCATGATGAAATGGCAGAGCAGATGTGATTGGCCAAATAGCCTACTTCTGCTCCATTATCTTAGAGTCTTCTGGAAATTTGGTGTTTTTCTGCAGCAGCAGTACAGTAGAATACGTAAAATTACTACAGTACTATGCTAATATCTGAGGCATCCTAGCTATATATATGCGCATAAGACTTTTGCGCAGTACTGTACGTATATGTATACATTCTGATTCTGAAGTGAGTGTCACTTTATATGACCCTTTGTATTCTTGAGGCTTGGACAAGCTCACCTGCAGCGGCTGCAATATTTTCCCTAATATGTTGGCCGTTTCAGTAATACAGTCCTTATGGAGAGAAGGAAAAAATGCTGCCTTTCATCTATGATACAAAATCCAGCTCAAACGTCATATAAGGATCGATTACAGGCTCCAAAACTATTTCTGTTGAATGCGTGGCGAGGTAAGATGTCCGCAGCCTATTCAATCTCAACACCTCCTCAACAAAGACTGCATGAACAGTTTCCCGGTGCAAATGTGCACCTAGTAATGTGCAGCAACAGCTCTGCAATGTTGCTGTCTTCAAATTGTCAACCACATTGAGTGAAGCAGCCATCTGAGACCAACAAAGAACAGGAAAATACAACTCAAAAGCATTTTTTTCTCTTTGAGGTGTAACATGGCATAAACGGTCTGCATATCTTTATTTTGACAATGACAACTGCTTCAGATATTTGGCTCTAATCTTTCACATTGGCTTGAAGACTACTTTTTTCCACACTGACTCATCCCACATTCACAATAAATTGGTGTGAAATTCAGCTGCAGTGGGCATACAATAGAGGACACAGGCAGGTAGGAACAGATTACTGTTCATTATTCACTCCATGTGATCCATACTTGTCGACAGCACCTTTCCCAGGCACTACATCCCAGTATTTAATCCCGTTACTCATATCTCTGCACCTAATCCATAATCAAACATAACAGGCAATTCCAATCCACTATCGCCCATAACACTAGGCATCACTGCCCTGAATACGCCCACCTGAAATACCTGTTAGAAACCTGCCCCATTCACTAAATCCTCACACTAGGCCTCACAAGGCTGAGGTGACAACAGCCAATATAATGCCTGATCCTAATCCTTTAGGTCGTGCTGCCAAAGATGTTGGTTGTTTGGCCGCGGTGCAAACTCTGACCAGTCTGGCCCGACACGGTGGCAGTACTCCAGAGCAACACACAAAATGCTGGAGGAACTCGGCTTGTCAGGCAGCACCTATAGTAAAGAATACCCAGTCGGCATTGCCAGCCAAGACCCTTTTTCCGGACTGGAAAGGAAGGGGGAAGACGACAGGATAAAAAAGGTGAGGGGAGGGGAAGGAGGATAGCTGGAAGGAGATAGATGAAGCCAGGTGGGTGGGAAAGGTGGTGGGCTTGAGAAAAAGGAATCTGACAGGAGAGGGGAGAAAGGAAAGAGGCTAGGGCACTAGAGGGAGGTGATAGGTAGGTGAGGAGATGAGGTAAGAGGCCAGAGTAAATATAAGAAGTGGGGGGGGGGGGGGAATTACCAGAAGAAGAAATCGATATTCATTAGGTTGGAGGCTAATTTAACAGAATATGAGGTGTTAATCCTCTACCCTAAGAGTGGCCTCATCATGGTAAAAGAGGTGGCCATGGACCAGGATGTCAGAATGGGAATGGGGATAGAAGTCAAAATGGTTGGCCACCAGGAAAGTCTGCTTTTGGTGGATAGAGGTTAGCGTGACACTATTACAGCTTGGGGCACTGGAGTACAAAATTCAATTTCACTGTCCTCTGTAAGGAGTGTCTCCAAGGAACGTGTGTGTTTTCTCCAGTTACCTCCCACAGTGCAAAGACATCCCAAGTAGGTTAACTGACCATTATAAATTGTCCTGTGTTTGGGGTAGGGTTAAATCAGGGCTTGCTGGGTACTATAGCTCAAGGGGCCAGGGGGTGCTATTCCACACTGCACTTCTAAATCAGGGTTCCCAATCTGGGATCCATGGACCCCTAGCTTCACGGTGCTGGTTCATGGCATAAAAAAGGTTGGGAAGCTCTGCTCTAAATAAAATAAATCAAACGTAGAGGAGACTACATCAGAAACACCAGATACAATAGACGACCCCAGTAGACCCACAGGTGAAGTTTTGCCTCACCTGAAGGACTGTTTGCGGCCTTGAATGGATGTGAGGGAGGAGGTGAATGGGCAGTGTAGCATTTCTGTCACCTGCAGAGATATTTAGCCAGCTCTCTGAAACAAGCCGGTGTTAAGTTGATCCTTTGTAGGAGAGGCAGGAATTTTCACAAATGCCTTTAAAGGGCAGTAAATCTACTTTGAAGTACTTTTCTTTATCTTAATTGATTAAAATCAACCCCAACCTGTTGAAAATGTTTCTTAGCAACACAGTACAATTTTATTGTCCAATTTATTCTTTAGGATAATTGGGTTAACATAAAATTTCCAGGATTGAGTTATGAAATAACATAGAAACTGTCAGGGGCACAAAACGCTGGGTTAGCTCAACAGGTCGTCCAACATCTAAGGAAAGGAATAAAGAGTTGATATTTCCATCCCGGCCCAAAACATCAGTTCTTTACTCCTTTCTATTGATGCTGCCTGATCTGCTGAATTCCTCCATCATTTTGTGTGTATTACTCTGCATTTCTAGCATTCTGCAGAATCATCTTGTGTTTCCTACATTGAAAGAGTCTCCATGTTTCAATTCACAACCTGATTAAGCACCATTTTGAAACATGGGAGAGATCTACAGTCTCCAGCCACACACAGCTCACCTGCCAATTGCACACAAGGTCGTCAAAAATCCTGCAAGGTCCTCTTTCAGCTTCCCGACTGCTGATGTTGAGATGCAGCATTTATAAGTGCACCCAGGACAGCTGGGAAGCTGAAGGGAGATAAAATCCACTGCATAGAAATCCTCTGAATTATGGCATACTCAGTGAGAAATGAGGAAATGGGTGAAGACAGTGTATTTGCCTTCTCTAGGGACTGGATGCCCATTCGTCTTCCATGATGCTGACCAGGGAGGAAAGATATTAGACCTTAAGATATAGGAGCATAATTAGGCCATTCAGCCCTTTGTAACCGCTCTACCACTTCATCATGGCTAGTTTATTATCCCTCACAACCCCATTCTCCTGCCACCACCCCAGCCCTTGACTCCCTACTAATCAATATCTGCTTTAAATATATCCAATTACTTGGCCTCCACAGCCATCTGCAGCAAGGAATTCCACAGATTCACCACCATCTGGCTAAAGAAATTCCTTCTCACCTCTGTTCTAAAGGGGTATCCTTGTATTCTGAAGCTGTGCCTTCTGGTCTACTATCCCCCACTATAGATACATCCTCTCCACATCCACTCTGTCTAGGCCTTTCAATATTCAATAGGTTTGAGGCCTCAGTGCCATTGACCTGAACACCAAATTCAGTATCAAGCTTCAGTATGGTCCTAGGAGATTGCTACACTAACTTTCAGATACAGCATATGAACAAACATTGATCCCATGGATCAATTTTAGAGAATTTGAAGGTAATTATGTTCAGACTCCAAGTCAATATTAATCCTTCAACCAACAGTAAAGGAATCTCTGTTAACAATCACACTAGGGGGTTGCTTGCACAAACTGGCACACAAATTTCTTACGGTATATCATACCAGAGTACATCATTGACTGCAAACTATGTTAAGAGGATCTAACATCATGAAATATCCTATATAAATGCAAGTCTTCCATTTTTAAAAAAACATTTTCATAGTTGGCTGTACTGCTGACATCCTGATGGAAAATCTTACTCACCCCATCAACTCTCAATCTAAAAATATCAAAATATACCAGAATACCAATAGAGAAAATGATCTCAACCTCACTGAACTTTTCATCTGACTCCACAACAATGTCACCTCAAGCTTATTCAACCCTCTCCCAATTCTACATGTGAAACAAAGAGATCCTCAAATATTTGAATATTCAGTGTGCAGCCTGGAGGAAATGAAGAGGAGGAGGAGGAAGAGGAAGGAAGAGGATGTGGAGGAAGAGCAGGAGGATGAGGAGAAGGAGGAAGAGGAGGAGGAGGATAAGGAGGAAAATGAGGATGAGGAAAAAGAGGAGGAGGAAGCAGGTTGCCTGGAGACAATACTTGTGAAGATCTTAAGATGTAAAAATTCTTCCCTAATATTACACCATTTATGTGTGAAATGGTAAGCAGCTTCAAGCTCCTGTTTGTCAACATCTCAGAGGATACAAATACTTTATTGTCATCAAACAATTGATAGTAGAGCGTACAACAATCACAGTGATATTTGTTTCTGCGCTTCGCACTCCCTGAAGTACAAATCGAAGTAAGTATAATAAAAATTTAAATTATGAATCATAATTAGAAAAGGGAAAGTAAGGTAGTGCAAGTCAGGTCCGGATATTTGGAAGGTACAGCCCAGATCCAGGTCAGGATCTATCCCAGGCTAACACATTGATACCGTCATGAAGAAGGCACACCAGCAGATGTACTGCACTTCATTAGGAGCTTGAGGAAATTTGGTATATCACCAAATACAGATTTCTACAAATGTATGGTGAAAAGCGTTGTGACCGGTTAGATCACAGAACAGTACGGAGGCTCCAATGGACAGGACAACAAAAAGCTGTATACTGACAGTTGTAGACTCAGCCATTTCCATCACAAGCACAACACTCTCTGCTATTGAGAACATCTTCAAGAGGTGGAAACCCAAGAAAGCAGCATCCATCATTAAAGACTTTCACCATGTGGGTCACACCTTCTTCACATAACTACCATCAGGGAAGAGTTACAGAAGCCTAATGATGCAAGTCATAACTTTGAGAATGTCCACCATCATATTTCTTAACAGTCCATGCACCCATGAACATTACCTCGTTATTTGTCTTTTGAATTTATTTTGTAACTTATAGTAATTGTTATGTCTTGCACTATACTGCTGACACAAAACAAATTTTACAACATATGTCAGTGTAAGTAAACTTGATTCTGATAAGTAATTTTACTGTAACAAATACAGTTAAGAATTTTTTAATAAGAAATTCATTCCAACGAGACATTATCAGACCAATGCCAATTAAAGAAATGGCTGGGAGGCTTAGTTATGTGGTTCTGCCAGAAAAGTATCTTTCAGTACATGATGCATATTTATAAAGCTAAAAAAAGTCAAAACAATAAGCATGTCAGAAACATGTACTAAAAAGCAAAAGAAAAATTATATGATAAACTTTTGTTAGCCTAATATGGATTGTTGTGTGACTTAGAGATTGAATGATCATATTACAATAGGTCTGAAAGGATTTAAAATTCCTTCTTCCCCAGATTTGCTGTCTGTGCATTGCTAAATGATACAATGCACCTGTGACAACTTCAACATAGTAATGATGTCTATTTTTCAGTATAAGCAAGGAGGTACATGATGTTGAGTTGGACATAAATTATCTTTAATAGCCCTTCTAAATACATTTGAAAATTTGATTTGGCAGGCTTGCTAGACATAAATCTATAAGATATTTTCCTGCAGAAAAAATATTTGGACTTTTTTGGCTTAAGTCTTAAGAGCCTTGGTACTTATCCCTGGCATGCTGAGAATGTGCAGAGTTAGTACAAACAGCTCCTACCCCCAGCAGTAATGGGTGCATTCTACACAGAAAAGGAATCAAGACAAACCCATACATTGTTTCTTTCTGGATCTGTTGAATGCATCTTCTTGACAATGATCTGTGAAATTATTTGTGATATGTGCTGAAATATTCCAGAACCTCTTTTCTAACCTTAACATGCAATTTATTTGCTTTGCTGCCAGAGTCTTAAACCTTGGATTTAACTTGGACAAAATCTTTGCCAGGCAGCTTGCCGAATTGAGATGATCAAAAAAAATCTTCGCTCTCTACCCCCACCTCTGCTTGAGGCAGTTATCCACTTATCTGCCCTGGATTATCATCTGGGGGATGATGCCGAGAAGACATTGACAAGTGATAAAGTTTTTTGAAGGGGATAATCAAAAGGAGAAGAGAAACCAAAATGAAAAAGCAAAACATGATGAGGATGAAGAGAAAAATGAGCTATAAAAAGACCAAGGATGAAACAAATATTTTGATGTTTCTCAGTCTTGATTTGTTACAGACATTGAGTGGACCAACACAGATCCAATCTCATTAGCCCACTAGGTCCAGACCAATCAAAAAGCATTGATTTAGTCCAGGCGTTCCCATCCTTTTTTGATGCCATAGACCCCTACCATTAACCGAAGGGTCCATGGACTTGAGGTTGGGAACTCCTGATTTAGACAAATCCTACACTAACCCCATTTATTCTTCCAGTGTACACATCTCCTCCCACTAGATTTTACCACCCACTTTTAGACCAGGATAAATGACCCCATCAACCCACACATCTTTGGGATGTGGAAGGAAACTGGAACAGCCAGAGGGGTCCTGTGGAAATTCTGTAAAGGCAACAACAAAGATCAGGATTGGTCTTGATTCACTGTAGCTGTGAGGCACTCCCTCTGCACTATGACCTCTTTGCATTAAAAGGAACTTTTTTGTTTGATTGAATTGTGTCCTTTCTTGCAGAGAACGTGCATGATTAATGTTCATTTACGTTTTTGTCTTGTGAATGTCACTTATCTGATACAATGTACCTGCGATGTAATGTTTTTCCTTGCACCTGTGCATACATGTACTCACGCATATGAAAATAAACTCAACTTTGACTGTCAATTTGCCACTGGGCCACCCTTATAAAAGTGATACAGTATCATCAGTTTGCCATGAGCATCTAAGGTAGAAACAGGCAGTATTGCAGGAAAGCAAAGCTAATATCTTAACTTAATTACCCTTAATCTGTTCACTGGCTTTATTTCTCTCTTCGTTGGATATTTCCATCCTTAGAGTCATAGAGTCACACGGCATGGCTGCACTGAAACAATCCCTTCGGCCCAGCCAGTCTGTGCTATTGTTTGATTTTCACATCTGCTGTATTTTTTAATTTAGATGTACAGCATGGAACAGACTCTTCCAATCCAGTGAGCTGCACTGTCCCCAACCTAACTCTTTAACACTAGCTTATTTACAATGACTAACTAACCTACTAACCGGTATACCTTTGCACTGTTGGAAGAAACTGGGACACCTGGGGAAACCCTCCCATTCATGGGAAGGACATGGACATCAATATGAAAGTTTTCCCCAAACATTTCATCTGCACAGATGAATGGTTGGTCAGTCTCTCTGACTTCAGAAATCCTAAAAGAAATCAAACAATAGGGCATAAACTGAAGGAGGCTCATTGGCACCACTTCTTTAACCTGGCCCCACCTTCCCACACAAACTCCATATTCCTTCTTTCAATAAAAATGCAAAAACCAATGGATGTTTGAAATAATGAGAGGCTCCATTACCATTAACTGTTGCTTCCAAGTATTCTTCTTTGTTCCCATGTTATTGAGTCAAAATAAACATTTGAGCAGTATAATTTTCATAATCTATATAAACCTAAGGGGCAAGATGTGTGCATACTGGAATGGGGAGCAAAACTGAGATTAATAGAACACAGAATATTACAAACATGAGAAACTCTGCAGAATGCTGCAGGAACTCAGCAGGCCAGGCAGCATCTATGGAAAAGGATAAACAATGGGCATTTTGGGCTGAGACCTACGGAAGGGTCTCGGCCCGAAATGTAGAATATTACAATACGGTACAGGCCCTTTAGACGATGATGCTGTGCTAACCTTATAACCTACTCCAAGATCAATCTAACCCTTTCCCCCCACTTATCCCTCCATTTTTCTATCATCCATGTACTCATAAAAGAGTTTCTGCCCCTAATTTATCTGCCTCTACCACCACCCCTGGCAGGGTGTTCCACACACCCACTACTCTCTGTGTAAAGGATATACCTCTGACATCTCTGCTATAATTTCCTCCAGTCACCTTGAAGTTATGCCCCATTGCTCCATTCTGGGAAAAAGTCTCTTGTATCCACTCTAAAATATTGGAATATAGCAAAACCAAATGTGATGAAGTAATTTATATAGAACAGTTATTCTTACTATAGTACGCTGCAGCCAATTTATCTATATCAGATGCAGGCTTGTTCTATAAATTATCCCGAGAAGCAATGATTTGATTTATGCAGAGCCCATAATGTATTAAAACATACCAAGACATTCCAGGTTCTCTGAGAAAATGTTGTCAGTGAGCCACGCAGGAAGATATTACAACAGATGGTCATGGAGGCAAGCTTCACAGAAGGAAACAGTAGTAATAAGCTGGACGGCTTTTGAGAGGGAATTTCAAAGATTGTGGTCTTGGTGGCTGCAGGTACCAGCAGTAATCGAGCGATTGTTAATGAAGAGGAATAGCAGACCAAGAGAAACATGGAATGCAGACAACTGGAGCACTAAATGAAAGTGCAAATATTTTCTTTACAACATAGAAGGAGGATAATCGACCCATTGAATCTATACCATATACCAGAGCAATCCTGTCGTTCTAAGTAAATCCCTGTAATCTATCATTTTTCACAGGGTCTTGAACTTCGTCCCAATTTTACTACCAATTTGCTGTAACAAATTAGCCCACCAGCTAGCACACCGCCAGGGTGTGGGAGGAAACTCTGGAGTCACGGGAAGAACCTACTAACTCCACAACACGCAGCATCAGAGATCACCAGGATATTGGACCTTTCAGACAACAATGGCCTCTGGACAATGTAGATAACGGAAATGAATGCACTAAATGAAGGAAGGCATAATGGTGCAGCTAATAGCCCTTGCTTCACCATGCCAGCAAGCGGGGTTCAATCTGGACATCCAGTGCTTTCTATGTGGAGTTTGCATGTTTTCCCTGTGACCACATGGATCTTTCTCTGTGTGCTCTGGTTTCCTCCACATCCCAAAGATGTGTAATTTGGTAGGATAATTTGTACTGCAAATATTTTCTCTTGAATGTAAGTAAAACCTGCGGCAGTTCATAAAAAGTTTGGAAAGAAATAAGAAATGGGAAATGGTGTGAAAGATGCCTGATAGTCAGTGTGGGTGAGCAGAACCAAAGCTTAGTATCAGGATTTTTTCACAATCTTAAAGACTTCTTTCAGATTTATTCTCACACAGTATAATCTTTTCAAAAGGGTTCTATTTTAGTGGTGCCTGGCTCTTCATAGCTCACATACCTTCATACTTATAAAGGAATGTACAGAGAATGGAAGAATATGGACTATGTGTTGTCAGAAAGGACTGGGCATCATTAGCTAAATTAGTTCAGCAAAGCATTATGGACCAAATGGCCTGTTCCTGTGCTGTCCTATCACTGATGTATTAATGCTTAGATCTGTAGATCCTGTGTTCATGAGATCTAGCTGATCTGTCAGGAATAGGTGCCATTACTGTTCGGTTACAACACGGTCTGATATGGAGGGTCAGCTACACAGGATCGGAAAAAGCTGTAGAAGATTGTAAACTCATCCAGCTCCATCGCAGGCACTAGCCTTCGACCTTCGAGGACACCTTCAAAAGACAATGGCTGGAAAAGGAGGAGTCCATCATTCAAGGTCCCAACCATCCAGCCCTCTTCTCATTACTATCGTCAGGGAGGAAATGGAGGAGCCTGAAGACACACTCTCAGCACCTCAGGAACAGCTTCTTCATCTCCATCAGATTTCTGAATGGTCCACGAACTCATTAACCATATTTGCTCTCGTCTGACACTACATATTTATTATTTTCGATATATTTATTGTAATTTATAATATATTTTGTGTATTGCAATGTTCTCCTGCAACAAAACAACAAATTTCGTGACATATGTCAATGAGCAACATATCGACATCTATTAGAGAAGATTTAGTTAAGGGGAGAGGAATAGAAGGGTTTGGATGGGTACTAGAGCACAGTAATTCATAGCTTAGCTCTAATGTAAGCATTTGTGCATGAAATGCCAATGGAGGGACTTAGGAGGAAGAAACACTGAGGTAATACAAAGTGCATTTTTGAAGTCTACATTGTGAGTGTCCTGGGGGGAAGTACACTTACCGTTAAGTCAGGTAAGCAAGGGCTAATCAAGAAATTAGTAAGTAGAAAACAGTGTGTGAAAAATATTCAGAAATATGATTTTGTGATATGATACACAATGAAACCAGAATAGTTATTTAGAAGTATACAAAAGGTAAGAGATTAGTGAAAGTGAAAGAGACAAAGAAAGAGGAAATCATAAAATAATTATTAGAGAGAATAGTAAATGATTCTTTCTGTGCATTATGTTACTCAACTCCCTAGCATCTAAAGAAATCTATTCTGGGCTATAATAGGAAGCAAGGGAGGAGACTGCTGAGGCTCTGACAGTTTTATGCATCTGCATTTTATTATCTGTCTTCTAGGTAGAAGACACATACAAGAGGTGGAGACAAATAATAAATATAGCAGTGACATGGAAATTAATAAGATCAACACTGACAGGTCTACTAATGCTGAGAGCATACATGGTTTGGGTTTAAAAACTAGATGGCTGTAGAGCTAGTGAATGCTTTGATTTGCTGTCTGAGAACACATTGAATGGCACAGGAGTAAAAATCAGTGTGGCCTTCTGGTGCCGTCGCCCAGTCAATTCAAGGTTCAACATGTTGTGCATTCAGAGACGCTCTGGGCACCAGAGTAGCATAGCGGTTACCACAGTGATATTAGAACTCAGGGCACTCTGGAGTTCAGAGTTCAATTCTAGCACCATTCTGTAAAGAGTCTCTATACACCCTCCCCGTGGAATGTGTGGGTGTATTCTTGGGTGGTCTGGCTTCCTCACATAATCCAAGGATGGGAGGTCCTACGCCATGCTGTATTGCCAAATAAATAGAATTAAAATTCTGCATGCTTCTGCTGTAATGCATGGTTATTTGAGTTAATGTAGCCTTCCTATCATCTTGAACCAGTCTGGCCATTCTCCTCGGACCTGTCTCATTAACAAGACAGAACTGACAATCACTAGATGTTTTTTGTGTCTCACACCATTCTCTGTAAACTAGAGGCTGTTGTGCTAGTATAGCAGTTTCTGAGATACTCAAACCGCTCCATCTGGCACCAACAATCATTCCACAAAGTCATGTAGATCCCATTTCTTCCCCATTCTGATGTTTGGTCTGAACAATAACTGAACCTCTTGACCATGTCTGCATGCTTTTATGCATTGAGTTGCTGCCACATCATTAGCTGAATAGATGTTCGCATTCATGAGCAGGTGTATGGGTGTACCTGATAAAGTGGCCACTGAGTGTACGTGAAATTGTAAAATACTTTCCACAGACTGAAAGGTAAAAATTGCAAACCTGCTACTGAAGAAGGGTGACACACACAAAGTGCTGGAGGAACTCAACAGGTCAGACAGCATCTACGGAAATTAATAAACAGTCAACATTTTGGGCTGAGACCCCTCTTCAGGACTGGAAAGGAAGGGGGGGTGATGGCAGAATAAAAAATGTGGCAGGAGGGGAAGGAGTATGGTTAGAAGATGATTGGTAAGGCCAGGTGGGTGGGAAACGTAAAGGGCTAGAGAGGAAAGAATCTGATAGGAGAGAGCAGAACATAAGAGAAAGAGAAGGAGGAAGGAACCCAGGGAGAGTTGATAGGCAGGTGAGAAGAGGCAAGAGGCCAGAGTGGGAAAAAAAAGAGGGCAAGGAGAGGGATTTCTTTTATCAGAAAGAGAAATTGATGTTCATGTCACCAAGTTGGAGGCTACCCAGACAGAATATAAAGTGTTGTTCCTCCACCCTGAGGGAGGCTTCATTGTGGCACAAGAAGGGTGCTAGTTATCCTGAAGTTTGGCTGTAATAGAATTTGCCTTGAATGGAAGAAAATTAATTTGCATAAAAACCATATTCTTGCAGCGTTTGAACTGGTTAGTCCGATTCCTTGTTTTTATGTTTTTGTTTACAGATCCAAGTATATTTGGATTAAAGTGTTATTATTGATCTACCTGCAGGAATTGCACAATAAAATATGGTCAATCCAATACTTCAACAATGGATTTTGATGAGACAAAAAGGCAATGCTGCCTGACCGCTGAGTGCCTCCAACATTTTGTGTGCGTTGCATTCGATTTCTAGCATCTGCAGATTTTCTCGTGTTTATTAAATGAAAAGACATGTTTTTTATTAGCTCAAATCAATCTGGAAAATGATCCCATCAATTATATAAAGTTTTCATTGCAATTCACCTGGCAGATTACATTCTTTCCACTGTAATGTTCAGTCATTATCAATTCAGCATTTGGAATTAAAAACACAATTCTAACTTTAAGGATGATACTAAATTGGGCTGAAAGGGTACTAATAATGGCTGCAACAAGTTACAGGAGGGTATTAATAAATTTGCAGAATAGGCAAACAATACTGAAGCCTGAAACTGATAAATGCCCTATAGCACATTTCAGCAGGAAGCTGGAAATAAAGCAAATATTTTTCAAAGACTTTTCAAAATCTTTTCAAAGATTTTTCAAAGTCACTAAGACTTGGGCGTACATAGAAGCACAACACTATGACATCGTTAGCAATCTGGATTCAATTCCTGCCACTGTCTGTAAGGAGTTTGGCCATTCTCCCCATGACTGCATGGATTTTTTCTGGGTGCTCAGGTTTCTTCCCACATTCCAAAGCTGTACGGGTTGGCGGGTTAATTGGTCACATGGGTGGAATTAGGCAGCACAGGGTCGCTGGGCTGGAAGGACCTGTTATCATCTTGTGCCCGAAACATCGACAGTACTTCTCCTATAGATGCTGCCCGGCCTGCTGTGTTCCACCAGCATTTTGTGTGTGTTGTTTGAATTTCCAGCATCTGCAGATTTCCTCATGTTT
The DNA here is from genome assembly GCF_030144855.1 of Hypanus sabinus. Lineage (NCBI taxonomy): Eukaryota > Metazoa > Chordata > Chondrichthyes > Myliobatiformes > Dasyatidae > Hypanus > Hypanus sabinus. The sequence goes on along the minus strand of NC_082708.1, from coordinate 171,905,660 downwards.
GCTCTTTAAAAGCAGAATGGGTTAGCAAGGCCATAAAAAAAGCCATCAGAGTCTATTTCTAAATGGTTTGAATTAAAAATGTATGGAAGCTGCACTAACTCTTAATTTCACCTTGATTAGTCTATGCCAAGTATTGCACACAAGTTTACAAAGTGGATCCATTGGAACTGTCTAGGATGCATTTACAGTTTACAAGGATGATGCCAGAAATTGAAAAGTGCATATGTCACGAACTGATGAACAGACTGAGTCCATTATCCCATGAGAAGAGAAGGCCGAGGGATGAACTAAAAGTTCTTTAAAAGGATAAAATACTTTTTTTACCTCAAAGTCTGTGTCTACCTCACTCGATATTTCACATGCACTGGTATTCACTTTGTAAAACCAACAGCAGATCTACAATCAGTGGCCACTTTATTAGGTACACCTCTGCATCTGCTTGTTAATACAAGTATCTAATTAGCCAGCTCAGTACATTAAAGCATGCAGACATTGTCAATAAATTGTGTTCAGTTGGACTGCCAATCGTCATTGAAAAGAAGGAAGAAAAGGGAGAGGAAAGGAAGAGGAAGAAGAGGAACAGGAGGAAGAAGATATTGTTCAGACCAAACATCAGAATAGGTAAGAAATATGATCTACATGACTTTGGCCATGGAATGATTGTTTATGACATTTGGGATAATTTCAGTATTTTAGAAACTGCTGATCTCCTGATATTT